>NC_064257.1:49923000-50532000 GCF_003254725.2 Canis lupus dingo | reverse complement strand
CATCACAGGATCCGAAGCACTCATATTCCAGTAACATCCGTTCCTGCCCCTCATACCCCTGTTCCCTAAGGGGCATGGTGCTGACCCCTGTCTGCCCGTTCTGGAACCTTAACAGCAACCAGCAGGTGGATTTATGAAGGACAGCTTTCTTCCTTTAACCAAACCCCTAGATTGTCTTTTAATTTGGGAACTTATAAAAAAAATAAATAAATTGAGATTGATTGAATCCCTACTCTATAGAGTTAACCAAATAGTTGACCCAATCAAAATTTATATATATAGGGACGCGTGGGTGGCTCAGCGGTTGAGAGTCTGTCCTCGGCTCAGGGCGTGATCCTGGAGACTCGGGATCGAGTCCGGTATCGGGCTCCCTGGATGGAGCCTGCTTCTCCCTCTGCCTGTGTCTCTGCCTCTCTCTCTCTTTCTCTGTGTCTCTCATGAATAAATAAATAAAATCTTTAAAAAGTTATATATATAAAAATACATGGAACAGTTCTGGTGTTAACTTTTATTCCTTCCTCACTGAGCATTTAATGTGATTCTTAACCAGATTTCACTGAGGTCACCATATCTGTGTTGGCCGGTCAGGAGCTTTTCCTTTTCTGTCCCTGGATATTTTTATTAAGTAATTCCCTACTTGGCTTCGTGCTTTTCCTCATCCATGCTTGTCATCATCATAATGGTTATTTCCTTGCATGAAGGCTTTTCGGTTTCTTTCTCCAGCTGCAGTGGCCCAAAGTGCTCCTTTTAAGAAGAGAATCTTCGTCCCCTGTGTTTCTGTCAGAGGCCAGCTATGAACGCATGCAGAGCAGAAGGCAAGTGTTTGCTCCACCAGGGCCTGCGGTGGCCACCTGTTATCCGGGAAATTCTCCCCCGCCCCTCCTCTCAATTGATTCTTTGCTCTGTGTCGAGCTGTTCCTGTGAGCTCTCAGAGAAGTAAAGAGGATGTTTATAGCTTCTTGTTTTAGTATTAACTCAAAAAAAAATCTCTATCCGGCTCAGAAGTCATTGGCTGATACAAACACCCTGGTTTTGCTGTTCACCCTTCTCTGTGTAGTCGCTGCTGGGCCTCTGCTATGGCTGTAAGCTTGCATGCACGTACAGACACAGGCACACATGCCACTTGGGCTGAGGGGGTCACAGCATTTAAAGGAAAGGCTGGGAGGTCTTGGGAAGCCTCACCTGGCCTCTCATCTGCATTCTCCTTAGTCCTGACTTTGCATCTGAATGGTTCCTTCCTTGATCAATAGATGCATGCTAATAGAATACTAAAGCCATAGTTGTCTAATTAATTCAAGCAATAAATATTTCTTTCCATCTGTAAGGCCGTGGTGTGGATAACCAAAAATTGGCATATTTACTTTTATTAAAGAAAAGTATAAAAATATCTTGCTTTTTAAGTCCATAATATCACTCACTGCAGATTCCTTTCGTTCAAAATATTTGAATAGATTGGCCAATTCTCACTATGTGATATTTTAAACTGTTTACCAAATTGGAAGAAGTCCAAACCAGAAGCTTTTAAAAAATACATTCTTTGTAAACCAGGAAAAGATCCTAAACTCTGAGAGAATCCCAGATGTTTGACCATTTGATCTGAACTGTGATGATAAAACCCTCTTGCTACTCATTTGTCAGATCAAATGACTTCTTTATTGCGACTGTTAATTGCACAAGAGCAGCCTTGGCTAATTCCATAATTAACATTAATTTTCCCATAAACACCAGTAGAGGAAAAATCTGAATTACTAAGAATGGGCATGCTCTTTGCTCTCGCATGCTTATTTCTACCAACCTCTTCAGTCTTCAGCTCTATATTCCCAACAAATATACAAATACTGCCCCCCCCTTTTTTTTTGCTTCTAGGCCAGTTTACGAAGAGCATTGTTACTTAAAATTATTTTATTGGCAGTTATATCTCAAATGATTATAAACCTGAAGTCTTCCAAGCAAAGGAAATATTTTAAAAAAATTTTTTTTTAGGTTTAAATAGTTTCCTCGCGCAGCCCAGGTGGCTTAGCAGTTTAGTGCCTGCCTTCGGCCCAGGGCGTGATCCTGGAGATCCAGGATCGAGTCCCACGTCGGGCTCCCTGCATGGAGCCTGCTTCTCCCTCTGCCTGTGTCTCTGCCTCTCTCTCTCTCTCTCTCTCTCAAGAATAAATAAATAAAATCTTTAAAAAAAAAAAGTTTTCTCCCCTTTTTAAAGGCCAACTATTTTGTGTTCACATTTGGTAAATTATTCATTCAACAAATATTCATATGCTATTAACTACTGAAAAGATAAGTGGCAGAAGCAGTTAATGGTGAATAAGCAAAAGGAAAATGCATAATTAAATTTGTGATAAATGTTATAAATGAAAAGATGCAGTGGGATATTACCGGTGTGTGCATGGAGGTGCGTGTTTGTGTGTGTGTAGTTAGGTAGAGAGAGGCCTCTTGGGAGAGGTCACACTTAAGCCAAGGCCTAAAAACAGGCAGTAGACAAGCAAAGAGAAGGGGAGCAGGGCCCCAACTAGGAGGAACAGTAAGTACAAGGCCTCAAGGGAGAAAAGATGTTGGTATATTCAGTTGGAGAAAGGATTTCAGTGTGGCCAAGATGTGCAGAGCAAGGGTACAGGTGGGACAAAATAGGAAAAGGGGAAGAGGCCAGAGCATGTAGGCCAGGAAAGAAGTTTAGATTTTATGGGGAAGCACAATCTGTTTGAGGTTGTCAAACAGTGGTGGATCAGGATGCAACTCATATTTAAAAATAACCCTGGCTATCTTTTGCTGGGAACAGGGAAGTCAGACCGCTACTGCAATGATCTGGGGAAGAGTAGAGAATGGCTTACAGCTGGACAGAAACTGTTGGAAGATGAAAAATATTCAAGGAAATAGAAAAGGCAAGATTTATGGAAAGTAAGAGAAAAGAAAGAGGGAGGAACCCAGTATGACAGGGCCTTTTGGATTTAGCAGCTGGATAGAAGACGGTACCATTCAATAAGATGGAAGACAACTCATGATGGGAATGATCTGGGGTAGGGATTGGGTTGGATCAAGAGTTTTGCTAAGGGGACATTGACTTTGAGGTACCTGTTAGGAAAGTTCTGCATTCTTAAGGACGGTCATGCTTTAAGATGCTCCGGTGATTATTTCCATCACCGTCTTCAAACCTCAGTTAAGCTGGGGAAATGGCAGAGGCAGTTTGATAAGTCAACTGAATATATGGTGTATAGGAGCTTAAAGGAGAGGCTTGGGGAGGTATTTAAAAGCATGGGTGTATAATGAACTGCCCTGGGAAGAGGATATTTGAGAGAAGAAATTAGGCCTCAAGATTGAACCTCGACAACTCCAACATTTAAAGATGGTGTCGAGGAAGACAAGTCAGCAAAGAAGCCCAAGGCGTGGTTGAAGAAGTAGGAGGGGTGCTAGAAGCGTGTAGAGTCAGGCGGGCAGGAGAGTGATTTCCATAGATGGAAGTGATCCCTCATGTCAGGAGGACAAATTTCAATAGCACAGCAGAAGCTAAAGCCATATGGAAGCTCGGAAGGACCCAAAGGTCGTGGTGGTTTTAAATGCCTGTTTAGTCCAACTGTATAAAGTTTTTGTTTACAAACTAAAATCCCACTGATGGTGCACATCCAAAAGTCAAGCAAAATGTCAAATGTCCTGCAGGATCCTTCGTTCCTGGAAAGAAAGGGAAATAACAAAGCTTATGCAGAACTTGTCACATAAAAGATTTGGCAATGTGTATAGTAAATTTCAGTAAACAAATCAAAGGACAGGGTTTTGTTGTTGTTGTTGTTATTCAAGTGAGTGGATTTATTTACTATTAAATAGTCCTCCATAAAATGTATGTACACTACGAGTGCAACTATATTTGAACCGTGCATGTGAGAGGTAACAGGCAAAAATGAAGTTTTGTTAGTTATGATGTTGACATGATTTCAGAAAATAATATTTATATTGCTACTATATCATCTTTTTCTAAAAGAAGGAAGACAATTTTTCTCCCATGACACGAAAAGTAAGGAACTGAGGTTTCTACAGTTTCTGCTCAACAGGTGTACATTTTTTGGCTGGCAGACACTTTCCAGACCAGGCAGGTAAGAAACGACCCCAGACCACGCAGTGAGGCGGTGTGGGAGGAACTCTAACAGGTCTCCCTCATCGGTGTGCATATTGCTTTTTCCACTGTTCCTTTGGTATTACAAAACGACCAACCCCTAAAACTCTAAAATCTACTTTTCATCTTATTCCCTAACTTCTTATTTGTGACAAGACTGCAGTTGGCTCTCAAAGCACCATTGTTTATCTGCGTAATTTCCCATTTTGATTTGTACACCTAAACATGATTCTGGGGGTTTGTTTCTCCGGATGGTCGGAGGGGCTGGACCACCATGGCTTCCCTGGCTGCCGTCCAGGCCCCAGCTGTACTGACTGCAGGCAGAAATCAAGGATGGGGACAGGGTAGGGGCCGGGGAAGCAGTTGCCTTAATGTTATTAGCTAATACTTTGCTACTTAATTATTGGCATCTTCCCACCATGAACCACTAGAAAGAATCTTGACTTAGTTCCTGAGGTCAAAGGTGGGGCTGGGCAAGAGAAGCAAGAAGCAAAAGCAATATGGATTGATCTTCACCAGCCTCTCAGCCCGGTGCTTGCTGAGGTCAATCTTAGCATCAGTCTTTACTTACTAAGCGTTTATGGAGTGCTTTGGCTGGTCACCGTGTTTGCTGCTGCCCAGATTCTTTAAAGCACCTCACCGTGATGATCAATTATGAGAGGCAAAACAATATCGGGATGTGTGTCCTTTTGAAATGCAAATAGCTCTGAGAAAAGTAATAAAAATTGCCACTGCTTTTGTAAAAATCAGAGAACTCAGACCCTGCTCCTCTGAGCCCCATTTAACACCTTTTGCACACTCTACCCACTCAATTAGAGGAAACTGGTGAGATGAAAGGCATAGAGCTTGCAGATTAAAATATATCTCAAGAACCCTTTCCATGTTCCAAGGTAGAAATTATTCATAGAATTATAGATGAACAAATCTCTCTCTTTCAAATTAAAAAAAAAACTGTCTAGAATACTTTAAAAAAAAAACAAACTACGAATTATTATTTCTTCTTCCTCAGTTTAAATGTTTTATTTTAGGATCAGCTCCTTCTTGTCTCAGTTACTGTGACATCTGTATATATTTGAAAGAATATAACCAAATATCAGGCAGTGGTGATGTTATTTGAAAGATTGATCATTTACTCGCATGGAGAAAAGACAAATTTTTTAAATGGCCCATTCAAAACGTATATAAACATCTTTAAGGAGCTGCTCCAAGATGACATTACACATTTTCTTTTGGAATAATCTGATTTGGAAGCTCACTCCTCTTCCGTGACTGTTATGTTTATTTTTTGTTTTTTAAAGAGGGAGAGAAGGTGGGTGGAGGGGCAGAGGGAGACAGAGAGAGAGAAACTTAGGCAGGCTCCATACCCAAAGGAGCCCAACTTGGGGCTCAATGCAGGGTTCCACTGGGGGTTTGATCTCACCACCCTGAGATCATGACCTGAGCCAAAATCAAGAGTCAGACATGCAGCTGACTGAGCCACCTACGCACCCCTTTCCATGACATTCTTAATGTTCTCTTTGCACAAAAGATTCTCAGAGGGAGAGTCCACTTTTTAAAAAGGATAACAAGATGCTTCATAAGAGGATAGAATAAAGGCAAAATGGCATGGAATTCAGAGACCTAGATTAAGGCTTTCTGAGCCTCAGTTTCCTCTTCTGTATAATGGGGAATAATAATAGCACCCACCTCCTGGAGTTACTGTGAGCTGTGCAAGGATGGCAGCTGTTATTATAAGGAAGTACATTTGGGATTGGATGCTTATGTGTTTATTTTGCAGGGGGAATATAAACCAAGGGGAGCCCAAAATGATTCAAACCTATAAGGCTGTACATGTATTTTTTGAGTCAGTGACAAATTTATACTCAGTATTCTAGTTTATAAGACACGAGAGAAAGTTTAAAGCGTTTGTGGAAAAAGAAATCTTGCTGATGTCTTTGTAAAGGAAACATTCATTTATTCACTCAACAAATAGTTACTGAAACCTCCTATATCCCGAGCATTGTGCTAGGTGCTAGGGGGTGAGCTAAGTAGTTTCTTACCTCACTGAACTTGGATCTAATGGAGAGGAGATTGTGATTGACCAAATAACCACAAATAATTAGTGCAGTCTATAAGAAAAGCTATGAAGAAAAATTCTGACTTTTTTTAAATCTTGGAAAATAGAACAAACATTCGAAAAAATACTTGAGAAGTAGAGTTTTGCCATTTCTCAATCTCATAATGGATAGTTATGATGTTAGTGCTTGGGTTCACTTGTTTGTGTGTGGCGCTCTTTGTTAGGATAAACTGTACCAAATTTGTTTCTCAAATTTTCAAGATTGGATTAAAGCATGGACTCACTAAAACAGAAAACTGATGAATCTCTGAAGCTACAACTTTGTATCATGAACATGATACATTTTGAAGGTGCAAGAAACTCTGGACAAGAAGCCTGGGGAGTGGAGGACTAAGGACTAGTCATGGAGCCCAGAAAGCAAGTCTCTGAGGTGGCCCACTTGTTTGTTTTATTCAAAGAATGTATTCAGGGGCTCCAGGGTGGCTCAGTCAGTTAAGCATCTGTCTTTGGCTCAAGTCATAATCCTGGGGTCCTGGGATGGAGCCCTGCATGGGGCTTCTGGCTGGGCATGGAGCCTGCTTCTCCCTCTCCACCTACCCGCACCCCCCAGCCCCCCACTTATGTGTGCTCTCTCTCTGCTTTCTCTCTTTCTCTAGAAAGAAAGAAAATTATCCAGAAGGTCTCTGAGAAGTATTTTTCAAACAGTAAGTTATGACCCATTCTTGGGTCACAAAATAAATTTGGTGAGTACTCACTGACATTTTTTATTGAAATAGAAAAAATTAAAATAGAAAATGTCAATGTGCACTGTCTGCAGCAGGGCTGAGGTTGTGTTTGGGGATGTATGTGTGCACTAAGTGGCCTCTGGGGCCCAGAGCCTGTTCAGCGGTGGGAATTCCTGAGGAATACCTTTTCTCAGGATATGGTCTTTTAAAGTTAAAACTGTCTCCCAAGCAAATTGGGTAGGGGCACGAGTTGCAGAGCAGAGCTCCTACCCAAGCCAAAGCCCAAGGATCCATCTTAACTAAAGATGGTGTCTGGATGTGGGGGTTGGCCTGCAAAGGTACAATCTAGAAGGGTCATCCCTTGAAAATGAACGAAACAAAGATCAAGTACTGGACAAGAGCATTACCTTCCTTCTACGGGAAGGAAATATATAGGTCAAAATCTCTGATATTTGGCCATTTTTTTAACCTGCAAAACGCCAACCTCCTCTATTGAAACTAAGAGGTGGGTTGGCTTGGCGTTGGAGAGGTCCCACCTCTCTACTGCCAAGTTGGAGACTCGTTTAGGACTTGACCTGTTAGTGGGAAAGTTGCTGATAACAGAAGAAATGGTGGTGGGATTAAACCAAGGGTTTACATCCATATTTTCTTTGCTAGGTTCTTTGCCCTTGAGCAAACTGCTCTGGGCACCCATCAGCTGTCTGTAATAACTGAGGCCATTGTGTTTTAAACAAGGTATGCTTGGAGGGAGCTTCCGTCTCTTCTTAGCACCTTTATGACTAAGACTGCTTTCCAAATACTGTCAATGTTTTGAGTTATATTTCCCCCATCTGATAAGATACTTCTTTTACTGTGGTTAAAAAATTAATTTATATATAAAAACTCTTTTTTTGGAAGGCTCAAGAGATTGATCATTTTATTTGCAGATTTCATTTCTAACCTCAGATCTTCCCACATTGATTTTGGATGACAGAGAGAATTCTAAAGGAAAGAGGAATGGATAGCTAGTCTTCCATGGAGTCCTTAGGGCATTCCAGAAAGGACTCCTTCAGGATCAACAGGGAGAAGGGCTGAGGGGAGGGGAGTACTTTGTACAGGTTTGGCAAACCGCGGAGTCCTTTTTTGCTGAGAGTTAAGTTGGTAGAGAGGGAGTAAGAGGATAGGCTCTGAGCTGGGGATCCAAATAGATAAATTGTGGGGGAAGAAAGACTAGTTAGCAGTGATGGGAGACACCAACTTTCACCCTGGTGAGGGGCGGGGCTTCTCTGCAAAGGCGGAGAAAGAGTCGAAGTCCAGGGGACCCAGAATGAGGCATAAACTGTCAAGAAAGATGCCAGATCTCCAGGGTAACCATTGATTTCTTCCAAATGACCCACCCTGTAGTTGCAACTTCAGCCTAGGTGTCTGATCTAGAGACTTCGAGTTCTTCCAAAAGCTTTTCTTAGGGCCAAAGGGCTCTTTATTTCATAGGTGGAGAGAAATCTTTCTTTAAAATTCTTACCTAAAACTTCCATGTTGTGGAAAAAGCATGTGCTTAAGAAAAGGCACAGACCTGAGTAGCATTTTTTTAAATGCTCACCACAGACTAGCTGTGAGCCCTTGGGTAAGACAGTTAACGAGTTAAGAATCTCAAAGAACGGCAGTCTCTTAACCTGAAAATTGGGAAAATAATACCTCTTTCATAGGGTTGTTGTGAGAATTACATAAGACAAAGTTTATAAAAGTGCAAGGCCATTGCTGGGAAGGCAATAAATGAAGTTAGTATGTATGTTATGATCTTTCTGGTCCAACAAGCAGTTAAAGGACAACCAAAACAGAATTTGCAACTTTTTTAGAACAGCAGTGTTGAATGTAACATGAACATTTGGAGCAGATTTACAGAATTTATAATTCAAGATAGGGGTCTTTTTAAAAGCTTTTTTTTAAAGGTTTTATTTATTTTGGGGATCCCTGGGTGGCTTAGCAGTTTAGCTCCTGCCTTTGACTTGGCCTTATCCCAGATTCTGGGATCGAGTCCCACATTGGGCTCCCTGAATGGAGCCTGCTTCTCCTCCCTCTGCCTGTGTCTCTGCTTCTCTCTCCCTCTTCCTGTGTGTCTCCCATGAATAAATAAATAAAATCTTTTAAAAATTATTTATTTATTTATTTATTTATTTATTTATTTATTTATTTGAGACACAGAGAGGCAGACACACAGGCAGAGGGAGGAGACGCAGGCTCTATGCAAAGAGCCCCACGTGGGACTCGATCCCGGGATCCGGGATCAGGCCCTGAGCCGAAGGCAGACACTCAAACACTGAGCCACCCAGGTGTCCCTAAAAGCTTTTATGAAAGTGTTTCATGAAGCTGCTCAGACAGTTAAGTGAAAATTCTGTGTCAAGATCAAAGGAAATGTATCTAGTTTTAATTCTTGAGGGAGGATCAAGTCTAAAAATCATTCAAGCACTTTGGTTTTCTTTCTTTCTACTTTTGCTGTTTAACCTCCTCTGTTTTACTTAATTTTGTCTATTATGGTTAATGTGAGTAAGATTTGGAACAAAGGCTTAAAAATCATAGACAGTTTAGACTTAGAGCTAAAACATACCTTAGGGATTATCCAGTCTAGCATATTCTAGATGTGACCCATGCAAAAATAACATGTCACTATTTTGTCATAATCCTATATCATTTACTTAATTTTTCTTTAGGTCAATTGTGTTAAAAAAGAGAATTATTCCGAGCAGTAATATTCATCAATGTCACAGGTTTGATAGGCTAGTAAAATAAGTACATAATTTAAAGCAATTGTCCACATCCCAACTAAAATCATCTCATGTACTTCATACGAGTGGTATCAGGAGGATCGCACACTTGGGTAAACACTGATCAAATATGCCCCTCTATTTTATGAGGACACTGAGACTCAAGGAATTGACGTGATTTGCCCATAGCCTGTGATTACAACTCTAATAAAAGTCTTAATATGAGAATTTGGTAATTAACCATCTAAGGGGGTGCCTGGGTACTCAGTTGGTTAAGCATCCGACTCTTGATTTTGGCTCAGGTCATGATCTCAAGGTTGTGAGATGGAACCCTGCATGCAGCTTCAAACTCTCTCTCTCAAATAAATGTATAAATCAAAAAAACAAAAAAACAAAAACCAAACCATCTAGGTATTTCAATAGTACCAATTCTTCCTTTTCATGTTTCCCATATACTCCATAGAATCCAAGAGAATAGACAAAATAAGGATTGGCCTTAGTGAATGAGAGAACACTATATACCATATATAGCCCCTTCAAAAAAATATGGAGATGCATCAAAGGACAGAAGACTAGATTTTGTAATTTTTTTCTCCCTTAGAACAATTTTAATAATCATCTGAACACAGCCCAAAGCTGAATCATTTACCTCTGCTCATACCCGTTTATGGAGTTTATTTTTACTGACCAGATTAAGGTCAGCAATATTGGCCTTCTGACCCTGAATGCCTTATCCGTTGAAATTCGAGTGTTAGTTCCTGTTTGCACCATTGTACCTTGTTAGAGAAGGTATTTCTATTCTCCAAAGAGTGAACAATAAGCCACTGTATGTTTGGTCTCTTGAGTTCATTTCTTCATGTTTTCATTAGTTTTATTCATAAGATTCTATTAGAGTCAATTGTTAAATTGCTGGAAACATCCCCAACAAAGGACAAAAAGGTTCTTCTATAAAACAAGAACAGCCCATCCCCTGCCCAGACTTGAAGGACCATAAATTGGTGTAATAAATTGCAGAATATAAGCAAGTAACTTTTCTTCCTACTCTCCTAAGGGGCCTGTGATTTGTGAGTCCACATCTGAAAGTAGGTCAGCAGCATAGTAAAAAAAAAATTCTACTAAATAAAAGTTGGAGTTCACCACTTTGAAAAACTGTGGTCCCATCTAGTTAAATCCGAGTCCATTATGTTCATTTTGATGGACTCAGTTATCATACATAAACTGGAGTAATTGAAATAATTGTTATAATTAATAATACCTTATTTGAGATATTTATTTTTTTTAAAAATTCTCTTTTTACTTCCAAAATTAATAGTTAGAAAAGCATTCCTCAGTTTATCCTAGAGGTTTCATTTGACTCAATTCCATTGTGGAGCCACATCTCCCTAGTGTCTTAAAGATCCTAGAAAGAGAAAGATCCCTTTATCTCTATTTTGAACTCAGGGAAACAGTTTAATACAAATCTGTTTTGATCCATTAGTACAAAAGCACATTACCCAAAAAGGTGCACAGTTTGAGACTATGCATAGTCATGTAATTTCTAGCCAAGAACATAAAAGCACATACATCACTTAATATTTATTAAGAATTAAGTACCCAAAGGGGGCTAGTTACTAACAAAGACAAAAGCACATGCAATTTTATGTCAAATGAGAAATTTGGGCATATTCTTTGGAACAAGCATTAATCTTTTATGAATTGTACAATTTTAAATAAGGGAACATGGAGGAAATTACAATAGAGTGAAGAAATGAGGCAATTTGGGGGAATTATAATGCATTGAAAACACATGCCAAACACTTCCTTCAATACTGATGAATGGGATCGAGCTATATTCCGAGCTTCCCATTGTTTTCCCATCCTACATTCTAGCAAAATCTGAAAACAGCAGCGCAAGGAGTCAGGGATGGAAATGTTGCAAAAATATTTGTTTTACAGTACAATGGATGCTTATCTTATTTTAAATTAAATGTTCCCTAACAGACAGCTGCTTAATGGTGCTCATGAGCTCCCCTTCCCCCTCTCTTGTATAATTTGCCCACAGCATTCCCTCAAAAACTACTAGAGAGAGGCTTTTGATATTCTTTAATTTAATAACAAAACAAAACAAAACAATAGCCAACCATCTCTCTAACACACTGGTAGAATGTTCCCAGAACAGTTAAAAGCTCCTTTATTACATATTAGTGCCTTGTTCACTCCATGAACTCCAAGACAATTTCCCAACTATTTATTTCCTTTTAGCACTTTTCCCTGCAAACTCAGAAACCAGCTGCCATTCCCTTTATACCCTTAAAATTAGGTGGGAATGTGTCAAACAATGGGAATATGGGAAAGAGCTCCTAACTTTCCCATTGTACCTATGGGAGAGCTCCTTCAGGACAGATGGATCCTCCAGGGGACCCTGCCCCCCTGCCTGGGCTGCCCTCCAGCCAGTGGCACCTGCAGAATGCCATCTCACTGTGGACGAGAACACACCTGCCAGGTAATGCCAACCCTTGTCACTTGCATTTAAAAATAAAATAGAGGATGAGACTTCTGATTTCTAATCAAGAATCATGTTTTGACATGACCTTTGTAAATGGTACCATTTTAAACAAGCAGGATGGGAACATTGCAAGAGAATGAAGAATAAAAGGCAATTTGGGGGAATTAGAATCTATTGAAAACACATGGCAAATGCTGCTCTCCATGTATGGAGCCAAGCCTCTCTGGTTATCCTTCTGGCACCTTATGCTGAACATATTTTTCATCCACTTTCAGACCCTCTATCTGGACACTTGGGCTCCAGGCTTATCTTGCCTTCTTGCCCACTCAGGACCCTTGGTTTCCACAGCTAGTCTGCCTTGCTCAGAGGCCATACTTTGTCATTCGCCCTGGGTCAGTGAGCTGCCTCCCATCTCATGCTGGCTGACACCTCACTCCCTTCCCTCCTGTGTGTGGCTTTTGCCCATCAGCCAGGACAATGCTGACCTGGGACATCCTGGGTCCTGGTTCCCTCTAGCCTATCCACCTCCCCACCCCCAGTTTCCTGCAGTCTTGTACTGACTCCTATCCAGTTCCCAAATTCATGAATTAAGGAATCCGAAGATACATTGAAATTCTGACCTCAGCCAAATAAGAACAATGTAGGGATCCCTGGGTGGCGCAGCGGTTTGGCGCCTGCCTTTGGCCCAGGGCGCGATCCTGGAGACCCGGGATCGAATCCCACATCGGGCTCCCGGTGCATGGAGCCTGCTTCTCCCTCTGCCTGTGTCTCTGCCTCTCTCTCTCTCTCTGTAACTATCATAAATAAATAAAAAAAAAAAATTAAAAAAAAAAAGAACAATGTAATGGTGACAAATGGGGCTCCTGAGTGGCTCAGTGGTTGAGCGTCTCTCTCTCTCTCTCATCTTCTCTCTCTCTCTGTGTCTCTCATGCTTAAAGAAAATCTTTTTTTTTTAAAAGGGTGACAAATGCAAAGTATTCATGTAATCAATATTATTGAAAGTTATCATTTACTCCGAGGAATTAATAGCCTAAGTGGTGGGTATTTTTCAGCACTGTATGCTGGAAGGACATCGTTTGGATCTTCAGTCTAAGGGGAGAAAGGAGACAGAGGGTGGCAAGGGCCAGAAAAATGTGAAAAGTTTTGGAAAATGGAACTGACAGGAAAGATGAAAGGATGTGGGGCATTTTGTGTGTGTGTGTGTGTGTGTGTGTGTGTGTGTGTGTGTGTGTGTGAAGGAATTAATTTGCAAGTTAATAACTCCCTTTAAGAATGTGATGTTGGGGGATCCCTGGGTGGCGCAGCGGTTTGGCGCCTGCCTTTGGCCCAGGGCGCGATCCTGGAGACCCGGGATCGAATCCCACGTTGGGCTCTCGGTGCATGGGGCCTGCTTCTCTCTGCCTGTGTCTCTGCCTCTCTCTCTCCCTCTGTTACTATCATAAATAAATAAATTAAAAAAAAAAAAAAGAATGTGATGTTGGGACGCCTGGGTGGCTCAGTGGTTGAGCATCTGCCTTTGGCTCAGGGCGTGATGCCGGGATCTGGGATCAAGTCCCACATCAGGCTCCCTGCATGGAGCCTGCTCTCTGCCTCTCTCTCTGTGTCTCTCATGAATAAATAAATAAAATCTTTAAAAAAAAAAAAAGAATATGATGCTATGAAGCACCTGGGTGGCTCAGTGGTTGAGCGTCTGCCTTTGACTCAGGTTGTGATCCCAGGTCCCAGGATCGAGTCCCACGGTGGGCTCCCTGCATGGAGCCTGCTTCTCCCTCTGCCTGTGTCTCTGCCTCTCTCTGTCTCTCATGAATAAATTAAAAAAAAATGTGATATTACTTCATGAGCATTGGATTTTCTTGCCCTTTCATAGCTTCTGTTCAAAATATACTACCAAAGGGACAAAAGATAAAAAGCAGAAGGAGTGTGAAGAGAGTGTGTTCATTTTGGTGCTTTCTGAAGGTGGAACAGGCAATGACTTAAACGGCATATCATGGAGATAAGGAAGAGTCTCTTGAGAGTTGCCAGACCAGTATTTCCCAACACCCTTATTTCCTCTCCTGTCGTCAGCCTGGCCCAGTTCACATTGTCTTAGGATAAGTCATGAACTGTTCCTACTCTGAGACCCACTAATTCCCCTTTGAAACATACTCTAAGGACAAAGAAGAAACATAACTTCCACAAACTTGTTCATTGTGGCATCATTCAAATTGTAGTGACGTCTTTTAGGGGTCACCCCAGCCTGTGAGCTGGCCCCACTTTTGTAGGAACTCCTCCCTTCCACCCCCTGGAGATGGCATCCATGTCTGTAGTGGGTAATCCCCCTCATGATCTACAACTCAACCAGGGCTGGATCTAATATAATAATGCAAGCCAGGATGTGGAACTGGGAGGGAAAATTGCAGGTTAATCTCTGCATGTGGTCAGAGTGATACAATAAACTATGAGGTAACTCTATTCCCCTGAAAGGAGAGACAATCAGGGTAAAGGAAAGAAGAATGAAGCAGATTCACCAAGAAAAACAGAGATAAACAAAGAATGGACTGTCAATTTTCTGGCTCCTTCCAGATGCCCAAACTGCATTTCTACCCTTTGATTCTGTGACACACCTCTCTATCTTTGTAATAAATTACTCTTTCAACTTAAAGTAACTTGAATCACTTTTTGTTGTTTATAACCAAAGGCTTAACTAACACACAGTAACAAAAAGTCAGAAGCAACGTGACCCAAAATAAGAAAATAAGTAAATTATGGTATGTTAGCATGATTAAATATCTTTTAAAGTGATTATCTGCATGGAAAGATGCAGGCCAGAGAGCAGAATGAACATATTGCTTCTAACTTTTAAATTGTAGACTTAGTCAACAAGGACTAGAAGGGTATTCAAAGTAATGTAAACAGTTACAAAGGGCACGGGAGTTTTGGGAACATTGTTTATACATTATCTTTGAAATTTAGGCCTCTGGCATTTTGAAGCAGTGATTTAATATCCCACTTCAAATCTTTCTCAGAATGTTCATTATTCTGATTTTGATAACCGCCATCAGTCTTCACCCAAAACTTGGAAGTTGTTCTCGAGTCTGTCTTTTCTCTTATTGGGACGTGGTATTTAGGAGTTACAATTCTGGGTGCAATTTTAAAGTCATCCTTACTTTTAAATGGAGAACGGAATATAAGCAAGCTGAGTGTAATTTGAGAAATGGACTGGAAGATGGTGAGATGGTCAATCGGGACTACCAATAAGAGGAGTCAGGGCTCCTTGAAGAGTAAATCGGTTACAGGTCTGGGGCAAGAAATGTGAAAGACTAGCCTGGCATATCTTGCCATACCAGAGAGAAGTGAAGCAATCCAAGACATGTCAGAAGGACTCAGGGATCAACCTGCAGAGACTTCCACTGGCCCCATATGAGATGATTATGTATTGATAAAAATAATCACAAGAGATTGACACAGATTAAGGCATTTAGATCCATAAATTCATGATATCATGAATTCATAGCATTATACGCACACACATATGTAAAACCTTTGAAGGATACTAAGTCATTATCTACTTCAAAAATCCCGAAGAATCATTTAAAAAAGAATCCTAGAACTAATCAGTGACTGTAGCAAGATTGCAGGACAAAAAGTTAATATACAAAAGCCAATTGCTTTCTTATATAGCAGCAATGAATTTGAAATCAAAACACAATGCCATTTACATTAACACCAAGAGAAACACTTAGGTGTAAGTCTAACAAAATATGTTCAGGTTCTACATAGGTAAAACTATAAAAATCTGCTGAAAAAATGAAAAATCTAAATAAATGGAGAGCTATTTCATGATCATGGACAGGTAGCCTCAATATTGTCAAGGCGTCAGTTCTTAATCTGATCTATAGATTCAACACAATCCAAATCAAAATCTCAGCCAGTTATTTTATGAATATCAATGTCAATTGTAAAGTTTCTATCTGTTCAATACTGAGGAACTCACTTATTATTTTGAAAACCAGTAAATAAAGGGGAAGAATAAGCCAAGAATAAAAGTAAATTGAATGTCACTTTTCAGATTAAAACCTTTCAATTGTTTTAAATCTCATTTTAAATAAAAGCCAATCTGGAAGGCCATGCTTGATCTGGCATCTTCTGAACACATTCATCTTATTTCATGGCACTTAACCCCTTGCTTATGATGTTTCAGCCATTTTAACCTTTAAGTAAACTTGCTTTTCTCTTCCCCAGGAGGACTCCTCTTCATGCTTCAGATCTCAATCTACCTTTCCAGGGGGACCTTTCCTAACCATTTTAGGAATAAATCCTATTTATTTCCTCCCTAGAACCTAACCAATTTCGTAATTTTTTTTTGTTTGTTTGTTTACTTGTTTTTCCCAATACACTGTAAAAGGGGAAGAATGCCTTATTTCCACCCAGGAGCTACCACCTAAAGGCACTTTGTAACTATTCATGGGAACAGTCGAAGTTATCCATCATGTTGTGACTAAACAGTTGAAAAGCAGGTGAGACTCAAATAAACTGGTGAGGGTGATTGTGGGATCTCTAGAAGGGCAGACACACTAAGATCTATGTGTACCAAAGAGCCAGGAAAAGCTGGGAATAAAAAGAAATGTGATTTCGAGGAGAAGATCATTGTGAAGATTGAGAAACAGATGTGATCACCTTAGGCTTTGGGAATACTTTTATGGAGGGCTACATTTTAAAAAATTGTAAATACCACTTTAAAAATAAAAATTGTAGGGGATCCCTGGGTGGCGCAGCGGTTTGGTGCCTGCCTTTGGCCCAGGGCGCGATCCTGGAGACCCGGGATCGAGTCCCACGTCGGGCTCCCGGTGCATGGAGCCTGCTTCTCCCTCTGCCTGTGTCTCTGCCTCTCTCTCTCTCTGTGTGACTATCATAAATAAATAAACATTTAAAAAAATTAAAAAAATAAAAATAAAAATAAAAATTGTAGCGTTCCTGGACCTTAGCCTATTTATTCTCAATTAACTACTCCCATGTTACAGATAATAAATAAAGGACCCTTTTCATTATGTACTTGGCTATGGCATGGGGACAAATAATTTTAACAACCTTTAGTATTATATTTGATCTTTGATATGTCTTGAATGTGAGCTTATGTGGATGTGTAGAAAACCCATCATGGTTATATTTTGTGCTTGGCATCTTTCACAATGACTCAATGCAAATGTATCTCTTATAATTAGGAGCACTGTCATGCCCAACACTCCTTTTTTTTTTTAAAGATTTTTAAAAAAATTTATTCATAGAGGCAGAGACACAGGCAGAGGGAGAAGCAGGCATCATACCATCATACAGAGAGCCTGATGTGGGACTCGATCCCGGGTCTCCAGGATCACGCCCTGGGCTGCAGGCGGCGCTAAACCACTGCGCCACTGGGGCTGCCCCCCAACACTCCTTTTAATTTCATTCTCTTTTCACCAAGAGATTTTCTGAGGCTAGCTGTTAGCAGAACCTATCATTATAGTTCCTGAAAATTAAGATTAGGGTAACTGAAATTCTTCATAAAAAGTCTAGGCGAGCACCTGGGTGGCTCAGTTGGTTACGCTCAGGTCATGATCTCAGGGTCCTGGGATCGGGCCCTATGTTGGGCTCCCTGCTCAGTGGGGAGTTTGCTTCTCCTTCTCTTTCTCCCACTCCCCCTGCTCACTCTCACTCTCTCTCTCAAATAAATAAAATCTTTAAACAAAACAAAACAAAACAAAATCATTAAAAAAAAAAAAATGCTAGGAAGCCTGTGGGTCCTGAAGAGCACATGACTTTTTTCTAGCTGTGTCTTAATTAATCCAACAACATAACTACATTACAGAAAATTTGGGAGATAAGAAAAAAGATGAAAGAAATCAAACATAATCAATCTCCATGACCCTCATGTTACAAATCATGTATATTTTCTCATCTGCTTATTGTTTTCTAGTTGCAATTTCAGTGTGTATGTTTTTTATCCTAAATCTTTCATTCTAAAACAGAAGGCAAAAAAATTAGATAATTTAAAATGGATGTAGTTAAGGGAAAGTAAATGAAGGAGACAGATGTAGAAGGAGTGGTCAGGAAAGGTCTCACAAAAGTGTCATTCGAGATAGAACCTGATGGACAAGAAAGAATCAGCCTTGTGAACTGTCTGAGCCAGATCCTTCTCACACGTGAGGGAGCAAAGACAGGGAAACAGAACAGGAATGAACTCTGAGGAATAGCAAAGTGGCCAATGTGGACAGAGGAGATGAGCAAGAGGAGCATGCATGGACAATGATGGGTTGGGGGAAGGAAAGGAAGGTGTGTGTGTGTGTGTGTGTGTGTGTGTGTGTGTGTGTGTGTAAGAGAGAGGAAGAGAGGATCCTGTGGGACCTCAGAAAGCATGGTAGAGATTATTTCCTCATCTAAGAGTGATGTGAAGCTATTGTAAGATTTTACACAGAGCAGCAACATGTCTGACCTACATTTTTAAGAGTACTCTAGTCATCAAAGATACTATATGGAAATTATTTCTGTATGAGTAAGGACACAAATGCTAAGAACCAAATCCCAACTCAAATCACCTTAACCATTTCAAACTGCTTGTCAGGAATGCTCATGTATAGTGGGAAGTACAGGAAGTTTAGGTAGGGCTATTCCCAGGGGTCCAGGGGATGTCCTCAGATCTTTCTTTTCTGTCTCATTAATTTTTCTTCCCACCCTCTCCTTTGCAACTCTTGAACCCAGCCAACAAGGAGTATAGCTACCAGTAACCTGAGGTCCTCCAAATGGAAGATAGCTTCTATCTACTATTTGGAAAAATCTGGGAGAAGACTCAAATTAGTCAGGCAAGCAGAGTATGTCTTTTCTTTGACCAATTACCATATACAGGGGGATGTTACATTGTCACTGGTCCAGCCTGCATCATATACTCACTTACCACTTGACAGAGATGAGGTTGGGCTACCATGACATACATCCCCACAAGGATCACACAAAATTGGGAAGGAGTCTCCAAAGGAAAGAGATATTGCTACCAGGATATTCATAACCATGCTGGGCAGAGTAGGGAGGAAAAAAAGAAACAATCAATAGGTGTACTGCATGGTCATTCAATTTACATAATGATCTTTCTTTCTTTCTTTCTTTCTTTCTTTCTTTCTTTCTTTCTTTCCTTCTTTCTTTTTGCTAAGTAATATTTCACTATTTGTATATTTTATTCATTTAATGTTTTTGTTCAAATGACCATTGCCAAGTTCTATACCTTACTGAAACAATTCCTGGTTGTTCCATAATTTGGTTGTTTCCAATCTTTTATAATCATAAACAATATTCTATGTCCTAGTGCATGTGACTTTTTCTATACCTTTTGTTTTCTTCATCTCCAGAAAAGGGACCCTGGATAAAAAGGCATGAGATCTTCTTTTCTTGTTCATACATTTTGTCAAATATATTACTTTCTATTTTTTTAAAAATATATTACTTTCTAAAAAGATTTGTCCATGAGAAATGTCAGTAGGAGTTTGTAAAGCATATACATTTTTCTGTCCCCTCTACATTAGTGAGTACGATCCCTTTTTCATTTTACCAGTTTAAAAGGTGAAAATGACATACATTTGTTTCGTTCATTGCTTTGTAAAATCACAACTGCTGGTGAAATTTTTTATTTAAGTTGTAATAGCTCTTCTGTAAATGTTCTGTACATGCTCTTTGCTGATTTATTTATTAGAATCTCAATAATCTTTGTATCTCTTTATCTGAACTCTAAAGTTATTAGTCCCTTCCCATCAGTTGATTATGTTTTCCAGTTTGCAGTTTACTTTTTTTTTTTTTTTTTAAAGATTTTATGTATTTACTCATGAGAAGCACAGAGAGAGAGTCAGAGACATAGGCAGAAAGAGAAGCAGGCTTCCCGCCAGGAGCCGGATACGGGCCTTGATCCCGGGACTCTGGGATCATGCCCCGAGCTGAAGGTAGACGTTAAACCGCTGAGGCACCCAGGCATCCCTGCAGTTTACTTTTTTATCTTAAATTTCAGAATTCTATTTGTTTTTATGTTGTCAATTTTTTATTTCATCTATTGTTTTCAGGCTTAGAAATTCATATTTTTCCAGAGGATTCAAAAATATTTACTACTATTGTATTTTAGCTCATCTAAAGTTTGATTTTTCTTTTTCATTTTTCTACATATCCCCAATTTTTTATTTATAGCATGAGATGAAGATATGAGCTGATTTTTCTCTCAAATGCTAGCTATTCAACCCATTACAATTTATGAACTGATCTTTCCTTCCCAGTTGATTTGTGATACAACATTTAATGTATTTTATGCATGCTAGAACCCATTTATATCCTACTATGTTCCATTGAGAGATTTGTCAATTCAATCCTTATCCCAGCACCACAAAGTTTTAGTTCTAATTGCTTTATGTTTTAGTATTTGGTAGGGCTAGCTCTCCACTTCATTTCTCTTTAGAATATCCATGATATCCATGTTACTTTTTTTTTTTTTTTCCATGTTATTTTCATTTGGTCATTCTTCCGGATGAAAGTTAGGATAACTTCCAAAGTAAAAATAAATAAATAAATAAATAAATAAATAAATAAATAAATAAATAAATAAATAAATAAAAAATAAAAAAATAAAAGACTCTGTTTAGCTATTCATTGGAACTGCATAAAATTAGAGAGAAAACTTCTGGATAGTATCCATGCTAGGATCAGAGTTTCCTCTCATCAAGTAGATCAGGGTTCTGATATGTTGTTCTCCTCTGTCCAGTTGCTCTTTTTTGTGGGGAGCAAAATTCATCTACATACAGAAGAAATTTCTGATTTTTGTGGAATTTTTATTTAAAATTTGTATTTTAGAAAATACTTCTTTTGTAGTTGACCTCAGAACTGAAGGTGGGACTTAAATTCTATCAGTAGGTTTTGGACTAAAATTCCTATATGTTTTCTCTCTTTAATTTCAGTATTTGAATAGGTCTTTTAGCACCTAACAAAAAGACTTAGAGTTTCAGGGTGATCATCCCATTCATTCGTTAAATTTATTGTACTTTTCAAAGTTAGTTGAAAATATGAAGGTCATGTGCCACTTGTTTGGAGACCTGGTTTCTGGTTTGCTTAATTATTTATGAGTATATTACAGAGAGTGAGATCTGCAATCTTCCCCCAGTAATCCTTAATTTATAGCTTCAAATCCTGTATGGCCATATGCTACAGCCTTGGTGATAACAGTCTGTTGAATTTGAAAGCAGTCTATTTATTTCCTTCCAAAATCCCACCAAGGGTTGAATTATACCCTAAAGTCATTAGGTACTTTCCTGAGTACCTCTTGGACAATCTCTTTTTCCAGGAGGGAAGGAATAATGATGACAATGATGATGGTAGTGTACCAATAACTTTTCTCTCATTATCTCATGTTACCTTCATTGTAACTGTCTGTTGTGAAAGACAAGGGCTTTTAAACCTCTGTATTAGAGATGTGGAAAATGAGGTTCAGACTATATGACCTTCCAGGCTAGTAGGTAGTAGGACTGAGCCTTCTGACCACAAAAGCCAACCTCCAGGTCACCTACTCCTTTAGGAATATTGAAAGAATGCTTCCAATTAGATGTGATCTGAATCTTTATAACTTTTTTCAAATATTTTATTTATTTATTTATTTATTTATTTATTTATTTATTTATTTATTTATTATTTGAGTGAGTCAGCAGGGGGAAAGGGCAGAGGGAGAGGGAGAGAGAATCCCAAGGAGACGCTGTGCTGGGCATGGAGCCCAGCGTGGGACTTGATCCCAGGACCCTGAGATCTGAGCTGAAACCAAGAGTCGGCTGCCCAACTGACTGAGCCACCCAGGCAGCCCTGTGGTCCAACCGTTTAAGATGCTTGTCCAGTGTCTGGAATCTTGGGCAATTGCATGTGTGTGTATGTGTGTGTGTTTACATCTATCTTGAGAAGGCTGTAGTTCCCAAAAGCTATGTTCAAGCTGGAGCTCTCCTGTGTGGAGTAGGATTTAGGGAAAACCCTATTGCTTTCCTTTTATCACTTTTCTTTACCACTTGATATATTGTGACTGGTGTACAGGCAAAACCATCTTAAAATATACACCCATACCAGATTTGAAGAATGAAGGAAGTCATAAAAGCTCAGCCAGAGGGTTGGGTATGGAATCAAGAAGGGGCAGTACTACTTCTCTATCTTTGGTGATGAGAAAGATGTCCTAATTGTACGAGCCTCTGTTTTGCATTGTTTTGTGGAAGCATCAGACTAGATAACTCCTTCTCCTCTACCTTCCATAGCTGCATTCAACTGGCTATGATTTGGAGATCCTTAGAAAGAGTATAGCTTGTGTGTGTGTATGTGTGTGTGTGTGCGTATGTGTGTCTATGTGATTATAGCATATCTGCAATGACTTACAAAACTATATACAAGCTTTCTGTTTCCGGAGATCATAATTCTTATATCCATTTATATGCAACATGGATTGTTTCAACTTCAGTTTTACTGGGTTCTTTTTCCTGTCTTTACACATTTACCTAGTCTTTGAATCTTTTTGTTCCAACTTCATTTCAATTTCATTGAAATTCCCATTTAACGGTCACATTCCCTAAAGTTTTTATTTTTTCTCCTTTCTCTCCTGCAGAATCTTGTGGCCAAGAGAACAAAAAGCTCTTCTTTGTAGTTTGCAAAATAAGGAGCAGTTTCTTTTCTTTCTATACTGTACACTGCCTAGTGCTGGTTTGGTTGGCACTCAGTAGGTATTTATTTACTTAAAATGGATTCTAAAGACTATTAAACACATTCATTCATTCATCTAGTTTTTTTTTTTTTAGGATTTACTTATTTATTCATGAGACACACACACAGAGAGAGAGAGAGAGAGACAGAGAGAGAGAGAGAGAGACAAAGACAGAGGCAGAGACATAGGCAGAGAGAGAAGCAGGTTCCCTGCAGGAAGCCTGATGTGAGACTTGATCCCAGGACACTGGGATCACGTCCTGAACCAAAGGCAGACGCTCAATCACTGAGCCACCCAGGCGTCCTCATTCATCTAGTTTCTGGTAGCTTCTTTTATATTGTCCTGGAGTGGAAGTAAAAAGCATGATAAAGTTTTAAAGATTCTTTTTTTTAATTAATAGATTTTATTTTTTAGGGCAGTTTTAGATTTACAGAAAATGAGCAGAAAGTAAAAAGAGTTCCCAATTTACTTCCTTCCCTTTTCCCCAGTTTCCCTTATTATTAACACCTTGTGTCACTGTGATGCATTTGATATAATTGATGAGCCAATATCAATACATTGTTATTACCTAAGGTCCATTACATTATACTACATTAGGGTCAATCTTTGTATTGTACATTCCATGGGTTTTGGCAAATATATAATGACATGTATCCACTATTAGGGTACCCCACAGAATAGTTTCACTGCCCTAATAATTCTGTGTGTCCTACCTATTCATCTCTCCCTCCTTGCAGAACCCCTGGCAACAATTGATCTTTTACTGTCTCTGTGGTTTCCCTTTGCCAGAATGTCATATAGTTGGAATTATGGCCTCTTTCACTTAGAAATATGCATTTAAGTGTCCCTTGTGCATTTTCAAGCCTATAGACTTTTAAAAATTCATCAACAGGGGTGTCTGGGTGGTTCAGTCTGTTAAGCACCTGCCATTGGCTGAGGTCATGATCCCAGGGTCCTGGGATCGAGCCCCACATTGGGCTCCCTGCTCTGTGGGGAGTCTGCTTCACCCTTTCCCTCTGCCTGCTGCTACCTCTGCTTGTGCTCTCTCGCACTCTTGCTTTGATAAATAAATAAATAAATAAATAAATAAATAAATAAATAAATAAATAAAATGTAAGAATCTTTAAAAAAATTAAAAATAAGAAAACCAAAAATTCATCAACAATATGTATTAAATACCTTCTATGTGCTAGCACAGTGATAGGTGCTGAATATATTGCAGCAGACAAGACAGGCAAGGTTGCTGCCCCTGATTTAATCTTAGTCAGATAGTCTGCCCTCAACACAGCAACAAGTACTCTACCTGTTGTTTTGAAGGTCTTCTTGTTCTTCCCTGAGGAAATCAATTTGCTTACATCATCAACTTGAGGAGATCAATGGTATCCACAAGTGATTTACCATGTTCCTAACTCACCAATTCCCTCCTTAGTGTGACAGGAGTCCTTTGGATAGATAGTCCCTCAGATAGATCCCTATCTAATTCTTGACTATGAAATTCAATGAAGCAAGAGGAAACCAACTGTCCCAAAAGGTGGTTTCTGCCTGTTTTCTCAGCTTGGAGCATATCTAGATCTTCCTCCCTACCTAACGACTAACATACAGAAATTTATTTCTGCCTATAATCAGTAATGAAATCTAAATTTGTACCTGAAATCTAAAATTGTACCTGTAATTTCAAAAGATAACTTAGGAGTCACCAATAATGTAGTTGCACATGAAAATATAAGGCATCCTACAACTTTCATTGATTTCTTTCCCCTAAATTAGCAAGATTCACCTTATATATACTATATTTGATTAGATGAACAAAATGAGGAATATAGTCCTAATCTTAAATCAGGTCTATTTCATTTAAAAATATTTCACATTTTCAGGGACTTTTTTTGGCTTATTATTGTTCACTCTTAATGTGGAACTAAAGTGATGGACTTTCATGATAGTTAATAGTAGTTTTAAGTTTTCCATGAATGTAGGGTATAATCTACTCTAATTTAAGGTATTTATATTCTGATAAGACCAATGTTTGAAATAGGATATATTGCCAAACAAAGCAGTATTACATATATAATTAGAAACAATACTGCTAAAAACATGAAATTGTACAGCAGATCGGTAAAGTACATTAGGGTTCCCCCCCCTTTATGCCTTGAGGTTTTCTGTCCTATATGGTGTATTTACAGTCATGAGAACCAAACTAGTTTTAACCAGATTAGGAAAGGGACTACATATGATGATATCATGATGCCTGAAGAAATGAATAATTAAATCTGTGATTAATATACGAACACAATGGGAATACTGAGATACTCTACTTGTCAGCAAATACTTTCACAGATTTTATTTTGCAGTCTTAGCCCCACAAAAGAGGACTGTCAAAATGGTTATTAAATCACAAATATTGTTGACACCCATGAACAGACGATTCTTTTCAACCCTACTGCAAGAAAGACATCTACAACTGAAAGATAAAAACTGGAAAGAGACTTAATTTTTTTTTACTTTATTAGTTTTGTATTAAGAATATGCATCTGTTTATGACAAAAAGTTCTATATTGAGGATAAGAAGGGGGCATGGTGATTTGAATTATTCAGGATGGTTATGGTTGGTATAAAAAAAGAGCATTTTAAAATGAGAAATATTTAAGGTAATAGCTTGTTTTCCCCTTGTGGTCTATATTCAAGACACGCAGGGTGCAGCTGAAGTTCTTTGTCTTGGAGACAATCTGTATTGTCTTAGAGTACAAACCTGTTAGCATTTCTTTTTCCTTCATTAGTTTTCTACCCTTAGACATGTCATTGCAGCTGCTGTTTTCTTTCCTTCCTCGATGAGGTAAGTTTTATATGCGAGAAGCAGAAAATTGTGGTCCGGTGAATGGGTGTGCAGGACCTGCCAGGCCTTGGCATGGGAGCTGCAGGGGATACAGGATGAGTCAGTCCTTTCATGCAGGCAGTGTGGGATTGAGCCAGGGCCCCTTGGAGCCATATTAGAGCCTGAGGCTCTGGAAAAATCAGTCATCCTGATCCTGTCTTTATCTAAAATTTCTATATCATCAACTATCATCTATATTTTGCATTACTTTAAAAAATGTTATATATACTATAAATATTATAAAAATGTTTTAGTATCACATGAATATATAATACAAATATTACAAAATGTACTAGATATGTACAGGTATATCCCATAAGATACATTTTTTAGAAGGTGGTGAAAATATTCTAGATTAAAAAATACTGAATAAATAACAACCAAATGCAAAGAGTAAAACTTGATTAGGTGCTGACTGGAAAGTACTTGCTTGCTGAGTTTTTTGCTGCTCCCTTAAAATTTGTATCTTGGATGGGTGTCTCGCTGGCCTCATTCTGGCCCCAGGGCTGGCAAGGACACATGGGGAAGTGTAAACTGCTGTGGTCCAAGGTGGAGGAAGGCACGTTGGGTTAGAGTGAGAATCAGCCATTTCCTTAAGAAGCCTTAAAGAATAAGGAGTATTTCTGCTTGTCAGAGACAGTTGAAGGAAGAGGAGGAGAGCACCCGGGAAATGCAGAAAGAACAATGTGGCCAAGGGCATGAGCAGTGCAGGCATGAGGTCTGCAAGTAGCACACAAGCCTATCAATCTGGGGATGGAATACATATAGGTAGTAATGGAAGCAGAAGCTGAAGTGAGAGATTTAGATCCTTCTGTGAACTGCCTCTGTTTAATTCAGGAGGCAATGGGGGGCTACTGAAAATTTTTTGTTTTTTAAATTAAAATGCATTTTCGATGTTTTCTTTATTTATTTTCAAGCACTTACATAGAGGTAGTTTAAAACTTAAACCGTATTTTTGCTATATATTATTCTTCTAAATCCACTGTAAAGTGATATGAGTAAAAATAGGATATTGGAGAGAAATTCAAGAGCAAGTTAGATGAAGACTTGGTGACTGATAATAAGCACAATTCCTATAGAGTCTAGATTTTCCAGGACAGTCTCAATTTAAAATTTTCTGTCCTATTATTTTCATTTGTACATTTAGCCCCTCCCCAACTTTTTGCAGCTTTGTTAAGTTGTAACTGATGAATAAATGGTACATTTAAAATGTACACTTTATCAGTTTTGACATATGTTGTCAACTGTGAAACCATCACTGCAATCAAATAATGCACATATCATCACCCCAAGAGTTTGCTCAGGTCCTTTGCAATTTACTTTCTCACCTTCTGTCCCCATCCCCAGGTGAACATCAACTGCTTTCTGTCACCATAGATTAGTTTTCATTTTTCAGAATTTTATATAATTGGAATTACACAATACGTCCTGAATATAGTACATTCTACAAGACACGGTTTTTAAAAAAATATTTTATTTATTTATTCATAAGAGACAAGACTGAGAGAGTGAGAGAGAGAGAGAGAGGCAGAGGGAGAGGCATGCCCAGGGATCATGACCTTAGCCAAAGATAAACGCTTAACTGATTGAACCACCCAGGTGTCCCTCAAGACATGTTTTAAAAGAGTAGAGGAATTCTAGATTTAGAAAGATGAAAGAGCCATAACAATCAAATGCAATAGGTGAAACTTGGTTGGATGCTGGTTTGAAAACACTAGAGAGCACACTGGGTATAATCTGAATAGGATTGGATACCACATGACAATAGGGAATAATTATTAATTCTCTTGGATGTGAACATGCTAATCATATTTTATGTAAAAGAATATCCTAAGTATGTTGAAGTGTTAGGTCTAAGTGTCTTGGTTTCAGCAATTTACATTCAAATGGCTCAGAAATATAATTAAATAAAGCAATGGAAACACTTTAACAACTACTGAATCTACATGCTGGGTATAAGGGTATTTATAAAAGTTGTTCTCAACTTCTCTGTATGTTTGAACTTTTTTAATAATAAAAGCTAGGGGAAGGGGAAAGGACAGAAAATGAAAAATCAAGACTCTCCTGAAAAATCTAGGCTATAGTCAGTCATCATCTTTTATCTACTTCTAAATCTCTCGTTGAATCCTCTCTATATACAATTTTATCACCCCACATCTGATTTAGAATAAGCACATATTTTAACCAAGAGCAACAATGAATATCAAACTTCACTTCAGATCATATATAAAAACTAACTTAAATTTGATCATAGACCTAATTGTAAGAGCTAAAACTATAAAATTTATATAAGAAAACAGAGAAGAAAATTGTAGGAACCTTGGGTTTGGCACAGATCTCTCAAACACATGCAAAAATGCATAAATATAAAAAAATAAATCGAATTTCACAAAAATTAAAGTTTAAATTAAAATCACAATGAGATACCATTATACAGCTGCTAGAATGGGTAAAATTAAAAAGATTAATGATAACAAGTGTTTGGGAGAATGCGGAGTACTAGAACTCTCATGTACTATTAGTGGGAATGCTAAATGATATAACCACTTTGGACAACAGCTGAATCAGTTCTTTAAAGTTCAATGTATACCAACAAAAATGACCCATCATTCAACCCTTAGATATTGACCTAAGAGAAATGAAACAGCTCAAGTATCCAGCAACAGGTAAATACATAAATTGCAATATGCCCACACAATAGAACTCAGCAATGAAAAAGAATAAAGTATTGATATAGGGGGGAAAAAGTTCTCAGAATAATAATAGTGGAGAAAACCCGCATAACCTTGCCTATGGTGACGACTTTTTAGATATAACACCAAAGGCACAATCGATGAAAAAAATAATTCAGAAGCTGGACTTCATCAAAATGAAAAACTGCTTTGTGAAAGACAATGTCAAAAGAATGAGAAGACAAGCCATGAGTTGGGAGAAAATATTTGCGAAAGAGCTTATCCTTCATGGCTCTGTTCAATAAGCCCCTCTTCTAAGACTCTGACCTCCTTTTTGCTGTTTTTAAGCTATATTGAAAATATTACTTCTTTTCATTCATTCACTCAAAAATATTTACTGTGAGCATGCCATGTTTTAGGCATTGTTCTAAGCACAGAGCGCATATCAGTGAATAAATCAGATGAAGTCTTTGGCTTATACTCTAGTAAATGTTTATGTGGTGGGGGGATACTATAAATAAATATAAGGGAATTCCAGGTAGAAATATTACTGTGAATAATTAAAAAAAATAGAAGAGTAAAGGGTGATGATGTGGTGTGTATTATTTTATTTTATTTATTTACTTATTTTGAAGGGTAGTTGACATATAATGTATTAGTTTCAGGTATCAAAATAGTGCTTTGACATTTATATACATTACGAAAGAATAAATCTGGGTATCATCTGTCACCAAAGTTGTTACAATATTATTAACTACATTCTCTATGCTGTACATTTTATCCCCATGACTTTATTTTAAAACTGGAAGTTTGTACCTTTTAATCCCCTGCCCCTGTATTGCTCATTCTCCCATCTCCTTGTGGCAACCTCCAGATTGTTCTCTGTATCTATGAATCTGTTTCTGTTTTGTTTTGTTTGCTCATTCGTTTTGTTTTTTCAGATTCCACATATAAGTGAAATCATATGGTATTTGTCTTTCCCTGTCTGACTAATCTCACTCAGGATAATACCCTCTAGGTCCGAACATGTCACAAATGGTAAGATTTCATTCTTTTTTTTTTTTTTTTAGAGATTTTATCTATTCATAAGAGACACAGAGAGAGACAGAAATATAGGCAGAGGAAGAAGCAGGTTCCTTACAGGGAGGCGGATGTGGGGCTCCACCCTAGGATCCCAGGATCATGATCTGAGCCAAAGAGATGCTCAACCATTGAGCCACCCAGGTGCCCCAGTTTCATTCTTTTTTATGGCTGAGTAATATTCTATCGTTGGGGTGTGTGTTATTTTAGAAAGGAAGTTGGAGAAGGTGTAGCTGACAGCCACTGGTGCCTCACCCAATTCTCCAAGGTACTCTGGAATGATCTAGTACAAGCCAACCTCACTGGAAGCAGTTGTGATTCTCTGCCTATGGCTTTTCTTTATCTGAATGTGGGGGCAGGCCTATGCTCAGGGAAGAGACCTCAGCCAATGGCAATGGGAGATGAAGGACAAATATCCTAGCTTCCCTGCCTCCTTGGGTGGGACCACTCTGATATGTATTCCACATGTTTCCTAGGGATGCCCTACGGTATTGATCCCCAGTTGCCCTCAGCAGTATCCTGCTCATTAAAGTGTTCTGTACTGTTTCTTTCCCTTTCAGTATTACTTCATTCCTCTGCCAATACTTCCTGATGTCACATTTTCCCTTTCAAACATGCTACTTGTACTCAGATCCTTAGTTTTGGAGAAACCCAGCCTAAGTCAGTGGGTCTGAGAAGTGATGCAAAGAAGGAGACAATCAGAATAAGGTTTTAGAACTGGATCACTTGGTGGTCAGATGGCAATGAAGACTCAATTGCTGTTGATAATCTCTGGCATACTCTTGCATCATTATTACTAAAAGTCTCACCTGTGATGAATTGGGATCATGTACAAGCATGAGTTAGAAAAATGCACTGGCCTATAGAATAGTTCTTGAACTGCAATATATGAGAATTTTGCATTATTAGAATTTTGAAGTTGGTTTATTGTTAGCTTTTGGAGGAGCCACGAAGGAAGAAAATAACAGGCTCTGATCAGATAACCATTAATTTAGAACATAGTTTGAAAGAAGGCCAGAGATCTTCCCTGGCATCTTTTAAAGGGAGTCTCATCTCCTGTAGACAGAGAACACTAAGTTGAAAAACAAGACCCCAAATTTGATCTTCAGTACGGCAGAAGGAAGTTGAATTCACTGTCCAGAAGATTTCTTATGCTAAAGTCAGGGACTTGAAAGGAAAGAACAGGAGCCCTGAGACTCCTGATGGGAATGGTTGGGTGAATGGGATTAAAGACTTAACTCCCCAGATTCCTCTGGATACTCTGGGCCAGAATTCTCTGGAGCCCTTCCTCTTGCTAGAGGAAACCAGTCTCCGATTGGGTGGAGATTGTGCAAAGACTTTACCTAGGGCAGATACCTTGCAAGATGATGCCTGTCTGTAAGATCTTTCCTTGTCTCTCTTTATTGCTTCTAGACCAGTAATTAGAAGTCTTATTATGAGCCAAGCAGAGAAAGACTGCTATATGAAGAAAGGGATTATTCACCAAAAGCACTGCAGAACCTGGCAAATATGTACCAGCAGGAACTAGGAGAATTTGCCTGGAAATGGAATTTAAAGGTGCTGGATCAGGGAGGACAGACTATAAGGCTAGATAGGAGAGAGTTTATTAATAAGGGAGCACTATCCAGTGACTCAAGACGTTATGTTCTGGAAGAATGCCTATAACTGTACCTAGTATGTTGCAAAAGTGGCTCCTTGAAACTTGAAAACTATGATGAGATAGAGGTACTGGAATTTCTTAGAAGAAAGATGAGGTAGGGGTAAAAAAAATTCAAATAGATTAGAATTAGGATAACATTTATTATTTAATACTAGCGAACCCGCCAGCTAGCAACATTCCCTGGGAAGGCTCAAAAGACACTCCCTTCACTAAAGTGATAAGTATTGTACAAGTACATTTTGAGAAGCTCAGAATTGCTTGTCCTCTAGATCAAGATTGATAAGAGATGCTTCAGAGTCAATGGACATAACAGGATTCTAGAGGCCAGGTTGGCAGCACTAAGCCATTAGAGGCAACAGGGATGTAATTATGGTCATGTACATCAACATGAATTCATTTTAGGGACTTAATGTTGACAGGGGGTGGGTTCCAGAAGAACACATGAATTGTTTGGATTTTAAAAACATGCAAAATGAAAATGTAAATGTATGTGTGTGTGACAGATTAGTAAACACAAAACTAGAATAGGGGCGACTGAGTGGCTCAATCAGTTAAGTGTCTGACTCTTGATTTCAGTTCAGGTCATGATCTCTGGGTTGCGAAATCTGCCCTGAGTTGGGCTCTATGCTCAGTGGGGAGTCTGCTCAAGATTCTCTCTTTCTGGGCAGCCCTGGTGGCTTAGCGGTTTAGCGCTGCCTTCAGTGATCCTGGAGACCCAGGATTGAGTCCCACGTCAGGCTCCCTACATGGAGCATGCTTCTCCCTCTGCCTTTCTCTGCCTCTCTCTCTATGTCTCTCATGAATAAATAAATAAAATCTTAAAAAAAAAAAGATTCTTTCCTTCTACCTCTCTTCCTCCCATGCCACCTAAAATAATAGAGGAAAAAAAACTTAAAAAGAAACTAGAATAATGGTTCTGGAAGGAAGAGAGAAAAGAATAGGGATGAAGGGAGATGTATAACAGTACTTCTAAGGAATTGGTAATATTTCCTATCTCAAGTCAGGTTGTAAGTACACAGGTATTCTTTTTATCATTATTCTCTATACACATAAATGATACTTTTTGAATATATTCAATATTTAACAAAAAATGTTTAAAGAAATAAAGCCTAACCGTGATTCCTTTCAGTTGTGACTCACAGTAGAGAGTAGAGGCATTGGATAGATCCAAATTCAAGTTAGGTTGGCTGTACAACCTTAGGGAAGTTACTAATAGGTTTCTCACCAGGAAAATGATTTTTAAAAAACATTTTATTTCTTTATTCATGAGACACACACACACACACACACACACACACACACACACACACAGAGGCAGAGACATAGGTAGAGGGAGAAGCAGGCTCCTCAAAGGGAGCCTGATGTGGGACTTGATCCCTGGACCTGGGATCATAACCTGAGCCAAAGGCAGACGCTCAACTGCTAAGCCACCCAGGCGTCTGGAAAATGATTTTGATAATGTCTTTCCAGCAGGGTAGAAGTAAGGATTAAATGAGACAATTTATATAAATCTTATAATCAGTGCCTGGCACATATCAGGGCTATTCAATAAATTTGTCCACACTTGCCTTTTCTTCCTTTTTAGAAAATTTCCATCTTCTTCACTTAATTCCACTTTAATTATTTCCTGTAAGCAAAGAATTATGCCGGATGGGGTCTGCCTTCATTTAAAAAAATAATTTAGTTTCAAAAGGGCATCTATCTCATTTGATCCTCTCATTCAGTCCTCATTGCCTAGCACAGGATGGAACATGAAGGAACCCCAATAGATCTCAGCAAATGAGTGAATGTAGAAAGTAGGTATAATGGACTGAATTGTGTTTCCTCAAAGTTTACATGTGGAAATCCCAATCTCCAGAACCACAGATGTAACTATTTTTGGGGATAGGGTCTTTAAAGAGGTGATTAAATTAAAATGAGACCATTGGGGTAGGGCCCCAATCCCTAGTATCCTCATAAGAAGAGGAAGAGCCCCTAAAGATGAACTCCCTGAGAGGAAAGGCCATTTGAGGTTACAGCAAGGAGGGGTTATTTACAAGACAAGGAGAGAGGCTTCAAGAAAAACCAACCCAGCCAAGCCCTTGATCATGGACTTTCAGCCTCCAGAACTGCGGGAGGGGGGGTTGGGGTGGGTGCGGGTGGGTGGGGGTGGGGGGGATGGGGGAATGGGTGGAGGAAAACTTGTTTAAGCTACTTGGTCTGCAGTATTTTGTTATGGCAAGCTTTATAAACTAAGACAGTAGGGCAAGTATTATTTTCCCCAAGTCATAAATGTATAACTGAGTCTCAAGGCTTAAGACTTTCACAGATTTGCATAAGCAATAAAAGGGCAGAATTATCCATGAACCTAGATATCAAATTCTGGTCCTTTCCACTATAGCCTGCTTCTTTTCAAATTGTGCTACATTAAGATATTTTAATCTGTACAAAATTTTTAAATTAAATTTTAATTTTTATCAAAGTAATTTAAGGGCTCATAAAGAACAGTCACAGAAATAAACAGTGGGGCACCTGGGTGGCTCAGTTGGTTAAGTGTCTGCCTTTGGCTCAGGTCAGGATCTCAGGGTCTTGGGATCCAGCCCTGCATCAGGCTCCCTGCTCAGCAGGGAGTCTACTTCTCCCTCTCTCTCTCTGAAACTCTTCCCTGCTTGTGCTCTCTCTCCCAAATAAATAAATAATATTAAAAAAAAATCAAGGGCACCTGCATTTCCTCTCAACTAATATGAATTCTTTAGAGGCAACTACTTTCAACTCTTCCAGTGCTGCTTTTTCCTTTCAGTATTTGTGTCTAAATCATATGCTGATACAGGTAGGTCATGATTTTTCAAGCCAAGATGTCACCTATTAAGTTCCTATTATTAAAGATGAGTCTTTCATTATCTCAACATACACAGACACACAGTTATCCCATTCCCATTAGTCTTTAAAAAGTTTTATCACTGTCTTTGATACTTTTCCTCTTCTGTATTATCTCAGTTTCCTCCAAGTTAATTTTACTTTTGTATTAGACTTCCCTCATGTTTGGTGGTCGTTGGCTTTCCATTATATTTAAGAAAAAGCCTGTTTTCTGCTTTACCCTGCATTTATGCCTTCAGAGGCAACTAGTGATTTTAATTTTGCCATTTTCTTGGGTTCCATATCAGGAATTGGCTGGTTATTGCAGGACACTCTGCTGCAGAGACTTAGATTCTAGCTTCCTTTTCTTGAAGTTAGTTGCTCCTGTCCACCTACTATCTTCTAGAATTTCCTGACATCTCTTTTCTCCTATTATCTTATTTCCTGTTCTCTATGTACTTTTTATAGCTTTTTATTCCTTTACTATTATTTTAGGGGGTTTTGAGAGGAAATAGAGAACAGACATATGTTTTTAAACAGTCTACATTTCTAATTTTGACTTTTCTCAGAATTTTACTATTAGTTAATAAATAATGGTTAGTATCAGCTCAATGCAAATGAATACAAATATCTATGAGTAACTATTTTTCCAGGTGCCTCTGTCAAAGTCTCTTTTATACTGAAAACTTCAGCTTGTGTTATGAGTGATGAATAATATGATATTTCATACTTATGGATCGCTTACTGTTTTTATTAAAGATTTTTATTTATTCATGAGAGATAGAGAGGGAGGCAGAGACAAAGGCAGAGGGAGAAGCAAGCTCCATGCAAAGAGCCCAATATGGGACTTGATCCTGGTACTCCTGGTACTCCTTTGCCCTGAGGTGAAGGCAGACACCCAACCGTTGAGCCACCCAGGCATCCCAAAGATCACTTATTTTAAAGACTTTTATGCTTAGAGCCAGGTGAGGAGGGTGAGCACACAGGGAGGACCAGTGTGGAGCTGGATTCTGAGCAGGCCGAGGCATGGGGTAGCAAAGACTGAACAGGGGGAGGAGAAGATCCAGGCAGAGGGGTGGCATGTCGTCAGAAGCAGCAGTGGGGGGTGGGGCAGATCCCGAGCAAGGTGAAGAGGGCATCCATACTGTGGGGTGGCCAGTGGTGAGGTCAGAGCCCAGGTCTGTTGAAGAGGGTGTTTGTGGGGATAGCCTGGCACAGGGGTCCTAGCACAATCAGTTGAGGAGGGCAAGGGAGCAGTGGTAATGGTGTGAGTTTGGTTATATACCAAGGGACTGATCAAATAAGTATGTGTATGAAGGATAATACAAGCGAGGGTTTTTTCTCTAGGAGACTGAAGTCATAAATATGGAAAAGGAAAAAGCCAGAATAACTCCCAGGTGTGGGATTGGAATCAGACACCATCAATGTGAATTTATGGATTACACTGTATACATATTTATATGTCATCAATATAGATATATAAATACAGATGTAAATGTATATGTGTGTGTGTGTGTTCCTTAGCTCAAGAGAGTCTGAGAGCTGTGAACTCAAATTGCAACCAGCAGACCCACCCAGATTGTGGCTTCTAAATACCATTCACCTTTTAAAGGAACCAAGGTACGGTGCCACATTTATCATATAAAAATATAGCACATATTTAGTAAATAAGAAATTATTGAATGGGACATACCTATGCCAAAATAAACTGAAGTTCAGTTTAACTGATTAACTTTTATTTTATTTGGTAACTCCTATTCCTTGGAGAAAGGGACACTTTCAACACTGGGTCTGGAACATTTTGTTGGGCTAGAAAAAAAAAGTACTAAAAGAATGATGGGACAAAATGACACAGAAGCCAATCTGGAGGAGTTCCCACTAGTCAAATATAGGACAATTTAAGCATCAAAATAAATAACAATAGTAACAGATTTTAACTCATTAAACAAGAGAGAAAACCATGAGCCCATGCTGATATAAATGAAAAAGTGAAAATTTGATAAGGAACGAGATATTTATTTAGATCTAAAGTATCTCCTCACAAAATTAAAACTTATTAATTCCAAGTGGAAAAAACAGTAATTTATTTTGGAGTTACCTAGTTGTGGAGAAGCCTGGCAGACATCATTTTAATTGGGTGATTAAACTGGACATCATCAGTAGTAGGACAAATTGAGCGGCACCTAATGAGATATAATAAGAATAGCACTACTTTGGTAATATTCATGCTAAATACAAACACACTCAAGTTGAGGGATAGTCTCCACAAGAACTAACCATAATCTTCAGAAGTATCAAAGTTGTGGAAGCCAAAGAAAGACTAAGGAAACATTTCAGATTTAAGGAGATTAAAGAGATGTGATAATTGAACTCAACACACATTCCAAAGTGTACCCTTTATTTTGCTATCAAGGTTATTACTGGGACAAGGGATGAAATTTAATGGAAGCCTCAGGATTAGATGGTAGAAATCATCAACTTGATATGCTGATTTTGATGGTTACACTGTGATTATATAGGAGAATGTCCTGTATATATCGGCTTAAGTATTTGGGGGTGATAGGACATCAGGTTGGCAATGAACTCCCAAATGGCTCAAGACAAAAAAGTTCTTTAAACTGTACTTTCCACTTTTCTGTGAGTTTGATTGTTTGAAAATAAGTAGAATGGTTATTTTTGGTTTTAATAGGGAAATGAAAATTTAATCATTCTTAGACACAGGTCTAAAAAAAGAGCTTAAAAATGCCACTGATATGTCTTTTGCAATGATGATGTAAGAGACTAAAAGCCAACCATCTGGAGATCACAAATTCATTTATTTAAAAGTGCTCTTGAAATCGAATTGCTAGAATTTTTAAGCTACAAGAAGCAAAAAAGATTCAACAGGAAGGAAAATTGCTATTTAAAATAAAAACATTTAGGGACGCCTGGGTGGCTCAGTGGTCGAGGGTCTGCCTTTGGCTCAGGGCGTGATCCTGGAGTACTGGGACAGAGTTCCACATTGGGCTTCCTGCATGGAGCCTGCTTCTCCCTCTGCCTGTGTCTCTGCCTCTTCTCTCTCCGTGTCTCTCATGAATAAATAAATAAAATGTTAAAAATAAATATATAATATAAAAACATTTAAATACCATTTAAAATAAAAATGGTAGCTATTTCTGGGATTAGAAAGTGGTATTTCATCTCTGGGGTACATGGTTCTTCTAAGAAAAACATCTCTAAGGGTGTTATGGACTGAATGTTCACAGGTTGGTATCTTATTACTGCCCCCTGCCCCATTCCTACACAACCGTGGGATAGTACTATCAGGCGGGGCCTTTGGGAGTAATTAGGAGTAGACGAGGTCATGAGGATGTAGGCCTCATGAATGGGATTCATACCCTTATAAAAGTTAGGAGAGTGGTTGATGTTCTCTGTTCTCCATCATGTGAGGCTGCAAAAAAGTTGACTTGTAAGAGGGTCTCTCACCTGACCATGATCGCACCCTGATCACAAACTTCCAGCTTCTAGAACTGTACATTTCTGTTGTTTATGAGCCACCCAACCGCTGGTTCCTTCTTATAGCAGTCAGGACTAAGACAAGTGTGTCATCAAACACTGCTAATTTCCTACTCCTTATCTGTTTTTCCCACTTTTCTTATTAATGGAATTCCGACCTCACTTTGGGCCATAATGCCCAGTAAAAAGACTTCTCAGCCTTCTTTAGATCTAGGCATGGACCCAAGATACATTCTATCAGCCAGACCTAAACAGGAGTGTGCTGGAAACATCAAGGAAAGAATCAGCATTTCCTCCTACAGGCACCACCCTTTCCTCTTCCTTCTAGTCTGCAATTTAAATGTGACTCCTGAGGAATGGCTGCTGATGTGTGACTCATGATGATAAAAGTCCGTGTGGTGTGGATGGCAATAGGATGGCAAAGAAAGAAAAGTAGCCCGGGTAACTGATTGTATTCTGAGCTACTATGCCAATCTTGAATTCCAGACTAGAGGATTTTACACTGAGAGAAACAATGAATCCTCTAAATCTTTATGCCAGTTGGGTTTTCTGTTATTTACATCTGTGAATGTTATTGATAACGAGCTTGATGGGCTTTTTAAAAAAGATTTTTATTTAGTTGAGATAGAGAGCTATCATGTACGTGAGAGCACAAGCAGGGGGGAGGGGCAGAAGGAGAGGCTCTCTGCTGAACAGGGAGCCCAAAGCTGGGCTCAACCCCAGAACCCCCTGATCATGACCTGAGCTGAAGGCAGATGAGCCCTAATGGGGCACCCTAATGGGCTTTTCCATGAGAGGTTGAAACCCAAGAGAGTTGAATGGCTTGCTCAATAAAATAAAAGGAATCTTGTACTTAAAGAGATTGCTTTGGAGGGATGTGAGGAGAATGTGGGGGTTAGAGTAGCAAATATAGGGTGATGGGAAGAGACTTAAGGAAAGATACAATCAGTAAAAGAAATCCTTCAGGTTGTAATTGGCCAATAGTTTTAGGGAAAGTTTTATTTGACATTGATTTTTGGAAGTTGTATCCTGTACTCTAAGTTGGCTCTTATACTATAATAACCAGTTGTTACTCCTCAATCTAAAAGTCCACTACATAGAACACTCTCATGTTGATGAATTAAATAGTAGTGTTCCATGCAGGGCACAGCATTGAAATAATTTGAGTAAGCCAGCTATAGTGGAGAGAACTGGCTCTGAACTTTTCATAGCATGTAAGATGGTAGGTCATAACATTCTTTTTGGTTATTAAAAGAAATGTCAACCTTGAAATAAAAGGCTGGAAAACCTGAGGATTTCTTCATCTTTGAAATGGCAGCATATTTGTTGAAAAGGCAGCCTTAAACAAATACCTCAAGAGTACTGGTGTTCTAATGTGTGGTACTTCTTTCACAGAAAAATCAATCCCTAGAGTTTTTGTTTCCTTTTCTCTGAAAGTTCTTTTATAGTTTGGACTGGAACTCAGAACTCACGTTTCTATAAAAACAGTTTAACAAGGGGGATCGCATTTTGACGTCAGGTCACAAAAGCTTATGTAACCTAACTTCACTAGACTACAAACACAATGACTTGCTATTCTTTATGTGTCTAAATGCAAACTTGGTAATAAACTCAGAAACTTAATACAACTTTACATTCTGCTCAGTTCACTGTCTGTTGCTTCAGCAACTAAAGAATCTGAACTCTTGTGATACACATAATCCAGTATCTTAACATCCTTTGCTTTTAAGCATTGTCGACAACGGAGAAGTCACAAGCTGATTGTTTCACAGGAGACTTTAGAGTCAAGCTTGGGAACCAGGCCCATTACTTTTGCCCATAGCTCCTGGCCAGACCAATTACATTGCCCCAGACTAATAGCAAGGGAAACTGGGAAACAGTCTTCTCATGTGCTCAAGGAGAGGAAAAAGGAATGTGGGTATCTTGCACCTAGTTTGCAGGGTTTCGTGAAGATTGAATAACTGCGCATTCTAGGTTCTTGAAGATGTCATGCCTTTTCTTTCCTTCAGGGTGGTGGATTCTGATGCAAAGGACTTCTAGTGAAAGGGTTTTGGTAAAGGAAATCAGTGCAGATGCCCATAGAGCTAAGAAGAGGTTGTGGTAGCCTGAAAGGTGTGTAGAGAATAAGAGATTTAAGAACTGTGTAGTTAGATGCTATTGGAAAGGGTTTCTAGGAAGTTAAGACAAATTCAGGGAGTGGGAAAAGAGCTAATAAGGGTTTTAGGTGGGAGAAAAATCAGAGCTTTCTAGGAAAAGCACAGTGGGGTGAAAGGAGAAGAAAGCAGCGTCTAAGAAAATGTATAGGTAATTTTCAGAAAATAGGGGAATGCTCAATATCTCAGAGAATGAGTTCCCCACTTATTAAAGCTTCACTGTGATGTTGAAGGTGAGTGAAAAGCTACTTACTAACGGGAGACCATCCTCTATTAAAAATACATAATACTCTTAGACTTAAAATGTAACATTGTTAAAGAGAAAAAGGATATATTGTAAAAACAATTATTTCCAAATATTATCAGAGTCCAGTTTTTAGTTTCTCTAAAAATATTTACATTTAAATACGATTGAAGAGGGATCCCTGGGTGGCGCAGTGGTTTGGCGCCTGCCTTTGGCCCAGGGCGTGATCCTGGAGACCCTGGATCGAATCCCACGTCGGGCTCCCGGTGCATGGAGCCTGCTTCTCCCTCTGCCTATGTCTCTGCCTCTCTCTCTCTCTCTCACTGTGTGCCTATCATAAATAAATTAAAAAAAAAATAAATACGATTGAAGAATGCAATGTGTGAAACATGATTGGATCCAGGTTGGGGGATAGCACAGCTATCAAAAATTTATACCCGACATTGGCTAAGAGAGATCTGAAATATTTAATGTCATACACACAAAAAGGTAACTATGTTAGGTGATGGATGTGTTAACTAACCTTATTGTGGTAATCACTGTATGTATATCAAATCATCACGTTGTATACCTTAACCTTTTACAGTGTTGTCATTTATATCCCAATAAAACTGGAAAAACTCCTTGGGACAACTAGGGAAATCTAAATATGAACTATATATTTAGATATAGATTTTTGTTAACGTTTTAGATCAGGTTAAAGATTGAAGTTAGGTATATCCTTTTGCTTAGGTTGGAGTGAAGCCACACGAGGCCTGCAACTTAGTTTCAAATGGTTCAGGAAAAAGTGCTTAAAGCAAATACAGCAAAATGAATTGAGGGGACTTTTCAGTGTTTCTGTATTTTAAAAACAAAGTCATAATGAGATTCTGAAAAATGACAATAGGATTGAAGGTTTCTAGCATGTGATCATTTATTTGCTTACTAAGAGAATAAAAGCAGTCACTCATTTACTTATAGATCATTGGATGGTATATAGATCAAATCGTTTTAGATGGTAGTGACTGGAGTCAAATGTCAAACCCGGCACATACTAAGGAGTAGACTGTAAGCTCCATGAAGCTAGGGATTAGGCTTGTTTCATCATTAGATGTTCAGCACTCAGTTAAGTGCTGGGAAATATTAGGTGATAAATTTTTGTTCAGTGAATTGTGAATTAAATGTGAAAAGTCTACACTTATGATAGATATTCTAACACCTTTATATTTTCTGTATACCACTGCATTTTGGAAGTTATGGTAAAAATAGTTAATATTTTTGTATCTGGTACCTTTGGCAACTCCCTACTGTTAATTCAGTAATTCAACTTTTAATTTCAAGCCAGTACATTTTAAAGCCTTTGGTCTTCAGGGTTAAATTACAACCAATCCTACCTTGGAAGGATTTTATTAGATAAAAATACTTTGTGACTATTAAGGACAAAACCAAAGGAAGGATTTTTCTGAAACTCTGAGGTTAAATTATCAGATTACAAGAGATTTATTTATTTTCTATTAATACTAGTTTAGTGTTCATTAATAATTCATTTTTATAGTCAGTCTTTTTTGAAATCCAGTTGATGGTAAAGGCAACAGAGGGGCAATATCATCAAGCAGTTGCTAGGTTTTCTAGGTTGATTTGTTCTCAGACTTACAAAATGTCATTAAGTTCTGATATTCATTTTTTTTTTCTTTTTAAAGGTTTTGTTTATTCGTTTGAGAGAGAGAGAGAGAGAGAGAGAGCGCACAAGCAGAGGGAGTGGCAGGCAGGAGGAGAGGGAGCAGGGAGCCCAATGAGGGACTAGATTCCAGGACCCTGGGATCATGACCTGAGCTGAAAGTAGACGCTTAAACAGATGCTCAACTGACTGAGCCACTCAGGCACCCTGTGACATTCAACATTTTTAACAGCCATTACAAAAGTATTAGGGAACTGATCACCAAATCCAAGGGCCTTTCCTGAATTATCTGACACTACTAACCATTGCTTTCCTTTGTGCAATTATTTTCTCAGATATTAAGGAAACATGGTGGTTCTCTGAAGATGTAATGGGTTTATTTGAGGAAAGAGTGGAGAAACCTTATTTTTTTAAAACAAGCTTCCATGTGGAACACCTGGGTGGCTCAGTGGTTGGGCGCCTGCCTTCAGCTCAGGTCATGATCCTGGGATCCAGGATCGAGTCTTGCATTGGCCCCCTGAGGGGAGCCTGCTTCTCCCTCTGCCTGTGTCTCTGCCTCTCTCTCTCCCTCTCTATCTGTGTCTCTCATGAATAAATAAATAAATCTTAAAAAAAAAAAGTTTTCATGTAATCCCCTTTTAAAAGTTATTTATAATAATCATTAAAATTGTATTTATTTATTTTTATTTATATAGGCCTTAATCTGATCCTAGAGCTATTGGAGCAAAATGAAACAATCTTATTTAATGATAGAATACAAGGTTTGCCATCTGGAAGTAAACAATCTTCTATAGACCACTGGAATTAATTTATCTTACTGGTCCAGAAGACTGAGTCAGTGTGATATAATGGCAAACAAACTTATTGGAAGACTTGGGGTGGAATCCAGGCATTCTATTTACTTGCTTTTTTGACCCTAGGTAAAATAATTTCCCTGGGTCTCATCTTCTTCCAGCTTTAAAATGTCACTGATTCTACACAAAGAACTGACAGATATGAAAATGATAAAGACGACCAAAGAGAAATTTGCCAGGTACAGGACATGTATGGTATAGTATTTGATATTACTGAGTGAAATTAAACAAACAAACAAACCCCAACAAACCATGTATTTTAGCTGGGACTTCAGAAGAAAGAAAAAGGGGGTGCCTGGGTGGCTCAGTTGGTTAAGCGTCTGCCTTTGGCTCAGGTCATGATCCTGGCTGGAGTCCCTTGGATGGAGTCCCGCATCAGGCTCCTTGCTCAGTGGAAGTCTTGCTTCTCTCTCTGCCCTTCACCCTTGCTCATGATCTCTCTCTCTCTCTCAAGTAAATAAAATCTTAAAAAAAAAAAAAAAAAAGAAATGAAAAAAGTCACTGTGACTTTTATAAAATGAATGAAACTGGGAAATGAAAAAAACCCCTGTGCTGGGAAAATAATTTGTTACAGAGTTGCCTATAACATACAAAGTAACGGAACAGAATTCAGTTACATAGATTGGAGAGAATAAAAATCACCTTTTATATACTTGAGGGAAACTAAATTACAACAAAACCCCAAACCACCAGGAGAAATTCCAGCAATGGAAGATGAAAGCATGGGATTATTCTGGAAGGTAAAAATCAAAATATAAAATAATCTTTTCCTATTTTTAAGATGCTTGTAATCAAATTCATAGAAGATAATTAGGTAAGCTATAATTGTATTTTGGAAAGATCTTGTCCCAAATCTGGTAACTCATCTGGTAGCATTACCTTACCTGAAATACATTGTTCAAATGTGGACTATAGAAGGATATTGGAAAATCAGGCATCTCAAATACTGGGAATGAAAAAAGTAACAACATTTCATAAGAGGAAATCTGAATGGCTAGTCAATATATGAAAAGGAACTCAATAACATCACCAATAAGAGAAATTCAAAAAACCATAATGACATACTAATACACATCCACCAGACTGGCAAAAAGATTGACAACACTCAGTGGGTTGAGGGGGTGGAGGAATGGGACTCACCTAAAATGGCTCTTATAACACTCTAGAAGCAGCTCCCAGGTATATGCCATACGGAAACTGATATAAATGTGATGGACTACACATACGAAGAATGTTCACAGCAGCGTTTTTAACAGTTCCACACTGGAAACAATCCAGATGTCCATCAACAATAGAATGGCTAGATAAATTATGGCATATTGCTACAATGGAACACTGCAATTAACTGAACAAATTACAATTATATGAACAACCTGAACAACATATGGATTAAAAATGATGTGTGAAAGCAACAAGCAAACAAATTACATCCTATGTTGTCCCGTTTAATAAAGTTCAACAGAAAGGGCAAAACTAAACATATTGTTTAGGGATGCTTGCTTGTGAAAAAACAATAGAGAAAAACAAGGAGATGATTATCAGAAAAGTTCGAATAATGGCTACCTCTAAAAGAGAGGGAGAGTTGTGCTCAGGAAGGTCACCAGGGGGGCTTCTAGGATGCTGGCAATGTTCCATTTCTTGACCTGGCTGGTCACAGGGAGGTTTCTTTTATAACTACTTATTATAACAAATAACTGCTTTATGCGTTTTAATGTGTATTCACAATAAAAATGCTCAAAGTAATTGAAGACTCTGGATGGCATTTCTACAAATTTTACCAGATAATTTAGCTTTATGAAATCTCTGACAGTAAAAACCACTGATGTGGGATAATAAAACGCTGATTAAAATAGTTTCTCATAAGAGCTCACTTTCAAGTGCAGGAGAAAAGAACCCTATACAAACATTCCTTTGTTATATTTTAACATTGTACGCAGATCTTTATCACAAACTGATGAAGCAGGAAAAGAACTGTTACCTGAAATTTCAGATTTTTTGGAATTTTGGAACAAACTAGCTGTTTCCTCCTCTGGATTAATAAGTAAAAGAACTAAAGAGATGCAGACCAAGTTGGAAATTCATGAACTTCCTCCTCTCCACTTGCCAGTTCCATCTGTTTCCTCCAGTTACTGTACTGGGTGGTGAGGAGTGTGGATTTTGCCCAGTAAGTTTAGTGCTTCTATTTCTTCATAAGTAGCTGGATGAGGGCTGTCCTGAGTGCTTTTCTGTCTCTCAGTACTAAGGTTCTAAGGTGGAGCCACTTACAATGAAAACACATCAGGCTGCTGAAAAACCCCATGTGGTACAGTACACACTTTTCTGGAGGTGTCCCCTGCTGGGTTGCAGAGCTCTCATGTTTTCCCTTTTTATCCAGTGTCCAAAGGGCTTAAAATCTGAGGTGCTCAGCTTCACAAAAATCTCTTAAATTTGTGCATTTAACTCATTCAATTTCTGCCAGGAAATTAGGGAGAGGCAAAACCATGTGGGGCTATCACTTGGGGATCAGATTCTCTGTGAGTCTTAACTTGGAAGGACATGGTAAAGCAGCGATCATGACAACGCAGTAAAATCCACAGTAGCTTAAACAGGATAGTTAGCCTGGCTCTTGGAACTTCGCATCAAGGACACCTGGGCAAGTTCTGCTTTGTGAGTCTCTTCTTGCTTCTGCAACACCCACTTCCCCACTCCTATCACTCTTTCTGCATCATTTTAATAAAAATGAGCCCTTGGGTTCGCCCAGTTAGAACCTTCTTTGGTCTACTGTTTGCATATGATGCTGGTAGAAACCCTGAGCTTCCAAAATCTGCCTATAAAAACTCGCTCCTTAGTTCCCAAAGCGGAAAGACTTGTAACATCCATTCATGCTGCTTCGGGAGCAGGTGGGGTGTGCCAGGGTCCGGCGGCGGAACTCTGGAATCTGCGTCCTTCCATCCTTGCTGCTGCTTTCTCATCTCAGTCTCCACGCTATTCACCCGGACAGGTTCCAGGCAGATTCCGAGGATTCTGACACTTTCATCTCAAAATTTCCTTTCCTGGAGAACTAACTACACTTTACAACTTGGTGAGTTTTACTTGAATTTACTTTCCAGGGTAACATCTGTAGGAGAAGCTGCGTAAGAGTAACAATATTTATTTGAGAAAGGAAATAGCCTTTGGATTAGACCTGAAACGCAGGCCAACGTTTTCTCGATGACGGTTGTGGACACTTACCTAACGACCAGAATCAGCTCTCCAAAAGCTTCACAACAAGCAAGAATGATTCCTAAAATGGAGACACTACTAACATCTCCTCCTGAAAAAAGTCAAAAATCTCTCCACAGTCTCCGGGAGGATGGTCCCCTTCCCTCGTCCCGGCCAGTCGCCCCCGCCCCCCCCCCCCCCCCCCTTTTGGAGCATAAGGCTCAGATGGTGACTCGGGACTCAAACCACAGCCCTACGTCCCCCCGCGGGGTGGGGGTGGGGGTGGGGGCGGAGAAGGGCTGTCTGGCCGCTCTGGTCTCTCCGACGCTACGCAGCTTCCGGAGCGCTCGCGCCCCATCGAGTACTCTGCGCTCCGCGGGTGCCCGGGGGGAGGCGTCCATTCATCCCCGAGCATGTGCTCGGCCCGACCGCACGCTGCCGGGTGTCGGGGGCCGGGCCTCGCCCCGCGCCCGCGCCCCGCGCAGGGGGAGGGGGCGCTCGCTCCCCGGAGCAGGTGCAGCGGGTCAGGCGGCGGGGCAGCCCGCGCTCAGTCCGGCTTCCCGAGGCCCGTCGGGGCTGGATGCCTCACCTTCGGGTGGTGCGCGCCCGAGCATGGCCGCGCGGGCCGGGCCTTCCTCCTCGCTCCCAAAGGAGCAGCCACCGCCTGCCCCGAAGGAGACCGCTGCGGAGCGAGCTCTCCCCGCCGCCGCCGCCGGGTCAGGGGTAAGATCAGGCGGCAGCTTAGGCTCCCCTCGGCTCCTCCCCTTCCTCTCCTCGGTTCTGACGCGGCCGCAGAGGCGGCGGCGGCGGCGGCGGCAGGTCCCGCGGCCCGAGGCGCACCCACCCGCTCGCGGAGCCCCGACTTCCTCTTCCCTTCCCGCGTCATCAGAGCGCGCCGCAGTCACCCAGGGCGGGGTGCCTAGAACCGGGGGAAAAAAAAAAAGGCCCGCGGAGGAAACGTCCCGGCGGAAAGAAAAGGGCGGGGGTGAGGGGAGCGGTTGCTAGGTGACTTGCGTCATCCGGCCGCGCCGCTTTCCTCCCGCCCCTCTCTGGAGTGAGGCGAGAGCCCCGCACAGAGCGAGCGAGACAGCGAGCGGAGCTCCGGGCGCCGCCGCCGCCGCCGCGGAGAGCGTGAGAGCGAGCGAGCGTCCGCGGGACCCGGCCCCCGGGCACCGGCCGCCGCCGAGACCTCCGTCCTGACCCGGACCGGCGGGAGCCGCGGCCGCCCCTCTTCTCCCCCCCTCGCCTTCCCGGCCGGCAGCCGCGGCTGCACACGCCGGAGCCCGAGCCCGAGCCCGAGCCCGAGCCCGAGCCGGAGCCGGAGCCGGCGGCTGGGGGGCAGGGAGGCGGCTACCTCGGGCCGGGACTCGTCAGCCGCTCCGCGCTGCGAAGACGCCGAGGACGGGCCGGAGCTTCCGTCTCGTCCCGGGCCGCGGGGCGAGGGACCCCCGACGTGTAGGGAGGGGGTCCCGGCCGCAGCGACACATGCGGGAGCCGGGAGCGGGGGCGGCGCCGAGCGGAGCCGGCCGGGTCCCCCCCCTCGCCGCCGCCTCGGCCGCCCGCCCGGGGCCGTAGCATCTGGCCCCGGAGTGTATGAGCCGGGGGCCCGAGCTCAGCAGCCACCCCCCGGCCGGGGGGGCGGGGACCCCGATGTGAGGCGGCGGCCCGGGCGCGGCGGGGAGAGCGGGAGCGGCGCCGCCGTCCTTCCCTCGCCTTCCCCCCGTCCTCAGCCCCCTCGCGGGGGGGTCCTCTCCCTCGGCCAGCCGCCGGCCCCCCGGCTCCTCGGCAGGACTCCGGGAGGAGTTCCCAGAGCCCCCTCCCCCGCCCCAGCCCCGAGGGCGGCGGGGCCGGGGGGGACCCGGGGGGCCGGCCGCAGCCTCAGCGCAACAGGAAAACTTGGGAAGAGCAGAATCTGGAGCCTCGCCGACGGGACTGTCCCGGGAGACGCGGCCCGGGGCGGGCAGGAGACGCAGCCTGAAGACACCCAGGAAGAGGGCGGCAGGAGGGAAGCGGGGCGGCCGCCGCCTCCCGGGCCCCGGCAGCGCGGAAGAGCCCGGCTGGCCGCCCGGCTTGGCGCGAGCACCGCTCCGCCCTCACAGCGCCGGAGCCTTCCGCGGCCGCCGCCTCCCCGACGGAGGACGGGCGCCGGCCCGGTTCGCAGCGCCGCGGCTCTCCCGCGAAGTGTGAGTGGCCCGGGGAGAGGGCGCCGGGGCGGGGGCGGGGGGCGGGGGGGGGCGGGTTGGCGCTGCCGGAGTGGGGCGCGCGTTCGCGGGGTGCGGGTGCGGGTGCGGGTGCGGGTGCGCGTGTGGATGAGGCGCGGTGCATCTGTATCTTTACCGCGGGGGAGAAGGTTTGGGCCGTCCTGGGTCTCGGGACGCTTCACCTCTTTGTACGGGTAACGCGCAAGCTTACAGGTCCCTGTCTCAGGGGAGTTCTGTCTTTGTCCAGAGCGGACACTTGCACCTTTCTGGCCAGAAATCGGCGAAAGGAAATTGAGGAAGCCAAAGCATATGTGCACACAAAGGACATCTCTGTAATACACCTTTTCCTGGTGCACCGGGTGTGAAACAGCGCTGTGGTTTTTGTTTCGGGCAACTCTTAGGGTTCTTGGGAGGGAACCTTTTACCCTGTGAACCCCTGAATTTTACTTTCGGTAAAATTCCTTTCTTGTTTTTGCAGTCTTCCTTGAGAGATTTTCATTTCAGTACCTATTGGTACAGGAGTTGTTTTTTTTTTTTTTTCTTCTTCTTCTTCTTCTTCTTTTTTTTTTCTTTCTTTCTTTATTTCTTTTTTAACCTTCTCATTTCCTGGGTCCAACTCCTGCGTGTCAGGATACTGTAAGAGATTTCAGGTACTCAGGAAGTTGACTCTTACCAATCATGACTTACTTGGGGGAAGAGCATCTAGTACTTCAAGCAGTTTATAAAAGTTGTTACCTTTTTCCCCCTACCCAAATGCCTTTTCTTTTCTTTTCTTTCCTTTTTTTAATTTTTGAGTAGCCTATCTTAATTGCCAGCACTTTTTTTTTTTTTTTAATTTGGCAGGATGACTTGAAACTTTGCTTGTTTGAGTTATCCTTACTTTGCTACCAAACAGGGAGAAACTTTTTGATATTTGATTATTTGAAGAGTGATTCTTTTCTCTTCCCTTCCATTATTAGAAGGTGAGGTTTAGGTATCCCGTCAAAGTGCCCAGGCGAGGTGCAGGAAAGTAAGGACCATTCCATGTATTTAAATAGACCTTAAGTGTTAAGCATAGGGTGGAATTTTATTTAACAGAACATAGGCAGTACCATACTGAGAATTGTGACTCCTCCAGACAACAGTGTAGGCTCACTACCTGTGAAGCTGCTGCTGAGAGAAGCTTTGTGGGAATGAATGAAAGGCTGGGATTGTCTGTGCTAACTTCTCCATTCAGGATCTTGATTTTACATATATTTAAAACTTTCTCAAATAGGGTTTTCTTTTGTACTTTTTCGAGGTAGTGGGTTATACAAGTGTACTAGCCCCTGAAATATTTGACATTTCATTTATTTATCCCAAACCTGTCTCTCTAAAGTCCCAAGGCACCTCCAGCGTTTTTGTTTTGAGAATGCTAGGACAGGCTAGAGTTCATCTTTTCCTGGTTTTTTAGATTTCGATTGTTCCTCTTTATTTACCATCATCATGCCTAGTTTTCTGTGTCAGTCTTAGAATGATTTCTTTGATCCCTTGATCGTTTTGCCTCTCCTGGAACTTTTCCAGCTGTTTTGTTTCTCTTTATATATTTGTGCTTGGGATGCTTTTGTAAGGAACCTTAAGTTCTATCTATTTTAAATGGGTAATGACATGAAAATTCTGATGAGTAGATGTAACGTTAGATGTTGAATCAAAAGCAAATGTCTCTGGATCTGTTATCTTATTTTGAGACCTTGAGGAAGTCCTGTATCCCATGTTTCACAAAAGATGGGAGGAAGAGAAATCTAGTCTGGGCATAGGCTGTTTTTTGGGGAGGAAGGGAAGCCATACCTAGCAAACTATAACTTGAGTGTAGATTTGTACTCTGTCGAAGTTGCTTACTAACTTTAAGACTTCTTTTTTATTGCTTTGACTGGAGATTGGTTAAAAAGCACGGTAATGTTTTATTGTATGTTTGGGTAGCAAAGAAACAGCAAAGTATTTGGGGTCCCTGCCTTTGAGATGCTTTTACTTATGGCATAGGCTATGAAACATAAATTCTACAAAATTGTAGGAAAAGGGGGGAATGAGCCAATATTTATTTACAATCATTATATGTCATACTACTCTGGTGCCTTATAGGTATAAATGTATTTGTATATTTTCCATTAGCAAAATGTTGGTGTTGGACTATACAAACCCAATTGGAACGTCTGAACCAAATCTGGGAAAGAAGGTCTCTCTTAGGAAGAAAGATACAGGTGGAGGTAGTGTTTAAGACTTTTGGAATTGGGGGGTGTGAGGGACAAATGTAATCAGGAAGTTAGCTTGATGGGAATATGGATGGAGGTTGTTAAGTGGGCTTAGAGTCAGTTTGTGTTTGTGCAGTTACATGTATACAGCCCAAAGGAGCAATTGAGAACAATGTTCCGAGAGGGTAGTTTTAGGTGATTGAGGAGAAATTGTATTTTTAGTTCAAGAGGCATTATACCTGGAGTAGTTTTGTTTTTCTAGTGAACCAACATTTTAAACCATGGTCATCAAAGAGCTCTACAACTGGAGGAGTGAAAAAGGAGATGTTCTAGTTTGGTGCTAGTGGTTTCTTATAGAAAATAATTCAGAAATAGGGCAATGGACTTTGTTTTTGACATTACATTTTAGGGCAAAAAGTTGGTGCTGATGCAATCTGAAGACAGAAAAATAGTTAAACTAATGAGTGATATGCTGAAAATGTAAAGTTAGGAGTCATTTTCACAGTATTAAGGTTTCTCAGGAGAGCTGAGAAGAGAATAGAGAGCCAAAAAACCCGTGTATTTTTACTTTGGCGGGGAAGGGAATCTGTTTAAAGTTAGCAAAGATATAGTAAGAACAGAGAATGGATGAGACTCTCCCGAAACACATATTTTAGAAGTGTGTAAGATTTGAAGTTCAAAAGGGAGGAACAGGCTTTAAACATGGCTACCACTTCAGTGTTTGGACATGTGAGTCTATATTTGTGAAGTAGCTAACAAGCTTTCTGTAGAGTATATAGGTCCCTTGAGATTAAGTTCAGAAGAGTATATAGGATTTCACAGTTAAGGAACTTCTATATAAAAGGACAGGTTTGTTTTCATAAAATTCATGCTTTTAAAGTTTGCCCAGCATTATTATCCTAAGTTTGGTCTTTAACATGACGAGTGAAGTAGGGCTAAAAATAGCTGGCAGAGAAGGCTGCTTCCCCTGCTTGCAGTTGATGTGTCTTTGTGTCCCATACAATGGAGGGGATATCCCTGTGTTGGCACAGCAGTGCTGAAAATGCCTTTTTTTTTTTTTAAACCTTTTTATTAAAAAACAAACAGAAACAACTTGGCATCGACAAAATTCATCTGTCTTTGAAGCATGAGACACTGGAAGATTTTTTGTGTGTGTGTGGTGAAACCTGCAGCTAATGGGCCTTGTTTTTAGTGTTGACTCTAACAAAGAGTAAGGATTGTAAGGTCAGTAATATATACGCATCCACACTTTTTGTATTCTTTAATTCATTCAGTTTGTCACCTTCCTACTAGCTTCTTTGGTCTCTTCTTAAGAGTTTAATTCAAATGGCAGAACCCTCTGGGGAAGAGATGTATTTAGGTAGGGAGCCAGATCTCAATTGATCCTAAGATGAAGGTACAGGACTGAAATATGTGCCATATGGGTGCCTTCTCCACCCCTCTATTTTCCGCAACATATTTTATGCAGGTGAAACCATGTTTAGATTAACTTTAAGGACAGCATTTTCAGGTTGACATGATTTACTAGTAAAGATAGTGGGAAAGGTGTGACTCTGGTAGGAGGGAGTGGTAACCTCATTGTGCTTTGCCTTGGCCCCTTTGGGGTTGATACTGGATGATTAAAGAGGCTTGGGTCTACATTTGTGTTTTAGCATCAGATGATCTAAAAACCTACACCGAGGCTGAGAGCAGCTCAATTCACTTACTTTAGAGATGGTGCTTGGAGACATTATGTGTTGCCTCTAACATCTCATTGTGTGGAGAAGACGTTTTAGGGGTTGGTAAGCTTTTTTTTTTTTTTTTTTTGCAAAGGGCCAGTCAGTAAATATTTTAGATTTTGTGGACCACATCTGGTGCAACAAATGAGTTCTGCTCTTGTGGTGTGAAAGTAGCCATAGATAGTATATAAGCAAATGAGTGTGATTGTGTGTTCCAGTAAACAGCGGACCCTCAAACAATGCAAGGGTTTGGGGTACCAGCCTCCTGGGCAGCTGAAAATTTGTGTAGGCCTTTGACTCACTCCAGATGTAACTATTGATAGCCTACTGTTGCCTTGAAGCTTTACTGATAACATAGTCTAATACATATTTTGTAGGTTATATGTATCATACACCACATTCTTACAATAAATTAAGCTAGAGAAAAAATGTTATTAAGAACATTACAAAGAAGAGGAAATATATTGACAATTCTGTACTGTATTTATTGAAAAAAATTCATGTGTAAGTGGATCAGTGCAGTTCAAACTCTTGTTCTTCAAGGGTCAACTATACATAAAAACAGGAGGTAGGTTGGGTTTGACCTGTAGTTTATGGAACGCTAGAGTAGACAACTGCCAAATCTGCCAACAATACAGTATGAGCTTCATTCCATTACAACACTTGGATTGGCTGTTTTAGGTGTTGTCTGCTTTTCTTTTCTTTTCTTTTCTTTTCTTTTCTTTTCTTTTCTTTTCTTTTCTTTTCTTTTCTTTTCTTCTTTCTTTCTTTCTTTCTCTCTCTCTCTCTTTCTCTCCTCTCTTTCTTTCTTTTTTTAAAGATTTTATTTATTTATTCATGAGAGACAGAGAGAGGCAAAGACATAGGCAGAGGGGAGAAGCAGGCTCCTCACAGGGAGCCTGATACAGGACTTCATCCCAGGACCCTGGGATCACGACCTGAGTCAAAGGCAGACACTCAACCACTGAGCCACCCAGGTGTCTCTCTGTTTTCTAAATGAGATATATTCCTTGGGTGCTGTCTTAAAATGATTGTGTGTAAAGTTGGCTGTTCAAACTACTTTTGCCTCCAGAGTGATGAAAACTATGAGTTGAAGAACAGGGACAGTGCTGCTTATAGCAGCTAAAAAGTAGGGACTACTTGCATTTTTTGATCAAAGATAAATAATTTGCATATAGTGATCTACTGGCTAGGTGTCATAGCCAAAAGTATCTTTGAAGAAACTTAAGGGTGTAATTTTGAGTGGTACTGAAAATAAATTATAAAGCATTTACCTTAGGTGTACAATTATAAGTATTTATGGTTGTTTTGAATCAGGTGAAGATATTAGCCAAATTATAAGAATATTAAGACTTGGTACTTCTGTTTCTTTAAAGTCTTAATGTCTTACAATGACCAGTTCAGTGTGTAGAATTATTGGGTGCACAATTTTTGTTAAGTATTTTTTGTAACAAATCCTCTAGATTATTTATTAATTTTTTAAAAGATTTTATTTATTTATTCATGAGAGACACACATGGGGGGAGAGAGAGAGAGAGGTAGAGACAAAAGCAGAGGGAGAAGCAGGCTCCACGCAGAGAGCCTGATGCGGGACTCGATTCTGGGTCTCCAGGATCATGCCCTGGGCTGAAGGTGGTGCTAAACCACTGGGCCACCCAGGCTGCACCCTCTAGATAATTTAAATGTGTACTTAAAAAAAAAAAAATCATTGCTGTATTCTTAAGGGTAAATGTAGCATGGATTAATTTATTTATTAGGTGAATTTATCTCAAATATATTGTTTAGAAAGAATAATTCACTTTGTGAATTTTACATTATAGCTAATATCAAAACATTTGTAGGTCAACAGATACCTACATGTATTGGGTGGTGGTGTATTCCTTTCCTTTCCCTTTCCCTTCCCTTTCCCTTCCCTTTCCCTTCCCTTTCCCTTTCCTTTCCCTTTCCTTTCCCTTTCCTTTCCCTTCCTTTCCCTTTCCTTTCCCTTTCCTTTCCCTTTCCTTTCCCTTTCCCTTCCCTTCCCTTTCCTTTCCCTTTCCCTTTCCCTTTCCCTTTCCCTTTCCCTTTCCCTTTCCTTTCCTTTCCTTTCCTTTCCTTTCCTTTCCTTTCCGATTGTAAATACTTTAGGTTGTGTGGACCACATCTATTTATTTGAGAGAGAGCAGGGGAAGGGGCAGAGGGAGAGAAGCAGACTCCCTGCTGAGTGTGGAGCCTGACCCTGGGCTTGATCTCAGGTCCTGAGATCATGACTGAGCCAAAATCAAGAGTTGGATACTTAACTGACCGGGCCCCTCGGGGACCCCTATAAGAGCAGGTTTTGATCACCCGTCTGTCTTATGTCTTCATGTACTTTTAGATTTTTGATACTTTCTCTTTAGACCTCATTGTTACTTTCTCATGATAACCTTGTATAATATATTTAGAGTGTATTTTTCTAAATGTATATGACATTTCCTGAACACTATGGGATATAAATTTTCTAATAATTCTATTACTACACATAAGTATATTTAAAATTTCTCTCATTCCACCTTCAGAATTGTGAATTATTTGAGGGAATGTATGTACTTGATCAGGATTTGAATGACTAATATGTAACAATTTCTCTAAAATATTCCTTTAAAATTTTTGAGTAACATTGGATTTCTCGGAAACAGTAAGCTAGTACGAGAAAAGATGAGAGCCAGTATATGTTGTATTATCCTGAAAGGCAGGTAGTTGAAAAATAATAATCAAAAATGCACAAGAGTATCTTTTGCCCTTTCTCCATCACCTAAGGGATAACTAGTGGATTGGATATTGTGCAGTTTCTGTTGATGTGCTGCATTGCGTCTGCCCTTTCTTTACAGCTGGAGGATAGCTACTAGAAATCTGGGTGGCTTTAGGAAGGAGGTAGCATGTATTGTGTGTGTGTGTGTCTCGGTGTGCATGTACCTTAGTGTATTGTGTTAGGTGCACCTTTCTGCATGACTGCTCTTGGATTTAGGAAATATGAAAGAGATAGTGCAAAATATTTTTTTTAAAAAAGATTTTATTAGTCTATTCATGAGAGACACACAGAGAGAGGCAGAGACATAGGCAGAGAGAGAAGCAGGCCCGCTGCGGGAGCTGGATGCGGAACTCGATCCTGGAATCCCGGGATCATGACCTGAGCTGAAGGCAAACACTCAACCGCTGAGCCACCCAGGTTCCCAGTACAAAATATTTTAATGTCATTTAGCCTTTCCTCTGAGAGGATCAGATCATTGGATAAGATACTATGTTTCCTTCTGGCTTTTTCATCCTACAGCATCTTGAGTGAACCCATTAAAGTATGTTAGTGCCAATTGTGAAGTCTTAAGGCAAATTGCTGGTTTGTTTTGGGAAGAATGTTTGTATCAGACTTTTTAGGGTGGCTGACATATAGGAACGTGATCCATCCCTTTTTTGCTTATTGAGTTAAAGATCTTTTAAAGTGTCATGTAGACAGAGGGCTAAAGTTAGGTTAGGCCTTATGTTGTCCAGCATTTAAATTCAGCCCTTGAGTTTGACAAATAATCCTGAAGTAATTCTGCAGTGTTTTCAAAAGTATCTGAACTAGTGTATGATTCATGAACATTTTATTTAAAAAATCTTAAAAACTAGAGAAATGATGGACTGCTGTGCTTATTATTTATAGGAAAGAAGGACCGATTTGAACATAACTAGAATTTGAAATCATCTCCAAAGACCTCAGAAGTACTTGGATCAGAAAGGACTCTTTGAATAATTCATTGATTATCTATGAAAGTGAATGTGGTTTAAATTGTTTACTTAGAAATATCAGGATGTAATTCAGTTACCAAGTCTCTTAATTGTCCATCTCTTTAGTGCTTAGGAACAAAATGCTTTAAAAAATTATGATGTTTAACAAGTTTTATCTGTATCATTTAATACACCTCAAATTGATTGAAGGGATTTTATTTATATGATTCAATTTTAACTAAATTTTAGTTTTCTCCCTTTCTTAAAATGATTGGTATGTATGTTTGATATTCTGTTTTCATGCTTTTGTTTATTAAGTACAAACCAATTTTCAGAAATAACTTTTCCTTCAAGTTTGGCATAATCAGTGTTCTATTGGCCAGTATAAAACAAATGCTTCTTGATTGTTTTTATATTTGGAAAGTATTTCTATTTTGAGAACAATTTGGCTATGCCTTCATAATCTGTTTATTTAATAGAATTGTATATTTAAGATAAGTATATGAAAAAAAATCCAAAGGCACAAAGAACATATTGAGATATGTTTCTTAGTAATGATTGTCTTGCCAACTCTTGTCCTCGTTCTCTTCTTTTAAGGCAAGTTTGCTTTAGATTTTACTTGTAAATGCAGAAGTTAGATTGGCTTATAAATTAATGGATCTGTTATGTGGTTAATTTAATGACTATTCTAGTTTAAAAAAAATCAGGTATTTTAAATATTTTCCTGTGTTGGTAGCAGTTATGCTTCTTTCCATTTCAGAGATATTTCAAAGAAGGATTTTATGATTATGACTAGGCTACTGGGTAGATGGGAGAACATAGTCTCTCTGGTGACTTTAACTTATTCCTGTCCATTTATTGTGCATGTAATACCAGAAGGTAAATGAATGTATGGATTATCGGTGTTCTTTTGCATGATTGGTGGTCTCTCTCTTTTTTTTTTTTTTGAAGATTTCATTTATTTATTCATGAGAGACACACAGAGAGAGAGGCAGAGACACAGGCAGAGGCAGAAGCAGGCTCCACTCAGGGAGCCCGACGTGGGACTCTATCCTGGATCTTCAGGATCACACCCTGGGCTGAAGGCGGCGCTATACCGCTGAGCCACCCGGGCTACCCCGATTGGTGGTCTCTTAATTGACTACCATGTGAATTTGAGACTGCCAACTGTGGAATGCTGCTATGAGTGTTAGGGAGCCTTTTTCTACGGAATATTACATAGGCAGATTTCTTTTCATAAAAGAAATATAAAAATTTTAATTTATTAGATTAGAAATTTATTTATTTATTTATTTTTTAATTTTTTTTAAATTTATTTATGATAGGCACACAGTGAGAGAGAGAGAGGCAGAGACACAGGCAGAGGGAGAAGCAGGCTCCATGCACTGGGAGCCCGACGTGGGATTCGATCCCGGGTCTCCAGGATCGTGCCCTGGGCCAAAGGCAGGCGCTAAACCGCTGCGCCACCCAGGGATCCCAGATTAGAAATTTAGAGCAGGAAACAAAACTTCAAATTTTTTGTAAAGGCCAGGCATTTAGTAGAAGAGGTGGGATGTACAAAGTGGGAGAGACATAGAGCAAAGGAGGGAGGGAAGGGCAGATACCAGGGAGAATGGCACTGGAATTTTTTTTTTTTTTTTTTTAAAGATTTTATTTACTTATTTACGAGAGACACAGAGAGCAAGAGAGGCAGAGACACAGGCAGAGGGAGAAGCAGGCTCCATGCAGGGAGCCTGACGTGGGACTCGATCCCAGGACTCCAGGATCATGCTCTGGGCCAAAAGCAGGTGCTAAACCCGCTGAGCCACTCACCGATCCCAGCACTGGAAGTTTTGAGGTCAGTCTTAGTCAGAGGTCACACCCTGTTATTTCTTTGGGTTGTGGACATGGGGTGTTACCACATGTTATCTACCATCCTTTGAAATGTTGATTAGATTAGTCCCTAGCTTTTCAACATCTGGATTCTTTAAGCCATTGAAGTTTTAATCTGTCTGGGATAATCAATGTATCGTAGGGTGGGAAAATTACTGTAGTACTTGCTTGGAGAAGGGACAAAGGGTCTTCACCTGCACTGGAATTTCTTTTTTTGTTTTTCCCCACCTGCTCTTTGGCCACATTTCCATAGCTTTGCCTAACAGGGATGCTTGTATTTCTGTATATGTGACATAGTAGTTGAAAGGCAAGCTTTGGAGATGAGAGCCCCAGGTTCCAGCTGTATTGCTTTGTGACCTTGGGCAAGTTATCTATTCCCTGTGTGTTCTTTGTAAAACTGGGAATATGAATATTCCCAGGTAGTACCTACCTCTCTCATAGGGTAGTCAAGAGGATTATATAAATTAATGTTTCACGAGGTCTGGCTCAGAGTTAGTGACCAGTAAATGTTAGTTGTTGCATTAATAGTATTGATATTATGTTAAGTTTTTGTTGTTTCTGTGAGGTTGCTGGTTTTTGGAATGCTAAAGGTATTTGTGATCTTCTGAATAGGTCAGGATTTTGAATACTGCCTTTTTTTAGTGGCAGGTATTTACTGAACACCTGTTGTGTCAGGCATTGATCTAAGTGAGCAAGACATGAAAATCCCTGCCTTCTTGAAACTTCTGTTTAAGGAAACAAACTGCACAAAGCAAAATAGATGACCCATCACTCATCTTATTGAAATTTGGTATTCGACTTTGTATATTGAAGCCCGTGTTAAGCAGTCCTATCAGTCTTCACCATTAGATCTTTTTTTGTTTCTCTTGCTGTGCTTCAGAATGTTTGGTGCCAGGAGCACCTTAAAAGCATGGAACTAGTTTCTTTGTTTCCATCTATGGCTCAGTCTTATTATAAGGCAGTCTTACACTCCTCTTATTTCCTTGACTTACTACTTAAATTGGCTGTTACAAACTTCCCTTTTGATCCTCAAATTTCATTTCATTTCATTTCTTTTTTTCTTTTTTTTAAAGATTTTATTTATTTATTCATGAGAGACATAGGCAGGGAGAAGCAGGCTCCCTGTGAGAAGCCTGATGGAGTACTAGATCCCAGGCTCCCATCCCAGGGCTTCGGGATCATGACCTGAGCCAAAGGCAGATGCCTAACCATTGAGCCACCCAGGTGCCCACCGTCCCTAAGTTTCTGCTCTGCATTGTTTACAGAAGGGATGCTCCTCTCCAGTTCATTACTTGTTGCTCAACCATATCACCTCTTAAGAGAAGGGATGTTAGAAACCTTTTAAAAGAAATAGTCCCTGACTAATCTAACTATACTTTTCCTTCATCTCTTCTGTATTTTCCACCTTCTATGTATTGTTACCTGAGACATTTAACTAGTTTATTTTCTGCCTTTAAAAACAATATATTTTTCTTGGGCAGCCCCCGTGGCTTAGGTTTAGTGTTGCCTTCAGCCCAGGGCGTGATCCTGGAGACCTGGGATAGAATTCCATGTAAGCTCCCTGCATGGAGCCTGCTTCTCCCTCTGCCTGTGTCTCTGCCTCTCTCTCTCTCTGTGTCTCTCATGAATAAATAAATAAAATCTTAAAACACAAAAGACAAAACACAAAAAAATAAAAAAAAAGATTTTTCTTGTCTCTTGAGTTAAATTGTAAGCTTTTCCAGCTTAGGGACTACTTTTCTATTCTGAGACTTAGCTTCCTCACTTGAAAAAGAGATATCTATCTCACAGGGAAGTTATGAGATTTTAGAGAGCTAATGTGTGAAAAAGGTCCTGAGCTAAATCCTTAATAAAGGGTAGTTTCTTTTTCTTCGAACCACTCTAGTTCTTCAAGTTGATATTGTGCATTTAGTCAGTGTTTAAAAAATACTTAAGTTATTCTGAATTGAGGTTGGGAGTCTTTTGATTTAACTTCCACTTGTGTGGATAATTTTAGTTTTTACTCCAGATGAGATTCAAAATATCACTTTTCAAGTATCAGATAATAAAGGCTGAGACATTAATATGAGATGGCAAAACAATGACTAGGAGCAGGGCCTCAAGCCATCAGCATGCGGATTCAAATCAGACTACCACACTTATTGGTTGTGTGAATTTTGGCAAGTTGCTTAATTCTGTTGGCTTCAGTTTCTTTATTTGGAAGATGGGGAAAATAATAACCAACTTGTGGTTACTGTGTTGTTAGATTAAATGAGATAATAAATGGAAGCACAGAACAGTGGGCCCCAGGGAACATTTGGCAATATCTGGAGGTGTTTTTAATGGTTGCAGCTAGGGAAGATAGGTATGTGTATCTAGTGGGTAGAGGCTAGGTATAAACAATGTACAGCCTAGCACTCCACAACAGAGGATTATTTGGTCCAAAATATCAGTTATGCCGAAGTTGGATAATCCTACTTTATAAAAAGTCCTGTTTCTCATTTGGATGTTTTCTTTTTAGGGTACTCTGCTAGTTAGATTCCGTATAAATACAGATTATTGATAAAGATAAGTCACAGAAAACACAGATATAAAGGAAAATTAATAGATTTAAGTTTTTTTTAAGATTATAGGGCACTTACTCCAAAAGTAATCTAAATGTGCTTCCATTTATTATTCAGACACTAGGAAAGATTTTCAGGTGGATTTTACTGATTTGTGTTTTTTTTTTTTTTTTTTTTAAATGGCAAACTATTCATGTAAAACTGAATATCAAGAGTATGAAGAGTAGAGGGGCCTATGGGCTCCCTGGATGGCTCAGTCCCTTAAGCTCCTGCTCTTGGTTTCAGTTTAGGTTGTAATCCTAGGGTCCTGAGATCAAGCCCCATGTGGGGCTCCGTGCTCAGTGGGAAGTCTACTTGAGATCATTTTCTTTTTCTTTTTCTCCCACCTCCTGCTCGGGTGCTCACATGTGTTCTTTCTCTAAAATAAATGGATAGATTTCTTAAAAAAAAAAAAAAAAGTGTAGGAGGCTTATGAGATATGAGATATGAATGCCATATGTGTAAAATAGTCATAGAATCAAATATATACTAATGGAAAAAGCAAGTATCAAAGTTCATCATTGGGAGAACCTTGGATCACATCTAAATTTCTTCTTTCTTTTATTACTTACTAAGTTGAGGGCTCTCTAACTTAGGACTACTCTCTCTCTCTCTCTCTCTTTTTCCTATCTAAAATTGCACGCTTACCATTCCCTATTTCAGGAGCTTCTAAATTGATTTCTTTGCCACTGTCCTTTAGATTCCTGACCGAATTGACCCTGATTAAGGGAGAGCCTTTCTAGTCTGGATTCAGTCTACCATTCACATGTCCCAGCACCATCCCTTTATTTCTAGGAGAGAATTAAGTGCTAATGCCCTATGGCTGGAACTGGAATGAACTAACTTTTCTTCTTCTTCTTCTTCTTTTTTTTTTTTTTTTTTTGAAAGACTTTTATTTATTTATTCATAAGAGACATAGAGAGAAAGAGAAGCAGAGACATAGGCTGAGGGAGAAGCAGGCTCCCTGGAAGGAGCCTGATGTGGGCCAAAGGCAGATGCTCAACCGCTGAGCCACCCAGGTGTCCGTAACTTTTCTTCTATATAGTTGTGTATCATCTTTGGGAGTCACATCAGTTTCTGTATTTTTTAGTTCTGTGACTTCCCTCACTTGTATCTAAACACTGATTATATATCTATATACACACATACAGTACTGTTTAATGCATATTTGTGTGTATGTGTATACTTTCGTGTATATTTGTCTCTGTGCCTTGCTATTTCCTCAGCCTGTACAATATTTATCTCTTCAGACTCTACTGAAATATCATCTTTTCTAGAAAAACCTGTCCTCATTAATGTAAGTGGAGATTGTTGATTTTTCTCCTTGTTATCCACAGTTTCTGTGTGGCTTTTATAGCACTTAAAAAGTTGTATTTTTTTCTTCTACTGGTCTGTCAATTCTTTGAGGGCAAGTGTCATGTGTTATTCATCTTTCCGTTAATCTCTCTTACCCCCAAGTGCCTAATATTTCCTGCTTACTTAGTAGGCATGTAATTTGCTAATGAATGAAAGAGGAAAAAAAGATTAGAAAGATTTTTTAATAGGCTCTGTAAGAGGAGGACATTATCATGTCATCTTTGGTGTTCAACAAATATTTATTTTAAAGATCTTATTTTATTCATGAGAGACAGAGACAGAGAGAGAGAGGGAGAGACAGAGACAGAGCGAGAGAGGCAGAGACGCAGGCAGAGGGAGAAGCAGGTTGCATGTAGGGAGCCCAACGTGGGACTCGATGCCAGTCTTTAGGATCACACCTTGGGCTGAATGTGGCGCTAAACCGCTGAGCCACCAGGGTCTGCCCTCAACAAATATTTATTGAATGGCTTAGAAAGCCAGGTGCAATAGTTGATGGAGATTTTGTGTCAACTTTTTTGTTCTGCAATTCTGGAAGCACATCCTAAAAGTGAAATGGCCTACGTATTTGATACATATGATGCATTAAGTTGACCTTTCTTTTCCTGACTCAGTAATGAAACTTTTGATCCAACAAATACTTTTAGTTGATTTCTATTTCACCTGTGGGGTCATTCTAGTGCTGAGCTTGTTGAAAAGGTAAATGTGTGCTATTAGTGCTACATCATGGATGAGGTATCTTTAAGTAAAAGGCCTCTGTTCTCCTCTGTACATTTAGGCCCAGACAGAGTGATTATGTATTTTCTGTTGAGTATGGATAATGACTCAGGCATGAAAGAGAAAAAAGGTGATTGGATGTGTGGAAGTTGCCTACTAGGTCTCTTTTTCTTTTGATGATGATTGATTTTAGCCTCAGAGCTGCTTCCATTTATTTATAAAGAATTAGCTAGAAGGGAGATGGGTGTGAATCTAGAGGATAAGATACAGATTTGATAATTTGATAAATAAGTAATTTGATAATTATTATATTGATAACCCTTATTACCACTTACTGAATGTTTACTATACGTCAGACATTATGCTAAGGATTTTTGTGTTAACTAGTTAACTCACACCAGTCCCTATGAAATAGGTATTAATAAGCCTATCTTATGACAGAAGAAATAGATTCAGAGGGTTTTCTAAGAACATATAGATAGGAACTTGAACTCACAACTGGGATTCAAATCAAGATCCATATTATCTATGGTCTGTTTTAATCACCATGCATGCTGCCTCTTAAATTTCAGTGGAAGAGTTTTCTATTGAAAATGGAAGTCATCAGCTGTACTGATAGGGGGGAAAGTAATAGGATTTCATTCTGTGTGTGTTTGTCAGAAGGAAGACGATTAACAGACTCCTGGAGAAGCAATTCCCAGGTTTATGGCCTTATACAATATAATTGTGAAATTTAAGCCTGTAATTTGAATTGACTTGCACTAAACCTGCATTTGTCATTAAATTTAGTCTTGTTCTTGCTATGGCTATCAGGACCCAGATGCGTCTTCAGCAGTAGAAGAAATTGGTCTAGGCCAAATCTGTCTGAAAGATTATGGAGCACAGTGATTTTTATAATTTTTTTCTGTGTACAAAATGTGTTTTGCAGTTACAGTGAACTCTTTTTGGAAGAGATTCTTTGGAGGATGAGCCACAAAAATCTATTATTTAGGATTTGAAAATGTGTAATATGGCATGCTTGGAAGGAATAGCAAAAAATTTAAGAATCAGCACTTGGTAGTCTCTAAGGTGTAAATTGTTCAAGTCAATGAGTATCTGTTGCATGTTTCCATTATGTGATTTCTTAAGCTATTTTTATTTGTCATTTAAAAAAATTCTTTTGGGTACTGGGGTGGCTCAGTGGTTGAGTGTCTGCCTTTGGCTCAGGTCCAGAGGGATCCTGGAATCGAGTCCGGTATCTCCCTCTGCTTAGTCTCTGCCTCTCTCCGTGTCTGTCATGAATAAATAAATAAATAAAATCTTAAATTCTTTTTCCTGCTTTTTCATACTTTGTACAGGAGTATTCCTTACCGAGTTATTCATAGGTGTTATATATATATGTGTAATACATGCATAAATATATGTGTATATAGAGATATATATTAAAGATTTTATTTTAAAATAAAATAAGCCAAAGGCAGACGTTCAACTACTGAGCCACCGAGGTGCCCAGGTGTTTTATATTTAATAAATATAGTGAGAGCATATTATTTTTATTGTTCATAGGAGATTTAAATAGTTTTCACAATTTTATTTTGTTACCTAAATCTAAAATGCTCCTTAAAGGATTTCCTCTTTCCTCTTGATCTTATTTTATTTTTAAAAATATTTTATTTATTTGTGAGAGACACAGAGAGTGGGCAGGGAGAGAGAGAGAGAGAGAGATAGTCAGAGAGAAGCAGGCTCCATGCAGAAGCCCGATGTGGGACTTGATCCTGGGACTCCAGGATCATGCCCTGGACCGAAGGCAGGGGCTAAACCGCTGAGCCACCCAGGGATCTCCCCCTTGATTGCATTTTAAATACTGTATTGTAACTTTAGTTATATACATTTGAATTTTGCCCTTTTCAGAATTTAAATTCTGTGGTTTTAAAAAATTTTCTTCTTTAAAGATTTTTATTTATTCATGAGAGACACACAGAGAGAAAGGCAGAGACACAGGCAGAGAGAGAAGCAGACTCCATGTAGGGAGCTTGATGTGGGACCCGATCTTGGTACTCCACTCCGGGATCACACCCTGAGCCAAAGGCAGACGCTCAACCGCTGAGCCACCCAGGTGTCCCTAATTCTATGTTTTTGTAAAATTTTATAAAAGTTACTTGCAAACATTAAGAGCAGTGGACTGAATGGTGTTCTAGTAAAGATTAAAATTTCTAAATAAAATTGAATTTTGGTAGATAAAGAATTTAGGAGTTGGGTCACAGGGAATTAGATAATCTTATTAATATTTTAGGGTTCTAAAACTTGGCTTATTAGTGTTCTTTTATGTTATCTACCATAGATTGCCTTTCTTTGAAATGAATATTAATATGACACTTATAAAAATAATATTGATATCAACATTTGAGTGCTTAATGTGTGCCAGGCACTCTTCTGTATCCTTTGTATTAACTTTTTAAAATTTTCACCATAGCTCTCTGAGGTAAGTATTGTTAATGTCCCTATTTTGTAGTTGAAAATTTGGTACAGAGAAGTTAAACATGCTCAGGACCTCACCTTTAGTTAGTGGTGGAACTGGAATTGTATTCAGGTAGTCTGGTTCTAGACCCTGGGACCTTGATCACTGTTCTATGTACTATACTTATCATCTATAAATTTATTTCTTACCTCGTAGTTACTGAACAGTGCCTGACACATAGTAAGGTCTGTAGATGTACAAGCTATTTTCAATGGCATTTAATTAAGTACTCTATAAGGCTGGCAAAGTGTACATTATTATCCATTTATTTTTATTTTTTAAAAGATTTATTTATTTATTCATGGGAAACACACACACACACAGAGAGAGAGAGAGAGAGAGAGGCAGAGACACAGGCAGAGGGAGAAGCAGGCTCCATGCAGGGAGCCCGATGGGGGACTTGATCCTGGGTCCCCAGGACCATGTCCTGGGCCAAAGGCAGGCACCAAACCGCCAAGCCACCCAGGGATCCCCTATTATCCATTTATATATGTATGTATTTTTTCTTTTTCTTTCTTTCTTCTTTCTTTCTTTCTTTCTTTCTTTCTTTCTTTCTTTCTTTCTTTCTTTTTTTAAGATTTATAAGAAAGAGAGAGAGAGAGTGAGAGATGGAGAGAGAGAAAGCGAGCATGAGCAGGGGTAGAGGGAGAAGCCCCAATGTGGGGTTTGATCCCAGGACCCCGGGATCATGACCTGAGCTGAAGGCAGATGCTTAACCGATGAGGCACCCAGCTGCCCCTGTATTTTTTCTTCTATTAATTAGACTCCAGATTTAATTCAGTTTTTTTATTTCCTTTTTTAAAGATAGCTGAGTTCCCTGAGGTTCTTAGAAACTAGATTGTCAAAAGTATATGGCCATGTTAGATCTCAAAATTAGCTTTTCTCACCACACATTCAATTTTACTTTCATTCCATTAGAAATGGATAAGGACTGAGGTTGATGTATTTATTTTTGTATGTCGTTGATTTTGAAAGGTGGAAGCGAATATACTAATTTTATAGCAGTGTATTCATGCTCAGTTGATGGAAGAAATAAACTTTCAGGCATTATAAAGCTTTTTTTACCTGTAAAGTTTTGAGAGTAGTAATATCTTATCCTGCTGACTTGTGAAATTGAATCTTCTCACTCATAATAATGTGAAGTATTAGATATTGTTTTGACGAGAGCATAAACATTAACAGGCTTTGAGAGAAATAATATAAGCCATATTTCCTCAAATCAAAGGAGGCATCTATATTAGCTTTCCATTGCTGCATTGCAGATTACCACAATTTTAGCAGCCAATCTCAGTTTCCGTAGGTCAGGAATCTGGGCATGGTTTAGCTGGGTCCTGTCCTCAGAGTCTTAGAGGCTGAAATCAAGGTGGCAGCCAGGGCTGCAGTTTCATCTGAGGTTCAGAATCCTCTTCCAGGCACACTGTTGGTTGGCACAATTTAATTCCTTGTGTTTGTAGGAATGGCTTTCCTTTTTCTTGTTTGCCATCAGTCAGGGACCACTCCTTGAGTCTTCTACCAAGGAGTGGTTGATTAGGTGGTTCTCTCTTTGGGCAGTTCACAGCACAGTTATTGAAAAAGATGCTGGGAGAATTTCTCTCCCTTGGAATCTCTGCCTTTTAAGAACTGATCTCTTAAAAAAAAAAAAAAAAAGAAAAAAAAGAAAAAAAAAAAAAGAACTGATCTCTTTAGGTCAGGCCTCACCAAGAATAACTCTAATTTAAGTCAACTGATTAGGGATTTTAATTATGGATGTATTATTTCTTCATAGAGCACTTAGATTAATATTTGATTATATAACTTTGAGAAGATGTGTATACTAAGGTGTGGAATCTTGGGGCCATCTTAGAATTCTGCTTACCACATGATCAATTATAAGATAAGTTATTTTGTGTATCATTGAGGAAGAAAAATGGTATATTAAAGTATGATACAATGCATTATTGGTACTGGTATGTTGCCTTCTGAAAAAAAAAAATGGAATTGTAGTCATTCTTCCAAGCACAGATATTTGCTTCATGAGTATCAGATTTATTCCCCACTACTGTGTTGATCTAGTTTTTTGCAAGCATAATTTTTTGTTTCAATAATGAATCATAGTGTAATCTTTTCTTTTTTAAGTTAATTTATTTAAGTAATCTCTGCTGTGTGGGCTCAAACCTGTGACCCTGAGATCAGGAACCATGTTCTTCTGAGTCAGCCAGGTGCCCCCATGGTGTAATCTTTTAGAGGATATCTAAAATTGAGAAGTAAACATGACGTGTGTGCCAGAAGTACATATAATTCAGTAAAAGTTATGGTGATATAAACGATCATGACTAAATTCACAGACACACGGGGAATGGCAGCTATATTTTGACTGCCACAGGACAAATGGATTGCTTTTTTGCTTTTTTTGTTTCCTCTTTATTTTTAATTAGCTTTATTGAGATACAGTATATACAGTAAACTACATCCATTTAAAGTATATGATTTGATGAGCTTTGATAAGTGTTTATACTTATGAAACCGCTACCACAATCAGGACATTACCCCTCACTCTCAGAAGATTCCTTGTGATCTTGGCAGTCAGTCCTTTAGCCCCAGGCAGTCACTGATATAATTTTTGTTAATGTAGATTAACTACCATTTTCTGGTATTTTTAAACAGTGAGGAAAAAAAGGATATGGAGACAGGATATTCTTAATTTTTGTGTTTTCTTCAGATCTTATTCTTGGAGAAATACCACTTTCTCTATTAGGTCTCAGGTTTATTCTTTCACTGTGGGGGTGAAATGATCCTCCTTGAGGTTTTCTGAACACAATTTTGGGAACACAAACCTCTACTTTGCCTAGATATTTTTTCTCACCCTACTCAGATTTGATTGTCCTAAATCGTGTATATGCTTGCATTTTTTCCCCATCCACTTTTCCACTTATTGTCTTTGTTGGGCCAAAAACAGAAGTAATTTTCAACTAGGAATTCCAAGCTCCTAAAAAATTTTACATTGTTATTATCTGAGGTTTTTCACTTGTTAAAATAGTCATAACACCCCAGGAGAATCTCAAAGTGTACTCATTTCAATTCTTTTTTGTTAAAATTTGTAGTACAGTTTGAATTTTAGGAAACAAAGGATTTCTCTCATAGTAGTTCTAATGGTTATTGCGTGTTTCATGTTGCTTAGTGTGTGCAGCGTTTTCCAGTGCAGGAAACACTCTGGATAAAAGTCTTACTTCCTGGAGCATAAGGAAAAAGGAACTGAGGGAGAACTCAAGTGAAGCTCTCAAAAGGTCATTTAGCTGCCATCTAACACAACATTGTCCAATAGAAATGTAGTGCAAGCTAGATATCCAAATTTATTTTTTTCTATATTTAAATTATCTAGTAGCTATATTAAAAAAGCTAAAAAGAAACAGGTGACAATTTTAATAGTTTTATTTAGCATAATATATCCAACTACTATTATTTCTATATGTAATCAATATGAAAACTATGAGAACTTATTAATGGTATATTTTGGATTCCTATTTTAGTACTAACTCTTTGAGATCTGGTGTATGTTTTATACTTACAGCACATGTTAATGAGGATTTAGCCACATTTCAAGAGCTCACTAGGTAATGGCTACCATATGGGACAATGCAGATGTAGATTATGAAGGTTTTTGTTTTTTCTATTTGAAGCAAAAGCATGTGGATTCCACAAGAAATTGGCTTTAGTAATGTTTAGTAAGTTAGGGGTTTCATGTTTCAGGATGGCTTCTATGGTTGAGATACAGAAGGTTTTGTTTATAAAGATAAAAATGTTTTTTATACATTTTCCTCATTATACAAGTAATGTCATTGTTGAAAATTTGGAGAAGTCTGGATAGGAGACTACAAATTGCCCTTTGTTCTTCAATTTAAAAATTACAAATGTTAAAACTTTTAAAATTTCCTCTTTGTGAATGTCTCATTTTAAATCAAAGAGAAAATATATTCCTTTTATGTCTTAATTCTTTTCTCTTATTAAGTATTATTGACAGTCCTTTTGCCTCAAATTTATTCATTCTATTTCTCAGGCAATATCCTATTAAGGGTTCTCTGTGAGTTAGTGTTCTCTGAAACACAGTAATGTGAAGTGTTCTCTGGATTGGAGTTAACAATAGAAATCCTGATGGTTTTTCTGTACTCATTTCTAAACCAGTGTAGTTGCTTTCTGTTTTTCCTGACTGCAGTCTTTTATATATACCCTCAACTTTTTTGTTGAAATATAATTCACATACCAAAAAATTTACCCTTTTTTTAAAAAAAAATATTTATTCATGAGAGACAGAGAGAGAGAGAGCGAGGCAGAGACACAGGCAAAGGGAGAAGCAGGCTCCATGCAGGGAGCCTGACGTGGGACTCGATCCCGGGATTCCAGGATCAAGCCCTGGCGCTAAACCGCTGAGCCACCTGGGCTGCCCCCAAATTTACCCTTTTTAAGAAAGCATGCAATTTAGTGGGCTTTAGTGTATTTACAAAGCTTTGGATCCATCTCTCTTGTCTAATTCTGTTGCATTTTCATCATCCCAAAAGAAACCCCATGCCTATTACAGTTAACTTTACATTTCCCCTTCCCTCAGCTCCCTGGCAACCAGGAATCTACTTTCTGTCTCTATGGATTTGCCTGTCTTGGACATATCATAAATAGAATCATATGATTTACAGCCTTCTTTATATTTAGCATCATGTTTTCAAGGTTCTTCCATGTTGTAGCATGTATCAGTACTTTATTCTTTTTTATGGCTGAATAGTATTCCATTGCATGGAGCTATATAACATGTATTTTTGTTTATCATTCATCAGTTGATGGACATTTGCATTTCTAGTTTTGGCTATTTTAAGTAAATCACCCTAGCTTTTGAGATCACGTTTGTTCTCCAAGAACATTACTTTCTTCACTTGATCCCTCATTCTTCACTTGACTTTCAGTGGCTTCCTATTGCTTATGTAATACAACATAAAATATTTGAAAGTCTTACGTAGTGTGACCTTAAGTTGTGTTCCTTTACATTCTTCTTTTCCATTGTGGTGGTATTCTTTACTATTTCTAAATATTGTATTATGTATGAATGATAGATTATGTAGACACTATTGATTTACCTGTCAATTGAATTCATTAAAAAATTACTTAAATTTTTTAAGAATGAAAATTTACATTAAAAAACCAAGCACCACACATATATATATGTATGCACATATATATATGTGTATATATATGTATGTACATATATATATGTGTATATATGTATATGGTTGAGAATTTTAGAAAGGCAAATGCTAGAATAGAATAAAAAGAAAAAAGAAAAATAATAGTAAAGAAATATTTTTTCCTGTATTTGTCCATAATGTCAAACAGAGACATATTCATCTTCTATTATATGAAAAAACACCTCATTTGAATCAGCCTTTCATACATGGAACTCATTCAAATTAGTTGTTTACTGGTTAACACTATTAGCAGCTTGTTTTTTCTGGGGCCCCAGTTTTTCTTTTTTGTTTTTTCCCTTATTCAGATAGAGTCCATTTTTTTTTCTCCCTTTGACATTTCTGAAATAGTAAAAATGAAATATTTTTACATAAACTTAAAAATATTTCTGTGATGTCTTTACACATACATACACACAATGACCACACAAATACACATAGTGGTTTTCTCTCCCATTTTACTGAAAGAGAACATAGTGTGGGATGCCCTTCCACCTGGACATCAGGAGTGGGGAGGAAGCATTCTTCTCCTCTCTCCTCTCCTCTCCTCTCCTCTCCCCTCCCCTCCCCTCCTCTCCTCTCCTCTCCTCTCCTCTCCTCTCCTCTCCTCTCCTCTCCTCTCCTCTCCTCTCTCGCCCTCCCCTCCCCTCCCCTCCCCTCCCCTCCCCTCCCCTCCCCTCCCTCTCCTCTCCTCTCCTCTCCTCCCCTCCCCCCTCCTCCCCTCCCCCCTCCTCCCCTCTCCCCTCCCCTCCCTCCCCTCCCCTCCCCTCCCCTCCCCTCCTCTCCTCTCCTCTCCTCTCCTCTCCTCTCCTCTCCTCTCCTCTCCTCTCCCCTCCCCTCCCCTCCCCTCCCCTCCCCTCCCCTCCCCTCCCCTCCCCTCCCCTCCCCTCCCCTCCCCTCCCCTCCCCTCCCCTCCCCTCCCCCCTCCCCCTCCCCTCCCCTCCCCTCCCCTCCCCTCCCCTCCCCTCCCCTCCCCTCCCCTCCCCTCCCCTCCCCTCCCCTCCCCTCCCCTCCCCTCCCCTCCCCTCCCCTCCCCTCCCCTCCCCTCCTCTCCTCTCCTCTCCTCTCCTCTTTCTTCCTTTAAGAGGAGGTTGGGTGGGGCAGAGCGAGAGAGACAGTCTTAAGCACTCTCCACACCTAGCACGCAGCCAACTCCATCTCAGGACTCTGAGATCATGACCTGAGCTGAAATCAAGAATCTGATACTTAACTAACTGAGCCACCCAGGTGTCCCTCCCACTTTCTTTTTTTTTATTTCACAGTATATCTTAGAGATCTTTTCATAATAGAACATTGAGAACTTCATCATTTTTTTTCCTGCAGAATAATTCCTCCGAAGTGAAATTACTGAGTCAGAAGGTATATATCCACATGAAATTATGTTACCTGTACTTTTAAGCATAGAAAAAAGGTAAGGAAATACAAATAGGAAAATGGAAACTGTCGATTTTTTTTTTTGGACTTTGTTTATAGATGAAAAAATGTAGGATCAAAATTTTAAGTAATTGGTGTCATGGTCATGCAACCAGTGTAGGGATCAGGATGCTAATCCAGGTGTTTCAGATTTTAAATAAGCTCCTGTTCTTTGTGTTATATCCATGTTGCATTCAATGAGCAAAAGGAGAAAGAAGTCAAGCTAGCATCTTTTTGGGGAGATAAAATAGAATTCTAGACTTTATTTTCTGGGTCAGCACTTTAAGAAGCTTTGCATTCTGAAGCCTCTGTGTGCCTTGCAATTTTCAAAAGAGCCATTTCTGATATTAAAAAAATATAACAAAATGACAGTAAATAAAAACTCCAGGATGAATTTGAATAAAGTGCTTAGAAAGAGATCTCAATTATATAACTGTTTATCTCTCATCACATTGGTGGGAGAAAAATGGGTGATTTGCATTATGTTGCAACAACTTTCTAATCATTTGGAAAATAAATGAGCTGTTCATCGCTTTATTTTTTTATGCAAAAGATGATTTAAAGAGTAAAATAAAAGATACTATAAAAGAACTTTGTAAGGTTAGCTTTTTTATTAAATGGACTGAACTCTGAGTACAGTCATGAAAGTTCTATTTTATTTTTTTCCCCAGCCATTGTATTTTGAAGTTTCCTAATTGTCCCTTAACATCATCTTGGGTCAGTCTCCTAGTGTTCCCAATATTTCTTTAGTTGCAGAAAGTCTAGTTCTGCCCTTAATAAGGGCTTGACTTGTGGCTGGAGGGATCTATAGTACTCTTTCACAGTCTTTACTCCTTGTTGTTAGGAATATAAATTTATGCGGCCTTTTTGGAGAGCATTTTGACACTATCTATGAAAATAAAGTGCATATGCCTTTTGAATCAGCAGTTTTACTTACAGGGGTTTAGTATTGCAGATACACAATTTTACATGAAAGGTGAGTCCTTTAGAGATGAAAGTTCTTTGTTCTGATAGAAATTCAGTAAAGCTTGTACTCTTTATTTGTACTTTTTAAAGATTTATTTATTTATTTTAGGGAGTGAGTGTGGGTGCACGGGGAGGGGCAGAGGGAAAGAATCTCAAGCAGACTACCCACTGAGCTTAGGGCCCCATGCTTGATTCCTTTTCCTGTGACCAGAGCTGAAACCAAGAGTTGACTTTCAACCAAGTGAGCCACCCAAGTGCTCCAGTTTAAGCTCTTTTTATAATTTAGTGTTTATTAACAGGAGAGCTGTAAAACTTATTACAAGTCTTCCAGCAAAATGGTGAGATATGTTATAATTTAACTACTAGGTGTTTAAGTTGTTCTCAGTTGTTTTGTAAGTATTCAAAAAAATGCTGCCATGAGCATCTTCGTGTATATGCTACCCATTTCATGAGTGTTGAGAATGTTTCTGTGGCTCTGTTTTGGACAGTCCTCTGCTTTACTTTTTTTTTCTCCTCTCATACTTCAAGGAGTGCAGGAGACCTTAGTTGAAATCACAGCTAATTGCCTGAATGGCTTAAAACAGACCTTTTAACCTTCCTGAACTGGAGGTTCTATAGATCAGGGCCTCACAGACTGACATTTTATAGTAGTAACAAATGTTGACCACTGTCACTTTCTTCAGCATTTTGGAAGGAGTGTTTGTCAGTAAGGGTGCTCTTGGTATTTTGGATAAGGTAACCCATTGGTTAAATGGTCTTATGCTCTCCTGGTCCCCTCCTCCATTGTGATGTCATTGTGTTACAATTGTGTATAACTACGAATTCAGAAAGCAACTTCCAACACTTTTTAAGGGTTATAGTATGCTCCCAATTGAAAACTGCTGTTGTAAAAAATATTGGCAAATTATTTGTGATTTTTGTTGGCTTCTCCTTATATCTTAATTCTTTATCAGCAGGGAACAATGGTATGTTAAGTTACTTAACCTAAATATCTACTCTAGGACACGTCATTTTATTATCCCTGTGAAAGTTTGGGTAAAGCAGTAATTTCTTCAAAGATACATTAATAATTTGATATGATACAAAAACAAGACTGTATTTGGACCTACCAGCTTTGTTTAATTGGCAGTTTTACTGGTTTCTTTTTTTTTTTTCAAACTCAGGAAAAAGTTGTACAAATATTACAAAGAATTCCCATATGTTCTTCATCCAGGTTCCCCAAATGTTAGCCTCTTAAAAACAGTGACCATGCAGTTATCTAAATCAGGAAATTAACATTGATACAATACTGTTATCTGATCTCCAGGTTTTATTCTGATTTCACCAGTTGTCTCACTAGTGTTCTTACTCTGGTCTAGGAGTCAGTGCAGGATCACATGTTGCATTTTAGTTATCATGGACTCTTTAGTTTTCTTTAATTTGAAACAATTCTGTGATCTTTCTTTGTCTTTTATGACTATTATGGTTTGAAGAGTACTAGTCATTAATTTTGTAGAATGTCCCAAATTTGGCTTTGTGTGGTTTCCTCATGATTCAATTAATGTTAGGAATTTTTAGTTAATTTAGTTAGGAATTTTCTGTCCTGGAAACAGAATTTTTAGTCATGGAAGTGATACCATGAATCTTATTAAGAGACACATGATACTGATTTGTATGAACTCTTACCAGTGATAAAAATACATACTTTCTTTACTTGGTTAGGGTGATATTAGTTGGGCATATCTGCTATCGTTGTGCTTTTTCTTTGTAATTAGTAAGTATCCTGTAGGGAGATACTTTGTGTCCAGGTGATTACTTTCATTGATGATTGTTACCTGAAATTATTATCATTAGGGTGTCTGCCAAATGGTGATTCTCTGTCTTTGTCATTCTTTTTTTTTTTTTTTTTTTAAGATTTTATTTATTTATTCATAGAGACAGAGAGAGAGGCAGAGACACAGGCAGAGGGAGAAGCAGGCATCATACAGAGAGCCTGACATGGGACTCGATCCAGGGTCTCCAGGATCACGCCCTGGGCTGCAGGCGGCGCTAAACCACTGCACCACCGGGGCTGCCCCTGTCTTTGTCATTCTTTCTGCATTTATTGCTTGGAGTTTTCCTATAGGGAAAAGGTTTCTCCCCTTATGTATGTATTTACTTTTTTATTTATATTAGAATAGATTTGCGGATTTTAATTTTACTTACATAAAATGGATTCATTGATTCTTATTCTATGGATTTAATCTATCACTATCATTACTCATCTTGCGTTCTGATTATCTCAAATTTGGCCCTTGGGAGGCTCCTGGTGCATCATTTTTGATGACTGACTGATTTTCTAGCAGCATATTTCATGCTCATCTTGTACTTTTCTTGCCCTAGCCCTGGAATCAGCAATTTCACCAAGAAATATTCTTTTATTTGAGATTGGGATTCTTCCATGCTTTTCCCCCAATAGTTGTATCTCAGCATCTTTTAAAAATCTTTCTGGCTTAAAATTATCACTTTGGATGATCTGGATATATAACCCCACTGTACAGAAATTAGTTTACGTTCAGTAATTCTCTTTGTAGCAGACTGTTTAGTTCCCAGGAGACTCATTTTGTACTAATTAAAACCAGAGGATTTCTTCATACATTGTACCAAATTCATGGAAACAGGATTGAAAAATTTCTTTGGTTTTGCTAGGTATCTGATAGTAACAATAAACTTTTCTTCTTTACAATACTTATGGTACAGAAGTGTTTATGTCACTCACTCACTCATTCATTCATTCATTCATTCATTTTTTTTTAATTTTTTTTTTTAAATTTTATTTATTTATGATAGTCACAGAGAGAGAGAGAGAGGCAGAGACACAGGCAGAGGGAGAAGCAGGCTCCATGCACCGGGAGCCTGATGTGGGATTCGATCCCGGGTCTCCAGATCGCGCCCTGGGCCAAAGGCAGGCGCCAAACCACTGCGCCACCCAGGGATCCCCCATTCATTCATTCATTTTATTTATTGTAGTGGTTTCAGAATTTTTTCTTAAGAAAAATCCTGACTTTGCCTGAAGTACTCTGTTGGCTCACTTCCAAATGGGAGATGGGTTGGCCATCTATCCAGAGTACATTTTTGATTAGGCTTTATAGAGTCTACAAAAGATTTCAGTCTTCTCTGCCCATTTAATTTCTAAAACATGTATTTGCTCTTAGTGAATATAATATACAGCACATTCCCGTCGCAGATTTTAACTTCAAATTTGTAGTCTCTGGAAGGTTAGAAAAGGGAAAAATTGTGAAGCATTATTTACAGGCCGTGAGTTCCTACATATTTGAGCTTTTACACTGTGACATGATGACCCCATGTTCTTAGACTATGCTGTTTTATCACCACATAATTCATCCTACTGACCGATACTTATCTTGATATTATCTTGAATTGGTAAATTACGTTTACCGGCAGTTCTCAAAGTGTGGTTCCCTACCAGCAGTAGTTATCAGTCTTACCTTGAAACTGGTTAGAAATATAAACTTCTCAGGACCCACCCAGAGGAAGCTGACCCTTTTAATAAGCCCTCCAGGTGATTCTGATGTACTTATTTGAGAAACATTGCTGTATACATTTCCTGTAAATTGTTTGTTTGTTGGTGGAGGTAGGGAATAAGAGTGCCACTTTATCTGCTGTGTTATATTACCTCTTTAACCTAGTCTTAGGGATATTGAGATATTTTGAAGAAATGTGTTTGTAAATTAAGCTCTGTAAATAATTTGCTGTCATATAAAGTATTTTATACCATCTTACTGGACATAATACTTTAATGTTAGTTGATTTTGAATTTGAAAAAAAGTTGACATATTAGGCTGTTTGTCAAAATAACTTTTGGTAGCCATATATTAAATATACAAAATTCGCTGCATTAATAATATTCACAATATTGTGTGACCATCACCACTATTTATTTCCAAAATTTTTCCATTCCCAAGGCGAACTCTGTACCATTATGCAATGACTCTATTCTCTTCTCCCCTAGCTGCTGATACCTCTTACTTTCTGTCTCTATGAATTTGTTCATTCTACATATTTCCTGTAGGTGAAACCATATAATATTTGTCCTTTTGTTTCTGACTTATTTCACTTAACATGTTTTCAGGGTCCATCCATGTTGTAGCATGTGTCAGAACTTCATTCCTTTTTATGGCTGAATAATAGTCCATTGTTTGTGTATACCATAGTTTATTTGTTCATTTGCTGATGACTACCTGAATTACTTTCATCTTTTAACTATTGTGAATAAGGCTGCAGTGAACATTGGTGTATCAGTCTGTTTGAGTCTCTTTTTTCTTTTCTTATTTTTTTTTTTTTTTGAGTCTCTTTTTTCAACTCTTTTGTGTTCATACTTAGGGATGGGATTATTGCAGGGTCATATGGTAATTTTATGTTTAGCTCTTTGAGCATCTGTCAAAATATTTTCTACAGTGGCTGCATTATTATACATTCCCACCAACAATGTATGAAGGTTACAGTTTCTGTACATCCTTGCCAGTACTTATTATTTTTATTTAAAAAATCTTTTACTTAAATATTAAAAAATTATAGCCATTCCAGTAATTGTGAAGTGGTATCTTGTTATGGTTTTGATTTTCATTTGCCTAATGACTAAATGTAGAGTACTTTTTTATATACTTATTGGCTGGCCTTTGTATATATTCTCTGGAGGAATGTCCATTCAAGTCCTTTGCCCATTTTTATTTTTTTTATTTATTTATTTATTTATTTTTAATTTTTATTTATTTATGATAGGCACACAGTGAGAGAGAGAGAGAGAGAGGCAGAGAGACACAGGCAGAGGGAGAAGCAGGCTCCATGCACCGGGAGCCCGACGTGGGATTCGATCCCGGGTCTCCAGGATTGCGCCCTGGGCCAAAGGCAGGCGCCAAACCGCTGCGCCACCCAGGGATCCCCTTTGCCCATTTTTAAATTAGGTTATTTCTCTTTTTGTCATTATGTTTTAGATATTAAACCCTTACCAGATATGTGTTTTACAGATATTTTCACTTGTATAGTGGATTGCCTTTTAAATTTGTTGATAGTATATTTTGAAACACAAGTTTTTTTTTTAAATTGGAGTTCAATTTGCCAACATATAGCATAACACCCAGTGCTCATCCCATCAAGTGCCTCCTTCAGTGCCCGTCACCCAGTCACCACCACCCCCCACCCACCTCCCTTTCTGCCACCACTGAAACACAAAAGTTTTAAATTTTGAAATCCAATTTGTTTTTTCTTGTGTTGCTCATACCTTGATGTCATATCTAAGACTCCATTACCATGACCATGGCAATCTAAGATCATGAACTTTTATCTCAGTATTTTTGTGTGTTTTGTGATTTTTAACTCTTAGGTTTAGGTAGTTGATCTATTTTTAGTTAACTTTTGGTATGAGCCAGGGATCAACTTCATTCTTCTGCTTGTGGAAATCCAGTTGTCCCAGCACTATTTGTTGAGGAGACCAACCATTGTTTTTCTATTGAATGGGTTTGGTACTCTTTTTGAAAATCAATTGGCCATAGATGTATGGTTTGATGTCTGGGCTCTCAATTATGTTCTATTGATGTATATGTTCTATTGGTGTATATATATTTGTTCTAATATACTATGGTGTTTAATATTAATTTCTCATGCTGATTTTTTTCAAAAATAAAATTTCTTTAGGCAGTGTAAGTGCATTTCTTTTCCTTCTTAAGAAACTAAAATTATGAGTGACTTTGAACTTTTAAAATACTTGGAAAATTCTAAAGGGAGAAATTTAGTATCATGTGATGGATATTCTTATAGGCCTCTGTGGAAAACATGAGAAGGCATGACTTGTTCTTTACCAGCTTAAAATTAAATTTGCTAACTTAAAAAGTACTATACTTTTGCTTTGCCGTTCTGTTTTTGTGTGAGCCTATTATGATGTCCTCAGGAAGTATATATAGAATATGAGATGCCTATCCATGTTAGCAATAAAATTGGAATGTTTAGGTATGATAGTATTCCCTTTTTTGCTTTTGTATTGTTCATGTCCTTACTTTTAATAAGCATCCAATTTTAATATTCTCCTTATCTTTGTATAATTTGCTGTTATATTCTGTAACTAGTTTCCTAGAGAATGAGTCTCTCCTGTCTTAGTTTTTATCAAACACTTTTTAAGCTATTGTAACTCTGAAGCTTACCTCTTTTATATTATCTCCTGTTTATTACCCATCCATCTGTAAATGCTTAAAAACATAGTGTATCACTAAATTTTCCTTGGGTAAATTTATATTCTGATGCTGAGACTTGTTTACTCTGTGTTCTGCATATAGTGTGATGGGCTATTGTAACATGAACTTTCAGGATGATGTTTCAGGTGATTGAGAGTGATGTTCTAAACATTCTCTTTGGGGCACCTGGGGTGGCTCAGTTGGTTAAGCATCTGACTCTTGAATTCAGCTCAAGTTGTGATTTTGGGGGTTGTGAGATCCAACCTGCTTGGGCTCTGTGGCTTGGGGGGTGGTGGTTGAAGCCTGCTTAAGGTTCTCTCTCTCTCTCTCTCTCTCTCTCTCTCTCTCCCCCTCCCCCCCCTCTGCCCTGCCCCCCAAAAAAGAAAAGAAAAAAAAATATTCTTTTCTTGCAAGAACTTAATTATGTTTATATTTAGTTAATTTTATATTTAGTTAATTTTGTCCAGAGTGGCTCAGTGTGATAGAATTATAGTTTGAATCACATATAATTTGAAAATTTCTGGGGATCCCTGGGTGGCTCAGCTGTTTAGTGCCTGCCTTCAGCCCGGGGCGTGATCCTGGAGTGCCGGGATTGAGTCCCACATCAGGCTCCCTGCATGGAGCCTGCTTCTCCCTCTCCCTGTGTCTCTGCCTCTCTCTCTCTGTGTCTCTCATGAATAAATAAATAAAATCTTAAAAAAAAAAAGTTTTTGAAAATTTCTGGTAGCCTCATTAAGAAAACTGTACAAAAAAAGAGCCTAAATTAGTTTTACTTAATCTGATATATCTAATGTATCATCTTAGCATATAGTCAATTAAAAAATATTGAGATATTTTACATTTCTTTTTTGTACAAATTATTCAAAACCTGGTCAGGTACTTTACACCTCAATTTAGTCACTAAAATTTCTTCAGAAATATTTAATCTTCATTTAGATTTCATAAAATTTATGGGTGAAGAAGTAGATTCAGACACCTAAGTTGTTCCAAATATACTTAATGTTTTTCAATGTCTGAGTTAAGTACCAAAAAATAATTTTCTTTTAATATCTGCATCCAAATTGATAAATTGGTTCATATACTTTATCTGCTTCAAAACTACTACTCAAATTAAGCAAATTCACCTACTCTTGAGTTAAACCCAGTACTATTAACATAAAATTCCAAAGGGTATTGTATAAGTTGAAAAGCAGCTCTAAATTTAATCAGCATCAACAAAGTATTCAACTATTTCTTGTCATTTTTGCAGCCAGTTTTCATAACATTGTACACTGTAATTAAAATCTTCTGTATATTGATTCATATTAGGGAAGAGTAGAAAATCTTTATTATTGATTTGTATTATGAAAACTTGCAGTTTTAACATAAATTTCCACATCTGTATAGCTAGGTCATAAATGTTTCCCTTCTTTGATTCTTCAGATTAGGCTTGTGTATATGTAGCTGGGTACTGGTGTATTTTCGTAAAGTATATTGCCATTTTTGTCTTTGATTATTGAATATTGAAAAGCAATCCTTCCTTGAATGAGAGTTAACAGTACAGTAAATCTTCGTGAAATTCTTCCTCTACTCACCAATGAGCAAAGAACACAAGATTATTAAATATATTGTCTTTTGCTTTTTTCCAATCATTTCATAAACTGGCTAGTATACATACCATTTGCATGTACATACTTACTGATTTTAACAATTTAATCCCTGGCACCTTTCAAGTCTGCTCTAGAAAACTGAGCACAGATATTTTCAATGTGTATCATACAGTGGAATAAAACAATAAAGAGAAACATCAGTTTCTTGTTTTAAAGAGAGTAAGTATGGGTTACTTACTTATGGCCAAACATAGTTGGAGTTGCCTATTGTGATAGAAACTACTTTTAAATATATAGGTGAAATTCTTTGAAAGATGTAAAAATTGAAAAATATGCCACAGTTTTGATTTTTTTTAAAGCCACATATTGACTTTTTTTTTTTCTTAAATTTGGAAGTTTTTTCAAACAAAATGTGCCTAAGGTTTTAATTTGTCAGTGTGTTTATTTCTCAAATTTTGAATCTATTGATTTTTTTTTTTAAGATTTTTTTTATGTGTGTGTGTGTGAGAGAGAGAGGGAGAGAGAGGCAAAGACAGGCAGAGGGAGAAGCAGTCTCCCTGGGGGGAGCATGATGCAGGACTGAATCCCAGGACTCAGGATCACGACCTGAGCAGACATTCAACCATTGAACCACCTAGGCACCACGAATTTATTGATTTCTGGTATTTAGAAAGGTCTTCCATATGATGGGCAATTGTTTGATGGTTCATTTTAAGAACTTCATTTCTTACAAAATATCCTCCTTACTATTCCTCATAATTTTCTAGCAATTTCTATAATTGAAATTTCTTTATCATCTCTCCATCTAAATATGGTTCCTTTTTTTTTTTTTCTTTGATGCAGGAATTTAAGGCTTTTTATACCTGGCCAGAGTGATCTCTTAAAAATCATTTATTTATATTTTATTTTATTTTATTTTAAAATATTTTATTTATTCATGACAGAGAGAGGCAGAGACACAGTCAGAGGGAGAAGCAAGCCCCATGCAAAAAGCCTGATGTGGGACTTGATCCCAGTACTTTGGGGCCGTGCGCTGAGCCGAAGGCAGATGCTCAACTGCTGAGCCAACCAGGTGTCCCTTCAAAAGCATTTAAAAACGTTTGTTAGACATTTAATTGTTATCAGGTGACTAATTTTGTAGCTTCTCTTTTGATTATAGAGAGGAAACTTTTTATAAAATTCATAATATATCTTAATGTCCACTTTTTTATTTGAAGGTAATTTTTTTTTTTAACATAAGGAACAGGTTTTTTATTTTGCTCTGCCACAGCTGATTTTAATTGTTATTCATAGTAAACTTTGTGGAGTACCTTCTAGTCTCACTGTTTTGGTGGTAGTACTAGCTTCTGTGTCATCACTTAATTTTGCATTCCTTTTTTTTTTTAACTTAAAAATTTTGTTCATACCTTGCTCTCCCCTTTTTGTTCATTTGTTTTTAAAGAAAGTAACTATATTCAAAATATGTTAAATAATAAAATTACGGTAAAAATGAAAACATATCTCCATTTAGTTACCATTATGATTTAAATAGGCATCACTGCAATTTGTGTTATTTCCAAAAATATTTAAGTAAATGCATTACACTGTTATTACATGATATGTGTAAAAAATCATTCCAGCTTTTTGAAATCATTACAGCTTAATAGTTAATTGTTGCTGTCTAGATCAATTTTATATGTAACTAGAAATGACTTATTATAGTGCTCAGTATAATACACAGTGCAGCGGTTACAATGCAATGTAGTACTATCAAGACAATAACATTCTCTTTAGTAGAAAGACATTTTACACTGCTTTTAAATTTAGATAAAATTAATTATAATTAATAAGAATTTAATTCCTTGGTAATACTAGTCACATTTTAATATATTTAATATATATTTTATTATTATTTTAATACTGGTCACATGCCACTAATGGCCAATATATTGGAAATTAAGCCTTTGATAGTTTTATATTCTAGTTTCAGGTCTGGAAATTAAAACTTTGAGAGTTGGTCATATGCTTGCTTCAAGTATTTTGGCAGTTTGAGACTAGGGGTTAAAGATATTTTTTTTCATAATGCTAATATCTGAATCAAGAATCTTGGAAACAACTGCTTAGAAGGACATGCATTTTCTTTGTGGCATGCATCATAGTTCATGATGGATTAAAAAAACATTTCAAACATTGTTATAGATAAAAGATTATTTAATATTCAAAAAAGTATTTGGAAGGTGGGTGAAATAGATCAAAGGTATTATAGAGTAGGTTACCTTGATGAACACTCAGTGGTGTATAGGGTTGTTGAATCATTACATTGTACACTTGTACCAAATGTAACACTGTGTTAACTAGACTGGACTTAAAGTTAAAAATTATTTGGCTACACATATTTTATTTGAAACCTGGCTCACTCCCCTATCGATAGAGTACTTGAAGAGTGGAACAATATCTGTTTTCTAAAAATGATTTCATCATTTTGGTGAAAGGCCAAAATTAAACAAATAATTTTGTTTGAATATTCTTTTGCAAAGAAAAAGATAAGAATATTTCATCTATAGAGATTTATAGAGGGTCTCATCAGGTTTATAGCACATCTTCAGGTTAGGAAACTCCATTTCTGTTGATATGGATTATGGGAAGATTATTAATGGAGCTCAAATATTTAATATTCTGAGTTTGGATAAATATGAAAATTTTTCATTAAGTATATTTCAACTCATTTTGTGGTTTTTAAAGCTAGAAGGGGACATAGCTCAAGTAGTTATAGCACCAGTCTTTTATTTTATTTTATTTTATTTTATTTTATTATTTTATTATTTTTTATTTATTTTATTTTATTTATTTTAAATTAAATTAAATTAAATTAAATTAAATTTTTTTAGCACCAGTCTTAAATTTTTTTCCCCCATTGTCCTTTGAGCAAGCCCAGCACTAAGCTATTCTTTTTGATTTCCACAAAAATGCTGTTGCCAGTCTTTATTCCATTCTCAGTCATGATTTGTGAAAATAGGGAGACATCTAGAAACTTATTTTAAAAGTCAGAAGAGTTAGTTTATGCATAAAGAAGGAAGTGAAACTTGTCTTGAGCGAATTTGTCTACAAGATTGTTTCCAAAGTGCTTTCTGTAGAAGTAGTCACTAGAGGTGGCTATTGAATAAAGATTTCTGCAATTAATAAGTTCAGAGAAACACCATATACCATAATGATGACTTTTTGAAGATTTATGTTAATATATTAGAGACTTTGAGACAACTTACAAGAAAGAAACTTGATAAATTTTGTTTATCCTGCATTTCTTAAATTCTTTGGACAATTAAATTCCTTTTTAAAGTCAAACTTATGTATCCTATGAGAAATGCTGCCCTCTAGAGGCATAAATTCTATTGCTCTTGAATTTGAGTACATAATGCTCCTTTATTAGTATGTAGAAGTTGTAACAATTAATACTAAATACATAATAGAATAGCCAATTAGAATAATCTTATATTATTTCAAGAAGATTTTGGATATGAAATAGCAATGTAGTAAATATCTTCCCCCCCTTTATTTGGAGATATGACAGATTTATGGCTGCTAATAATCTTTCAAATAAATTTTCCTTATATGAGGAATTATGGACACATAGTACGTTAAGTCTCCAAATGTCATTAAGTCTCTCATGCTGGCAGAAGCTGTCTTTCTGTGTGTTATTTGAGGACCTTTAACAATCTAGTTTATGATGGTTATCATTTAAGGGGAAGCCAGTTTTGTTATACCCCTTCCACAATCCTCATTGTTTTCAGATCCGTAACTGGAGTAGATTATAGCATGCTATACCTTTGCATAGTCAAAATGGGAAGAAAAGGATTATATATTAACATTCTGATAAAAAGATTTTTGCTAACATACCACAAAGCTTCAGTAATATGTTTAGAAATGGATGCTGATGATGAGAGAAACATGCTTTTGCATTTGGCTCAGTGTATTGGCATGTTGTTGCAATTACTAGAGATTCTATAGTCAGGATTCTAGCTCAAGCAACTAGAAGATGTTGTAATTACTCCTTTCATTGATCTCAGCATTGGCCTATACTAAATGAAGTTGAATGCCTACAAATTTGTGGTGTAATATAGAGGAAGAAGTTGGAAGATTAAGGGACATAATAGGACTGATGGAGTGGATGTTTCATTGCAACCATTCAACCATCTCATTTCATCTTCACCATTATCCATTAAGAGGCCTAGAAGATACTTCATTCCCCAGGTAATGAGAAATACTTTGAGGACCGTGCCAGCATCTGTGATTATTTTGCATTATAATTGCTATTGTCTGTAGGTAGGAGTAGATAGTACCATTGAAATGTTTTTCTGATTTCAGGTGGTAAGATTCTTGTGTGGCTCTAACTTTCATAGGTGGGCATTATTTGCATAAGTTAGCATGACAGGCATGATGATCAGAGATGCACTGACCTGATTGCTTCTTTGTGGCTGTAGCTAAATGATAATGGGATCCCGAGGTCTAAAATAGATGGGTAGCCCATTAAGGTCTTACTTGATCTATATGACAAAAATTTTAGGACTCACAAGTGAAGGTCTGACTTGATCTATTATAAGAGTGAGTTGTAGTTCTTCACATGGTTCCTAGAATTGACTTAGGTCTGTAAAACCTAAGTTTTCCTTCTTTGTTTATATATTTAAAAAAATATTTTCACTTGATTTTCCATTTCTATTCCCCTTTTTAGTTTAGTCCATGGGTTGTAGAAGAAACCAGAAGGGAAGGAGCATCAGCCAGAGATTCTGATGTTTGGAGCTGTGTGCAACAACTAATAAGAGTCTGGTTTTTATCTCCCTTTGAGGAACAGAAAGAGTTTTATTCGTGCAATGTTTAGTTATAATCTATCCGGCTTGAGAACCTTGTTTGGAGCTTGAAGTTTGGAATCAATGTGTATGTTGTTTGATAGCCAAGGCTTGGTCTGTATTTGGTCTCATTTCAAATAACTTCTTAGTGTTGGAGAAATTTTTATGTTAGGAGCCCTATAGAAGGCAAAACTAAAATTTTCTAGCATCCCTTACAGCTAGGACACAGGCATGTGACCTAGCTTCTTTTCATCGGAAGCAACTGTGTAAGACATGAATTCAGAAGAGAGAATTGCAAGGTAACAGCTCTTACTTGGAATTGCTTGCTAATGTGGATGTTAGAAGGTAGGAGATTAAGCTTTTAGAGGCAGCAGTGGGAGACATCCTAGTGAGCCCTTTGTTTGAGGCTCCACTTTCATGGTAGGAGGGCTCAAAGGTGGGAATAGTTTGGTGGGGAGACTTAGGTATTTTTCCTGGCTGTATACCTCCAACCTGATTCTTGGGCTTTTTGGGGGGAGTTCTTTGAATCACCTAATATATTTTAATAAATGCCTTTTTTGTTGAAATTTCCTGAAATAGGTTCTGTTGTTTGCAACCAAGAACCTTGATTAATCTAATTTACAGATTGCTTATTGTTAGAGTGTTTTATTTTTCTTAAGATTTATATACTTATTTTAGAGAGCGAGAGAGTGCATGTGTGCACAAGTAGGGGAGGGATAGAGGAAGAGGGAGAGAAGCAGACTTTCCTCTGAGCATGGAGCCTCCTATGGGGCCTAATCCCATGACCCTGAGATCACCTGAGCTGAAATCATGATTTGGATGCTCAGCCAACTGAGCCACCCAGGAGGCCCAGAGTATTTTACTTTTCTAATTAAGATCCAAAAGTTTCCAAGCATTTACACTTTATATTTTTGTCCTCAGAATCTACATTTCTTTGCCACTTTTTTTTTTCTACCTAGAATGCTAATTTTTATACCATTTGAATTGCTTCCTGTTCTTCAGTACTCAGCTTTAGTTTCACTGCTGTAGGTGAAGCCTTTCGTGTACATCCCAGCAACCTGATGGATTCTTTTCTTCCTTTGAGTTCTAGTAGCACTTGTTCAAGTGTTAAGTGCTAGGGCTTTTTTTTTCTTTTCTTTATGTACAGATAGATCTTAGCTCGCACACTAAATGATAAGTTTCCCGAGAACTGGTAATATATCTCTTTCAGTTCCTTGTATTATTTAAAAAAAAATTTTTTATTTATTCATGAGCGACGTAGAGAGAGGGAGAAACATAGGTAGAGGGAGAAGCAGGCTCCCCACAGGGAGCCCAATGTGGGACTTAATCCGGGATCCTGGGATCATGCCCTGAGCTAAAGGCAGATGCTTGATTCCTGAGCCACCCAGGCGTCCCATCAGTTGCTTGTATTATGTAGCAGAATGCCTTGCACCTATTAGACTCAGTTTAGTACATTTTCATAATGCATAGTGATCAGAATTGATGAGAATCACAATGATGCCAGGCCAAGTGAGCTGAGATAATAAACTAATTGGATTTACTTTATTTTGGTGCTGTTGAGACAAAATCGTCTGGCCAGGAGGCCCAATTTCTGTTTTCCTCAAGAAGTCTGAGACTTGTTTCTCATCCCGTTTTTCGTCAGCAGGTGCACTATCTTCTGAATCATCTTCATAACATTTTCTAATTTTTTACCTTAACGAAAGTCTTTTTTTCCCCTTTCTAGTTATTTCAGTTGTACTCTAGAATTGCTGTTCATAATCAGCAAGCTTACTATTTTCAATTTCTTTTAAAAATTTGTGTAAATTATGAAATAGTTTGAAAAAAAACCCAAAAACTTACTGAAAGCAATGCAATAAACACCTTTGTACCCAGACTGAAGGTCAAATAGATGTTAACTTTTTGCCTCCTTTGCTTTTTCTCTACTTTTAAAATTCTACCCCCCCCCCCCCCGCCGCCCGCAACCTTTCCTCCCTCCTTCAGAGGTACTCATTATCCTGAAGTTCTTGTGCATCATGTCTCTGTTCTTTTGTACATATAAAACATTTACATAAAAGATGACTTGAAAAATTGTCATACATTGTTTTCTAGATGTATTCTTATTGACACATGTAGGTTTAGTTCATTCTTTTTAACTGCTGTTTGGTATTCTGTGTTGAATAAAACTCAGTTTTATACTAAGGTAAGGCCTACCTTTGGCAAATAATACTGTAATGAATAGCTTTGTAAGTAAGTGCCTAGTCAACGTGTAACTTTATCTAGGACAGACACACAAGAGTAGAATTGCTGGATCACAAGGTGTAGGTGCTACTTCATTTTACTGAATATGCCAAGTTCAGTCCAAAGTAGAAGTAGTACTCTACCTCTGGTGGGCATGTTGTGCCCACCAGCATGTTTCCCCATTCATTAATGAAGATTTTGTTTTATCCAGCCACTGATTTTTACCTCTCTGAGAGATAAACTCTTTTCATTACTTTGATTACTGGTGAAGTTGAACATCTTTGTGTGGGTCTTGTTCATTCTCGTCTCCTATTTTGTGAATCTTTTCTCTGTGTCCTTTGCTAATTTTTTTCCTGCCAGGTATTGGCTTTTATATTGATTTATGGCAATTCTTTTTATAATCTGGATATTAATGTTTTTGGTATTAGCATTATAGGTATTTTTTCTATTTGTGGGTTTTTAAAATTTATTTTTTAAATTTTAATTTCAGTATAGTTACCATACAGTGTTTATTAGTTTCAAGTGTATAAAATAGCAGTTCAGCAATTCTGTACATTACCCACTGCTCATCATGACAAGTGAACTCTTTAATTTTCATCTCCCATTTCACTCATCCCCTCACATACTTCCCGTTTCTTGGCATGTCTTTTTTTCTCCCCCTTTGTTTGCTTGTTCTGTTTTTTAAATTCCTATTGTGAGTGAAATCATAAGATATTTGTCTTTCTCTGATTTATTTCACTTAGCATTGTACCCTCTAGCTCCATCCATGTCATTGGAAATGGCAAGATTTCAGTCTTTTTTATGGACCCTTGGCGGCTTCCATAATTTGGTTGTTGTAAATAATGCTGCTGTAAACATAGGGAGAGATATATATATATCTTTTTGGATTAGTGTTTTTGTATTTTTGGGGGGTAAATACCCAGTAGCGTGATTACGGGGTCATAGGGCAATTCTATTTTTAACTTTTTTAGGAACCTCCATACTGTCTTCCATAGTGGCCGCACCAGTTTGCATTCCCACCAACAGTGCATGAAAATTCCTTTTCCTCCAGAAACTCATCAGCACTTGTTGTTTCTTCTGTGGGTTATTTTAAATTTTGTTAAAAAGTTTTATATTTACTACATGAGTTCATTTCTAGAGTCTATTCTATACCATAGTCTTACTTGATTTGCCTGCTTTCATGTCGTTATCGTATTGTATTAATTATAACAGTTTTGATGTATCTTAAAGTTTGATAATGTAAATCTTCGCTCTTAATGAATTTTAAGCCAGCTTGTCAAATTCTATCCCCATCTCAAAGAAAATCCAGTAAACCATGTTGGGATTGGAATTGAAATTTCATTGAGTTTATAAGCTACGGTGGGGATAATTGTCTTATTGGAGTCCTATGATATATATTTCTGGTTAAGTATTCTTTAATGTTCTGCAAGGCAGTTATATTGTTCTCACAAATCTTTTGTTAGATTTATTCTTAGGTTCTTTATGATTTTTGTTTTTGTGAATGAAAAATTTTTATACAAATACATTTTGTAGCCACCAGTAACCAATTAGTATGGGAAACAAATTGCTGTTTGTATATTGTACTTGTATATTGTTCAGCAACTTTACTGAACTCGCATTTTAACGATAGATTGTTTTGGATGCCCTATGTAGTTCATCATATAATCAGGGAGTAATAATTGTTTTGTTACTTTCTAAGCCTAAGTCTCTTTACTTTTCTTGTTTTACTGAGCTGTCTAGGTCCCTTTTGCTAAAATTATAGCCCTTCCTGGGTTTTGGCTTTATTTGTATATTACAATGTGATGGAGAAAGAGGGATCTCAGTTCTAAAGTCTCACCAAAGGGGACTCCTGGGTAGCTCATCACTGGTTGAATATCTGCCTTTGGCTTAGGTTGTGATCCTGGGGTCCTGGGATCCAGTCCTGCACTGGGCTCCCTATAGGGAACCTCCCTCTCCCTCTCCTTCTGTCTCTGCCTTTCTCTGGGCCTCTCATGAATAATCTTAAAAAAAAAAAAAAAAAAAGAAAAGTCTTTTTAACAATCTTAAAAAAATAGAAAAAGTCTCACCAAGGTCCAAAAGGCTCATATGAGTTAAAGGCAAAGGTATAGCTTAAGACTAGTAACCCATTTTAGGGCAGAAGCAGTGTCAACTTTCAATCCTAATTATTTTTTTCTGTGTTACTGGCACTTGAAGATTTTTTTTTCAGGTAGTTAAAAAGTTCATTTTAAAAATGATTTTGATTTATCTTTTCTGGATGAAATTTCTTTGGGAAGGCTTTTCAGGTGATCTGATCTATTATTGGGACTGGAAGTATAGCCTATACTGTATAATTTTCCTTAATTGGAATTTCACTCTATTTAGGGATTCTTGCGCCCCAGTCATGCTAGTTTTTGATGTCTTATAGCATCGTCTAGCATAGTTGTTTAAGAGAGTAAACTTGATTAAATCTCTTAAAACTTCTCTTAGTTTGCTTCTATATTAGTAGTAGTAGTATCATTTCTTACCTCAGATTATTTGTGAGCATTAAATTCATACATATAAATCTACAACAGTGTCAGTTATTCTTCTAGATTCATTTTAGCTGTTATCTACTGCATTCCTGATAGATTCTCCTTATTCTTGCAAGATAATGACACATTGCTTATAATCCTCTTGTATGTTTCAGGTCTTACAATGATCTTCGATGATTTCAATATCTATAAGGATGATGCACCAACATCTTGATTCTCATTTCACTGACCTCTCCAAATCCTGTCACTTTGTCCTCCAGTCTACCCTATTACTCATCCCCATGGGAATTATTAGTAATTAATTATTCTACCTAATAAATTATTAATAAGTACCTTGTGTCCTTCATGGTTGTTTGAGTAGTTATATAATTGTTGATTAACCATCATAACTTTACTACCAACTCATTTATACTCCAGTCTTTTGGTTTTTCATTCTTCCAGTCATCAGCCTTCATTTTTCACATCTCTTTTTAACTGAGGGTCTGTTGTGTACTTCTTGTCCATACCGTAAATTCCTCTTGTATGGATTTGTCCTGTTTGATGAAATCCCAATTCTGAATTAACCCAGTGATGTACTTCCTCTATTTCTATACCACATGAATGCTACGGTAGACAATCACCTAGAAGGACATATTTTTCTTTCATTATAAATTCATGATCAAGTGGACCCTGCTACTACTAAGAAATCTATTGCTTTCCTCTTGTCACCTGGTTTCCTCATCTCTACCATCACTGTTTCAGTTAACCACTCTCCTCAGACCTCCAATATGACCCTTCTCTTTCTAGAGAAGGCTTTTCCTATCAATTTCTAGTGAAATAGGAGTACCAGATGGTAACCCTTAGTTGCCCATTATCTTTACTATTTTTTCTTCCTCCTTAATGTGAAAAGCAGTAAATAGTGCTCTTTATCTAAGGCTCTCTTGCCTTCTCTCCCTCTTGGGTACACTATTGATTATCACTTCTTTGTCTTGTATTTTCAGTTTCTTTCTTTACACTGGGTTCTTCTCATCAGTATTTAAACATACCAATTGTCACTATTTAAAAAAACAGTAAGGCATTATGAGCACAACATTACTGATCTTTTGTTCTCTTTTTTAGAGAAATGCTTGAGATCATTATTTTATGTTTGTTTCCATTTCTCACCTTTGTCTCATCTCTCAATTTATTCACTCCACCAAACAGTATTTGCTAATGATACCAGTGACCTCTGTTTTCAATAAATTAAGTGGATATTTTTAGACTTGCTTTTATTTGACCTCTGTATTAGTTTGCTAGGGCTGTCGTAATGAAATACCACAAACTGGATGGCTTAAGCAACAAAAGTGTATTTTCTCACAATTCTACAGTCTAGAAGTCATGGTTTCTGCAGATTTGGTTTCTTTTGGGACATCTCTTGTTGGCTTGCAGATAACCATCTTCTTGCTTGTGTCCACAGTCTTTGTGGGTGTACATCCCTGGTGTCTTTGTGTTCACATTTCCTCTTATAAGGACACCAGGCAGATTGGTTTAGGACCTTGATGGTAACATAATCACCCCTTTAAAGGCTATATTCCCAATTACAGTCATGTTCTGAGGTGTGCTGGAGGTTAGAACTTCAACACTGGAACTGTAAGGGAACACAGTTTAACATAGAACAACCTCTTAGCTTTTAGCATTGTTGAAAACTCCTTCATCCTTCAAACCCTTTGGTATATTATTCTTCAGCCTCTTTCATAGGCTTCTTTTCTTTTTGGTCATTTAAATTGTAATTTCTTGAGTCTTGGTCCTAGGATGCTTTCTCTTGCCTCCTTTTTTTTTTTTTTTTTTTTTCACCATTCAGTCTCAGCACTTTGAATTCCACTTATGGAGGGAATTACATATCTGTTACTCTAGCCCTTACTTATCTGAGTTCCAATCTTATTTCATAATTCTACTTAGCAATCTCAGAGGAGTCTAAATCTGAATTTAGGATAATCTCCATCCATGTGATTTGACTATGTATATGGCCTTATCTCATGCAATTTCCTTTTTATTCCTTGCTCTAGCCACACTGGCCTCTTGGTCTAAATATGCTATATCGATTCCTTCAGAGCATTTGCTCTTGTTATTTCCTATGTCAGTATGCTCCTCTCCTTAAAAAAAAGCAAAACAAAAAACAATTTTTAATATGTATCAAAGTCATAAACATTAGTTATTGGGTAAATGCAAATTGAAACCATGAGATAACTATACAGACCAACTATATGGACTAAAATTAAAAATACTGCAACTATACGGACTAAAATAAAAAAGACTGCAATAGCAAATTGCAGTAAGACTGCTAGAACTCCCATAAATTGCTGGTATATGTATAAACTGGTAAAACCACTTTGGAAAACCATTTGGGATTTTTATATAAGTTCAAGCATACACCTACCTTTGGATCCAGCAGTTCTCCTGAGTATTTTCCCAAGAGAGATGAAAACATGTTTACAAAAAGCCTTTTTCAAGAATTTTTATAGTAGATTTATTTATAATAGCTAACCACTGGGAACATCCTGTCAGTTCCTAGGATGGATAATTGATTGAAATGTTCTGGTATATTCTACTCAGTAATAAAAAAGAAAGAGCATATGTAAAATGACCTGGAGGAATCTCACAAAACACTTGAGAAAGATGCTGGACACCCTGCAGTATGATTTCATTTATTAAGTTCTAGTAGAACAGGCAAACCTAGTCTTTGGTGAAAGAATTCAAAATATTGAACAGTGGTCCTAGTCTTTGGGTTGTGGGAAGTACCAGTGCTCAGCTGGGAAGGGGCGTAAGTGTTTCCTGAAGTGATGCAAATGTTCATTAGAGCTGTGGGTCATACAAGCTTATCTATTTGTCAGAGTTGGATAGATGAGTATATATTTCAGCCTATGTAAATTTTACCTAAAAAATATAAAAGTAACAATTGAGTTGAGTGGCAGGAAGTGGAGGGTATAGATGAAACGAGTGGCAGGATTATGATGGATGTTGAAGTTGGGTAATAGATACATAGGAATCTATTAGAGTATTTTGTGTATGTTTAAAATTTTCCACATGAAAAGATTTTTTTGTTTTGTTTTGGAAATCTGGAAGTTATGAATACATGCAAGCATCTATAGTCTCACTACTGATTTACTAAATAAAGATCTTACCAATGTAATTCTTTTCCCTTGTGAACCACACCCTGATTCCACGTCCGCTTCCGCCACCAACCACTATCCTGAATCCCTCTTCGTTTTTAAACATTCTGCAAATATCAATCTAAAAGTCACTTCTTTAGGGGAAAAGTCTTCCTGACTGAAATACTCACTAGGTTAAGTGCCCCTGCTATGTGCTTTCATGGCTTATACCATAATTGTGATTTGTTTGATTACTTCATATGAACCTCTCCAGTAGACTGTTTCCAGAGGGCAGGATATATCTATTCTTGTCCTCGTCCCTTGCATAATGAACTTATCTAATGATTGTGTTGGTGTAGTTTTTTTCTTTTTTTAAATTAAAGATATAAAAATTGAAGAGCTGTTCTGTTATTCCATACTGTGATTGTTATATCGTATGTTAAAAAAAGGTTATGGATATGAACAAATGCTTGATAGGTGGTAATTCTTTCTTATTTTATTGGCATCTGATTAAAAAAAAAAAAGGAGCAATAATAATACTATGTTTTTACATTTGGAACCATGTCCAAAAGGCCTGCCACTTGGTTCCCAAAATACTCTTTCTTGAGCTTTATTATGTTGGATTTTCTAATTTGGAAGCATGTGGCTAAAAAGACTCCTTTCCTGTTTACAACGATTATTCTAAATACCTCTTCTTTTCTCTGATGTGCTTTCTCCTTTGCCTATCAGGGAGGATGATCTTTAAGGGCTTGGTTTTAAATTTTTTATGCTGTAGGTATATATTTTAAACCTTGATATGGTTCAACAAATGAAGGTATAAACTAAAAATAAATAATAAAGATTATTGATAAAAATGTTATGGGAATAGTTATACCATTAAACGTTATTTTTTTTAAAAACATGTTATCTTTAATGCAAATATATGATAAAAGTTTTGAAGGGGAGGGATTGTATTTTTATTTTTGCTATTTTGTATTTCCATGGAATACTTAATGAAATAGCTAAATTTCTGCTCTGATTGTTTTTTTTAACTTTTGCTGTTTGGGAGGCAGCATATTATATGGTTAAGAGTGTGAACTCTGAAGAATCGGATTACCAGGGTATGAGTCCTGGTTTCACTATTTCCTACCTGTGTGACTTTAAGCAAGTGACTTAACTTCTGTGCCTCGGTTTCAATATCATTAAAACAGAGGTAATAGTAGTACATGAGAGTGTTGTGGAGATTGAATGAGTAGTGTGTACAGTGTCTGATACATAGTAAATGTTAGATATTTATTACTATTTGGATTCTCCAGAGTCTAATGACCTTCTTTTTCTCTAAGGGTTTTTTTTTTAATTGTCATAGAATGCACATAATATAAAATTTAGCAGAGTATACAATTCAGTGGAATTAAGTACTTTCATAGTGTTGTGTAGGTGGTCATCACTATCCATTTCCAGAAGTCTTTCATCATCCCAAACAGAACCTATGCCCATTAAACAGTAACTCGTCATCTTCCTCTCCCCACGGCCCCTGGTAGCCTCTCTGTTTCTGTGAATGTGACTATTCAGGGTACCACATATAAGAGGATTCATATAGTATTTGTCCTTTTATGACTGGCTTATTTCAGATGGCATAATTGGTTTCAAGGTTCATTTGTGTTGTAGCATGCATTGTACAACTTTCGATTTTTATCTTCATTCTCTTGTAATTGGAGGAGATACTTTGTAAGATATTAGTCTCTGAATTTTTTGAGTTGTTTGTGGCCTAACATCAGGTCTTTCTGGGAGAATGTTTCAGCAGGATTTGAGAAGAACATGTATGCTGTTGCTTTTGGATGGAGCGTTTTATAGCTGTTACATCACTTCAGGTTGATGTGAAGAGACACGGGTGTCCTAGAGCTGTTCTCCAAGACTATTCATTTTCACTTTTTTCTTTCTATTTGTCAGACTGGTTAATTATGGATGAGGTGTTTTCAAATTTGCTGATTATTTCTTCTCCGTACTCAGTTCTGCTATGGAACCCCTCTAGTGAGTTTTTCATTTCAGCTACTGTGTTTTTCAATATTATAATTTTTTTTTTTTAATTTTCTCCTTATTGATCTTCTCTATTTGGTGAGACACCATTATCTTCCCTTTAGTTCTTTGTTATGGTTTCTTTTTGTTTTTTGAACGTAATGAAAATAGCTCATTTAATGTCTGTCTAGTAAGTCCATTGTCTGGGCTTCCTCAAAGATGTTTTTTATTGATTGCTTTTTTCCCCTGTATGTGACCTATACTTTCATATTTCTTTGTAAGTCTTCTAATTTATTTGTTGGAAACTAGACATTTTAAATTACACAGTATGGACAGTTTAAATTTCATAATACAGATCCCCCCCCCATTTGTTTTTATTGTTACTATTTAGTTTTTAAGTGATTTTTCTCAATTAATTTTGTAAAATCTGACAAATTCTTTAATTTTGTCTAAACTCTTTATCATATAAGTCCATTAAAGTCTCTGCTCAGCTTTGTTATCAGCTGATGATTGAATAGGGATTTCCTTGAATTCATGAAAGCTGGTAGTTTACTGGAGACATTGATATAAAGTAATCAAACGAATAAATCGCAATTATGATAAAAGCCATGAAAGCACATAGCAGGGCCATTTAACCTAGTGAGTGTTTGAGTTGGGAAAGACTTTTCTCCCAAGGAAGTGACCTTTAGATTGATATTTGGAGAATGTTTAAAAGTGGAAAGGGATTCAGGGTAGTGGTTGTTGGGGGCATTGGTGTGTGGAATTAGGATATGGTTCACAAAGGTAAGGAATTATATTGGTAAGATTTTATTTATTAAGCCAATGGTGAGAACATTGGTACTTTTTATATGTCTTCATAACTTTCTGATTTAAAAAGCCTTTTCATGTCAAAAATTTTAAACATATATAAAATAGAATCATATAATAAGGTTTTTTTTCTTCATGTTTTTCAGTGCAGACTGGCTCTTTTCATATGATATAAAACTTGTGTAAAGAGTCAGTCACAATTTCTTTTTTTAAAAATTAGTTTTTATTTATTTATTTACTTTTTAAAGTAATTTCTCTGCCCAATGTAGGGCTTAACTCACAACTCCGAGATTAAGAGTTGCATGCTCTGCCGACTGAGCCAGCCAGTCACCCTAGAATTTATCAGCCTCTGGAGAGATTCTGGTTAATTTTTGAGTCCTAAGTTAAAGCATTAATAAGACTCTCTAGTGTGGCTGGATCTAATTGGATTGGTTCACTCTAGCCCAGGGTCACATGGGCATTGAGTTCCCAAGGTAGCTCCTGAGAGGAGGGTAGGGTAGTAGGCATAAGAGATAGTACTTGGAAGAAAGCAAAGGTTCAAGGGAGAGAGTACTGTGGATGTTTATAGTAAGGATTATAGTGAGATAAGTCTTATAATTTATTCTCTAAATTCTAACTGCAGTCTCTTTATCTGAAACTCTTAAAATTGATCAGTAATATGACTTAACAGTTCATGAAACCTAATGTTTTTCTAGTATTTTGAAGGGGTTTAAAATGCCAATTACTGGAATCAATATTTTGCTTATTGACTGATACTTCTCTTTCATTAGCAATTACTTAGACAATGCTAAAAGTTAATTGGGAGCACATAATAAATAGATACATAACTATCAGGCATGAATCACATATGAAAATATAGTATTGTGTACTCCTGAGGCGTCCAGTGCCCAAAAGCTTCTGTTTTCAATAATTTCATAATATATAAAGCTTTTAGGCATTCAGGGTACCTCAGGAATGACCTTTCTTTAAAAAAAAAAAATCTGAATACCATCTAGCTTTTCTTATAATCCTTTAATGTCTGCCCATTGCATGGAAAAAAGTCCAAATCCAAAAGTACTTCAAGAACATGTCCTACTAATTCTTCAGATTCATGATACATTCTAGCCTTACTAAGTTGATTAAAAATTTCCACATTTACCATGTTTTATGTGCCTCATTTTGCATATAAGCTATTTAAGCCTAAAATATATATTTTTTATTTCGCCTCAAAAGTCTCCTCATTGAAGACTTTTTATCTCGTCTCATCTCAATTAATTATATCCTTCATGGCGTTACATTTAGTAGTTAATATTATTGTAAGCTACCTTATAGTAATTTTTCTAGATGCTTGTTTTATTTCTTAAATTCAGTTGCTTGAGGACAGGGATTGTATATTAATCTTTGTAGTATCTTTCATGTGTTGCTTACTGTAGTTGACTGATTAATACTTATTGTGTAAAGGAACATTTTTGTTTTTCATTTTTGAGAAAATTACAGGGGTTGTTCCTTAAGGTATTTATTAGAAGATGGCACAGATTTCTACAAAGATCGGCTCTATGGGAAAATAGAAGAGAATAATTAAATATAAGTAGTTTCATTTAGGAACAGTTTTCTGAAGCTCGAACTAATATGTTATTAAATTACCTAGAGTGGAAAGTCAGATTTCTAGATGATTATGTCTTAGTTGTTAAAATAAATGGCTTATAAGAGAACTTTTAAGTTCATATGGTAAAGAGGGAAAAATTGCAAAGTTAGAATCTCTGAGGTTTCTGATGTTTCATAGACTAACAAAAGGTTGCTTTATTAGCAGCATTAATGAACGAATCGCTTTATTGGCTTAGGCATACTGGTAGCTTTGTCGGTCCAAAGAGCTAAGAGTTCTTATTTCAATTCATGATTATGTTAGAGTAGTGAAGTGAAAGCCATTGACCTTCTCTTAAACAGAAAATAGAAAGTTTTTACGAATGGATTAAAGCATTATAAGGAATGTGATGAAGAACTCACTTATCAAGTCACTTAAAATTTTTGAGTTAATTTTTTTTCTGCACCAATTTTACAACAGTAGATTTTTAAAAAATAGACTTAATCGATTGGTATTTAACATAATTTTAATAGGATGGTTTTGTAGAGGTAGGCCAAATGATTGAAAAAAAATGTGAATTATTAGAATGGATAGACTTTTCAGTTCTCCAAATGTTGATATATATTGAGAGCCATATGAGTTAGGTGGTATTAAACTTCATACCACTTAGATGGCATACCTTCCAAGTTTTCTTTTATTTAAGTAAATGAAATGCATTTTGCTTATTAGGACCGCTTGCGAGTGCTGATTTGCTCCTATTAGTTTACATCAGAGATTAAAGTAGAAAGAGTTTGAGGTGGGGAGGCTGCTTCTAAGTCGAAGTTGTTCGAAACAATAGTTTTAAACACCAGGAATCACAGAACTAAGCATTGTATAGCTATATAGAACTAAGATTTGTATAACAGCAATTCGCTTGCAGTTTGAAATTTCTAAATTATGAGATAACTTAAAAATATAAAAAATATAGGGAGGAATTTAAAATGCTCATGTATCCAAACTGTCAAAATTGACAAATATTAACATTTTGCTATAATTGCTTTAGAACTTCTTAAATAAAAATACAATTGAAGATTACTGATCTTATTCTTTTGTCTTTCTTGTAAGAGGTAATTACTACTCTGAAGTTACCTATTGTTAATGTACACATTTGCATAAAAATACTAATATTGATTTAGTTTTAAAATGTAATTATTTAATACTTTGCTTTTTCACTTTGCTTGTATCAAGATTATCTATTGTTGATATATGTATGTACTTAAAGTTTGCTTATTTTAACTTCTGCATTACTAGTTCCATTATTTGTGACCTTAAACTGGATTATTTGGGTTAGCTAAAGCTGCCAGATTTCTCCCTTGTAAAGGTATCTTTTTCTTTTTGGTAATTAGTCCGTGCCTGGAGGCTGAATAAATATTGTTTCTTGAGAACCTTTTACTCAATGATTTTAACATTCATTGTTGATTTTTGCTTGAATCATTGATTACATTGATGCTTGCAAAATGATTTTTTAATTCTATTCTTCCCACATTTATTAGCTGCCATTCTTCTGTAAAGAAGTTTCTACTCTCCTTTTTACATTATTGTGGTGGGGTCATGAATTCTATTCAGTGAATTAAAATCATTATTGTTATATTTCTTTTGAAGATTCAAATTATTAAAATTTAGCCAATGGGACTGATTCAGTCTAGTTTTTGTGTCTCTGTGATATGTCCCATTACTTTTAGAGCACTTATTTGCTTTCTGGCACAACAAAATGTTCCATTCTTAACCTTTATGTGTTTCTTACCATAAACCTGGAAATAGATGGCTGTTTCTCTGTGGACCTCGTTCCTCTTAGTGGCTATTTACAAGTTACATTGTGGGCACTGGATATGTTCTGTATTACTGTGTATCATTGTTTTAAGGAACTCTTAATTTGACAGAGCAGATGGGGTTTAAAAGGACAGTAATATTTGGGGACACCTGGGTGGCTGTCTGCCTTTGCCTCAGGATGTGATCCCAGTACCGGGATCGAGTCCCATTTCGGACTCTCTGTGTGGAGCCTGCTTCTCCCCTCTGCCCTTGTCTCTGCCTCTCTCTCTGTGTCTCTCATGAATAAATAAATAAAATCTTAAAAAAAAAAAAAAGACACTAATATTTGTAACTCCAATCTAGTACTGTCAGATTTTTCTCCTGTTCTATGTTTGGATGTCTCTTCTCCCGCTGTGAGGATCCTGGGTAACAATAGCATCAATATACGTTTGTTCACTTTTCTGTCCTACAGTATATACATAATACAGTTTTTTGTTTGTATAATATGTCCCAGTGAGGGTGCTATGCTTATAAGTTATTTTAAATAATTATGTTTATGTCAGTTTGATAAACATTTCATCTGTTTTTGTTTGTATTCAGTTTTAGTCTCCATTAATGGTTTTTATTTATTGTTTTGAGTATAGTAAAAGATTAACATGGCTAAAAGTCCAAACTACATAAAGAAACATTCTCAAATGTCTTAACTTCCTTCTCAGTCACTTCCATTTTCACTCGTTTTGTAGCTAACCCATTTCATTAATTTCTGGTTTATCCTTGTTTCTTTTTATAAAAATAAGCCTGTTTTGAGTGTACATGTATTTAGGTTTGTACATACTATTCATATTCTTTTTTATACAAACAGAAAAATACTGTATGTACATATCCTTTATGAATGAATTTGCTGGTATTTTTATGAATAATGTTGTTACTCATTAACTTTGGGAAATCAACATTATTAAAAAAAGATTTATTTATTTATTTATGATAGAGAGAGAGAGAGAGGCAGAGACACAGGAGGAGGGAGAAGCAGAATCCATGCCTGACTTGGGGGACTCCAGGATGGTGCCCTGGGCCAAAGGCAGGCGCTAACCTGTTGAGCCACCCAGGGATTCCTGGAAATCAACATCTTTATAAGAAGTCACCTTTGCAAGAGAATAGGGGGTGTCTATTTGTTCAAGTTTACCTTTGTATGGTTCAGAAGTATTTTAAAGTTTTCCTTTTACACATTAAAGTTTGTTCCTGAATATTTTTATCTTTTATGTTGCTTTCATAAATACTGTTTTCTCTTCAGCCAAATAAGCAATTTGAATTTTTTTCCTTTCATTGGAGAGCTAAGCTAACCTTATTTACATATCTTGATATGATGAGTGTTTTTCTAATTTGTGTGTTGTATTTACTGCTGCTCTGTTATTCCTTTCATAGGGGCTGTTTCTCTAATTTTTGAGAAATATTTTCTTATTTAAGGAAGGTTGGTATTATTTTTTGAATTTTTTAAAAGATTTATTTATTTATGATAGAGAGAGAGAGAGAGAGAGAGAGAGAGAGGCAGAGACACAGGAGGAGGGAGAAGCAGGCTCCATGCCAGGAGCCTGACGTGGGACTCGATCCTGGGACTCCAGGATCGGGCCCTGGGCCAAAGGCAGGCGCTAAACCGCTGAGCCATCCAGGGATCCCGGTATTTTTTTTCTTAATGACTAACTTTAAGCAGTGGACTTAGACTGCTGATAATTGGTTTGTCTACATTACATGAATATCCTTTGACATTTATTTATTACCTATTTAATACCAATGAGCTGATTCTTTTTTTTTAATCTTTTATTTCATGTTAAAATTCCATTATAATTTGTACAAATATTTAAATATCATTCTTCTGTTCTTGCTCATGCCTTTGTTTTAGTAATACATCTAAGTTTTTTTTCTTCTGGGTTTTTATTTAAATTCTAGTTCGTTAACATATAGTGTAGTATTAGTTTCAGGAGTAGAATTTAATGATTCATCACTTACTTATAGCCCCCAGTGCTAATCACCCAAGTGACCTCCTTAATATCCATCACCTATTTAGCCCATCACCCTAACTACTTCCCCTCGAGCAATCCTTAGTTTGTTCGCTCTAGTTAAGAGTCTCTTATGGTTTGCTTCCTTCTCTGTTTTTATTGTGATATATCTGAAATTAAATGTATTCACTATTTATCCCATTTTTAGTAAAGTTTTTGTCTAGGTTTCATCTTTTGTAGATTATTTATTTATTTATTTATGATTTCATTTATTTACTCATAAGAGAGAGAGGCAGAGACACAGGCAGAGGGAGAAGCAGGCTCCACGCAGGGAGCCCGATATGGGACTTGATCCCGGGTCTCCAGGATCAGGCCCTGGGCCGAAGGTGGCGCCAAATCGCTGAGCCACCGGGCTGCCCTGTAGATTGCTTATAATGGGCTATGCATAATATATTCCTGAGTTCTTGCATGTTTAAATCTGTATTTCTGTAATAGCCTTGATAAGAAAAGGATACCTGACTGGATGTGATATCCTTGGATTACGTTTTGCTTCCCTTTTTCCTTTTCCTTTTCCTTTTCCTTTTCCTTTTCTCCTTTTCCTTTTCCTTAGCATGTGCGCTTGGGGAGGAGGGGAGGAGTAGAGGGAAAGGGAGAGAATCCCAGGCAGACTCCCTGCTGAATTCAGAGCCCCATGCTGGGCTGGATCTCATCACTCTGAGTTCATGACCTGAATGGAAATCAAGAGTCAGAAGCTCAACCTACTGAACCACAGGCACCCCTGCTTCCTTGGATTTCCTGAAAAAAGGTGCTATAGTGTTGACTCACTTTGAATGTTGCTATTTAGAAATGCCAGCCTTACTTTCTGTCTTTTAAGAGACATATTACTATTTTTATCTGAAGGTCCAAAAGATTTTTTTCCCCCCTATTTACCAGTTAGTTTAGGAGGCTATGTTTTAGAATCTATTATTCTGGAATAGTTTCTCTAAGTATATGGTAGATTTTTTTTTTGTCAAAATTCATGTATCTTATATTTCTTCCTGTTTATATATATATTTGTTTTTGGAAATACTTTTTAAATTATAGTTTTAAATTTTCCTTTATTTTGCTTTTGTTCCTCAAAGTTATCTTTTTTTAAAAAAAATTTTATTTATTCATGAGAGACACAGAGAGAGAGAGAGAGAGGCACAGACACAGGCAGAGGGAGAAGCAGGCTCCATTCCATGCAGGGAGCCTGACGTGGGACTCGATCCCTAGTCTCCAGGACCACAGCCTGGACCCAAGGTGGCGCTAAGCCACTGAGCCACCCAGGTTGCCCTCCTCAAAGTTATCAGTTATGCATGTTATAGCTTTACAGATCTGTGTTTTTTTCTTTGATAATTTTTTTCCTTTATTTTTATTGACTGCTTCCTCCTTATTTTCCCTTTTGTTTTTATTTGAATCTAATCTTTTTATTACTTAAGAAAAAATGATTTGACTTTTTCTTCTTTTTTTTTAATCCCCTGGAGTGGGATCAATTCTTATTTCATATCTTTTGTGTTTTGTGCACTACTATTCTGGGTTTTTGAGTTTTGTTTATATACACACATTATATACACACATATACACATACGGATAATGTATCTTGGAGTATTTATAGTTTTGTGAATTTTTTGTGGTGAGAATTTTCATTAGACATTTTGGACTTGGAATTTCTGTGTTCTTATAGTAGCTTTGTTATGTTTGTCTACTAGTTTTGTTCATTTTTTGGCTCAGCATTACCAGTTGAATGTAGACAGGGATGAGGGATTTGCTTAGTTTATAATGTTTCTTGTTTGAGAACTCTCCCTTTTGTTGGTATAATGAAGTGTAATTAATTTATAGGTTGGTTTGTTTTGTTCTCAAAGGGGGAGGGGTTGGTATATTGTATACCTTTTGAGATTCTTTTTTGTAGAACAGCCCTTCCTTTCTATTCTTCGGTAGGCAGTGCTCTGATGTACCCTGAGACACCTTTTCTGAGTATTTTCCTGTGTTAGCCTTTCACTTTCTGGAGATTATTTTATGAATTCTACCTACTCTAGGCTCTAGTTTCCTTCTGTTTTCCATGCAGTCTGCTTGATTCTTCAGCATTTGCTTTGCTAAAATTTACTCCCTTCCACAATTTATATCTAATTTGGACTCTGTATTAGTCTGCTACTTAAGCTGATGATATGGTTTGTGGGTGGTTTTTTTTGCTTTCTGGGTTGATGTCTTTTTTTTTTTTTTGAGGGGTATATGGAAAGATTGGATTTACATGGGGCTGCTGTTGTCCTATGAGAACCTGGAATTAATATGGTCATTTGACTTTTAACTTTGTTGTACCCCTTTTAATACAGAAATTTAAATTTAAAGTTTTGATGACAAATATTTCAATATTTTTTGTTTCTTTTTGTCTGTTTAAAATAACAAGTTCTGTCTTCAAATCTTGTGTAGTAATCCTGTTGTAATCCTGTTGTAATTTAATCTTTTTTCCCCACTTACTGTAATACTACCTTTGTTATGTATCAGATTTCTGTATATACACAGATTTTAATTTGGGCTCTGTGTTCTGTTTCATTGGCTTCTTCGAACTGATAACTGGTTTTTACCAATATAGATATATAGTAAATCTTCAGATCCGGTTGGTAAGATTCTTGTTATCCTAAAATTTTTGTGCTAATCTTAGTCCCATATAAACTTTGAGAGAATTATTTGGTCTTGTTTTTGGCTGTGAACTACAGTAATAGCAACAATTATTTGGATTTACTGAAACAAGGGATAAACTTAGATTTTATCATCTACTATGTGCATATATTATCTTATTTAATCTTAAGCAATTGTAACATGTAGGTATTACTCTGTCTTACTTTGAAGAAACTGAAGCTTAGAAAAGTTAAATAATTTTATTAAATAAATATTAGTGCCTACTGTATGTACTACTCCCATGTGCTAGAGCTGGAGTGGTAAATAAAACTGGTACTAATATGAAAAATTTTAAAAAGACATGTAATGATCCTTGATAGCTATCAAATGTAGAATTGCTTGGTTGTTTTGTTTGTTACATGTATTTTAAATGGTAAAGAAACATTAACTAGAATTGTAAGGTAGACAAAAGGTTAGAAGTCACCTGCATAATTGATTCTCCCTTCTATAAAATATTTTAAATTCGTATCTATGCTCTTCATAGTTTTATGGCATATAATATTTATTACTATATGTTTATTTAATATTTCAATCACGTGTGTATGACACATGATAGTTCCTTTTATATACCTAACAAAATCATATTTAGTTGGGTGTGCCATATTTTTAAGCAGATCTTTTTAAGATATCACTTGACTGTGTTTTAGTAAATAGTTTATTAAAAGTGAACCTTTTTGGATAAGTCTTAGTGATATTGCATGTATATCAAAATAATATTTGTAGTCTTGATTAGAGAAAAATGATCTTCTAACTTTGCTCTGAAATGATATGTGATGGCCTACTGTGGGCCTGGTTTCCACTAACATAATATATCCTAGTTTAGGTATCTACTCTAAGGAAAAGACTTATGATGCTGTTGCTGCTGCTGCTGCTGCTAAGCTTGGAGTGCATATGCAGATTTCTTTTTTGTAAAATAATTCACTTATACTTGGAAGCTTGATTATGTAATTTGGGTTATTTGCTGTGTTAAATGCTTATTTGCAGTGCCTTTTTGAAAGAGATAGGCGAGACCTGAATGTTAATTGAGTATTTTCCACATGGAAGTAATTGAAGATAGGAGATTTGGGAATGGAGACTCAGAACTCTTTCAGTACATAGATGACCAGCCAAATTTTGTTTTTTCTGGCCATATTTTCAAGTATTTACATTTGGAGAACTTTCCAGTCACCTAGTAGAGTTATTTAATTAGAAAGCTTGGAATATGCTATATATTTTCTTAAATACATAAACTTATGCCAAGGTTATGTATATTAGTGTATATTATTTCTTCTCATTGCTAGATAGTTTGTTAGAATCAAGTTTTGGCACTAGAGAAAATACATGTTTCCAGATTTTACTCGTTTATAAAGATTATTCTTAGAATAGAAGACCGGGATCTTGATATTCAAAACTTTTGTAAAATGGCCATAAAGATGAATTAAGGGCAGCCTGGGTGGCTCAGTGGTTTAGTACCGCCTTCAGCCCAGGGCCTGATCCTGGAGACCCGGGATCGAGTTCCCATGTCAGGCTCCCTGCATGGAGCTTGCTTCTCCCTCTGCCTTTGTCTTTGCCTCTCTCTCTCTCTCTCTCTCGCTCTCGCTCTCGCTCTCTCTATGTCTCTCATGAGTAAATAAATAAGATCTTTAAAAAAGATAAAGATGAATTAAATGATAGGTTTAAAAGATCATTGTTACAGTTTATTCAGTTATGAATGAAAACTATGTAATTAATAGTTATCACAAATATCCATTGTGGTCATATTTAATATTTATATTTAAAGAAAGACTGAACACTAGTTTTAGTTAGTTCCTAGATTAAAAGCTATTATTTTGACAAATTTTGTCAAAAGTGTTAGAAATACATGTTTGTATACATTTATTTCATGTCATTATTAACATCTGTTTTCTGTCATTATGATCTTTTTTGAAAAGAAACACCTTACTGTTGTTTCTTCAATTTTAAAAGAAATTTCTGTGTCCTACTTTTATACTTGATTAAAATAGGAAATTTATATATTTGGCTTTTCAAAGTGTTTGTGCATCAGGGTATATGTTACTGTCTATTTTGTTTGTATTCCCTTGTTCTTGATTTTGTAAGGTCTTGATTTTTATGTATACTTCCCTAGTGTTTTTTGGTGTGGTCCAGTATGGTCTGGCCTATGTATAGGGAGAGTGGTGCACTCATAGGATGAACACTTATATGTCAGAGCATCAATTTTACGTAAAGATTTGGAGAAGAGAAAAATTGAGCTAACTGTACTTATTAAGGTGAGCACTGCATAACATGTAGAATTGTTGGATCACTATGTTGTACAGCAAAAGCTAATATAACATTGTCTATCAGCTATACTTTAATAATAATAATAATAACCGAATCCTGAAAAAATGTTAAGCAATTTAACTGTTTGATAACTGGAAGATTATTTATATAATGAATTCACAAATAATACAAAGTTGAATACAGAATATGTGTTAATTTTTAATATAAGACAAGCATTCCAAATATTTTGGCCTTCAGTAGATTATTTTAGTCTGTACTCTGCATTGTCATAGGTTCGATGGAGCTAAGGATAGGATGAGATGAGAGAGTTCTATGTTGATTACTTTCACCTTTGGTGGTATTTTGCTAGGGACACTAAACTGGAACATTGTGAGAAGTATTATTTTAAGATATTTATCCTTGACTCTTCAGGTGACTTTGGATACCTTCTTGGTGGCTAGGGATACCTTCCTAGGAAATTATTTTGACAGAATCTGCTTATCATGTACAAGGTTTCTTTATGGGTTGGTAGTTTAATACCTAACGGCTTCCTGTCATGAGGTATATCATCAGGACAACTTTGTCTTCTTTTCTCTAGATCTTTAGAATTTTGATCTTAGGTCTTGATTTTAGTCTTTTTGGTGTTTTGTTATTATTGTTTAATTTTATTAACTGTATTCACATTTTCTTTTCTTCCATTTAGTTGGGCTTTATATATTTCTTTGCATAAATCTTGTGTCCTGAGGAAATTTGCATCTGAGCATTTAATAATTAAATTAATTATTGTGAGTGGATTTATTTTATATGAATAGTGTGTCACAAGTAAATTGTATTATGGTTGACTTCCTTTTGTGGTGCTTTTACAGTGTTGCCAGTATTTTTATTTGCCTTCCCCATATGTATAGGCAAGTAATTATAAAAAAAGTGGCTCTTTGCCAAAGGAGGGCATCCTTGTTTTAGCTCTCTTTTAAAGGCAGAGATTGATGGTTATTTTTTCTTTAGTGGGAATCTTGATTTTTTTTTTGTTTTATGTTTTTAACATTTATCATTTTAAGAATGATAAATACTCCATCCAAATTTATTTTTATTTTTATTTTTTTAAAAATATTTTATTTATTTATTATAGTCACAGACAGAGAGAGAGGCAGAGACACAGGCAGAGAGAGAAGCAGGCTCCATGCACCGGGAGCCCGATGTGGGATTCGATCCCGGGTCTCCAGGATTGCGCCCTGGGCCAAAGGCAGGCGCCAAACCGCTGCGCCACCCAGGGATCCCTCCATCCAAATTTATTTCAGAAATTTATGCAGAATACATGTTAGAACCCATTCACAAAATCATAACACCATATGTGGGAATAAATTTAATAAGAATGAACAGGATTTGTATGAAGGAAATAACATTTTATTCTAGGGCCAAATAGACGTACTGTTTTTCAGAATGAAAAACCCCATACTGTAAAATGTAGACTTTTTCAAAGTTTTATCCATAAAACTAATGCAATTCCAATCAAAGCCACAACTTATTTTTTCTTTTTGAAAAGTGGGCTACACTTGATAACTTGACTCTCAAATATATAGAGTATATGAATGGTAATATCCAATAGAAATTTTAAAAATAAAAATTTGACAGCTCTTTTATGATATTGCTTGCTCTGCTATAGAGCTGTAGTAATTAGAACATTGATAGTGATGCATGAAGAGCCAGAAAGAGTCCAAACAAGTGAAAAAATAAGGAAATTGTACACACACACATACATAAAGCACAAAGTTTTTTTAAAAAATATCAAAATGTGATGAACCAAAAATTTGAAAACAGATTTGGTTCCATTAAGATGGAACAGACTTCTCTAAGAAAAGATATTATAACAAGATCAGACCAGTCTAGTAGAAAATATTTGCAACCTGTAGTAAAGTTTTAACAAACATAACAAAGAGCTTCTAAGATTAACAAAATTTAGAAAAATGGGTTATGAGTAAGGGGAAATAATTCAAAGAATATACATGAATTGTTTTGAAAGTATGCATAAAGATATATATACAAATGTGTTAATTATAGCATTATTTGTAGTAGCAAAATGTTGGAAACAATCTTAATGTCTACCAGTAAGGAAATGGCCACATAAATTGTGGTACATCCATATTTTGAATATTAATAGATAGACTAAACAGATTAAAATCTATGTCATGATATAGCAAAATCTCTAAGACATTACTAATATATAAAATGATTTATATAGTATGGTCTCATTTACTTGGTAGAACAATATTGTTTATGATAATCTTGAAACCACAAATATCTTTTTCTTTTTCTTTTTTTTTTTAAGATTTATTTGTTCATGAGAGAGAGAGAGAGAGAGAGAGAGAGGCAGAGATGTAGGCAGAGGAAGAAGCAGGCTCCACGCAGGGAGCCCGATATGGGATTTGATCCAGGGACTCCAGGATCACGCCCTGGGCAGATGGGAGTTGCCCAACCACTGAGCCACCCAGGTGTCCCCAGTCACAAATATCTTATAGGCAGTCATTTAAGTTGATCTATTAACATTATTAGGAACCATAAGTTTAACTTTAAGGGAGTATAGAAAATCTCTCATTATCAATTAAACAGAAATATCGATATGGATCTATGATTATACACATATATTGCTCCTTCCTATCAGAAGAGCTTAGAAGCATCAGCAATTGCAGTCGCAGTAATTACTCTTAGCATTGATAACATGGTCTCTAAATATTTTCCTACTGAAAAGAATCCAGGGCTTCTGTGAAAAATTGCAGATCCTAGTTTTGGGCAGAGAAAACACACAGCCAGAAAACAAAAAAGTACTCAAAAGCTGTTGGATCATATCAGCAGAACCCCAACACAAAGGAATTTCTGCGGGCTAAATCTGGAACTATATGAGCATTAGTGAAAGAATGCTTGTAAATAATTATAAAATCTTAAAGTGAAAAATAATTTATGAATCTAGAGTGATAAGGAGAGACAAGGGATAAGTGATAAGGGAAAAGGGAAGCCTTATTTAGAGAAGAGAGAAGTTAACAAACACATTTGAAACAGTGTTAGAACTAGAAAATTGTCATAATTAAAACTCCAGTGAAAACAGTTTAGTCCAGACATATCATTAAGTGCCAAAACCTTTGGGGAAGGACTGCTGGGAACAGGATATATGTATGATACCAAGTTATTATCCCATACATCACTTATTATTACAAAAGGGAAAATGTGTCTTTACAAATAGGAAGATCTGTAAGTCGCCATTTGAATAAAGCTGTTCAAACAAAGGATATATTTCTTGCTGTGATCTATAATACAGAATACTTAAACCTTCTGAGTCTAACTGCCTAGTAGGTTTATTCTGTATCCAATCAGGTCCCCATATCCCATGAATTGTTAAAATCTTTTGTTAGTTGTAGGAGCTTTTCTTTGTAGATCGTCATACATACAAACAAAGACCATTTTACATTTCTTCATTTCCAGTCTGTATGCCTTTATTCTTATTTTTTCCTAACTGCACTTGCTAGGACTTCATTAACGATGCTGAATAGAACTAATGTCTTTGCCTTGTTCCTGGTCCTTGATTAATTGTTTTTAGATTCAGAAGTGGCTGTAGGTTTATTTAGAAGGCCTTTCTTTAGTAGTTGAAGGAAATTCTTTTATTCCTACTTCACTCTATTTTATTTTTTTCTTTTTAATGAGAAAAGGATGCTGGATTTTCTCTAACTCCTCTTCTTTAGCTATTGAAATGATCATGTGGTTTTTCTTGCCTACTTCATCAATATAATCTGTTTCTGGGACGCCTAAATGGCTCAGCTGTTGAGTGTCTGCCTTTGGCTCAGGTCCTGATCCCGAGATCAGGGACTGAGTCCCAGCATTGCGCTCCCCATGAGGAGCCTGCTTTTCCCTCTGCCTGTGTGTCTGCCTCTCTTCTCTCTCTCTCTCTCATGAATAAATAAAATCTTAAAAAGATGTGTATATATAATATTTCCTTGTTTGATTTTCAGATATTGAGTCAGCTTTGTATTCTTGTTGTAAACCCTACTTACTTATGAGCTATTGTAAGCTATTATTTTATTTTATTATTGCTGTTATTCATTTTATATTGCCTGGTGAAGGATGTTGTTTCTGCTGTTTTCTTACAATATCTTTGTCTTGATTTTGTATTTTGAGTTGGGAAGTATTGCCGCCACTTCTATTTTCTGGATTAAATTGTGTTTAATTGACATTGTTTTTCCTCTATGTTTTGTATATTTGTTATGAAACCATCAGAGCATGTGTTTTATTTTTTGGAAGAATTTTAACTACAAATTTGTTTTCTTTAGTACATGTCATAAAATTCAGGTTACCTGCTTTTTCTTGAATGAGCTTTGGCAGTTTTCCTCTTTCAGGATGAAACGATCTATTTTAACATGGTTGCTGAATTTGTAGACATCAATTTGTATTCCCTAATTATAAGTATTCTGTAATTATTCCTTTAATGTGTAAAGTCTTTAGTGAGAATCCCTGCTTTCAGTCCTTGTGATGGTAATTTGTATTATAGTTCTCTTTTTTCCTTTGGTTAGTCTAGGTAGAGGTTTATTAATTTTATTGAACTTGTTAAAGAACTAGCTTTTTTGTACCCATTTCTTTTTCTCTGTTTTTCTGTTTTCAATTCCATTGAAATCCATTGATTTCTGCTATTTTTACCTTCCTACTACTTGCTTTGAGTTTATCTTGCTCTTTTTTGTCCATTTTCTTAAGGTGGAATCTTACCAATTTAATACTTTTCTTCTTTTTCATTTCTAGTGTAGGCATTTAATGCCACACATTTCCTTTTAAGAACTATGTTGATTGTGTCATACTAATTTTGATATGCTGTATTTTTATTTTCTTTTAGTTCAAAATATTTTCTAATTTCTTTTGAGCTTTCTTTAATCCATTGGTTATTTAGATGTGTTGTTGAATTTTTAGGGATTTTAAAAAATATTTTTCTGTTACTTATTTCTAGCTTAGTTCCATTTAGGTGATACATTTTGTATTTTATCTCTTTTAATTCTTTTAATTTTGTTAAGGCTTGTTTTATTTTGGTGAATATTTCATTGTACACTTGAAAAGACTGTATATTCCCCTTTAGGTGATTGGAATAATTTATTTTGAATGGAAAGGGAAAATGTTTTAACTTTTAAAATAAGATTAGACCTTAAATCCTAATTACTTTGAAGCCAGTGGGGTAAGAGAGAAGGATATTGATCCTTTTGCTTTTGTTTTCTGTTTGTTAAATAGTATTGATATATTTGATTTTGTGAAATTATTTTCTTTAAAATAGTATGCATTAAGTATAGTGTCTTAAGGGTTAATATGTTTATTCTCTCTTCAGTTATTGTATCATTTTTTCCCTCATTTTTGGAAACTTAATTTAAATAGTGTAGCTTTAGGGATTATGTGAGATGTTAGGGCTCTGTAAAGTTTCAGTTTATTGTAGAATATGCAGATAGCAAGGGGGTTAGTATTTGTTTCTAGATGAAGTTCATTTTTTTGGAAGGGGTTTAGAATTTTCACAGTGTTTATATGTCACTACAATAAAATGATCAGTTGGGACTTGTGTTGATTTAAGGAGTATGAAGATGGTGGTGAAAGATATATCAAGCACAGGCTTCATTAGAAGAGCATTGTAAAAATTGGCAATTTACAAGGAATTGTGAGGATTTTATTTTATTTATTTTTTTTGGAATTGTGAGGATTTTAGAAATACTTTTAAAGTTTGTGAGAATGTTGAAGAAAATGTTGGGGGCTTAACTTTATAAAGGTGTATTTGTGTAGTGAAAAGGATTGTAAAAAAAATACAGATAAGTTGTATTGAAACATTTTATAGTGTTGTAACAGGTGGGGCTAATCAGATATTTCAAAGGTACCATGATATACGTTTTAGATTTGTTGGTAGCATCTATGATAATGTCATCAGACTATTGAGGGATTCCTTTCAAATTCTTTGTGGTATCGTATAAGCCTCTCTTTGCAGTTTTGAAGCAATCAGGCAAGATGCTTGAGAGGATAAATACTGAGTGTTATGCCTTCTTTGTTCAGGAAATAGAAATGCAACATGAGATTTTTAAAGTACAAATTTGCATATTGTGTAGAAAATGTGATGGTGTAAAGTTTTTTGAAGACGTTTAAAGGCTATACTAGGATTCACTTCTTATAAGGTGGAGATATACTTGATTTGTGTTGGGTTGATTTGTGAAATATTGTAATTAGACTAAATTGAATGGGTGATGGGAATTTGAGAAATGATTTCTAGTGCTTTGTTCCAGGTAATTCAAATCTGATATCTTTGTGACTACTTACAACTCTTGACTAGCTGAGGCCCTGCTTTTTGTCACTAATCTAGCTCTAGCTTTTCCACCTACAAAATTAAAATAGAAAACAATAAAAAAATAACAGTATCCTAGGGAAATATATCCCTGCTATTTAAAGGTGCTAGATTTTCTTTCTTTTTTTTATTAAAGATTTTATTTATTTATAAGACACAGACACAGGCAGCAGAAGCAGACCCCCTGCGAGGAGCCTGATGCGGGACTCCATCCTGTATCCTGGGATCATGCCCTGAGCCAAAGGCAGACGCTCAACTGCTGAGCCACCCAGGTGTCCCAAGATGCTAGATTTTCAAATATGAATATTATATGGTTATAGTTCATGAGCAGTCTTCATTTAATTTATTACTGAATGAACAGTGTGAGGTCACTGAATTCATTCTGCATCTTTTATTTTAGGGAAAGACTGTTCTGCTTATGTCCTATGGGATTTTTAGTATTAGAAATCATAAAGTTAAACAATTTTTCTAATAAACCCATCTGTGTCTAGTTCTGCAGGTTCTTTAGATGTCGGATGGGATCTTTGGTTCTCAGCTTCAAAGTAAAGCTTATCTGTAGTTCTTGTCCCCCTAGTACTCTTATTTTGCTGAGATGTGTGATCTCTAGAGAGATTCACTAAGTTGATCTTTCTTTTTTTAGGAAGATAAGGCAAACTTCTCTTGAGGGAAGGTTTTTCCCCCCTCTTTTAGTTCTTCTTTTTTTTTTAATTTTAAAGATTTTATTTATTTATTATGAGAGACACACACACAGAGAGGCAGAGACACAGGCAGAGGGAGAAGCAGGCTTCATGCAGGGAGCCCGATGTGGGACTCAATCCCAGACTCCAGGATCACGCCCTGAGCTGGAAGGCAAATGCTTAACCACTGAGCCACCCAGTTGTCCCTCCATCCCTTTTAGTTCTAAAGTCCTTCTTAAACTAATAGTTTTGTTCATATCAAAAGTTTCCCAAAATGCAAATGGTTAGTCTTATATTATTCTTAGTGAGTAACTTGGTAAATACTATTTAGAAAGATAAGTACTTGAATTAGAAGAAGTGGGTGTCTGGATTGGGGGCAGGGTTAATGGTTAGACTAATTAAAAAAAATCTGTTTTGTGAAACAGTTGCTTGTACATCTTATGTCTCAGAACTGCACCTGAGTAGTCAGCTACTTTCTAGTAGAAACCTGATGACAATTTCTAGCCAATCGGAAGCTTGGAAGAGTCTACAATGCCGGGTTTTTAGGGATAGAAGAACCCAAGACTGAGGAAAGTTATTGTAAGATTTTGATGAGTCGTCTGAAGTTAAGTTTGTCCAGAGGAAGAAGCTCTGCCTTTGGAAATCGTTCAGGGCACTGAACTTTTGGGAGCCTGTACCATTCTGTTCCTCTGAATGATGTCTTAGAGACTCATACAACAAAAAAGTCCAGCAGCTCGAGACAAATAGGTTGTTGTTGTAATAAGGTGGGTTTCCCTCAAGATAAAAGTTTTCAAGTATGAGTAATAATGATATTTAATTCAAAGAGAGGAATAGAAGTTGGTTAGAGTAAGTCATCGTTATTAGGTAAGTACAATGGAAAATAGGTAAGAGGAAAGACTGTACTTTGAATATGGAAGATATTATTGTAAATATCAACCTAAAATTTTTTAGTTATGTAGAAATATTTATTTGCAAGTCTTTTCTTCGAAATATTATTGACTCTAGAAAATAGTAAAGTTATTTCTTTATTCAAAAAAGTTTTAAGGGATCCCTGGGCCTTAGCGCCTGCCTTCGGCCCAGGGTGGGATCCTGGAGTCCTGGGATTGAGTCCCACATCAGGCTCCCTGCATGGAGCCTGCTTCTCCCTCTGTCTATGTCTCTGCCTCTCTCTCTCTCTCTCTCTCTGTGTCTCTCATGAATAAATAAATAAAATGTTAAAAAAAAGTTTTAAATAACCCTACATTTTATTTTTAAATTTTATTTTAAGTAAGCTCCTTGCCCTACATGGGGCTTGAACTTAACAACTCCCAAGATCAAGAGTTGCATGCTCTACCAACTGAGCCAGCTGATGCCCCCCCCAATTTTTTTATTTTTAATTGAAGTTAGCTGAGATATTATATTAGTTTCAGATGTACAAGACCATGATTTGACAATTATATACAATATGAAGTGTTCACCATGATAAGTGTTGTTATCCATCTTTCACTATAGAAAGTCATTATGGGGATCCCTGGGTGGCGCAGCGGTTTGGCGCCTGCCTTTGGCCCAGGGCGCGATCCTGGAGACCCAGGATCGAATCCCACATCAGGCTCCCGGTGCATGGAGCCTGCTTCTCCCTCTGCCTATGTCTCTGCCTCTCTCTCTCTCTCTGTGACTATCATAAAATAAATAAAAAATTAAAAAAAAAAAAAAAAAAGAAAGTCATTATGGTCTTATTGACTGACTTTATTCCCTCTGCTGTAGTTTTCATCTCTTTGACTTACTTTGTATAACTGGAAGTTTTTACCTCTTAATCCACTTTATCTATTTTAATAGTTCCCCTCCCCCATTGCTCGGCAACCACAAGTTTGTTCTCAGTACTTATGAGTGTTTCTGTTTTGTTGGTTTATCTGTTTTGTTTTTTAGATTCCACATAAAAGTGAAATCATATGGTATATGTCTTTCTCTGACTTATTTCAGAGAGCATAATATACTTTAGGTCCATTCATGTTGCAAAGAGCAAAATTTTATTCTTTTTTTATGGATGAGTAATATTCTAGTGTGTTTGTGTGTGTGTGTGTGTGTGTATAACTCTATCTATCTATCTATCTATCTATCCATCCACATCTTCTTTATCCAGTTCATCTTTCCATGGATACTTAGGTTGCTTCCATATCTACACTATCGTAAATAATGCTTCAATAAACAAAGGGATGTATGTATCTTTTTGAATTACTGTTTTGGGTGTTTTTTTGAGTATATACCCAGAGGTGGAATTGCTGGATCATATGATAGTTCTATTTTTAATTTTTTGAGAAACCTTCATACTGTTTCCATAGTGGTTGCATCAGTTTACATTTCCCCCAATAGTGTACCAGGGTTCCCTTTTCTCCACATCCTTGTGAACACTTGTTTTTTTCTTGTCCTTTTGATACTTGCTATTCTCACTGGTGTGAGGTGGTATCTCATTGTCATTTTGATTTGCATTTCCTTGAGGAAATGAGCCTCTTCGTGTGTTTGTTGGCCATCTGTATGTCGTCTTTGGAAAAATGTCTATTTGTGTTTTCTGCCCATTTATTATTATTTATTTATTATTATTATTTTATGGGGGGAGGGACATAAGGAGAAGAGTGAGAAACTTAAGCAGACTTCATGCCCAGGACCTGAGCTTGATGTGGATAGAGGGCTTGATCTCACAACCCTGAGACCGTGACCTGTGCTGAAATCACGAATCAGATGCTTCATTGACTGAGCACCCAGGCACCTCCTCTCCCCACTTTATAATTTGGATTATTTATTGTTTGATGTTAAATTATATGAGTTCTTTATATGTTTTGGATATTAACTCTGTATTTGATATGTCGTTTGCAAATTTTGTCTCCCAATCAGTAGGTTGTCTTTCCATTTTATTTATAGTTTCTTTCACTGTGCCAAAGCTTCTTAGTTTGATACAGTTCTAATTGTTTATTTTTGCTTTTGTTTTCCTTTCCTGGGGAGACTTATCCAGAAAAATATTGCTTAAGCCAGTGTCTGAGAGTTTACTGCCTATGTTTTCTTTTAGGAGTTTTATGGTTTCAGATCTTACTTTTAGGTCTTTAATACATTTGAATTTATTTTTGTGGTCCAGTTTTATTCTTTTGCATGTAGCTGCCCAGTTTTCTCAACAGCATTTAATGAAGAGTCTTTTCCAACCACTGTATATTTTTGCCTTCCTTGTCAAAAGTTATTGATTTTTTTTAATAGTTATTGATTTTAAAAGTCTTTTAAGATTGTTTAAGCAACAAGGCCAAGTAGTTTGCCTTAAAGTTTTTTTTTTAATAGTTTCAGTGTTTTTTTTTTTAATTTTTTTTTTTTTAAGATTTTATTTATTTATTCATGAGACACAGGCAGAGGGAAAAGCGGGCTCCATGCAGGGAGCCTGACGTGGGATTCAATCCCGGGACTCCAGGATCAGGCCCTGGGCCGCTGAGCCACCTGGGCTGCCCGCCTTAAAGTTATCATTAATGCTTGTCTTGGTCATCGGATTACTATTGAAATAAATTTCTAAGTTAGCTATTAATACTTGTAATATGCATACAAAATTACATATTTGTAAACCTAACTTGAGGCTGTGTAGAACAGCATTAGCAAGATTTTATGTAAAATTTTCTTTAGTATTAATAGAGAATCATAAGGAATCCTTTCCTGGCAAAATTTATATTTACATTGGAACTACTCTTTTTTTTTTTATAAGATTTTATTTATTTATTCATGAGAGATAGAGAGAGGCAGAGGGACACAGGCAGAGGGAGAAGCAGGCGCCATGCAGGGAGCCTGACATGGGACTCGAACCTGGGTCTCCAGGATCAGGCCCTGGGCTGAAGGTGGCGCTAAACCGCTGAGCCACTGGGGCTGCCCTGGAACTACTCTTAATACAAAATGACCAGACATATTTATCTTTATACAGTGAGTAGAAATAAATTGAAATACATTGTTAGATAATTCAGATTTTCAAATTAGTAAGTACCTATCATTAGTTATTTTACTGAAGTTCTAGAGAAGTAATTTTTGATCTATTTTTTAAAAATAAACTTTTAAGGGATGCCTGAATGGCTCAGTTGATTATGTGTCTGACTCTTGATTTCAGCTCAGATCATGATCTCAGGGTTGTGATATTGAGCCCTGCATCGGGCTCCATGCTGGGTGTGGAACCTGCTTAAGGTTCTTCTTCTCTCCTGCTCATATGTGCATGCTCTCTCTTTTCTCAAATAAATAAATAAATCTTAAAGAAATAAACTTTTAAAATAATTGAAGTACAATTTATATACAGAAAAGTATAGATTAACTTTTTTATATTGATAAACTTACAAAGTGGACACGTCTTTGTAGTTATAATAACCTAGATCAAGATACTAACTTCTCTGAAGCCTCTCTGTGTCCTGTCCTGATCAAATAACCCCTTCACTGCAAAGTTAACTACTCTTTTGACTTTGTGATCAGAGATTAGTTTGGCTTTTTTCTTTTAGTTTATTAAATTAAAAAAATATATATATACACACAAACCTTCACCCCCTGGCTTGTTTCACTCAGCATTATCTTTGTGAGATATATCTTGTTTTGTATATGACATTAGTTTTCTTGTTTTCGCTAAGGTTTAGGATTTCATGAATATGTATATACTACAGTTTATTTCCCCCCCCTTTGCCAATGGACAGTTTGGGTTATGAAGAGTTTGGGGCTCTTTCGTTAAAGCTGCTGTGATAAACTTTGTATGTAGCTTTTTGTGTGCATATGTACACATTCTATTGATTGTGTATCCAGGTATGGTATTACTTAGTCATTGGCTAAAGGTATTTTCACCTTTGGTAAATACTTCCAAATAGTTTTCCAAACTGGTTATAATAATTTACATTTCTCCCTGCAGTGTATGCGAATGCTAGTAGCTGTGCTTTCTCACTCACACTTGTTATTGTCTGGTTTTTAAATAAATATTACTCATTTTGTTTGGTAATAGTTTCTTATTGTGTTATCTGTATTTTCCTGATAGCAATATTGAGTACCTTTTCAGTATGCTTATTGGGCTTTAAAATTATTTTTTGATGTGAAGTTTTGTTTGGTTTTTACCCTATTTTAAAAATTAGGTTGTTTTGTTCTTGGTGACTTAAAATTATTTTTCTAAATAATATTTTGTTTATTAGTCCTTTGTTAGATGTGTGCATTACAAATATTTTCTCCTACTCTGAAGCTTGCATTTTCACTTTTTAAAGAATACAACTTTTAAATTTTAATGAAGTTCCATTTGTTATGTAGATCTTCGTGTCTTGTTTAAGAAATCTTTGCCTATTTCGAAGTCATGAAGAAGCTTTATTGTTTTGAACTTCATTGTTTCAGTCTCCAATACGCTTCTTTTTCTTCCTTTTTCCATGGCATATGGGTGGATGAATTTGATGGATTTTTTTATTTTAACAATAGTAGTGATAGATAATCTGTTGATGTGGCTTACTCAGGTGAAAACATTTTAATTTTTCTATGTGGTATTGTAAATTCTAGTATGATACCATTTTCTGCTAGTAAGGTACAGGATTTGTATTCTGGTCATTCTCTAAAAGGAATTTAAAAACATTTTTTCCTGACTCTAAAAAAGGCAGTCTAGTTTTACACATTTATATTTTATTTTTACATATATATGTGTATATATACATATATATGTGTATATATATGTTTATATATGCATATACGTGTGTATATTTATGTTTATATAAATATGTATATAAAAGATTTTATTTATTTGAGAGAGAGAGAGAACAAGCATGAGCTGGGTGGGGGATGGTACCAGAGGGAGAGGTACAAGCAGATCACTCCTGAAGTGGGAGCTGACTCAGGGCTCTGTCCTAGGACTCTGGGATCATGACCTGAGCCAAAGGCAGATGCTTAACCAACTGAGCCACCCGGGTACTCCTAGTTTTATGTAATATTATGTCTTGTTCTTTTTTTTTTTTTTAAATGCAGATTCCATACCCAATGCAGGGCTTGAACTCACAACCCAGAGATCAGGAGTTTATGCTCTACCAAATGAGCCAGTCAGGTCCCTCTTCTGTTTTGTTTTTGAAGAGTCATAATATGGTGCCTCAAAGACATTGGATTGTGTAGTCAAAGGCAGATGCTATATCTAAGTAGATGACTTATTTCTATAAGGCTTGTTGTTGTTGTTTTAATCATGGAGAGTAAATGAGGTAATTGAAGAAAAATGTGTGTAAGTTTTTTCAAGTCCTGAGCAATGTACCTGGCAAATAATACAAGCTCTATAATATTTAGTGCTTTTTTTCTTGCATTTTGGAACTTTGTTTTGTAGGCTAATTTGACTTGATACTTGACTGAAAGTAATAATATGTTTATTATAAAATTATTTACAACCAACTTTTGTAAATAGTGAAATTAGTTTATACATTTCCTTGTATTGTGGGTAAAATATTTTAATTTTTCTCTGTCAAAAGATTTTAAATGCTTCCTTATGTTAATTAAAAAAATAGAAGAATACTTTGTAAAGAATTTTTCCACCTCATTGACTGTACTTTAACTCTATAGTTAGATATTTAGATTGTCTAGGTGCTGCTTATAAGGTGGTAACTACAGATACCAGAATGTAGTGTGTGACATTGTATGTTGGTAGGTAGAAAGAATTTAACATGAGTGCTTCTCTGAGATACTGTTAGCTTGCTGATGTCTTGGCCTATAAATTTTAAAATCTGATTTGTTATAGAGCTTATTCTTTGTAGTCTTGTAAACTCTGTCAATCTAGTAAACTCTGCCAATATCTTGATAATTCTTAAGCTTTTCCATATACTATATATAAAATTTAAGTTATTTATAAGATTAAGAAAAAATTTCTTATATATTTATCATGTGCCAAAGTTTCAGCATTTGATTTGTATTTAAGTGTTGTAAAAACCCCAAATTATTCTTATATAAATGGGATTCTTGGGTAGATTTTACAGAGTAGGGGTAACTTCTAAAGTTGAAAAACTATTTCTTCTTCTTCTTTTTTTAAAAAAATTATTTAGGGAGTCTCAACCAGCAGGGGGATTTTTAAAAGACTAAATATTTGGTAAGTACATCCTCTCAGTGTTAAGTATTTTGCATGTTATTTAAGTTTGCATGTATGTTACCTTAACGACATTTATAATAGCCTGTGTAAATTACAAATAGAATTCATATTTCTTTTAATTTTTACCTGGTACTAGAATTTCTTTATACTTATTCAGATCCCCTTCTGATTCTTTGTACACATTAGTATCTGTAAAATTCCTTTAGTGTGCAGTCTAAGTCTAATCTAAAGATTTCAAAGAAAGTAGTAATCTTAGTGGACAGAAATGCTAATACTTTGGTGAATGAAACAGGATTGTCCTCATGTAAGATTTTTGTAACCGTTTTCTATTAGCTATTGATAGTAGTACAAATTTCATCTTTAGCCTTTCATTGCTTGACTCCTCCTTACATTAGGTCCTGTTTACCACAGTAAGTCAACATGAAGACCAGTATTCTGGTAAGGCCCTAAGCTGTTTCCTATTTGGGCTCCTCCAGTTCTTTGTAATAATATAATATGAAGAATTTCATACACTATGCTTTCATTAGATAAAGCTTTTACTTTTTATTTTGACTGAAAGTGGACAGTTAATCCTAGAATGTGTTTTACTTTAACTACATAGTATTTTAGACTCTGTGGTGACTGTATAGATTAATAGTTAATAGTGATAGATTTTAAAAATATTAAATATACTTCACCAGTGTGAGGCATTGGTTTGTCAAGTGTCATAATATTGTTTTTTAATTGCTTTAATGTAGTTAGTGAAATATTAAGGATAAATACATTTATTTGATTAGGTAATTGGATTTTTTAGGTACCTGAAGACATATTTAGTAATAAACATTGATTTCTTTTATTCTTTTTAATGTGTTTGAAACAATATTTAACCAAGTGATATTTTTGAAATTCTTTGATAATCACAGTTGATACTTAAATATTGAACAATTAAAACTTCTCAGCTTACTGTGTATTTATAGTAAATGTAACATTTTAAGGAGCAGATGATGTTATAAAAAATCTGAAATTTTGCTATTTTAAAATGTGGTAACTGAATTCTAGAGATATATTGAGTAGAAAAAATTAACAATGTTTTTTTCTCCATTGATGCATATATATGAGTTAATTTGAGGGAAGCCATGATCTTTGCGTTGTATATGCTTGTGTTATATATTTCACCTTTGCAAATTATTTTTAGTAACTGCTTTATTGGAATGCATTTTATACATAGAAATTGCATTCCTAAGTGTACAATTTAGTGGTTTTTAGTATATTCAGACGTGTGCAACAGTCACTACCTTCTAATTTGAGGATACTTCCATCCCCCCATTTACTCATAAGCAGTCATTCCCTTATTCCCTTTAAACACCCTGTCTGCTTCCCCTACCCCATACCCCTGCCTCCAAGCAACCACCAATATATTTTCAGTTTCTATGATTTGCCTAATTCTGGACATTTCATATAAATGGAAGCATATATTGTCTTTTTGTGTCTGGCAGTTTTCATTTTCAAGGTTCACCCATGTTGTAGTGTGTATCATTCATTTTTATGGAAAAATATCCCATTATTACCACGCCTTGTATATCCATTCATCAGTTGATGAGTTGCATGAACTTTCTGGCTAGTAGGAATGCTTCTGCAAATGAACATTTTTGTATAAGTTTTTGTGTGGGCGTCTTTTTTATTTCTTTAACCTAGATATAGGTTTATCAAGGTAGAATTGCAGGGTAATATGATACTTCTCTGTTTAACTCTGAGGAACTGATAAAATGCGCTATTTTATAATTCTACCAACAGGATATGAGGGTTCCAGCTTCTCTACATATTCACAGACACTTGTTATTATTAGTCTTTTTGTTTGTTTTAGCTATCCTAATGAGTGTAAAGTGCTGTTTCACTGGTTTTGATTTTCATTTCTATAATGACTGATGATGAGCATATTTTCATGTGCATATTGACCATTTACATATGTTCTTTGGAGAATTGTTCAAATCTTTTGCCCATTTCTTAATTGGGTTGTCTTTATTGTTGAATTGTAAGCATCCTTTATTATATTCTGAAAACTATTCCCTTATGAGATACGTGATTTGTAAATACTTTCTCCCATTCTGTGGATTGTCTTTTCTATTTATTTCTGGTGTCTTTTGAAGCACAAGAGATCTTAATTTTGATGATGTTCATCTATTTTTGTTGTTGTTGCTTGTGCTTTTGGTGTCATATTGCAAATGTATTTTAAAGTTTTAATAGTTGCAGGACTGTGAAGTATTGACATTTCTTGTATTTGACAGCCAAAGCCCAAAGGAAGCAATTATCTTTGTATTTGTGCTTCAGTTCCTTAGCTAATTGTTTTAAGCAAAATGTTATGTTTTGATCCCATGGGTTACCATGAAAATGTTAGCTGTGTGTGATATATTCATTGATACTAGTCTTGTGAATTCACGTTTAGTTTTTTGGATTGGATAATACTTTAGTTTATAATGGCCTTAATGTGTGTTTAATGTTGTACCTTAATAAACCATTGCCTGTTAGGCTAACATTATCATCAGAGTTTTTTTAATCTTTCCTGGGAAGAGAGAATAGACTTTGAGAATCCTACTGTTAGTATTACGCAGGATATTTGTAGGCAGTAATATTTTGATGTATTTGTAAACTTGCATGTGGAATATGTATATTTTCTCTCTGCTTTAGTTAGATACGTATCTTCTTGACTTTTATGGGGCAGTTTTAGTTATCTTTTATCATTGTGTGGCTTCTATCGATTGAAGGCGTATTTCAGAATGAATTGTTCTGTAATGTCTGATGTAGGTTTTTAGAGAAACAGCATGTAACAATGGAATATCATCATTCTTAATAGTGTTGGCATTCTGCATAAGGACAAGGGATTTGCAATATACTATAATAAATGTATTTTTCTTAGGGAAATTTACTTTTGCTTGTATCATTTGTATTACCTAACACTATTCAGTGTTAACTTCAAAAAAGTCTAACGTCTACTTTAATGAAATTTTACATAGCTAATATTATTGATACTAACTTTTTAGTTGATTTTAAATCATGGTATCCATTGATTAACAATCACTTAAGTGTCCATTGGGTAATATTGTTTTTCACTTTGATATTTATGTAGTGTTATCTATGGACATTTTGCAACAGAAAAGGAAATAAAAACTGACATCTTATTCATGATGGTGTTAAAATATCTGTTATAATAAAAAATGAAAAGATTTAGTTGAGAGTTACTTCCTTCTGTGGTATATGTTGAATGTGGTAATTAAGAGGATTTTGATAACCTATTTACGGCTGAATTAAGGCAGGATGGTTTTTTGTTTGTTTTTTTAGTAGATGACTTGCTTTCTGGTGTTTTTTTCCTTTATTTTTTTGTTATGGATGATTTTTATACATTATATTTTCCTTCTCTTATTCTGTATGCTTATAAACATAATAATTGAGGGTACATTAATTTTCTGAGTATTTATATTTGAAATGGGAGTTTAATGTTAATAGACACCCTTTTTAAAAATAACAGTAAGAAGTATTGCCCTTTAGTTAAACTACTAATTTGTCATGAAAGTCAGTACGGCCTGCTTTATACTATAGGTAGCAGATTCTCAGCCCACGTCCTGGATTTTGCTGTTTTACTGATGTGATTCATAATATACCTTGTCCAGGGTTGTATGGATAGGACAATTAAACTATTCTTTATCAGAAGAGTCTTTCACTACTTAGTAATTTTACTGAGGAGAGTTAAATGGACTTAGATTATTCCAAACGTCACAATACTTTTGTACAAATGTCTGAAAACCTTTACACAGTGGTATTTGACTTCCTTTTCTCTTAGTACAATTTCTGTAGTAACATCTTGGAAGGCAATTTTTCCAAAAGTTTTTTTCCTTCGAGAACTTACCTTTTTTTTTTTTTTTTTTTTTTTTTTTGTGAAAAACTTAACCCAGAGTTAATTTGTCATCTCAATTTTATTCTTATTAATACTCATGGTTTGTATTCCCCTGATCTTTCTTCACAAATTTCCCAGCCTATTAATTGAAATAATTACAGCTGTTCATTTGTTTTGTTCCCTGTTCACGGACTTCCTAGATTTGCTAGTATTCTACCTTATTGCTGTCTTTAGAACTTTCTAGTATAAATCAACACTTTTCCTCTAGGTTTAGCCTCAGTGCTTCCTGGTAATCTTATTTTGTTTTTATCTTCTTTTTCATTCTACATATTAGTTAATTGGAACCTTTCGGTTTCAATTCCAAAATATTTCTATTTTTCTCATTCTTTTTCATTTCATATTTTATATTTTCTTTTCCTCAATGTGTCTTTACTCAAAGAACATGATTTTTTTTTAAAAGAACATGATATTTTTATTTATTTCAAAGGCTAACATCTATATTCTTAATCTTTATTCCTTCTTCCTTTTACTTGAGCCTTGGTGTTTTCTGTTATTCTCTTTATGCTCCATGCTGGGTTTTCTGTCTTATCACACTTAACTTTTACTCTTTCACTGTCCTTCCCATTATCACTGAGCCTGTTTGATTTATATTGATTCTAGGTGTCCAGTTTATCAATTCTTATTCAACTGCCTTCTGCAGTTTGACTATTGTTTCTACTTGCATTCTGTCCTCAAGTGAAAGTAAACTTCCTTTCTTATCTAACCAGGTAGATAGACATTAGTTAGGCTTTATATTATCCCCAAGGTAAGACTGAGTTCCAGTTGCTAAATCTGTAGGTTTTCATTTCTCCTCCTGTCATGCCCATTTTCAGCATTTGGTATTTTGCTTCTTCTTAACATTCACTTCTCCCTTGTCTTCTGAATACTGTACTTTATGATTTTTCTGTGATGTCTTTGACTGCATTTTTGTTGTTGTTGTTGTTATTCCTTTTTTCTTTTACATACCTCTTAGGTATAAACTGAGTTGGGGCTTTGCTCCTTATTCCTCTTCATTACATATCCTTTCTAGATCTCTGTTTTTATTATATAAATAATCACAGATTTGGGAAGACTCATAAATGCCACATATTCCTTCATTACCTATTTTACCTCAGTTATTATCTCCTCAGCACCCCAAAATTATTATTTCTTAAGCTGAAAAATTTGCCTTGAAAATGGTTGCTATATGGTTGAAACTTAGTAAATGCTTTTTGAATTAGTGAAAGAACTCATTATCCTAGTGCCCCAATCTGTTGTTTGTTCTCTTTTTTACATAATGATTTTAACCATTCACCTCTTCTCATGTCACAAACTGTGTAACATATTTGACCAGTTTTTGTCTATGCGTGTTAACATTAATTATTATATTTTAGTCTTAAGTGTAACTAATGGGGCAGATGATATTCTTCTTTGCAGATGGTAGAAGTAGAAATTACAGATTGTGATTTGCTTATAGTTTCACAGATAGTGATGGAGTTGAAAATTAAAATTAGGTTTCTGATTACACGTTTCCTGGTTTTCACACAAAACATTGTTTCTTTTTTAAAGTTTTATTTAAATTTAATTTGCCAACATACAGTATAACACCCAGTGCTCATCCCATCATGTGCCCTATCAACCAGTTACCCCATCCCCTAACCCACCTCCCCTTCTGCAACTCTTTGTTTCCCAGAGTTAAGAGTCTCTCATGGTTTGTCTTTCTCTTTAAAACATTGTTTCTAATGATAAAAGCAGTATGATTGACAAGAAATTACTATTAGTGTACTATGTGAGTTAAGGGAGAAAAGACTGGAAGAAGGTGGGAGTACTTTAAATTCTTATGTGATGAGATGAAAGTCCTAATTTGGAGAGAGGAAAGAAAAAGATATGAGAAGTTTTTCACTCAACACTAATAGAATTTTGAGATTCTGACATCTGATAATGATGCAGTAATGCCTGTGAATTAGTTGAGTGAATCTTCCTTCAGATAACTATGATAAAATCTGGATAAAATATTGTAAGAAAAATTTCAACTGTTTGAAAGCAGCAGAAAATGAGCAAAATGAGGCAGAAGCAAGATAAGAGATTATTCTTTAAAGCCTCCAACTGCAGTGTGTAAGAACTGTATGTTTGTAGCTTTCTTGGCTTTGGTTGCATACCAACCTCCTGTAGTTCTGGTGGCATAGGACAGAAATTAAGGCTAGCCAAGCTATCTACTGGGAGTCTAGAAGCAAGAGAACCATTGAAGAGGTAAACAAAAACTGATGGAATTTTTCACTAGTCCACTGGCATTGCAAGCAATTCTAAAGGAAGCTCATTAGTCTGAAGGGAAAAGGCACCAGATTACAAAAGCCATTCATCTACTAAGGAATCACATAAAAAAAAGTGAATATATGAGTAATTATAAAAACTATACACACTTTTATTAATTAAAAAACTACCTATGATTAAGGCAAAATGTAAGTTTAAAATGTATATGAAAATAATAGCACAAAATTGGGGTATTTCTGGCTTAATTTGTATTTTTCTGATGTTAGTATTGAGCATCTTTTTGTGTGTTGTTGGCAATTTGAGTATCTTTTTTTTTTTTTTTAAAGATTTTATTTTTATTTATTCATAGAGACAGACAGAGAGAGAGAGAGAGGGGCCGAGGGAGAAGCAGGCATCATACAGAGAGCCTGACGTGGGACTCCATCCAGGGTCTCCAGGGTCTCCAGGATCACGCCCTGGGCTGCAGGTGGCGCTAAACCGCTGTGCCACGGGGGCTGCCCTGAGTATCTTCTTTAGTGAAGTATCTGATCTCAAGATTTTGAGAATTGACCTATTATACATTATTTAGTATAACATCATAATAAGGAATTATGACAAATTGACATATTAATATTTAATATTCGGACTTATGAACATGGTGTATCTTTTATTTAGGTTATCTTATAATTTCTCTCGGTAATATATGGTAGTTTTCTTTTTTCCTTAAGGTGATAAGAAATACTGAACTCTCTATACTTATTAAGCAATAAGTCCTCATTTCCCCTTCTCCCAGGCTCTGGTAATATCTATTTTGCTTTCTGCCTATTCTAGACATTTCATATATGTGGAATCATCTAATATTTGTCTTTTTCACTTGGCATGTTTTCAGAGTTCATCTGTGTCATAGCATACATCAGAATTTCATTTCTTTTTATGGCTGGATAGTATTCCACATTTTGTTTATTCATTCATCTGCTTGTGGTTACTTGGGTTGTATCCCCCCTTTGGCTATTGTGAATAACACTAGTGAACATTGATTGACTGATTGATTGATTGATTGATGTATCTGAGTCCTCTTCTCTGTTCTCAGTATATAGCTAGAATGGAATTGCTGGGTCATGTGGTAGATTCTATATTAAGCTTTTTGAGACATTGCCAGACTGTTTTTCACAGTGGCTTCACCGTTGTATATTACTATCGCCAATTTACAGGGGTTTCAGTTTCCCTATATCCTCACCAATGCTTGTTATTTCTTGTTAAAAGTACATTTTTTGGTTAGATTTCTTAGGATTTTTTTACATAAACAGTCATATGTGAACAGAGACAGTTTTACCTACTTTTGATCTGTTTTTTTTCTCTCACCTTTTTATACTAGATTTCTACATTATAAGTATAAATAATGAGAGCAGGCATTCTTACTGTGTTCCCAAACCTAGGGAGAAGGTATTTGTTACTTCACTCTTAAATCTGTTGTTAGCTATAGGACTTTGATAGATACCCATATCTGGTTGAGGAAGTTACTTTACTGAGTGGCTTTATTATCTGTTTTTAATCATTAATAGTATTTGATTTTGTCACTGACTGTTCTGCATTATTGCTATGATCATTTAATTTTTTCCCTTTTAAGCTATTACTGTGAATTACATTAAATATTTTTCATGTTAACTCAATCCTACATTTTTAGGTAAACTCCACTTTGTTAGGATGTATTACTGTTTTTATATATCACTGGATTTGATTTAGTAAAGTTTTGTCAAAGCTGAAAGTGTCCTCTTTTCCTGTTTTGTATAACACTGGCCTGTCTTTGTATACCAGACTTACAGTTTATATAAGGCTTGACATATGGTTTTCTTAAATATTTGATGGAGTTCACTAGTGAAAATTTTCTTGAAGGAAGGTTTTGGGTTTGTGAATTCAATTTTTTCCCTTGGCAGTATTGTCATTTTTCATTTTTCACAGTACTTTTCTGTTTCATTTATTTTGTTGAATACCTTAGCACAAAGTTGTTCATAAGATGTTCCTACTGTTTTTTAATGCCTGTAGGATCAGTGGTGATATTAACTCTTTGAATGTTAAGATGCTACATTTTCATATCATTTAGTTTAAAAATATAATCTTATTTTCTTATTTTTCATGGATTTCTTCTTTGACCAGTGGGTTATTTATAAGTGTGTTGCTTAATGTCCAGATATTTTGGATTTTCTTGATATCTTTGTATTAATAATTTCTAACTTAAATTTGTAGTCATAGGATAAACTATCATATCAGTTCTTCAAAACTTACAAAGACATGCTTATGGGCAGTGTTTATTCTGCAGTTTTAGGTTATGGGATTTTGTAAATGCCGCCCATTAAGTCATGTTAGATAATAATGTTTGAATCTTTTTTATTCTTCTTGAGATTTTTTTGTTTTCGTTTCATGTAGTAATTGCTACTTACATGGTTAATCCATATTTCTCTTATGTATCTGGTTATTGGATTTGATATTTTTCTCTCAAAATAATAGTTTTATTCTTCATTTCGTTTTCTTGGGTTATACTAATGAGAGATACTTGTTATTTTACAGTGATTAAAAAATATATATAAATTAATGTAATAATCTGCACACCCATATGTCACCTCGGTTTTTTACTTCTTTTTCTTCCCTGTTGTATTTTTTGTTTGGATACTAAAGAAGACTGTAGTTTACTAAAGAAGACTGTAGTTTATTGTATACTGTGGGATTCTTATAATAGCATGTGTGTATATAGCCCTGTGTTGGATAGCATTGCCAGGGAAAACTTGGTTTTGTTTGGTTGAAGTCTGGTGTAATAAAAACAAATTTCTGTCATTAACTGTAGTATGAAATTTTGATCTATAATAGTTTTAATCTAAATCATCTATACAGTAGACAAGTTTGAAAAATATTCAGAAGGTTTGAAAAATGGTTATTTAATATATGGTCTCAACAGTAAAATAAGTTAAAAAAATCCTGTTGTTGTCTACTATGAAATTGGATAGGCAATTTGGCTTTTGAAAAGTTTTAAATCTTTAAATATATTGCTTATTTAAGTCTTCTCTGCATTGGGACCTTTAGTAATAGGAAAATCAATGTAGGTCTCCACTCCGTTTTTGAGACAGCTGGTAAGAGTAGAACTTAAATTTTGATGTCGAGCGCGTTAAAATCCTACTTCTTATTATAAACTCTTCCCATTGTGAATTTAGTAATATTCTGATTATATTCTCTGTATTTTCTTAGACATCCATTTCTAATGTTCTTTTAAAAGGCTTCCTGAAATTTATTGGTGTAATGGTCCTTTCTCTCTCTCTTAATTTTAGATTTTATTTATTTACTTGACAGAGAGAGAGAGAGTGCGTGTGCAAGAGAGCACTAGCAGGGGGAGCGGGAGAGGGAGAAGCAGGCCCCCCCCCTCCCCCGCTGAGCAGGGAGCCTGAGGCAGGGCTGGATCCCAGGATCCTGGGATTATGACCTGAGTCAGAGGCAGACACTTAACCAACTGAGCTACCAAGACGCCCCTCCTCTTTCTTTCTCTGTCTCTTTCTCAATATTATGTAAGATTTGCATTCCTAGAACACAATTCTATTTGATGATGGGTAATTCTTTTCATTTTGCCACTTTTCCTCTTACTCATTTATGTAATTATTGCTAGGCAAATATCTGAAAAGATGTCTTAACACAGATTTGAAAGTTTTGTTAACTGGGACATCTGGGTGGTTTAGCAGTTGAACCTTTGGCTCAGGATGTGATCCCGGGATTCAGGATTGAATCCCGCATCAGGCTCCTTGCAGGGAGCCTGCTTCTCCCTCTGCCTATGTCTCTGCCTCTCTCTGTCTCTCATGAATAAATAAATAAAATTTTTTTAAAAAAGTTTTGTTAACTTAAGTATAATTAACAGGTAGTTTGTTTGGTTCTTGCTAAAATAAGCTGAAGTGGGAATATATCTCAGTTTGGGTATAGTGGTATATATTTAGATGGAGATCAATCATTACCATGTATAGTTAAATCATTGCTAGCCATCCCACTGTAGGAATCTGTTCTAGTAATGTCTGGTGTCTCACTCATCATGACCGGAATGTGTAAAACTAAAGGGAGTATTACACTGTGAATGTGTAATACTAAGTATGAGGCCACTGCTAGTAGAGGAGGAGAAACTAGGTTTGAAATGTTAAAGTCAGAACCAAGTGTGTGGAAACATTTTTAGATTATTTAAAACCATAAGATTCAGTTTTCATCCCATTCATTCAAAATGTTAGTGCTCTTATATAGAAAATAATTGACAGTTTAACGTATATAATTGTACATGTACCAATTTTTTTCTATTTTAGTGGAAATAATATATTTGATAAAATTAAAATATGTAATTTCATTTGCTTATTGGAACACTTTAGTAAAGCAAGTAAATGATAGACTTCTGATTTGGATGTATGTTAAGGACGTATTGTATTATACTTATCTAACAAGAGAAAATTCAGATAAAAACTAGTAGAATAGGAAACAAAAATGACTAAAGAATTGCCATCAATAATTAGCAATTATTTTGATGTTGTGATGTGAATTGTGACATAAAAATGTTCTGATCACACAAAAGCAATTATTCATTTTAGGGGAAAAATAAATTTTAAACAAATAATGAGTAGGCTCTTGGTTTTTTGATAAACTAATTAATGAAAAAGAGTGAATCATGTAAAAATACTGGAAAGATACCTGAATGACTGACTGACTTGAAACCAGATTCTCTAACCAGTGAAACATAACAATTTCACAACACAACAACAGTGGCATTGATGATTGGTTAATAAATGGTTTAAATTTAGGATAAATAAGGGTAGTTACTGCACAAGAAAACTTGTATTGGAATCTCAAGTTTTTATTTGAGAGAAGCTTGGTCACATTTATCAACTCTTTAGAAAATTTGCATCATATTTCTGATAATAGGTTGTAAAGTTCACAGTTGCCACAAATTTTGAACAATTGTGCTAGAGTAAAGGACTAAATTATCCTCCTTGTCTCTGTATAGGGAACCTTATAAAATCTTGTCATATGAAAAGTCAAGCAAAGAGTACTTAACAGTAAATATAGGAAATAAGGTATAACAGAAGTGTTTCAGACAGTTAATTAAAATAAATGGTTTTTTTCCCTAGGTCACGTGATATTTATATTTGTTAGTATTCTGTTGATTTTTTTTTTCATTTCAAATATGTATTCACTTTCATTTCTAATTTTTATTCTTTCTTTTAAATCCTCCAATTTTTAGAAGCTTTAGGCCCCTCAAAACCTAGATTTGCCCTTGTTAAGGGACTAGAGCATGGATGAAGGTGGGATCTAATGGGTTTGTTGGGGGATGGTTTAGAGGGACTGTGTCTTTCTGAAGAGGTGGCACTTGAACAAAGATCTGATTAAAGGCACAGAGAGTGTTTGATGGAACGAGCAGTTCAAGTAGGATTCCTGTAAACTTAAAGGCCCTCTGTAGGAGAAGTCTGGTATATTAATTAAAAGGAGGCAATGAGGCTGGGGGCCTGGGCTTGGAGATGAGTTTGATAAGGAAAGCAAGGACCAAATTACATATGACCTAGATAGGAATTTAAGGAATTTAGATTTTGGTTCTAGTTGTAATGGGGTTACTGTTGGAGAATTTATCATATTTTCATACTGTCAGTGAAACTCTTTGATGTGCTTATTTGGAGACGGAGGCCTCTTTCATCTTTTAGGTTTATCATCCTGTTATGCTTTATTTTCAAGTTCCAGCTATAGCAAGGAGAAGTAACCTGCATACCTGCTGTCTTAAAATACCAAATGCAGAAGGGCACATACGTTACTTATAAAATTCATTTTCCTTTGATGAGAATTTAGTTACATGTAATTGCAAGGAAGCCACATACCAAGCTATAATGCTGTTACTGTGGATGCTGAGAATGAATTTTGGTTAGGAAATTTGGTATCACTGCCACGTTAATACTTAATGTCTTAGGGCTTCAGATCTGATTTATTCTAACTTATACTTAGTATTCCATTTTAAGGTTGTACTAAGGTTTAATATTTAACCATCCTCTTATTGCTAGATTAATTTTGAAGTCCTTGGTGTCAAAAGCAAGGCTGTGACAAGCAACCTTGTTACATTTCCTTGAACATTGTTAGTTGAACAAAAAAGTATAATTGCTACCTAATAGGGTATAAGCATTAAAAAAAACTGAACTAAGTACTGTGAAATTGTTCTTCAAGCATTACTCTCAGAGAGTATATATTTATCAGTGAATATGTTTATTTCACTACCCCCCTCATTAATACTTGATTTTGTTTTTGATAATCTTTTAACTGAAAAATGCTTTCTCATTGTTTTGATTTGCATTTTCATTATTGGTGAGGCTGAACATCTTTTTGTAAGTTTCTGGCAATTATTTCTATGAATTGTTTATATATTACCATTTTTTTCTCTTGAAATTGTTTTTTTAAGAAATCTGGTTATTTTAATCCTTTGGATCTTATATCTGTTTCAAGAATATTTTCCTAGTTTGTTGCCAGTTAAACTTTTTAAATGGTGTTTTTATATTGTATGTTTCTGTATTGTTTCATATAGAAGTGAGAAATTTTGATATCCTGAAATTTATATTACTAGTTTCCAAACTATTCTGTAGAAGCAAATATCACACAAACTTTATAAACTACTTTTAAAAAAATATATTTATTTTTTATTTTCTCCTTTTTGTTTAAAAATTTTCAGATCCACAGTTGAGAAAATAGTACAGTGAACACTCACCAGTTGTTGACATTTTGTTACTATTTTGCCACTACTTTCACTTTATATATTTCTATTTCTATTTATATCCATATCTACATTGACAGATACAACATAAACTTCTTTTGGTTACACATTGAAAAACACACATTTATGTTTCCTGATACTTTAAATACTAAGCATGAATAATGTAAAAAATATTTTTTTTCATTTATGAGCACAATACCATTATTATACCTATGAAAAAAGGTTGGGTTTCATTTCTCCCTTGATACATTACTCTCATTTTTATATTATGTAAATCTTAGCTCTCATAATGGTCTGTGCAGGGTGCATAGTTTTGAACCCACATTTCCCAAAGAACTTTGGGACATCTGTCAGTGGATACATGACATTGTTCCAAGAACAAACACTAGAAGGCTTTCACAATGCAATACAAAGCTCAGTTACAGAAATGCATCCTAATATTTGGAAACTGATACCTCTTTTACTAAAGGAGGAAACTTTAGGGGAAAAAACAAGTGTGATGCTGAATGAGGAAGGAGATAAATCAACAAGCAAAAAAAAAAAGTTTAATACTTTTATGTATGAAAGACTTTGAAGATTAGATAGTGATTAGATATGGTCAATAAAATAAAATCAGTTATTTGTGCAATATTGCCATGAATCAACAGTGTCAGTTCTAGGTAGTTTTTGCCATAAGCATCTTTGAGAAATGTAAAAATGCTCACCGCGTTGTCAATAATGTTAATAGTCATTTGTGTAGTTAATGAATCAGTAAATGTGTCTCATCTTGAGCATTTTGTATTACAGATGATACTAGTACTCATTTTAAGTTTGGGGCGTTCTTTTTAGTTTTATACATTTATGATAAGTTAACACTTGTTGGAAATTGTTAGTGATTTAGCTTTGGATCGAAAAGTTCCAATAGATCTTTTAGAAATTTCTCATTCAACTACTAATCTTTATGCTTCAAGATTTTCTTGATATAGTATAACCAAAACAATATAGAAGTAAGTTACTGAAACTGATAAAAACTCAGTGATTCCATATTTTTATATTTATTAGTCTTAACTTGGTTTATTAATTTTATTTATGAAAATATAACATGAAATCTGTACTCAAAAATTTTATGCTAAAAACATTGTTCCTATGTTTTAAATATTGGAGTTCCATATAAAATTTCATTTGGAAAGGGTTCAATTAGGGGAAAATTGTTGAAGATCTCTCTTACATTGTTAATAGGGTAAAGTAAACATTTTCTATTTATTTAGTATTATATTTTCTGTTTTTTTTTTTGTCATGGATGGCTGGTTACTTTTTTAACTTCAGAGTAAGTGTAGTACTAATTTATTTATATAGTAATATATATTTATATGTAGTACATCCTCAGACATTGCTCCTGAGGGTTTCTGACTTCTCAGAACCCATTTATTATAGAAAATAGCAATTCTAGCTCCAAAGTGATTAAAAACCTTATAATAAAATAAAAGCTCCAAAGAATATGATCTGGATAGTAAAACAATTTAAAATATTTTTTGATATAACTATTTTAATAATATATACTTAACTTTTTAAGAGGTGGTATGTTATGACCATAGTTTTATTTTGGATAATTTCGTGTTTCCAGTTTGAATCTCAGTTACTATAATAAAGTCATGCCATTAGAAGAGAGAGTTTATAGTTTAACTCATCTCTGACTTTTATAGATAGGTCAGCTAGATTCCCTCCTTTCTCACACCCTCTAATACCTATTAAAACCATTATTATCCTCCATTTTATAAATAGGGAAGAAAGTTTCCTTTCCCTTACCCATACTTATTATCATCTACAAACAAAAGGCTTTATTAGGGATATTTTAAGGCATTATTTCTGTAGTTTGTAATACAGGGAAAATTGGTGTATTTATTGTAGTATTGACTGTGCTTTTTAAAACTATAGTCCTGCCCTGCCCCTCCACTTGATTTGGAATTACTGCTTTATGACTGTAAGGGCAGTCTGTCTTTGATATAACTCCCAATTGATCACCAGGGTTGACTGACTAAACTGCTATCTCTAAAAACAATCTTGGGAATGACTATTGGGTTTTCTCTTTGCATGTTTTGGCTACTCATAGTTAATTTGCTAGGATACCACAGTACTCTACTTGGTCTAAAAAGATGGAGTAATAACACCATCTTGCTTATTGGGCAGAAACGTGTAAAAATGGGCTCTGTTTTACTATAGAATCAGCTTAATTGGAAAAAAGTAGACATGCTAATGGTTTTGAAAATATGATTCTGAAGTTATCTCTCTGGCTTGACTATTTTTCTTACAGCATTAGTGGCAGATTGAACGCTCTTGTATGAAGTGTAGATATGTTGTAATCTGAACTGGCTTTCCATTTTGTCTAGTAATTTAGAGAGAATACCACTCAGAATTCCTCACTTCTCTCTTGGGACCATTTCATTGCACCTTGAAGTAAATATGCAGAGAGGAAATAACTAGACTGATTTCTGTAAGTTAGATTACACTAGTTGGGGAATATTTTAATTGTGATTGTCTGGCTATGTTAAGGTTAAGGCTGTATTGGTTTTGCTTTCAGCTAAGCTACAAAATGGAAAGATTGAATTGCTTATCTATCTATCAACACATGCTGAAACTTTTTTGTGATAGACAGAAGTTAACATAGCAAATTGAACATAGCTGGGTGGTTCCCCAAATACACCCTTCTCCTTCCTCTCTTTCTTTTTTTTCCCTTTTTCTCCCCCCCCCCCTTTTTTTTACATGATAAGTGGTTTTCCTCAGATATAAGTAAGTTCATTCTTAATGGAGCTGGTTTGCAAAAAGAGAGGACTATGGAAGCAAGTCAGAATGAGATTATTCTGCTATTTTTAAATGAGCAAAAGGATGTTTATGAGATGATGGCTTAAGGTAGTATTGTGTACTGAGAATTGTCTTACCTAAAACCTAGATGTGTTGATTTCCCAATAGTGTCTCTGAGCTATGATGGATCATACATATCTGGATCATTCTTTTTAGTTGACTAAGTTGATACATTCAGTTAAAAATGTCAAAAGACAAGTCAATAATTCATTAGCTACTCTTTTAGAAGGTGAAAATATATGTGCCTTATCACTAGTAAAGTTTATTTTTTACCATTGTGTCAATCTTCTTAGAAAGTTTATTTTAAACATCAAATTATAAAAGTTTCCTGAGCTTTTTCTCTGTCTCTCTGTCTCTCTCTTTTTAATGGGGTTTGTGATGACTGTACTGGTAGAGAAATCCATTGGAAACTGAGTACCATTACCTTTTTCCTTTACCTTCTGACCAGGAAACATCATAGACTATATATATTTATTCTTAAGATATCACTATTACTAAAGTCTTTTTGCAGTTTCTCTTTGAATAAATGGATATGTAAAAGTAATTTGCTATAAAGTATTTCTGGATTTTCCTTTAAACAATTTTTAAAAACATACTTTGCACTTATAATTTTGAACTAAAATATTATTAAAAACACATAACATTGGTTTATTTAGATACATTTTTATTAAAGAAAATTATGTAAAAGGTGGAAGTGCATTGTTAGAATAATTGAATGTCTAGCTTTGGTTAAATGGCTGTTTATTAGTGTACTAAAACTTAAACATCTCTGCATTCAGTCTTTATTTTTCCACATCTTTTTCTTATGTTCTAGGGCTGTTTGTTGGAAGGGGATATATAAAAAGTTATCATTAATATATTTTTAACCATTGTCCACTTGAAAATCAGTGCTTAAATTTAAAGCAAAATTTAGTGCTATTTAAGTGTAGAATTCTTAATTGTATAGTTCCCTCTTCTGTCTTTTCAGAGCTATTGCACCATATTACAATTTTCAAATTGATGTCAACAAGTGTTCAAAAATTACCAGGAGACTTAAATTGCTTTTGATTCTCTGGTGTTTAAAGGACTCCTGTGTCTGCTACCTGTATATCTAGTGTTTCTTTTGGGGTTAGAATTTGGAATAGGCATTATGAGAAGTTATTTGTAGGAAATAGGAGAGATTGGGGTGCAAAATAAGTGATACAGTGAAGAAGCATACAGACAATTTTAGAATATAGGACAGCTAATGTGGGGAATGCCTGGGTGGCTCAGCGGTTGAGAACCTACCTTTGGCTCAGCGGTTGAGCACCTGCCTTTGATCCAGGATCAAGTCCCACATTGAGCTCCCTGTGAGGAGCCCGCTTCTCCCTCTGCCTATGTCTCTGCCTCTCTCTGTCTGTGTCTCTCATGAATAAATAAATAAATCTTAAAAAAAAAAAAAAAAGAATAGCTAATGCGGTTTCTCCAGGTCAGTGGCATGTAAAAGAGGGACATGGGGAGTTACTACTAAGTAAAAAAAGATGTAAGAAATATAACAGCCACATACAAAGTGGTTCATGTTTGTTTTCTTTTTATTTTATTTTATATATTTTTTATTTTTAAAAATCTTTTTAAGAGATTTTAATTTATTTTGAGAGAGAGTGCATGAGAGAGAGAGAGAATGAGCGGGAGTAGGGGCAGAGGGAGAGGGAGGAGCAGACTCCCCGCTGAGTAGGGAGCCTGATGTGGGGCTCAGTTCCAGGAAACTGAGATCAGGACCTAAGCCACAGGCAGATGTTTAACCAGCTTTGCCACCCAGGTGTCTCTGGATTCTTTTTAGATCAAATTATCTAGAAAAGACATTTTTGAGATGATACTAGAAATTTAAATTTGGTTGGTATTAGTTAATACAATGGAAACTTAAAAAAAAAAACGATTTATTTATTTATTTATGAGTGACACAGAGAGGCAGAGACACACAGGCAGAGAGAGAAGCAGGCTCCCCGTCTCGATCCTGGATTCTGGGATCACACCCTGAGCCAAAGGCAGACACTGAACCACTGAGCCACCTAGGTATCCCAGTACCATGGAAACTTAATTTGATGAGTGTGATGTAGTGATTTTGTGATTATATAAAGCAGTAGGTTAATTATTTAAATATACATGATATGGTAGGTGGGTAGGAGGGGGAGTGACATTATGTCTAGCATTTACTTTAAAATACCTCAAAAAAGAAAAAAAGACAAAGTAATATTGGTAATATCTAGAATAATTGTTGAATAGGAGTGATGAGTAGATATACAGGAATTCATTATGCTTTTCTCTCTACTTTTATATATAATTAAAAATTTTCAGGTATGCCTGGGTGGCTCAAGCAGTTGAGCATCTGCCTTCTGCTCTGGGCATGATCTCGGGATCCGGAATCGAGTCCCATATTGGGCTCCTTGCAGGAAGCGGGCTTCTCCCTCTGCCTATGTCTCTGCCTCCCTCTCTCTCTCTCTCTCTCTCATTAGTAAATAAATAAAATCTTTAAAAAATTTTTTCCATTAAAACAATTGAGCTTTTGTGTTCACTGACCATATTTTTTTGCCACTACTTCTCTCCCAACATTTAGAAAATATTCTTAAATCTTTGAAAAATTTGTTTTTCTAATAAAATGAGTCATTCCTTGAATATTTAATCGTTCCTTCTTCTTCTTTTTTTTTTTTTCTTTTTTACCACCCTTGCAGTTATTACTATCTGCTGTGGCATTTGTTTTGTTTCATGTCTTCTCCCCGTGGACCAAAAGTTCAAAAAAGGTGGTAGGAAGGATTTTTATGTTTCATGCTTTGCTTCATTTTCATTAATCTATACCTGCCTAGCAGTAGGTGCTTAGTAAATAGTTGAATGATTGAATGAGTAGGAACCAGAGCTCTTGAAGGCTAAGGACATTGGGTTTGGCAAAGGACAAAACCAAGGAGAACCTCTTCGACAGTAACCATGTGGGATTTAGACAGGGAAATGTGGGGCTAGCACATAAAAACTTGAGAGCAGGGGTAAGAGGCTTTCTCTTTCCTGTTTGACTGTAAAGCCTTATTTAACATGCAGCTATTCTCAGCAATAGGAATGAATTACTCCAAAGCTATTAAGTTATTGTACTGTGAGTTCTTTAATTGTCTTTCATACAGTCTTGAGAGGTTCCCCCCATAATCATCTTTTTATTACTGAATGGCATCCCTTTCTTGAAATATATTTTATTAAAGTTTAGATATTTCTTCTCAGGGAAAAAATTATTTAAAACCAGTGATTTTGTACAGGCATGTTGAATTTTAGCAACTCCTTATGGTTTCTTTTTATATTCAAAAATACATAATCTTATATTTTCATTTTCCTAGCAACTGTTTTTTGTCTCTTTTTCAGTGTATATGTTTACCAGCTAGATTTTAGTATCTTTTTGCATAGACATCATCATTATCGGTTATCTACTAATTAAAGAAGTAGTTTTTAGCAGTGCTGTAAAACACAGCCAATAATAACTGTACCTGATAATTAAGGTGACTGAAAGTGAAGTATTAAAAATGACATCAGTGAAAATTCAAAACATTTTATATTTGCTTTTGTAAAATGAATGTTTTTAGAATCATTGTTTTGAAAATTACTGGTCATTTTTATAGCCAAAACTGTAAGCCTTGATTTAAGGGAAAAAGATAAGCAAAAATTCTAGTGATTCTCATTTTTTTTTTCTGGTCTTGGTACCCAGTTACACTCTTAAAAATTATTGAAGATCTCAAAGAGCCTTGATTTATTTGGACTATATCTCTCAGCATTTACCATGTTAGAAAACAAAACAGAAGTTTTGAAACCACTTATTAAGTTCATTTAAAAATAACAGCTAAATTGCATGTCACATTGTTAACATATTTTGGGGGAAAATAGCTGTATTTATTGAAACAAAAAAATTAATGAGAGGGATGATATTGTTTACATTTCCTTAAATAAAGTCTAGCTTAATGGAAGACAGTTGGAATCTCATATCTACTTGTGCATTCAGTCTATTCCTGTACTACATGCCTTACGGTCTGAGGAAAACTTCATTGTCTGCTCATGAGAGATGGGGAGGGTTGGAATACAAATATCGTCCTGGTATTATGAAAATAATTTTGATTCCACAGACTCCATGTGAAGGTCTCAGAAACCCCCAAGGTCCATATCCTGAGAACTGCTGGAATTACTTCTCATTGGCATGTTATATGTGGCAGTGCAGTGTGTTAAATGAACTGGGTAGTTTTAAATAGTGTAATAGTGTCAGTTTGATAAGTTTCTGTTTGATATATTTTACTTTAAGGGAACTATTGAAGTTAACTTGTGTGTGTGTGTGTGTGTGTATATATATATATAAATTTGAGTGTTAAGGAATGATGCCTTGACCTACAGGTTTATATTTGTGGATTTCATATCTTTTGGACTATCATGTAATTAGAATGGGCACCTTATTTCTTAGAGAAGTAGAAATTCAATAGAAAGGTTAAAATCTTTATTTTTTTTTTTTAAAGATTTTATTTATTTATTCTTGAGAGACACACAGAGAGTCATAGAACATAGGCAGAGGGGGAAGCAGGCTCCTGTGGAGATATGGGATTCCATTCCAGTACTGCAGGATCATGCCTCAGAGAAGGCACATGTTCAACCACTGAGCCACCCAAGCGTCCCAAAAGGTTAAAATCTCTAAAACAAGTTTTTGATATTCAGAGTTACTTGCAATTAAGGGGCGGGGGGATGGAGAACACACTTTAAAATGCAGTTAGTTTGTTAAAAACAATCATGTTGCTTAGTTGTCATTAGTGAGCAAATATTAATGTCTCTATCTCATTTTACACATTAATAGCTAGACAAAGATACTATTTTTCTTACTTTTTTTTATTTTATTATTATTTTTTTAATTTATGATAGTCACACAGAGAGAGATGAGAGAGGCAGAAACATAGGCAGAGGGAGAAGCAGGCTCCATGCACCAGGAGCCGGACGTGGGATTCAACCCCGGGTCTCCGGGATCGCGCCCTGGGCCAAAGGCAGGCGCTAAACCGCTGCGCCACCCAGGGATCCCACTATTTTTGTCTATACTGTATTTATCTAATACTCTTTTTCTCTTACTTTTTTTTTTTAAGATTTTATTTATTTATCGAGACAGAGAGAGTGAGAGGCAGACACACAGGCAGAGGGAGAAGCAGGCTCCACACTGGGAGCCAGACATGGGACTTGATACCGGGTCTCCAGGATCACACCCCTGGCTGCAGGTGGCGCTAAACCACTGCACCACCGGGCTGCCCTCTCCTGCAGTTTTTAAAGCTATAGTTTTTAAAGCTTTATTCATCTTTTTTGATTTGCTTTCTTCCTCCATCTGTATGCAAACTAGGAATCAATAGTGCATTAGATCAGCTGACGTGGAAGGAAAAATAATAGATAATGAAAACAGTCTTTATTGCTTACATCCTATTTTAGTTATAACTAATATAAGATCCAGAGGTTATTGGTAGGGGAATGAAACATTATACCTCAAGTTATTTCATGAATAAGCTTTACTTTCAGATTTATTTATTTCATAAAGCTTTTAAGAAAAATAACATTAATGCTGAGTAACTAGTAAAATAATTTACTCTCAGTAGCAGTATGCATTTGGTGGGGATTTTTATTGATGCTTGTCTGTAATCTTAGACATAATGATTTACTTATAGGCTTTTGTTAATTATAAAGCTAATAAAAATCTCAAATTATTTTGGGCATGTTATACATTTGTTGACTATGTAAATTGTATGTGGTTTTAATGCTTGGCACATTGTTCTTATGTTAGGATGATGTTTTAGTTTTTTCATACCTGTCTTAGCTTCCCAATCTCACACATTTGCTAGGAGGAGTACATCAGCAGTAATAAGACCTTTTTCCCCAAAGTGTCTGACATGCATCTGAAAATATGACAGAGCAGAGCTTTAGCTAGATTTTAGAAGTTCTTTTGTTAAATCATATAAGAAACTTAAACTGATAGTACTTCACATTTTTCACATAGTGTGTTCTATTGATGAATAGCTGTATAGCAGCAACACAGGAAAGCAGAGTTCTTGGCAATACCAGCTCAATTGCATCTGCAGATGAGGATTTAAAATTCTGTGCAGCAGACAGTACCTCCAGCAGGCGAGTAAAAGGTTACTGCATTATTTTGCTTGTTTGTTTTCATAGCCTTTATCTACAAAAGATTTTTTTTAAAAAATTCAGTGTGAAATGCATGCCTGTTTTTAGACATTTTGGAAATTGATTTAGGTATAACATGAATATCAAAAGGGCAGTACAAGGTGAAGAAGAGGCAATGCAATACTGGCACTTTTTAGCTTTAAATCAAGGAAGAAATTGAGCATGAGGCATACACAAATAAGGAAACTTTCAATGCCACAGAAAACAGGAAGTTTTAAAAATATACATTTTCATTCAAAGGGTTTCTTACTACATTTAGTTTTTAGACTGTCATCCTCAAAAAAGGTGCTAAAAGAGATTAATAATCATTGGTCTATGAATGTTCATTAAGTTGCAGTTATTTGAAGTATGATTATTTGGGAAGACTATAAAGTGTTTGTATTAATGTGACCCTTTCTTGTCCTGGAAATTATAATGTGGATTATTATTACATGGTATAAATAAATACCTTTATACATTATTGGCAAAAGAGGATTCTTAAGTATAAAAGATACTATAGAATGGCTGATATACATAATTCAATTGCTTATGTTATCAGGGTGGTTTGTGGTTTTTGCATCTATTTAACAAGATGCAAATAACCAAGTGAGAGAAGATTGAGTATCAAAACAACCAGGTTTTAGATGGCTTTTCCCCATATTGTCCATACCTATCTATAGCCACATAACCTTTTCTTCTTATTAGAACTCTTCTAACATTTATGATAGCAGGGATCTCCTTGGATTACATTGCTTATTTGTTCCATCATTACCTACACCCCTAGTTTTCCTATAGAATTCTTCCACTCTGTATTTCTCAAGTTTAAATACAGATTCAGAGGGAGTTTTTTACTTCTCATATCAACCACTGCCCTGTCCTCTTCCAGCAATACTCAAAGATTTTTATCAGCTACTGTCTAAATTTTGTTTTAGAAAACACATACACCTATCTATGTTTTTGTATTTTAGATTAAATAATAAGGTAGAAAACAGTTCTGTAAATCCATAGCATAGAAGTAAAATCAGTAGATTATTCTTACTGTGAGTGTTTGGCAGGCTTCTTGAATCGTGGAGTCATAAAAGGTCAGGAGTTCTGATTGGTAAGTTAAAGAATCCGTCCAGTAATTTGCTCCCTGTTGTTTCTCAAAGCAATGCAGCAGCCGTTCTTTTCCAGATATTGAGCGGTTCTTGAACAGTGTGTGTGGAGACAGGGAGGGGTGGGGCTCATTCCAGTTGGTTGTTGAAATAGTGTGCATTTACAGAGGGAACAGGTTGGATAGGCTGAGCTGAAGGAGTAGGCAAACAGATCTAAACTGATGGAGGACAGAAAGAGTGGTTAGTATAATTTTGGGGTATAATATCTCGAGTTTGCTCCTTTGTTAAGTACTTGGGCTTTAATAGAAAACAGTATGAAATATTAAAGCACCTTACCTTATTTCTAAAGAGTAGCTGGGAGACTTCTGTTTTTGATATCGACTTTTTCTTGGCGATGAGTTTGTGTCTGGTATCTTCTTTAGAGAAGCTGATGTTTTATTCTTTTTTAGCAGTGTTTCTTTCAGCCAGAGAGCTGCAGAATGAGGCAGTTAGCCAATTTTGAGTATATATGGGACATTACCAGTTCTGATTTTTAAAGTTAAGTTCTCATCTAATGAACAAGTCAATGTGTGGCTGTGGCTGCAGCATTATTTCTTCTTTAATGAAGAGGTTGAGCCGTTCGACCTGCTGCTCCGATCTGTTCTCTTGTAGCCATACCTCAGACCAGTTGCAGAGATTATCCATCGAATGTCCCAGGCAACCAAAGGTAACTACATAGATTTATTTCAAATAAAAATATACAATTAAAATGGATGCCTTATAACTAGGACCAAATGATTAAAAATAAAAGACCAATTAAAGATGTTCTTAGCAGTTTTCTTGACCTTGCAGTAGCTATCCAATATCATTTTGTCATCATCAGATTGTGTAGCAATGGAAATGCACTGCAGTAATTGATTTTGTAATAGGATCAGGTGATTTACTAGCTGCACTGACAACCACTTGCTTGCTTGCTCTGAGCTGTGGAGCACTCTAATGGATGTTGTGATTGCAGCCTGGAGTTGATGTGAGGCTGCTGGTCACTTAAAGCAGCAGTGCTTATTTTTAAAATTAGAATAATAAATTTTCAAAAATTTTCCTTTGCTTTAAGTTTTGGGTAGCCTCAGTAATTTTATAGTTAATTTGAGTGCCCCCCTCCATGAAATTGTAGAGATTATGTTATTTCATTCATCAATTCATAAAAAGTTCATTGGTGCTAGTAGTCTTGAGTAGAAGGAAATGTAAACTCTTTGCTCCCTATGCCTAGCTCAGCATCAGCAAGTATCAACATAATCTGGTATTGATCATGAGAGCATCTCTCTAAAATACAGGATTTATGTTAACTATCCTGTGTCATCCAAATGAAATAATATTCTTAATGCTTGTAAATTTTCTCGGTTTCAGACTCTAGCTGTAATTACAATAGTGGAATTATGGTAAATTCTTGTGCTAGTGAGTTGTATTAGAGTCGTTTTGTATTGTTTTTGTTCTGCTTTTTTTAGTGGTTTCATAGATCAGCAACACTTAGGAAGTCTGAGTTGAACCAATTTTAAAGGATATTGATGAAAACATAGTTAGCTATTTTTAAAATAATATTTAAGAATACAGGAACTGAAAAACATCAATTTTCAGTGATTACATTTTAGTAATTATTTTCATTTTTCTCTATACCTTTTAAACAAATACAGAGATACAGGACTAAAGCTTAAAGCAGAATAGAACTGCTATTGCAGAAAAAACGGTGAGACTCAGTACCCAAGACTTTGCCTACTTTAGAGTTTTGCTTGGGGCTTTGCATAGGAAAGAAAATGATCTCGCCTCTACTCACCAACTCTACCTCTCTATCTAGTACTTAAAATGTTTTGTACAGAACATGACATAAAAACACTGAGTTCTCTATTCCCTAATTTATGTTCTTTAATCATGTTTATGTTGTTGCCACAATAGGGATACTTTTTCTTTCAGTCACACCCAAAAACATTTGTTAATTAAATAATGTTAATAGTTTGCTATAGAAGGAATTGAACATAAAGTTGCCATTATATATGATATTCAAACCACTATATGAAGAGAGCTTTTCCTTCTCATGTACTTAAATATTTGCCATTAGTGTTTCTTGAAAGATGTGAATATTACCAATATCATTCTGTACTTTATTTTGAATTCAGATACTTAAAACGTTAACTATGGAGACTGTAATATAAATTAAAAACTAGTGTTTGTTATCTTTTAGTCAATAGATAACAAGTAAAAAGTTTACTGTGCTCTCCCCAACCCCCCCAAGAAAAGAAAAACAACCTTCTGTGAACACTGGTAGTATGAACATAAAGGATGTTCATATCATTTGAGATTTGGTAAAGGATATATCTAAATTTCATTTACATTGAAATGTTAAGTGGTGAATTAACAACAAATTAATCATTAATAGAAGTTTTACTGGAGCCATGTACATGAAAGCTTTTTCAATGTGTTGAGGGAATAGGAGGAAAGGAGATATCAGAAGAGTTGACCACTTGTTAGAAAACATTAGTTATAAAAGAAGATACTGTGATTATTCTACATTAGACATTGTGAAGTCCAAGCCCTAATAGAACTTACCTCTTTTTTAAGGGCCCTGGGTCAAACATTAATAAGACCTGGATTTAATTAGACTGACACAAATCTACTTGATGACCTTGATCAATTTAGATGTGAACATTTTTACTTAAGTTCCTTAAACATACTCCTAAAATGTCCATTAAAAAGAAATTAATTTATTCATACTAATGTGAGGTATTCTGATACTTGACCTGGAAGCTAGAGAAGTTGGAGTTAAGAAGAAGGATGAAATTTCTTAAAAGAATCAGGTTCTAGATGACATTGAAATATTTCCATTCACCTTTCATGTCCTTTTTGGGCAGGGGAAGGGAATGCATATTTTTGCTAAGAATATGATTTTATCTTTTTCATATTCAGTATTCTCTACATGTTTAAAAGGATAAGTTTGGGATTAAATTCTAGCACTGCCAGTTTTTCCTGTGCTCTCTAACAATGTTGTTAAAGGGTTTAATTCAGTTTCTAGCTTTTTTTTTTTATTAATTTTTTTTTTCTTAAAGGTAGGCTTTATGTTAGTAGTGCTCTTTCTGTATATGGCCTATCAGATAAGCTGTATACAGGCAGTCCTCTTTGTTGCCTAGGCAAAGTGGTTGGGAGATTGATTGAATTAGGTGCTTTCAAAGTGATGAGCATATAATAATAATTCTAACAAACATTTATTGAACTCTTAATTTGGACCAGATGTACTTTTGTGTTAATTATGTCACTACTGAGATAGGTATTATCTTTTCTTTTTAAAAGAGATTTTGTTTATTTATTTATTTATTTATTTGATAGAGCAAGAGAGCGCAAACGGAGGAAGTGGCAGAGGAAGAGGGAGAGCTGAGCAGGGAGCTCGACACACAGCTCAATCCCAGAACCCCAGGATTATGACCTGAGCTGAAGGTAGACATTTAACTGACTCAGCCACCCCAGCACCCCTCTTACTATCGTTTTTAAAGGTGAGGAAACTGAGGCCCAGTGAGTTTATATAACATACCTTAAATCACACAGCTGGGAAATAACAGATCCAGTGTTAAAACTTTACATAGAAAAATATATAGGGGTGCCTGGGTGGCTCGGTTATTTAAGTGTCTGACTCTTGATTTCAGCTCAGGTCATGATCTCAGGATCCTGGGAGATCAGGAGGAAGTCTGCTAGTCTTCCTTTCCCTCTGCTCATTCTTTCTGCCTCTCTTTCAAATAAATAAATAAAATTAAATACATACATGTACCTATATGTATTATATGTTTTGCTATAGAAGAAATTAAGCATAAGATATATATTATTTGAGGTAAAATACTGTGCTTTAATGTATTTTTAAAATATTTGCACTTTTAATTAAGCAATAACTGCAGAAGCCAAGCTTTGGTCTGAAGTCATTATGTGATCGCCTAATATTTGTATCTTGAATAAGGAGTAACTGGTATATTTACCTCTTACCTAGCTATTTGGAGTATACTTTTCAGTATATGGAAATTATTCATATAAAGCATTTGTACTTTGCAGTAATGCTTCTTGAAGTATAGTTCAGAGATCAGTTTGCATCTGTGTCATTTGTGGTAGTTTAAAGTACAAATCTACATCAGAACCTCTTGACAGAATCACTGGAATAGGATCCAGGGATTTTCATTTTTAAACAGGCCTCTTGGATGATTCTTATGCATACCAAATTTTGAGAACTGCTGATATTGAAATGTGCTCCTGTTTTTACCTTTTCTGTATATGTTGTCCGTCACCTTTCCTTCCTCTAGGAATTCGTTTACAAACCATAGAGGATTTGTAAAATCATCTCTTACACTGTTAAAAAAAAAAAAAAAGCTTTGAAATGGAATTAACAATCTCCTTAATGATAAAATGTAAATTGGTAATGCTAATTCTTTCTTGGTAGGCATTTTAGAAACATGTTTAAGTAGTAGTTAAAATGTTTCTAATTGTTGACTCAGTAAGCCAGCCTCTAGGAATTTATCCTAAGGATATAAATCATAGATTTATAGAAAAATTTAGGCATAAGAATGTTCATATCAGCATCATTTGTTAAAGTGAAATCAGTTTCAAATATCAGGGAAATGGGTAAATATATCCATTTGTTTGAGCCACCCTTCAGCCTTAAAATATCATTCATATTGGGAAGAATATTGAAGATTTAGAAAAATACTCATGATAATATAACGTTTGAAAAGAATATAAAATTGTATTTATATATCCATACACATAGTGCATATGGTATGAGATTAAATTATATGAAATTACCGTTTTTTAAGGTCAGTGAGTAGTTAGGTCTCAACATTTTCATTTAGTTTATTAGTTTTGAAAATATGTGTTATACATTTTTGAGAGAGAGACTAGAAGAAAATACAAGAGATTTATAAAGTGGTTATCTCTAGATGAGATTATAGATAACTTAAAGTATTTCTTCTTTATTTTTTATTTTTTTTTGTATTTCTTCTTTATATGTCTATATTTTTCAAATTTATTAACAAAGTCCTAGTTATGACCTTTATAATAGAGCAAAATAAGTTGCTAACAAAACCAACTATTGGAAACCATTGCTAAGCTTCTGTGGAAAGCACCAAGTAATATTTCTATAAACTTCTTTTAAGCAAGCCTAAGGGCTCCATCTATGCTGATTCTCTTACCTGTTTTATTTGCTGTTGAGTGTTTTAATGAAAACATGCATATACACTTGTATCTATGTACCAAATTTTGATTGGATTTAAATCTGTAATGGAAGAGTATACTTTAAAAGGAAGAAAAACATCAATTTTACAAGGTTTTTTGTTTGTTTGTTTTTTTGTTAATGAGCTTAAAGACCACTATACATATGCCAGGAGTAGGTTGAATAGCTCTTTAAGGCCCCCCCCCTCCCCCGCACTCCTCCCAAAAAGCTGTTTTAGGCTTTGGCTTAAAATTTTATAATTAAGCTGATTAGAAATTAATGTGATTTTAATGAATTGATAGAACTGAGTAGATTTTTTAAAGTTAGTAATCTACATACTATTTTTAGTTTTATAAAGTTACTATATTTATCTGAAAGATATTCCTCTCCACCCTCATTTGCTTTATTTTTTTTTAAGATTGATTGATTTATTTGACAAAGAGGGAGCCAGAGGGGGAGGGAGAGTCCCAAGGGGACTCCACACTGAACATGGATGGAGCCCAATGTGGGGCTCAGTCTCAAGACACTGAGATCATAACTTGAGCAGAAACCAAGAGTCAGATGCTTAACTGACTCTGACACCCAGGCACCCCAGTGGTGTGCTTTTAAGCTTATGGCTTAATAAGAATAATATCTACCATGTTTTGATTATCACCAAATGACAAATATTAGATGGTTTTAATTCTTACCGAAAACCTATTCCTTAAGTATAAGCTTCATTTTAGAATTGAGACCATTAAATGCTTACCTGAGATCATATTAAGTAGCAAATCTGGGTTTTTATTTAAGTAATTCTTACATCAAGACCTTTGTTTTTATCCTTGATGTTATCCAGGTCCACTGAAAGGTATATATGTGTTTATAAATGGGAAACAAGGAAAACTGTAGTATAAGCCTTCTCCTAAATCAGACTGTTACAAAATAGATAATGAATAATTATTTATTGTTTTTATTTAAACACTTCTTATCCTCTGATCTGGATAGTACATGTGGGATTTCTGGCATTTACTGATAGCCTGCTAATAATTAGTTTCTTGTGCAAATCATTGGACATTGTAAAAAAGAAAAGCCCAAAGTTGTCTTCTGGGAGTTTTACAGTCCTAATGGGAAAGGCAGACAATGAAAGAGTTAATAAGGTATTTCAGAACATAGGTATGGAATAGAAGCTGTTGGAGCATAAAGATGTTAATTAATTTACTCTCTGAGAGTAGCGGTAAGAGGTACTTGGAAACCTACCTTAGAAAAAGTGGGTTTAGAAGGAGCCATAGATTTTATTCTTGTCATGGGTCCTGGGAATCTTGTATTAATATTAATAAACACTTTTGCCCCTTAAGTGTTCTTTAAGCCCATTTAAGTTGAGAACCATCATTATAGGTGGCAGTTGAAGCAATGAGAGTGTATATAGTAGTTTGAGGAGACTATGTAGAGTGAGAAAGAAGAAGTCAGAAACCTAAAAAGCGGTAGTGTTTTAGCAAAGAGAGGGTAAGGCCTGAGAGGAGAGTTTCATTGTTACTATACAGGATATATGAATTAGGCAGTGGAAGGTCCCAGAAAAGAAAAGTAGGAATTGGAAAGAAAAATGCATCAAAGGAGGGATAGGTTGTGATAGTGAATTGGGTCAAAAAGGCCATAGATTTTATTCCTGGATTTCCTAGAAATTATCCCCATGTTCTTTGCCAGATAAAAATCATTACTTTGGGCTTTACAGTAAATTGTGTCTTGTCTCTTTAAATCAGGATTACATGTGTATCATGTACAAATTGACATGAGTATTTTGGATATGGCCGCCAAAGTGGTTTATAGAAAGTAGTCTGTAATGCAGCATTGTCATTGGATCAAGATGCTGTTAGATTAATGTAACAGTTATGATTTATATATAATAAATGATTTCTTTTAGTGTCTAGGGATAGGATTGGAGGGACATGACTTAGACTTTGTGTGAATAATCAAGAAAGTAACAAGTTATTTTAAGCTGGAAGAAGAGGGTGATAGAAAAGGAGTTACAAGTATATCCTTACTGTTTTGCTCATGCTTCCACATTTTTAAAAATAAATTTATCTGACAGCACAAATAGGGGGAGTGGGAGAAGGAGAAAGAGGCTCCCCACTGAACAGGGAGCCCAATGTAGGCCTTGATTCCAGGACCCTAGAATCATGACCTGAGTTGAAGGTATATATTAGCCGACTGAACCACCCAGGAGCCCCTCATGCTTCCACATTTATAAATTTCTTAAATATATATATATATATATAATTTTAAAAGATTTTATTTATTTATTCATGGGAGACAGAGAGAGAGAAGAGAGGCAGAGACACAGGCAGAGGGAGATGCAGGCTCCATGCAGGAGCCCGATGTGGGACTTGATCCCGGAAGCCAGGGATCATGCCCTGAGCTGAAGGCAGATGCTCAACCACTGAGCCACCCAGACGTCATTTAATTTTATAATTTTTTAAAAAACCAGTATGTTTAAGTTATAAATACATACAATCACAAACTTTGAATGAAAAGTCTCAGAATTCTGATCAAGATTACAGTATATAGGAAGAAAGTGTTATTCTTTACCCTGAGATTAACAGTAAATAAAAATCACAGCATTAACCTTTTAAAGATAATGTTTAGGCAACAGTAGTTTCAGGGTGCCTGGATGGCTTAGTTGATTAAGTGTTGGACTCTTGATTTCGGGCCCATGTTATGATCTCAGGGTTGTAAAATGGGTTCCCATATTGGGCTCCGCCCTGGAGGCTGCTTAAGATTCTCTATCCCTCTCCCTTTGCCCCTCCCCCCACCATGTGTACATACACTCAATCTTTAAAAACAAAACAGATTAATTTCTAAAAGAAAAATTAAACATAGGTAAGCACAGGAGCAAAAGACTTACAACATATTCTATATCTCTATATAGGAAGGAAGTTAATTCCTAAATTTTGGAGTTGACTGGTTGTTGAAAGTCATAGCAGTCCACCTTCTAAAGAGCTTCTTTTAAAAAAAGGTTTATTTATTTATTTGAGAGAGAGAGAGTGTGTGCTTGGGGTAGGGGCTGGAGGGGCAGAGGAAGAAAATCTCAAGCACACTCCCGGCTGAGTGTGGAGCCCTGTATGGGTCTCAACTTCACAACCCAGAGACCTGACCTCAGCCGAAATCAAGGGTGTGACACTCAACTGACTGAGCCATCCAGGCCCCCCAAGAGTGCCTTTTAAAATTCATTTCTTAGAATCTTATCTGGGATAATTTTTAGATACAATTTGGCATAACCAAGAAGTCCTTGATTATTGAGAAATTAAGGTGAAAAATCATTGCCATTCACCATTGCTCATTACATATTTTATGATACTGACTTTTGCTCCTTTATTTTCATTCTATGACTGGAGCTTTATTGAAGAGTTCAACTTATTGAACAAATAAGTTGAAAAGAAAACTTCATTTTATTATTTTTCAAATCTATATAGTTGGAGTGATTCCCTTTCTATTTATAAGGCTTCAATTATATACATTGTTTTGTATCCAAAAACTAACATATACTTGTGATTGTTCATGGAAAGGTAAGGAGGAGATTAAAGAAATTGAACTTTTTAGCTGGAAGGTAATGATAAATAGAGCAAGTTTCTGGAGGAAGTGTAGGGGTAGACAAAGAAAGACTGGTGGTATTAATCTTTAAAATAATAGGGATTACTTTTTTGCTTCAGAGATGAAAGGGGGAAAAGGAACAAAACCTTTGGGTTTGAGATGTTGAAAATTGACAAGACCCCGGCTCTGAAAGCTTCAGTTCTCTCAATAAGGAGAACTATTCATTTAACAGTATAAATTTTAGTTGTTTACTAAACATTTTATGTAGGACAATTTAGTTTTGATACCTCTTTTCTTTTGGGTCACAGTGGAAAATGTTCTTGATCGATATATTTTTTTTTTCAGCAGGAAAGATAATTTTGCTACTTGTATCTTAAAAATTTTGCATTGAGGAACATGTTCCATAGTGAAAGTCATTGAAAGCAAAGTATGTAAACTCAGAGCAGTTACTGACCTTTTGATAATCCCTAAGCCAGAATTTGATTCAGAGTGTTACAGCAATAAACATTGAAATGGCAGAAAGACTAGAAGGTAGTATGAGTGGTCAAGGTCCAACTGACATTTAATATAAAGTAGATAGGATGTAATTTAGGGTGGTGGTGGGAGATGCTTAGATTGCATTGGTTTACCAGATTGGCATACTTGTTCTGTTCAAGATACCATTTTCTTCCCTTTTCCACCAACTCTTATACTTTTTCCTTCCTTCTATTTTTAAAGTGGTAGGCATGCTCTCTAATTTCTGACTTTTCGTGATTTGATTCTTCAGGATACATTTGTTTCAGAGCATCATAAAAAGTATGTTGAAATTCCTAATGGACTAAGTGTCTACTGATAGATGAATGGGTAAAGAAGATAGGGTATTTTTTACAACAGAATATTAGCTCTAGATAAGAATGCAGTCTTTCCATTTGCAACAACATGGCTGGATCTAGAGGGTATAATGCTAAGTGAAATAAGTTAGAGAAAGACAAATACTGTATGATTTCATTCATATATAGAATTTAAGAAACAAAACAAAACAAAACAAAAAAGACAAACAAAAAGCCATACTCTTAACTAGAGAGAACAAGCTGGTAGTTACCAGAAGGGAGGTGGATAGGGGGATGGGGAAATAGGTGAAGGGGATTAAGAAATGCTTATCTTGGTGAGCACTGAGAAATGTATGGAATTGTTGATCACTGTATTGTATGATTGATGTTTGATGCTACTAACATATGTTTACTACACTGGAATTAAAATAAATTAAGATAAAAATTTCAAAATATTCTTAATGTAAAACAAAATTTTAGGTAAAAAAAATATGAAAGCTTTTAGTAACTTTTAATAACCTTTATTACCAGAATTAAATTTTGGTAAGGATTTGGCATTTTTAAATTATTAGAAGTCTTTTAGATATATGTTGCAGACAGATATTAAATGCTAAAGTCAATTTTTGTTGTTCAACTTAGTAAAGAAATATATTCTCTTTGACCGACAAGGTGGGCAAATAATGTTTTCTCCTTAATACTTTGACAGTTTCATAAAGAAAATAATTCAGATTGGCTGTACTGAAAACTAAAAAGATCATTCCTAAGGGAAAAACCTGTATTACTATTGTAATGAATTTTACCCTCCTTGTGACATTATTATAAAATTGAAAAAACTGACTCAAAATGTTATTTTTTAATACATAGTATATACTATAATTTTAATTTAGCAGTTTTGAGGTTTTCTATCTTTGTTATTATAATCTGTATTTTTAAATGTTATTTCCAATTTGTATTCATTTCGGATATTTGCAACTCTTTATTAGTGATACTTAAAGCAGAAATAAAAATGGGCAGTATTTTGACCTGACAACATAATTCTTAAATTGTTTAGTAGCAATAAAGTTTAACCTATCATTACAGATTGGTTTTATCCCATAACAGCAAATGCTGGAGAAGTTAGGCTTGGCCTAAATAAAGCAAGTGGTGACACTGGTTTTCTTTAAATACAATAATAGAGGCAGTTCTGTTACAAAGCAATATATATATCTCGGGGGGAAAAAAACAACCCCTAGATTTCTGCAAAATTAGACCCTAAAAATAGGGACAAGCCTCTCAGAAACGTATGCAACTTTGTAATTTGTGTACTCACAAAACTGGTAACAATTCTGATAAAAATAATAATACAGCTGAAGATTTACCTGAGATCAGTTATTTAATTGAGTCCCTAGAATTTATGCCTTCTCCTTTGATGACATTCAGTTCCACTTAAGATAAATGGTCAAAATAAAAAATTCTGACCAGGATATAGACTTCTTTATCAGTCCTCCTCACCACCCCCCTCCTTTTTTTTTTTTAAGGAAAAAAATGGGAAATATTTTCATGGCTTCTGTATCTCTACTTGTAGCTTGATCAGATAGCTGTGCATTATGGAAAGCCTTGCATTTCTAGAAGCCATTAACCAGCCCTCTTCTACAGGAGTTTTAGAGTTTTTCTGTCCTCCCTTAAGGTTATTGTATATTGCTAAAGCTCTCCGTGTAAGAAATCATCCCTAATGACTCTTTAGCATTACTGTGTTGGAGAAAATTCTTTGTGGGCCTTTGTGACTTTCACATTGTACTGACCTCATCCCTTAATGATGAACAAATGAATGAATTTCTGCTACAGAAACATGTTTTGTAGAAAAGTAGACTATAGGGATCCCTGGGTGGCGCAGCGGTTTAGTGCCTGCCTTTGGCCCAGGGCGCGATCCTGGAGACTCGGGATCGAATCCCACGTCAGGCTCCTGGTGCATGGAGCCTGCTTCTCCCTCTGCCTATGTCTCTGCCTCTCTCTCTCTCTCTCTCTCTCTCTCTCTCTGACTATCATAAATAAATAAAAATTTAAAAAAAAGTAGACTATAGTCTCTACTTCCATTTGTTTTGTCATTAATGCTTCATGTATTGAATTTGTACTTGTGTGCATTCATGTTTATATTTTTCCCCTGTGCTATTAGTAAGTACCAGGCATCTCTCCCATTTAGGGAGGGGAGTAATGTGATGGAATAGCTTTATCAATAGAGTATATTTATCCCTTACTCTTGTATAGCTTTTTGTTTTAAAACAGTCCATGTGTACATTATGTCATCTTTTTTGTTAGAATTATTCTATATTCTGAATAGTTAAGGTATTAATTTAGGCATTATCATTATCATGTAGTAAAGGAAAGGAGCTTTGCAGTGAAGCAGACATGTGGTTGAATCAAATTTAAGGGACTGAGTTTTGGTTATGTGAGAATAATACTAATTACCTGGTAAGATTCTTTGAAGATTCAGAGATTATATATATAAAACATGTAGTACAGTGATTGCCACTTAGCTGATAAATACTACTTCCTTTATTAGTGATGAATCTTGAGACTGCAAGATTAAGTGACCTTGCCCAAGGTTACTTCTGTATGTAGCAAAAGTCAGATTCACTGAATACCATAATTCAGATCTTTAGTTTTATATGGAGAAAAGCAAAACAAAACTCATTTATAAGTTCAGAAATGAGCCATAAAGGGACGTCTGGGTGGCTCAGTGGTTGAGTGTTTGCCTTTGGCTCAGGGAGTGATCCCTGAGTCTGAGGCTCGAATCCCCCACTGGGCTCCCTGGGAGGAGCCCGCTTCTCCCTCTACTTACGTCTCTGCCTCTCTGTGTGTCTCTCATGAATAAAGAAGTAAAAAAGAAAATTAAAAAAAAATGAACCATAAAGATACATACACATACTCATGGGTACACACAGACATGCAGATTTTCCTGATTTAAGGTTCATTCTTCCCTTCATTGATTAATATGTTTCACTTGTTCATAGTCTTTTCTATTCCCATATTGACATATTGATGATAAAGCATTGGTAGGGAAGCTCTTTACTCTATGTAAATTTTTGCCCTAATTGGAGGCACTTTCAAGCAAAGGGTACTGTGCTTAAGGTTGTGTCAGCAGTTTAATTCATACCGCTTTGCACTTTTCTAGCAGATGATAAAGCATTTCCCCAGCTAAGCAGTAGTACTTGGGCATTGTCAAATTCATTGTTTATTTTATTTTTTAAAAAAGGGGCTTCTCTTCCAGTCAAAATAAAATATACCATGTTGCTTGTTTTCTGCTACTGCTTTATGTTGACTGTATTACTTTTACTTCTGTGTAATTTAGAAATGAATATGAAATTAACCCCTTTCTGTTTTTTGGGTAAAATTTCTACTTTTTGAGGTAGTTATTATATTATCCTTCTACTTACAGATAAAAATACAGCAACAGATTATTTTCTTTTTTTTCACCTTACTACCTCTTTGGGCAAGAAAGGACTATCTTCAATATTTCTGTAATTGAGGTTTATTTATATTACCAGCTGTTTTTTACCTCACAATAAGCTTTGCAGTAATGTTAGAGACTGTGCATGGGATTTTATGGAAGATGTGTTGTATGAGTTTATAGTGGTTGTTAATTATGTTCTTTTATGTTTTGAAATTAAGAATCAAAACTCAGGATTTGGCATTGCAAGTTATCTGGTTTCCATTATTTTTGAACTGTTACTTATAAAAATTGAGATTAGATATCCAAATGTGCATGTAGTGCATGTAGTAAGTGATTACTTTTGGAATCATTTTACATATTAAAGATATATTTCTTTTTAGACTTAATAGATAATGTTTGATCAAATCTGAGAAACTTGGGGTACATAATTATTTTAACTACTAGAATAGAAAAAATGCTGCTGTTTAAATGATGGTATGCCATCAATTTCTGAGAAGCTAAATTATGAAGAAAATGTGTGCCTGTTGTATATTCAGATTTTAGGACTCTTTTTTGGGCAGGGAGTAAATTTTGTGTTGCTAGTTGTTGAGGGACCCTACTTAAATTCTGTATATATGTGTAACTGCACCAGTTCTTTTTGTTCTTTCCTTTGTTCCTTCCAGTAGGATTTATTAAGTTTCGTCATGTGCAGAGCTGTGTTCGGTTTCTGGTCACATAAGATTTCTTCCTTCTTGGAACTTTTATCATGTATCTAGAGCATAATATAAGATCAGGTAATTGTTTGATAATACAAAGTACTAACATATCTCCAACTAGATTTCAGGCTCTCTTAAGGATATGATAGTTGTCTTTGTACATGTCACATTATCTGTTTCATTGCCTAGTACATAGTTGGTAGTTTATTGTAATTTCGTGGTCAAACTTTGGAGTGGTAGGAAAAAGAAACAGAGCATATATCTCAAAAGAGTGTCTGTATAACTTTTAATGTAATCAGGGGTTTAGAATATTGGAAAAATATGATTGGACTTTCTAACTCTAAAATGAGACACCAAAAATTTCTTCGGATTGCCAATTGAAATTGAGATGAATTTTTACAGAAATAAGGTGATTATGGCTTAGTATTTATTCACACACATACTTAATTTTTAAAGAGAAATTGAAGTCTTATGTTTATACAGTGAGGGCGATATCCCTTGCACCTTTTGGTTGAATTCTTATGGCTTCTTTGACTTTGGAAGAAATCTAGAAAAGCCAAGTGATCTGGCAGGTGTGACATGTTCCTCAACTGCACAAGTGAATTATGTTTTGCACAATGCTTGTGGAATAGTGGCGTGAGGAGATGTCTAAAAGTAGATTAATTGGCTTTGAGCTATGTGTTGCATTCCCAAATTTGTTGAATTTGTGAAATTTGGCAGCTGTTACATTGCAGCAGGAACAGTGAGTTTGAATATTGTCCTGAATAGTTTCTATTAGAATCATCAAGATGGGCATTAGGCATGTAAAGATACTTTGTCAGATTCTGTATCTCCTTTTGCTTTATTTTGAGATCCTACTTACTGTGACAGTTTGGAATGAAAGCCGTTGTTGGAAATAATCCAGGTGACACTGGCCCATTGCTGATGAATCTGTAGGGGAGTTCTTATATTAGCAGATCTTTTCTATAATCTCAACTTTTTAAGATTGTAAAATATAGATATAGAAAATATAGATATAGAAAACTATAACATAAACCTTTTTGTGTTAAGATAATACATCTTTGTAACTACCACACAGCTCTCAATGCAAAGAAGTTTGCCAGCTATGCCAGATGCTTCTCTGTGTGCCCTGAAACAATCATATTCCCTTCCTTTAAGGAACTCCCTCTAAATTACTCTTAACACTAATCATTTCCTTGTGTTTGTAATTCTCTCACCCAAGTGTGTCTTCCTAGATACTATTGTTTAGTCTTGACCATTTTAAAAATCGTTGCTATTTCTTTGTCTTTTTAAATCTACAGATATTTTCCATATCTTTCTCCTCAAATTTATTTTTGACCTGTATTTTCATAGTCTAGATTTGACCAATTGTATACATTTAGTACAGTTCAGCACATTCATCTGTCCTTTTATTTCCTCAGGCTGGCAGCAGGATCTAGAGGCTTTATTAGATGTGGTTTGACCCCTCTGTCTAGTGGGTAGTGTTATTTCATTAGAACTCACCCAGTGTCTGGCATCCCTCCTTTTGTGATGTTAGCAGCTGCTGATATTTGGTGCTTCCGTCCATTCATTTATTGATGGTTACAAAATGATGGTGTTCTGATTTTCTCATTTCTTTTTCATTTACTAATGAGTAATTTTATAAAGAAATGCTTCCCCTTGTTATTTAATTTCTTAGTGCTATAGTTCATTTAGGAGAGGGAGTAATGCTGTATTGCTGCAGCATATACTAGTAGAACTTTTAGAACTGTATTTGAAAGCTGAAACCCTATATGTTGTCAGAGGGAATTAAGCAATGGTAATTTTTAAAATTTTAGATTGGAAAAACAAAAACTTGCCAAAGGTACAAGAGTACATATTTTTCTAAATAATGTATAATAGCATTATGGTTTGCATACAAATGTGGTGGTATACAAATACCCATCAGAGGTAGAACATATAAATAGTATTTTTACTCTTGGTATTTTTATACAATAGAAATTACACAGGAATGAGAATGAAAATGGATCAATTACAGATAAGCAATGTAAACAAATTTTAAAGACACAATGCTGAGCAAATAAACCTCCAAACAGATATAAACTCATTATTTCATTTAAATGGAGTTCAAAAGCAGGCAAAATTGATCTATGATGTTAAAAGATATTATGGTGGTTACCTTTGTGGATCTTGAGTTAGTTTCTAGAAGTAGTCACTAGAGGGGGTTCTGGAGTATTAGAATGTTCCTTTTTTTTTTAATTTCAGCTTCAACAGGGTATAATCAACATATAAAATGTAGGATATTTAAAGTACATCATGGTGATTTTTATATGTGTATACGTTGTGAAAAGATTCCCCACATCTAGTTCATTAACACATCCATAACCCTTCATGCTTTTCTTTTGTATGTGTTGAGAGAGAACATTTAATTTCCACTCTTTTAGCAAATTTCAATTATATAGTTGTGTTATCAGCTATAGACACCATGTTTTACATTGAATCCTCAGACAATATTAATCTTATAGCTGAAGATTAATAACTTCTCCCTATTTCTCCCACCCTTAGCCTCTGGCAACTACTTTTCTGCTCTATTTCTATGAATATGACTAAAAACATTTCTTGACATATGAGAGATACCATGCAGTATTTGTCTTTGGTTAATTTCACTTAGCATTCCCCAAGATCCATTCATGGTCTTGCAAATGTCAGGATTTCCTTTTTTTCTCCGGTATGAATAATATTCCATTGTGTGTTTATATATATGTGCTGCTTTTCTGTATGTGTTTATCCACTGATGGACACTAAGTTGTTTATGTATCTTGGCTATTGTGAATAATGCTGCAGTAAGTGGGAGCGTACATATCTTTTCAATATCCTGCTTTCATTTCCTTTGGTTATCGACCCACAAGTGGGATTGCTGAGTCGTATAGTAATTCTATTTTAATATTTTGAGGAACCTCCATGCTGTTTTCCATAGTGGCTCTGCCAGTTTGCATTTCTACCAACAGTGCACAATGGTTCCCTTTTTCCATATCCTCCCCAACACTTGTTATCACTTGTCTTTTGATGAAAGTCATTCTAACAGGTGTGAAGTGATAGCTCATTGTGGTTGTGATTTGCATTCCCCTGGTGATTATGATGTGGAACACCTTTTCATGTATCTGTTGGCCATTTGTCTTTTGAAGTTCCTCTTCCCACAGATTTTTTTTTTTTTTTGCTATTCTGTTGTATGACTTTTTAAATTTTTTAAAGATTTTATTTGTGTATTTGAGAGACACAGAGTACATGAGTGGTGAGAAAGGTTAGAGGGAGAGGGAGAAGCAGACTCTTTGCTGAGCAGAGAACCAGCTGCAGGACTTGATTCCCACGACCCCAGGATCATGACTTGAGCCAAAGGCAGATGCTTAGCTGACTGAGCCAACCAGGCGCATGCATTGATTGTATGACTTCTTTATGTATTTTAGATACTAGATATTTAGATATTTTAGATACTTGGAAATATTTTTCTCATAAATTGCCTTTTCATTTGTTGATGATTTTCTTTGCTGTGCAGAAGCTTTTCAGTTTGATGCTGTCCCACTTGTTTATTTTATTGCTTTTGCTGTTGGTGTCAAATCCAACATTGTCAAGACCTGTGCCAGAGAACTCACCCCCTATGTTTTCTTCTAGGAGTTTTATTGTTTCAGATTTTACATTTAAGTCTTTAATCTATTTTGAATTGATTTTTGTTTATGGTGTAAAATAGGGTTCCAGTTTCATTCTTTTGCATGTGGCTGTTCAGTGTTCCCAGCACCATTTAGTGAAGAGACTGTCCTTTCCCTATTGTATATCCTAATTTCTAGAATAAAGGGCTAATTTCTAGTCAGTAGAGGGGTTCTAGACTATCAGAATGTTCTATTTTTTTTTATCTGGTGCTGGCACATTTTGATGTCTCTCTCTCTCTTTTTTTTTTTTTTAAGATTTTATTTATTTATTCATGAGAGATACTCAGAGAGGAAGCAGAGACATGGGCAGAGGGAGAAGCAGGCTCCTTGCAGGGAGCCTGATGTGGGACTTGATACCGGGACCTCGGGATCGCACCCTGTGCCAAAGACAGATGCCCAATCACTGAGCCACCCAAGTGTCCCTGATGTATGTCTTATATTCAAATAAAAAGTCAATAAATGAACAATTAAAATATCCAGATTTGGGGAAAAAAACAACTTGTATGTTCACAGAATTACTTGGAAACTGCTTATTAAAAATGCAGATTTGGATTCAGTGGATCTAGGCTAGGACTCAGGTTTCTGCATTTAAGGCCCCCATCTCCCAGTGATTTTGATGCAGCTTACTTTGAGAATAAGACTTTTTTTAAAAAGCACTTTTCTAAAATTTGAATTCTGATGATAATATTTATTCAATTTGATGAAGTGGTTCAAATATATTACGCACTTGACTTTAAGTAGGAATGTAGCTAGAGACTTTAAATGAAACACCGAAAATGCAGAATAGCTTTATAGCTTAGAACTCTCTCCATTTCTTACAATAATTTTTAATTAAAAGCATCAAATACTTAGACCTTTTTACTTCTATCACTAAACAGAAGGGTTCTTCCCACTCCCTCTACTATTTTTTTTTAAATCCTTGAGAGTTACCACATGTGTAACAATGAGTGGAAAAATAAAAAGCTACTTTGAATAGTCTACTGTTCACTAAATGTTTTGTTCTTAGCAGCATGTTAATGGGCTCAAATTTATGTCACAACTAAATAACTAATCACTACATAGCATACGTCTATAGTGTCAAAACCTCAAATTTAAACCTAACAATTTAAGCCTATTAAGGATCTATGATATTAATAGCTTGTTATTAGACAAATAAAGCAACACTGAACATCAAATGAATGTCATGTACTCCGAATAATTAAGATTTTTTTCCTTGAAATTTAAAATAAAGCTGTGTTCACTGGCTTTGCAGATCATTGTTTTGACATCAGTTGACTTTACAGATGTATCACTGGGGTTCTGGTTACAAATGAGGTTTTAATTAGGTAGATCTGGAGTAGGGCATGAAATTTTACATTTCTAACAAGCTCCAGGTGATGACAGTCCACTGCTGGTGGAAGACCTGATTTTGAATAGAAAGGCTCTACTTTCTTGTCTCTTCCATTTGTTTTCTTTCATTTCTGTTAGAATAATCTTTTTAATGAATGTATATGACAGTGTCAACTCCCTGCTTATAGCCCTTTGGTGATTGCCAGTCTCAAGTTCATCTTCCTTATCATGGCATACAGAGATTCTCAAGGGTTGGATCCTCTCTGTCTTGAGCCTCATCTCCTAGTCTATCAGTTTCATTTCTAGTAATTCTGTACCCTACAATTTAGTTTTAAGCCCAGCAAAACCAAACATCTCACACATCTTTATTTCTTTAATTAGCTACTTTTATACTATGTTTTTCCTTCTCCACCCCAGAGTACCACCTAACAAGTACTTTAGTATGCATTTTAAATATTATATTCGTTGTAAAATCATCCAGGGTCTCCCTGCAAGGAATTATGACTTCTGTTCTTGGCAGTAATGTGGAATACCAAATAGGTACTCTGAAAACTGTCTCAAATGTAACAACCAAAGTGCCAGATAAAGTAAAGAGATAGGTAGATAAATGTATTGATTTAACTGCAGTGCTGACATGACAACAAAGAAATCCATTGTGGGCTAAAATAAGAGACGCTGGGAGCTAAGAGTGGGCAAAAGCCAGTTTTTGCCCTGGGAGTTTTTCACAAGGTGGAGACCTTGGCCTTCTAATTTAAGGGCAACCTTAAGTGCTGGAGACAAGGTGGTAAATCAGAAGGCCCCCAAAAGATGAGTGTCTAATATGAGGCCCACATATAAAGTGAGAGCCCAAAAGGTTCTATAAGGATGAACAAAAAATAAACCTACCACATGAAAATGGACAGTGAGGGACTTTCAGTCTTAGTTTTAGTTTTGGGTATAGGATCCTTCCCCTACCTTCTGAATTTGTAACCACAAGTAGCTTCTCACATAGAACTGTATGTATTTCTGAAATCCTCAAGCAGTGAACTTAAAGTGGTAATCAGAAGTGGTAGTGTTTTTGAGCAACTAGCTGAAAAAACCCGAGTTTTCTCTGGAGCAATTGTTAATTTACCCCAGGGCTCAGAGAATTCTACAAAGTTCCAAAGAAGAATGCATCTTAAGAGACAAGTAGATGGGGCAGCCCAGGTGGCTCAGCGGTTTAGCACCGCCTTCAGCCTAGGGTGTGATCCTGGAGACCAGGGATCTAGTCCCATGTCAGGGTCCCTGCATTGGAGCCTACTTCTCCCTCTGCTTGTGTCTTTGCCTCTCTCTTTCTCTCTGTGCCTCTCATGAATAAGTAAATAAAATCTTAAAAAAAAAAAAAAAGAGACAAGTAGATGAATAAAAAAAAAAAAGGTTGAAATGTGGAAAACAGAATGTAACAGTCTAACACCTCTAACTGGAGTTTCAAAAAGAAATGATAAAAAGAAGGGAGAATAAATTCTCAAAGAGAGAATGGCTGTGAATTTCCTAGAATTATGGAAGCTCATTCAGGAAGTTTTGTGAATCTCAAACAGGATAAATAAAAATGAATTCGCATCTAGATACATGATAGTGTAGAACACATAGAACAGTCAGGATAAAGAAAGTATTTAAAAAACAACTACAGAGGAAAGACAGTTTCCTTATAAAGGAGCTACAGTTTGGCATTTGGCTGAATTTTAATAGCAATAGTGGAGGCTAAAAGATAGTGGAATAATATCTTCAATTTGCTGAAAGAAAACTGTCAGTCATATATCCATACCCAGTGAAGCAGTCATTCAAGAAAGAGGGCAAAGCAGAAACCGTTTCAGGAAAAAAAAATTGTGATAGTAATATGTTATTCCCAGGATGATCTATGAGATCATCCTTTTGAGATAGCTCCTTAAAAAATTAGCTTAAAACTTTTAAGTTAACTTAAAGCAAAAATCTGGAAAGAAGACAGCCATCTAGTTTTGTGTCTTTCTGAATTTATGTATAAGCAGATAAACAAGGTACCAAAACAAAGAACTTGTGGGCCATATTTATCCCTGACAGTGTATATTCCCTGAACCCTAAAATACCACTAGGTAAAGGGCAAAACACCAATAGCTGCAAGACTTGACTATATCATGTATTAGTAGGAAAAAAGCGAAAGGGAAATAATGGGGATCAGACTTGGCAACAAGAGAATTCCTCAAATAGTTAACTGGAAAAGCCAGCTGGCCAACTAGCAGATGAAACTGGTAGGTCTTTTGCCTACTCCAACAATGAATGAGTGCAGTGGGCCCTCAGTAAGGACTATGAGGGCATGGGTAGTTTAACCCCTGCAAACTCTCAAAACTGACCTACCAGGGGTGTCTTTCAAAATAGGGCCTCGTCACCCTAAAGGAGAAAATGCAGAAATGGAATCAAAATGGCAAGGAATCGGGGACAAAGGAAAGAGAAGTGCCAAGTGAAAGTTGGGAAGAATAGGGCCAAGACATCTCAGAAAGCAAGCTGCATGTTTGTTTGTTTGTTTGTTTTTAACACTGTATATAACAGAAGAGGGAGCTCTGTAAAATTAGAAAGACCAACTACATTAATAGATCAACAGTATCCAGAGGAAGGAAAACCAGGGACCTAAGTATGTGGAGACCACATGTGGAAGACTGTTTAGTTTTGAGTATTACACTTTGAGAGGAGTAATCATTTGGAGCTCTTAGGATGGTGAGAGAGTCCAAGTCATGCCATTTCAGTAATGATTTAACGAAATTGGGGTGGTTATGCTTGAAAAATAAGGTAGGTAGCATTGGATTAGATTTCATTTATGTAACAACCATAAAGTCCATACTGGGTAGAAATTCAAGGAGGGAGATTTCAAATTTAGTAAAGGAGGAAGTAAATATAAAATTCATCAAAAAGTGCAACATGTCCAGGTTGTAGAGGTTGCTGATCTCTAAAGGTATTTGAGCAGAGGTTTGGTCCTCTGTCATCTGTACTACTACTATTTATTGAACAGCTGCTGTGTGTGAGGTGCTAATATAAGCACTTGACCAGTATTCATGAATATTTACAATACCCTTTAAGGCACATTTTTCATATGCCGTGCTTATGACCAATTAAAGAGAATCTGGGAGTCTAAAGACCTCACTTCCAATTGAGCTCCTCCCTTCCTCAGCTGTTTTGATTTTGGCAGGGTACTTAAATTTCTAGAGTCAGATTCTGAAGCTCTAAAATAAGGTAATGAGAAAAGAATACCTCTAAAGCTTTCTGGTTGAATCTCTTTGCCTTTGCGTGGCTGATAACTTCTGACCACCTAGAGCAGCAGTTTTCAGATTTTGGTCTTAGAACCCCTTTACATTCTTGAAAATTACCGAGGACCCCAAATAGTTTTTGTTATGAAAATTCTATTTATTGATATTTGTTGTATTAAAAATTAAAACTGAGAGGTGCTTGGGTGGCTTGAGGTTAAGTATCTGACTTCAGCTCAGGTCATGATCTCAGGGTCCTGGAATTGAGCCCCATGTAGGGCTCCCTGCTTAATGGAGTGTTTGCCTCTCCCTCTGCCCCCCCACCCTAGTGCTCTCGCTCTTTCTCTCTCAAATAAATAAAATCCTAAAAAACACCCAGCACTTAAAAAAAAAAATTAAAACCAAGAAATTTTAAAAGCACAAACATAGTTGAATCAGCCATTAGAGTAATGGCATCATCACAAGTTAAGCAGTCAGAGATTATATACATTCGGAAGAGAATAAGTGCAAAAACCAATAACTTCTTTTATTTTTTATTTTATTTTTTAAAAAGATTTATTTATTTATTTATGATAGACATAGAGAGAGAGGCAGAGACACAGGAGGAGGGAGAAGCAGGCTCTACGCCGGGAGCCTGACGTGGGACTTGATCCCGGGACTCCAGGATCGCGCCCTGGGCCAAAGGCAGGCACCAAACCACTGAGCCACCCAGGGATCCCCAACTTCTTCTTCTTTTTTTTTTTTTTTAAAAAAAATAACTTCTGGGAATTATGAAAGTAGATATGACCCCAAAGATCTGGAAAGTCTCAGCATGTTAGGGGCCTGCCCACCACACTTTAAATACCACTGACCCTATTCCTGTCCTTTGAGAGATTAGAGAATGGTTTTCCTGCTATTGAAAAAGAGTTGGAAATGCATCTTTCCCTATGTAACCAACCTTTGGTATATTTTAGTTTGGAAGATAGTTTAACCTTGTGAGTACTCTATCTCAAATTGAGTAAAGATTTGAATTTGAGGGATCCCTGGGTGGCGCAGCGGTTTAGCGCCTGCCTTTGGCCCAGGGCGCGATCCTGGAGACCCGGGATCGAATCCCACGTCGGGCTCCCAGTGCATGGAGCTTGCTTCTCCCTCTGCCTATGTCTCTGCCTCTCTCTCTCTCTCTGTGTGAATATCATAAATAAATAAATAAAATTAAAAAAAAAAATTTTTTAAAAATAAAAAAAAAGATTTGAATTTGAGTATCTTTCATGATTGCTGAGCTGATCTCCTTTCTTCTGTTATACTTAATTCATGATGAAGTTAGCCTATTTAAGCCTTCTTAAAATTGAAACAGAAAGTTGTTTAATAGCTAATAAAAATAATGTATTAAGTACTCACTTAAAGCTGTCAGACACATCTTTAAACATTTTGCGTATGTTGTCTCTCTAATCCTTACATAATCCTGTAAAATAGAGGTACCATTTAAATAGAGGTACCATCTTTTGCAGATGAGGTAACAGATTTAAAGACATTAAGTCTTTAGAATTTGTATAGTCTAACTACTGAACCTGGGCTGTTAACCCAATGGATTTTTTTTTCAAATTTATGCAGCTGTTTCACTGTCAACTTGGTTTTGACATTGTGCTGAAAGGATACCCTTCTTAATGTTCTTCATTGGTATTGATATTATTCCTTATTCTTACCTCAAATGAAAAACTCTTCTGGAGCCAGGAATGGTTTATCTTTAATCACAGGACTGTGTGATTTCCACTGCCCTGGAGTGTGATTCAGAAAGATAGAGGTTCTGAGAAACTGTGTATCAGATGGACAGTGCTTAAGAGGCAGCATAGCATGCTTTCTGAACCTCATCATCTTTAAAATAGAATCTACATCATAAGTTTGTTTTGACAATGAAATCTGATTTCATATGTAAAACATTTAGCAAGGCCTGGCATAAAGTAATATTCAGTAATAGGTAATACTTATTTTGCAGTTGTGTTGAGAATTTTTTTTTTAAAGGTTTTATTTATTTAATCGAGAGAGAGAGAGAGAGAGAGAGACAGAAGCAGAGACACAGGTAGAGGGAGAAGTAGGCTCCATGCAGGAAGCCTGATGTGGGACTAGATCCGGGCCTCCAGGATCACGCCTTGGGCTGTAGGCGGTGCTAAACCACTGAGCCACCCATGCTGCCCTGTGTTGAGAATTTGATGAAGAAATGAGACTACAAAGTTGGATAACTACTTTGAATTCTAGTCTATACAATTTGATTTCATTGTTTTACCTAAAATCTTACCAATTTAAACTGTCAGAATACTTGTAATCATATGTAACTCTAGAGCTATATTTACAGATTCAAATATAGCTTTAAGAGCACTTTGTAACTAGTGGGCAAAAGCAATTAGAGTGTTTTTGGGTTTTTGGGTGAAACGGAGATAAAGGGTGTCCCCTTTTTCCTGAAAGGAGCCTAGGGAAAATCTCATATGATTTCTTTTACTTTGCTAGGGGCAGCCTAAAAGTCTTTTTTTTTTTTTTGGATTGGGTCTAGACCCACTGTCCAAGGCCCTGATTGGAAGAAAGATGGTGTTTAGGGGTCTGACAAAGAAGAGTGGTCTTTATCTTAAGAAGGTGCTTTTATATCAAAGAGATCCTTGTGATGGTGTCCTGTTATTGTCACTTGTGCCTTTTGTTTCTCTTGCTGCTGTAAGATCCTTGATTATGCCTTGTTGGAAGACAGGCTGGTCTAGTGGAATGAATATGAACCTTGGTTCAGGCATTGGTTCATTGTTTTAACATGTTGGTAAATCTTGGTAACTATAGATCGTAGGGCAAGTGACCTTAATCTGAGTCTGTTTCCTATTTGGTAAAATGAGAATAATGATCTCAAGGTTCTCGATTCGATGAATAAGCTGTTAGTTCCTAGTGGGCTCTCTGTAAATGTTTGCTGATTATGGGAATGCAGTAGAAGCATCTTTACTAATCTGAATATAAAACAGGCTTCTTAACTTACAGGATTTCTTCTTAACAATTTTTGTTTCTTTATCTGGAGTAGGTGAATTGCTGCAGTAGAAAAAGGCATATTTTTATGAGTTCCAGTAATTATTCTTTGAGTTAGTGATCTAAATTTGTCTGGGTGGGAAGAATAACTTCAGAGTGAAGGAATCCTATTAGAAACTTGAAGTTCTAAGAAATATTCTTCCTAACAGATCTGAAAGTCACTAGTTTTGAAGAGCAGTGACCACTGTTACTGTCTTCCCAGTTATTTGAATGGCTAAGTTTAGTGGTAAAATCCTTAGGCAGTCCTCATTGTGATAAGGAATTTGAGTTGTGACCATCCCACAATGCTTCCTCTTAGTTTTAGATTGAGTGTACAACACAGCATTGTACTAAGATTGAGGGTGTTTGGAAGTTTGAGAGTGTTTTACAACCACTGCCTTGTTAGGTTTGTCCAGAAATACTGTTTTATAACCTGAAAAATTTTAAAAATTTCTTGTCTGAAAATTACAGATCATTATGTAAGGGATCTAGTTTACTAATTTAATCATCATGACAGTATTGCTTTATTTCTACATAAATAGAGGAGATCTTTGTAAGAAAATCATGATACTTCTTATCATTTAGAAAATAAAAGCTCTCAGTCTGAACTAAAAAGGAAGAAAAAAGGAATGGTTTTAAGTGGATTATAAATATTTCTTGTTAGAATTAATGTTTTAGATTTTTTATTTTCTTGGTGGTGGTAATGGTTTTTGTTTTCTTTGCTTTTTCAGTCACCGTAGTATTGACAGATAAGGACATTGCTGGGCAGTGGTGAAGCTGGCTGGAATGAAGTTTATTTTATTTGGTTTCACTATAATTATACAGTTTTAGAAAATTTTCTCATTTGTATGTCTTACAAAGATCCAACTAGGGTAGATTTTATTTTTCATAATTTTTCAAAAACAGCATATTTTAGCACTGCACTCTCTCTTTTTTTTTTTTATTCAGACCTTATGACTTTGGTCAGCATTGTATCACCAGTACCAAGCTCATGTTAGAGTTAAAATATTTCTTTTTAAAAAATATTTATTCATGAGAGACCCAGAGACAGAGAGAGAGAGGCAGAGACATAGGCAGAGGGAGAAGCAGGCTCCATATAGGGAGCCGGACATAGGACTCCATCCCAGGTTTCCAGGATCAGGCCCTGGGCTGAAGGTGGCGCTAAACTGCTGAGCCACCCGAGCTGCCGGAGAGTTAAAATATTTCTGTTTTTCAATTCAAATACACATTTCTGAAACTATACTGTGTGCAGTGTGGTCAGGCAGTGTTTTCCCCCAATATGCCTGCTCAACCTTCCAGCCAAGAATTTGAAGAGGAAGATGGAATGATTGTTTCTTAGAGTCTTCTATGAATAGTGATTTTCTGATATATTCATCTAAATTGAGGTCATTGCTTTTTCTCAGTGAGCAAGAAAAGAAATGCAGGCAGCAGGTACCTGAGTTCTAACATACTGACTGAAACCCTCTAAAAACTCAGGCAAGGGGGCATCAAGCAGTAGCAAATGAGAATAGAATTCCTAAATTTAAAAAACAGATAACGAGAAGACATTTTTTTCCCTTTGTGGTCCACATTAACTACCGTGCTAAAACTATGCTAAGATGGGAACTCTATTAAAGAAACAGACTCATTAGTTTTCTATAGACAATATGTTTTCTGTATATAGTGGTGTTTTTCTGAACTTCAAAACTTTATTGTAAAATGATAGAATAGAGGCCAGAGCTACAAGGAGTTGAGTCAGTGCTTGCTGATAGTGGTGCTGTTGTTTTCCTTAAAGATGCTGAGTTATTTCTGAAATTTAGCAGATTCTTGTTTTCTTTGGTCCTGTGGTCATTGGCTCTTTAGGGTAGTGGCTTCAAGATTGGTTTTCCTTCTGATACAATTGCTGTTTTAGCTCTTTCTCATTCTTCATTCATTTAAAGTTCTCTCTACCTGCTATAGAATGTTTCACAGTGAATGATGTGCTGATTCCCCAGTGCGAGGAGTTGTGGACTCTGCAAAAACTGCCACCTTGCCTCTTGAAGTGGAAAAATCAGTATTCTGGGCTTTTATCCTGCCTCTATAATGTGACTGTATCTGCTATTAGTGTAGAGAAGATCCAGTGAATGGGCCCAGAGCTAAGAAGTCCAAAGCCTCTTTCAGCATTTAACAGGCTCACAATGGGAGAGTCAAAGAAGGCAGAGAAATTTTTCCCTTGTCCTCAATTAATACATATATTTTTAATCGAAGTGCTTTTTATGTAAAGTACAATCCATAGATGAGTTTTGACAATACATATGCCTATGTAACCAATGCCTTAGTCAGGATGTAGAATAATTTGTCACTCCCTGAATTACTCTCCATTCCATTCAATCCTCACGTAGGCAACAACTGTTCTGATTACTATTCTGATTACTATTACTGTAGATTAGTTTCTTGTATTCTTAAACATCATATAAATGGTATCTTATAATTTTTTTTTCTGGCTGCTTTCACTCAGCACACTGTTTTTGATACTCATTTTGTTTCATGTATCAAAAGTGCACTCTCATTTCTGTGTACCATTCCATTATATGAATATGTCTCTATCCATTCTTCTGTTGATGAACACTTGAGTTGGGTTCAGTTTTGGCTATTCTGCGTAAAACTGTTACAAGCATTCTTGTACCAGACTACTTTGGACTTTTCTGTTGGGTAAGTACATAGGAGCATACGTGCTAGCTCACAGGCTGCCTGTTTTTATAAGAAACTGCCAAATGGTTTTCTACAGTGGTAGTAACATTTTACAATCCCACTAGCCATGTATGAGTTTTAATTATTTCCTATTTTTATCAACGTTTCCTGGCAGTTGGTCCCTTTTAATTTAGCAATTTTTGTGGATGGAAAGTTGTATTGTGGTTTTAATTTGCATTTCCTTGATGGCTAATTTCACCGAGTACCTTTTCATATGTTTATTCTTTTATATCTTTTCTAGTCAGCTGTTTGTGTCTCACCCATTTTTCCATTCTGTATTGAATGGTGAATGACTAGTTAGTACTTGAATGACTTCTCTGATTGTTGACTTTTGTCACACAGATTTTAGCATTTATATGCAAACTGACACTCCTCCTGCTGCAAGCTATAGTGTCAGCACCTTTCTACCTAAAAGAGGTGGGATCTATTTGTTCAGTGACAGGGTGTGTTTTCCAGAAGTAGACTTCAGTCTTGAACTATTACAAATAGAAATATCTGGTAACAATGTAAGATGAACACTTACATTTCATACTTAAAAACTGTATTCTTTCTGCTTTTTATTTTACAATGTGCAAGAAAAGTTACTGAATCTGTTCTAGGAAATGGAAAAATTATCCTATGAATTTTGTATGTATTTGTTGGTTAACAGTTTAAGAAATTATATGAAGTAATAGATTATATGGACTGTAATAAAGCTATATGTTCAGTTGAGTATCACCTCCTAAATGTGAAGAAAGCCTATATATATTGTCCGTGTATAATTGTTGGTATATCTCTGCGTTTTAAAGCGTAGCATTATAATATATACTTGGTATGTATTTTCGGAACATCCAAAGAGAAAAAAAGCAAAAGTAGTTCCTGTCTTCTTCATGGAATTGGAAGGTGAGACAATTGAAATAGCAAACATGTTCACTTTTCTAGCCTACTTTTTATAATATACATTTACAAAGAAACTCACATGTCAGCCCTCTGTGCTCAAGCTTACTACCCCTTACTATGAACCTGATAGTTACGGCATTTCTTTTCTTTCTTTTTTTTTTAATTAATTAATTTATTTATGATAGACATGGGGGGGGGGCAGAGACACAGGAGGAGGGAGAAGCAGGCTCCATGCTGGAGCCCAACGTGGGACTCGATCCTAGGACTCCAGGATTGCGCCCTGGGCCAAAGTCAGGCGCTAAACCGCTGAGCCACCCAGGGATCCCCATGGCATTTCTTTTATTAGAAGTCCACGGTCCCAACTTTTTCCTAAATGTTTTACCACTATCTTTTTTTTTAAAACAAGTAGAAGAGGGGAGGTCCTTATATTTAAGACCTGTGCTTGCCAATTTCAGCAAGTTCTGTGACAGAGAATAGAAGAATGAAGGAAGGTGACTTACATTGCCAGATAGGGTTCGTAAAGGGTGGGCAAAGAAATGTGTCAGAGAGAGGAAGACATCTTTTACAAAGATATAGACACATAAGAACATATAGTGTATTAATACAAGTAGATCAATATTGTTGGGTAATATCCAGTTTAAGACAAACAAGTTTGCATTAGGATGGTTAGAGGTGGGACCAGATTAGGAACATCTTGTGTACTGTGCATAGGAGTTCAGATTTTATTCTATAGAATAGTACTTTAAAAAGTTTTGCAGAATCACTTGGTTGCCCATTCTTTCTGTATACACTATTCTCTCCCTTTCTCCAGTTGTCTCTCACAAGCTCTTTCTTTACTTAATATCTTGCCTTCATTTGAGCAAGGGCTTCAGCATGTAAAATGTTTGGAAACTGCCACTTAGGTGTTGACATTTCATGTTCTGGCAGCAGTATAGAGGGTAGGTGAGAGGCATGACATACAGAAGATGTGAAGATCGCTAGGGATGTGATTCAAATAGTTTGGAGGAAGAGGCACATAGTATCTGCTTATTAAACAGCACTAGAGAAGGGGAATGGATTGTAGATCTATTGAAGAGATACACTTGGGACTTAGTGATGATGTGAGTGGGAGACAAAATTATCAGGACAAAGCAAAGGTAATTTGTAGCAGAAGTGGGAACCAGAATGTTGTCCAGATTTTTCCCTCTTTACCACCTTTTTTTAAACTTTCAAAAAAGTCCCAAGTACACTATTAAGAACTTACTTAGCCCCAGAACCATTTGATAACTTGTCAACAGGATGCACCATCACCCCTAAACTCTTGAGCATGCATTTCTTTTTCTTTTTCTTTTTTTTCTTTTCCTTTTCCTTTTCCTTTTTCTTTTTTTAACCTTTCAGTTTATTGTGGTACTTTTTAGAAAAGACAACATGTTGACAAAGCCATAACCAAAAGCTTTAACCATTGGAGCAAAAAACTAATCCTGCCAACTGGTTAATTGGGTAAGACATGGAAGCCCACAATTTTTGATAAGCTGACTTGAAAATGCCATTTAAATAAGGTATGACTGGAGTAAATACAAACACCCGTATTTTGATGGAGAAATAAAATACACAAACCAGGAGAAGTACATTTATTATGAAATGTTAAAATGACTTGCAAAAGATCTCACCAGGTATTTTACAAAATAAAAGAAAAATTAATTGAGCAGCAATTTTCCTGGTTGATGTGCTTCCTCAGGCTACTTACTGATTTACTGTTTTCCCCATTGAATCTCCAGTCCTACCTGCTAGGTGGCCTGCAAGCTTCCTATCAATGCACTGACCTATGTTACTACCATCTGGGGAAAAGACTCATGCCAGCAGACTGCCTATTAAATAGTAGGTTCAACATGTAACTTGAGGAGGGAAATAATAACATTAGGCACTTTTTTACTGAGCACTTGCAATGTCCTAGAACATTGGGAGTGTTTTCCATATACAGGTGATTTTAGAATGATACAGGATTGAAATGCATGGGTCCACTTATAGGTGGATTTTCATTGATAAATACAGGACAGTACTGTAAATGTGTTTTCTCTTCATTTTGATTTTCTTTTTAAAAAATTTTATTTAAATTCAATTAACATATATTATTAGTTTCAGAGGTTAGAGGTCAGTGATTCATCAGTCTTATGTAATACCAAGTTCTCATTGCATCACATGCCCTCCTTAATGCCCATCCCCCAGTTACTCCGTCCTCCTACCCCCTCCCCTCCAGCAACCCTCAGTTTGTTTTTTACGATTAAGAGTCTTTTAAGGTTTGTCTCACTATCTGATTTCGTCTTGTTTTATTTTTTTCTCTTTCCTCATGATCCTCCATTTTGTTTCTTAAATTTAACATGAGTGAGATAATATGATAATTGTCTTCCTCTGATTGACTCATTTTACTTACTAGTTCCATCCACTTTGTTGCAAATGGCAAGATTTCATTTTTAATGACTACATAGTATTCCATTTGTGTGTGTGCGTGTGTGCATGCGCGCGTGCGCATTCACACATACATTACATACACACTACATTTTCCTTACCCATACATCTGTCAGTGGACATCTGGGTTCTTTCCATAGTTTGGTTATTGTGGACATTACTGCTATAAATATTGGGGTTCAGGTGCCTGTTCAGATCACTACATTTGTATCTTTGGGGTAAATACCTAGTAGTGCAATTGCTGGGTCATAGAGTAGCTCTATTTTCAACTCTTTGAGGAACCTCCATACTGTTTTTCAGAGTGGCTGCACCATATTGCATTTCCACCAAGACTGCATGGGGGTGTTCCCCTTTCTCCACAACCTCACCGCATCTGTTGTTTCCCGATTTGTTAATTGTAGTTATTCTGACTGGTGTGAGTTGGTATGTCATTGTGGTTTTGATTTGTATTTCCTTGATACCGAGTGATGTTGAACAGTTTTTCATGTGTTGGCCATTTATATGTCTTCTTTGGAGAAATGTCTGTTTATTTCTTCTCATTTCTTTTTTTTTTTTTATTTTTTATTTTATTTATGATAGTCACACAGAGAGAGAGAGGCAGAAACACAGGCAGAGGGAGAAGCAGGCTCCATGCACCGGGAGCCCAACGTGGGATTCGATCCTGGGTCTCCAGGATCACGCCCTGGGCCAAAGGCAGGCGCTAAACCACTGCGCCACCCAGGGATCCCTTTCTTCTCATTTCTTGACTGGATTATTTCTTCTTTGGGTGTTGGGTTTGATAAAGTTCTTTATAGATGTTGGATACTAGCCCATTATCTGATATGTCATTTGCAAGTATCTTCTCCCATTCTGTAGGTTGTCTTTTGGTTTTGTTGACTGTTTCCTTTGCTGTGCAAAAGCTTTTCATCTTCATGAAGTCTCAATAGTTCATTTTTGCCTTTGTTTTTCTTGCCTTTAGAGGTGTGTCTAGTAAAAAGTTGCTGTGGCCAAGGTCCCAAAAGTTGCTGCCTGTATTCTCCTCTAGGATTTTGATGGATTCCTATTTCACATTTAGGTCTTTCATCCATTTTTTTTTTTTTCTGAAACAGCTTTTTATTAAACAGCAAAGCAAAATTGCAACACAATTTTAAATGTTTGTAAATTAGGTCACAAAAGGGATGCAAAATATTTGCAGTATAACTATTATATTCCTACAGCTAAAGTCATTCATTGAATCTTACACCAATACAAACATATTATTCCATGATTAAAAGTAGCCCAAATCTAACAACCAAAACTATATTAGTGGACGTCTTTACCTAGTTAATATTTTAACATTACTTCCGATACTAATTTCTTACCAAATGGAATCTACAAACTAAATTCTTACAAACTGTCAAAGGGTGCTAAAACTCTGCAAACCAAGCAGTTAGGTTTACAGAAAATTCTGGGATAAGTAGTGAGATTAAAATACTGAGAAAATATCAATTAGTATACATGTAAAACTCCCATTTATTATTCATGATTCTGATACCAAAACACTCTTCTAAAGGGATTTTGCAAAAGTTGATCTGCTGGGTGCTACAAATAAATGTTAAGACTAAACTCTGTAACTGTTCTCTTCTATATGTGGTTGACATAAGGTTATTTACATTTAATCTACCTTCGTGTGTGTGTGTGTGTGTGTGTGTGTGTGTGTGTGTGTGTGTACCACCCAAAATACCTAGTCTGTGCTAGAGATCACACAAATCTGGAGTAAAAACATGTGGAGTTGGTTACTACTGTTTGCCAAGTATCTTCCCATCCTATTAATGTTTTTCTCAAAATACTCTATTCCAAACGTATAACCAGAGCTCATTTTTTCAGATACCAAGTGGGGTTATTTTGTGCAAAAATTAAGTTTTTAACCAAACCTTCCCAATTTGATAATTCAGTTACAAAGAAAAGTCTTCATACTTATAGCCTCTGTTTTCAACTGATGAAAGAAAAATCAACAATCCTAGCTTATTACTATGACAAACCCTAACTGAGAAAGTATCTTATTTTAGATAAGTTTCAACAATTCAAGCTCAGGTTACTCTCACAGATGATTAACTATTACCTTTACAAATGTGAAACCAATTTTTTCCTTAGAGGAAGGGAAACGAGAAGGAAGAAGCAAATGGAGAAGAGGCACAACATGGTGGGCAGGGTACATAAAGCTTTGCGTTCAGTACCTGATTTTGGTCACTTTTCACAACACGGTGGTTCTTCTATCTCTTACTATGCTTATAATAAAAGATAGTGCTAAACCTATAAATCAAATTTGATAAAACATTCATTTTCAAGTTTCATAAATATATGCATTTCTAATTATAAAGTCTACAATACATTTGCACATTTTTATAGACTAACATATTATACACAAACTCATGGAAGTCTTCCGTTATGCTCTTAATTTTGCCTATATCTGACGTTATCTTCATAAATATTCAATTAAGCCACAAACAAAAGTACTATAACTTTTTAAATCTATCCAAGTTTTAAAGAAAAAAAGATCAGCAGCAATTCCATGAAATAGAAGGGATGTCAATCCCTTACTTTCTTTTGCTTTTTGTGTCAGTTGTTTGAAAAACACTAGAAGCAGACATGAGGTTTTCTATATATTGTCCAAGAACTTGGTTTTCTGATTTTAGCTTCAGATTTTCTTCCTTAACCGCATCTACTCTTGCGGAGAGGTCTTCAAGTGTGTGTTGCAGTTCCAACACTTGGTTAATGAGTCGTGTTTTTTCCTCCAGTTCCACCTGATTTTCAGCATCAACTGCATCCATGTCGGCATTCATCATCTCGGGTAACAAGCTTTTGGGCCTTGGATACAAAATCCTTGATGAATGGTCTGCCGTCGGAGGCGCCGGGAGCGGGAGGGAACCGGGAGGACCGCTCAGGCCCCGAAGCCTGGACCAACTGGCCCTTTCATCCATTTTGAGTCTAGTTTTGTGTATGGTATGAGGAAATGGTCCAGTTCCATTCTTCTGCATGTGGTTGTCCAATTCTCCTAACACCATTTGTTTTTGTTTTTGGTTTTGTTTTTGTTTTTGTTTTTTGTAACACGATTTGTTGATGAGACTTTTTTATTACATTGGATATTCTTTCCTGTTTTTGTGAAGATTAGTTGACAATAGTTGGGTATGCATTTCTTATAAATGAGGATATTCTCCAGCATAATCACAATAAAACCATGAAAATCAGGATATTGGCATTAATAAATTAGGTTTTCTATTCCTCAGACCCCATTTGAGTTTCACTAGTTGTTCAAATAATACCTAACATAATAAAAAGATTCCATTCAAAATCATGGACTGCATTTGTTATCCTTTACCTAGAACAGTGCCTTGATCTTTACTTTCATTCATGTGAAACTTTTGAAGATTATACTGCAGGCATTTTGAACAAGGACCCTTAATTTGGGTTTTTCTAGTGCATCCTCATTAGTGGATTCAGGTTATGCGTCATTGGCAAGAATTTCAAAGAAATGATACTGTGTTACTCTCATTACTTCTTATTAGGTAAACATAATATCAATTCATCTCATTATTCACTTCAGCCTTTCTCAATCTTTTTACATTGAGGAAACACTTAAAATCATCTTATCTTGGGATTCACATAAAAATTGTATTTCCTGCACACAGTACCTCAGCTTGATCAGTAAGTTGTAGATATATTACTTTTATTGGTGATTGTAGTATTCTTTTGAGCAGAGAATGTTCTTTTTCTGTGGATCTGTTTATATTGGCTAATCCATTAGTCCTCTTTTTTTTGTGGGTTCCTTTTTCCACAAACTGTATCTGTCCTAATATAAGTTAGTAGAACAGGTAGAGGAGATTCTATTTTTTTTTTTTCCTTTACTGCTCTGTTTTTTTTTTTTTAACCTTATTCAAATAGGCAGGCCTTATCCGAACTTCTGTATGAGATCCATGAGATATGGTATGTGCAAAAGTAGTTTTCTCTTCATATTTGCAGCTAAAAAATGATATTTTAGCTAACTTTTCTTGGGGGAAAATACAACCCCCTGGTAATTAAGCTTAGCTTACTTTCCTTGGGATAAATCGCTTTTATCTTTGCATAAATTTTGCAAACTCCTATAAAATGTGATAAATTTCACATAACTACCTTAAACCAAAAATGGGACTTAATTATTCTTAATGTAGGCTCAGCAGATTTAATTTAAATAAGGGTTGTAAATTGATTTTAATATTATTTACAACATGAAATTTTTTGACAGTGTTGAATAGTAAAGCTTCTAAAACCATAAACTAAAGCAATATGAATAAAAATATTGCCTAGACAATCTTTTACACAAGACTTAGAAAAAATAATTTCTTAGTGATATCACATTTGAATGTAGTCCTACCAGTTAGAAAAGTACTTCTTGGGCAGCCCGGGTTGCTCAGCAGTTCAGCGCCGCCTTCAGCCCAGGGCGTGATCCTAGAGACCTGGGATCGAGTCCCACGTTGGGCTCCCTGCATGAAGCCTGCTTCTCCCTCTGCCTGTGTCTGTACCTCTCTCTCTCTCTCTCTCTCATGAATAAATAAAATCTTAAAAAAAAATAGTACTTCTTTCATTAGGCTCATGTATACATAAAATGTGGTTTTTTGAAAGCCAAAAATTATTACTTCATTAATATAAAAATTGTATTTACCTCATGTACTTGTTTTATGTATCACAAATGTCAATTGAGGGTCAAACACGAGATAAGCAGACACAAATTTCCTTTTCAGCTGAAATGAGACTGTTTCTTAGCTTACTCTTGATGTTCATTAATAAGAAAAACGTTTTTTGAATGTGTGAGAAGTTGAGAACTGCAGCATAACGTTCATTGGTTTCTGATGAATAGCAGGATATTCTTTTCTTCGTAGAAACCCAGTACTGGTCTGGGCAGATCAGTAAAATCATGCTGTATATGACTGCAGCTCTTTCTTTTTCTCAAGGCAAATTCTCACAATCAAAAGATTCAGAAAAAGAGTTCTGCCCAGTGATCATTTATTTTGAACAGGAAGAAAATCAGTTCACTTTTGTTCTGTAGCTTCTCCAGGTGGTTTCCAATAGGACTTGAGACTTGATGATATCCTTCTTTAGTTAAGCCTAAGCAGCAGTGGAAGTGTTTCACAATCTCTTTTTGTAATATGGTGTTTTCCAAAGGTGCATTTTCCGTTTAAATTCAAGAAACTTGTCCCTTAAAGTCAAAGTATTTTCTTCATATCTTACAGAGATTGAAGAGGAAGTGCTACATTGGCTAGTTTCTGCAGCTATTCTTCATCTTCAAAGTATTCAACAAAATCTAGCCTTCTGTTGTCTTAAAAGGACTCGTGTTGAGAACTTTTCTTCTGCTGAGCCACTGGATTTCTTTGTGTAGTAGAAAACATTCTTCAACATTCTGGAGTGAAATAACCTTTGTTTAATGAAGTTAGCCATTTTTTAGTATCTTCCACACTTTTTAATTTTTTCCCAGGAGTTTTTTTATACCAGTACATCTATGTCAATGCAGGTCTCCAGAGAAACAGATAGCAAGCCAAGATATGAGGGGCAGGTAGTCCCCATCAGAATTGGTTGTTGGAGCATTCCCACCATGCTCAGTCATTTGCTGGGAGAAGCATAGAGGTATTATGGCCAGGTGTGAGTGTTGCAATGGATTCCAAGATGAGGTAGCAGGATCTATTGAAGGGATATCTGAGCAGGGCACCATTGTGGCCACTGGACCCTCCTTAACCCATTTGGACTTTGGTACCATCCTGCCCTGTGGACACCTTTCTTGCCCTGTTCACATTTGATACCCTCACCTAAACAGATGTTCTCATTCTGCTCTACCTTTGACCCGCTGGGCTTTTCCAATCTTGGATCACTCTTCATCCTTTTATTCAGCCTTTGACACCAGTACTGGTCCACTTTCTTTTCTCTGCCATTCTCCACATACAAGTAGGCTCTCCTCACTCTGCTTAAATTGATCCCCCTGTGCTGGACTGCCACCCTGCCCACTACATATGTACCTTACTTGCTTGGCTCCACCAAATGGCTTTAGGACTGAATTGGTTTGTTGTTGTTGTTTTAAAGATTTTATTTATTTATGCATGAGAGACATACACACAGAGAGAGAGAGAGAGAGAGAGAGGCAGAGACACAGGCAGAGGGAGAAGCAGGCTCTCTGTGGGGAACCCCATGTGGGACTCCATCCCGGGACTCTAGAATCACACCCTGAGCCAAAAGCAGACCCTCAACTGCTGAGGCACCCAGGCGTCCCTAGGACTGAATTGTTGAGGGAAGGGATAGTAGGAGGAAGAGGAAGAGCCACCAGGTTTCTTAACTGTGCAATTGGCTAGAATATGATTCCATTCACTGAGAATAAAGAAAATAGTAGGAGAATCTAAGAACGTGTGTGTGTGTGTGTGTGTGTGTGTGTGTGTGTGTGTGTAAACGAGTTTGGATTTTAGGATAATGGATTTTGGGTGATTGTGAGACAATTTGGTAAAATTAGTAGGCTGAATAGAGGAGTTTGGAGATCATAGAATTGGTTGTCATTAGTTTCTATGATAGTTAAACCCTAGGTTTCAAAGAAGCTGCAGAGAAGGAAGGAGCTAGCAACAGAGAACAACAGTACTGCTTGAGGAATGATAACAAGAAAAAGATGCTAACAAGGGAAACTGAGGGACAAGAGAGTTGTAAAGAAGAGGGAGTGCTTGTTAAATAATGTAAAAAGCTACAGAAATGGTAAAAGATCCAATGGAAATTAGCAACCAGTTTTTTTTTTTAAAGATTATTTATTTATTTGAGAGAGAGGGAATGAGTGAGAGAGAGAGAAAGAAAAATCACCGCTTGCAGAAGGTGATTCTAAGCTTTGAGTTATCCTTCAATACAATTTGATTTTCCTGCCGTCTATGTCTTACAGCTTCTTAAATGACTTTGTAGCTCATATCTAATGGATCATATCCTGCCATGTAATTCTAAAAATTCTAAAAATTTCACAGTCATTTGGAGGCTTTGGCCATTTGCTTAAGTCACCTCTTGTTTTATTAGTGTAACTAGTGTTTCCCAGTTACTTAGATTTCAGGTAATTTCGAGGTCGGTGTTTGCTATGGAAACAGCTCTAATTCACTCTGAAACAGGCTTTTAGAGCTCAATTTGTTTAATATGTGTACTTGTCCACATTGATTCCTTTAAGCATCCTAAAATAAGTTCAAATGGTTTTGAATAATCAAAGATCTTTTGAAAAGCAGGGTTCATGAGAAACTAGTTAAAAGATTTCTGAGAAGCTAGCTTGGAAAAAAGCATTGAAGTTAGGTCTGAAGTGCCACTAAATCAACAAGGTATAATAACTAATAAAAGTTACCCAATATTTTCTAGGACTTGAGTAAAGTTCTAGAGTGATTCTCTTCCATCACAGTAACCTTATTTCTGAATTTTTTGAAGAGCAAAATTATCATAATACTTCTTCATCCTGTATGGCGCTGACTATAGAACTCTCTTCTTTTGCATCCTGAGATTCAGAACTGTCACTATAATGAAAGACACGGCAAGAAGAATCCTGTTCTCATTTACAAAGGGAAAAGTGATGCCTTTCTCTTCTCTTTTCTTTCTAGTGGTTACTTTATTTAAAGTATAACTTTAAAAAAAAAAAATAAAGTATAACTTTATTTAATGTGTGAGCTATCTAAACTTCTGATTTTTTTTGAAACATTTAGTGATGAATATCTATTAGAGCTTTCAATTTCTTTGATCACATATCCTTTGTTATATTTCCAGAAGCAGCCAATAGGTAGTGGTGTGGATTCTTTGTTGATACCTCACAATACTGTGTGAATCTTGCATTACAAGTAGTGCTCTGTCTAGAGGATTTAGATAAAATAAACAGTCCACTCTCATTATTTGTAGATTTTGTGTTTGTGAATTTGCCTCCTCACTACAGTTTATTTGTGACCCCAAAAATCAATATTCATGATGCTTTCACAGTCATTTGTGAATGAGCATGCACATTGCCATCTGAGGTCAAACAAAGTGATGCTGTGCCTTTTTGTTTCAGCTCTCATATCCTTTTTATGGTCTATGTAGTGAAATATTTTTCACTAAAAGCTTTCCATTGGTGATTTATTTGGCTATTTAAAATGGCTTCTAAGTATAGTGGTAAGGTGCTGTCTAGTGTTGTGATGTGCTCTTATGGAGAGCATATAGGTGTTATAACCCTTGTTCAGGGATGGGTTTATATAGTGCTGTTGACTGTGAGTTCTATGTTAGTAATAAATTAACAATATATATTAAGTATATGTCTTTAAGTAGAAATAGACACATGAAGAGATTTTGATCGGTTGACCAAAATGTTGTGACCAAAGCTTGCAGGAAGTTAACCCTGTGTTTCCCCTAAGGACAGTTGTTCAGTATTTGTGATAACTTTATGGAACTCAGTTACTACGAATAGTGAGAATGGACTGTAGTTAAGGGTGGTGATTTACAGAGATTTTTTAGGTACCTGAAATATTTCATAATTCCCTCTCTCTAAACCATTGTTTTAGGTTTGTTTATATACATACACACAAAGTTATTTATAATTAAAATCTGATTTTACAGTGGGTTCTGGTCAGGTTAAAAGTCGTTAATTAAAACTTGTAAAGAAACATTTCTAAACATTAGCTTCTAGAAAATTAAAATGTGCCTGAAACATATTGCGTATTCAATAAATATTGTTTTATAGTAACAATCTTTGAGCATTGTAGTGATTCTGATTTTGGAAAAGGCAGTATCTGCCTCTCACCCTGCTTACCCACACTCACGCATGCGTTCTCAAATTAATAAATAAAATCTTAAAAAGGAAAATCCAGTATTTTGGGTTAACATTTTATTAACTTTTCCTATATGACAGTTTCAAGTTTTAGGTCCTTTTGTTTAATGTGGGGCTTCATAAACTATTTTAAAAAGGTTCCTCCCCTTATAGATTATTTAGTTGATTCTGATTTCCTATTATTTATAGGATAAATGTTTATCATTTTAATTAGGTCATTAGCTTACTTAATAGATCGTTATTAGAACTAATTTCATAAAAATACTGGGTTCTTTAGTTTAAATTTGAGTTTATGAATACCAAGAGAAAATGAAATTTTCGTTCACTTTCCATTCCCAAAGTAGGTCAAAGAAATCAATCCAATATATATACTACTTCGACAAATTTTTATGTAAGTCTGTCAGATATTTTCAGCCTCTTCAAATATTCTCAGATTCTTAGAATCTGACTTTTTGCTTTGTCATTGTATATTTTATATTGACTGTGTTTTAAATCTGATTCTTCTACTTGGATTTACCATTTTTGACCAACTCTATCTGTAAGAATCTATATTATTTTGAAAGCTATTTATATGCCATGCTTGTAAATATGAGTCAATTAACTTTATCGGCTTAAAATAAAGATACTTCTCTGTTCCTCCCAATAACTAAAGTTACACAATATAGTGATATGAATTTTTATTATTTATAATTAGTAACAGAAATGTTCACTGATGACCAGTACTAGTACTATTTTAGAAATGCCAGTCATAAACTTTCTATTTGTTGGTAGGCTACTTATCAATAGTCTCCTCCTTACTTTACACATATTCCTTATGATTAGTTTTATGACACACAGGGTTAACTTCCTGCAATTAGTTTTATGACCTTTGCTCTTTCAATTTACAATCTTGTAAATTGCTCTTACTGTGTCGTTTAACCTGTTTAAATCTCTTAAAATATGCCTGTTAAATTGGTATGCAAAGGGCAATTTGCTTGGGGTCTGCATTATTCCAGGCAGTGACCCAGATTTCATGCTGTTCAATCTATAAACATCCAAGTGAAAAAAGAATGTTGTTAATGTTAGGAGAGCTAGACTTTAAAATATGATTACTAAAGTAAAATTTTGATTCTTTGAAGGAAACTTATGAATGGTTGATTTACCTTTACATACATTGGGATATTATATATGTTCTTTTGCATAGGTCAGTGTTTTTCAACGTTATTTTTAACCTGCTTTTTTGTGATGTTTTCATAGTTTTTCTTTTATATATATGAGCCAGTAAGATTTAGATCTTAATTTCTGTAGTTTATTCTATTTTTTTTGTAGAGAACAACAGACATATTTAATGTGCTTTTAAAATGTGCTTTCTACCTCAGAAATTTTGTTATTGTGCTTATCTGAGTTGTAAGGAAGAACTACTTGACTTTTAAAAGTCACATTTAATATATATTATATCATGATTTATCGAATATATTTGATCATCAAAATCTCATGCACCTAAGAAAGTTTCCTTTCTCTCACCCTAGAGGACTATTTCAAATCCCTTTCTTCAAATTTCTAACACCTCTTTCTTCCAAGATCACTCTGATGATGCAACATTGCTTCCTATTTTAAAAAGAAAAGGAAAATAATTGAAGGAATGAGTAGGGAATTTCCAAAGACTCCACTTATAAAAATCCATCTATTTCCAACTGTTTCCACCTTGGGAACTATGATAAAAAGAAACAAATTTAAAGTACCTATAATACCACTCTTCTTTCCCATCATTGAAGTATCCATTTTTTAAACTAAAATTAGTCCTTCCAATTTTGAACTCATTCTCATCATTCCCTTTTAATTTCACTATTTCTTCTCTTTCATGATTACATTATCAATTTTTTGTTTTGTAGTGGGTCATTCTTGTCAGCATACAGCATACAGATATACTGCTAGTCTCCAATCTTACAGAATCTTAAAGAATAAAAAATTTCTTCTTTTGACTGTTTTCCCTGACTCCCTTTCATTTTTTTTTTTTTTGCAGCATACTCCTAACTTGTTCATACCCATCATATCTATTCTGTTTTCCTAGTCTCTTAGATCTACTTTAATCAGATTTCAATTAATAAAACTCTTGTTACTAGTGACTTCCACATTACTAAATCCAGTGGTCAGTTCTTTCTCTTCATACTATTTGATCTATCATCAACAGATGTCATTTTATATTTTCTCCTCCTGGGTATGCTTTCTTTACTTCAACACTTCGGGGATACCACTTATTTCCAGTTCTCCTTGTTTTAGTCATCTTTGTTGGTTACTCTTTCACTCAGAATGTTGGAATGTCTTATAGGTCAGTTGTTGGAACTTTTCTTTTTCTATACTTCTAGTGGTAATTAGAATTAAAGAATTTCCCCACACACACTACACCTTTTTTTCCTGGAAAGTGGAGATTATAGAAAAGAAAATGAAATACTGCTATTTTAAAACTACTTTTCAGACTTTCAGACCCCATTTCAAAACTTACAATGAGAACTATGGACCTTTGGGGAATTTACCTCTTGTGGCAAGGGTTTGAAAAGTAGATAAGGCTGTTTTATCTGAAGACTATTGTGATATAATGTCCTTATTCTTAGGACATGATAGAAAGATGGATATTATATTTCTTAGATCTCATAAACCTTAAAGATATTTTTAAAAATTTTATATGAATGTGGGTGGTGTGTTGGCATTATTTTATGTAACCTCAAACATGTCCATATAGATAATCTGCAAAGGATGAAATTTAAGACTGAGCATTATAAAAAGATTCTATCAGATCAAATTTTAGAGTCTATAAAACATGAAAGCAGATGTGTTTGATAGAAAGCATTTGAAAAATATGATTAAAAAGTAAGTTTAAGGCACTTATGATACCGCTGCCTAAATGCAGTTTATATTTTGAAATATTATCTTCTAGTCTTTATGCAGTTTAAAAATCATGCTATGATCATATAATTACTTGTGCTTTGCCCTTAGCATAATATAAACATCCATGTTCTCACATTTTTAAAAAAAAATGCACATTGGTTTAGGGATTGCACTATAAATATCCTATCTCATGGATTCCTTTGTCTTGAACATTTGGGTTTTGGTTATTTTTATTTACGTTTATTTTCATTTTTTGCTTTTGTGGATAAAGCTGCAGTGAGCATCCTTTGCATAATTTTTTTTTCTGTTTTAGGATTACTTCCTTAGGATAGATTGCCAGAAGTGGAGTTACTGGGTCAGAGGGTATGAACTTATGAACTTTTTTTCCTTTTTTAAAAAAAATAAAAATAAGATTTTTTTTTGTTTATTCGTGCTCCTGTTGTTTATATTCGTTGTGAAAAATGAAAACCATAATGATTATACTTGGTACCTGTCAGAAAACCATGTCTTAAGGCAAGGTTCTATGATTAGAGAAGTTTGGGAAATTCCTAAAGTAAAAAAAGCCTTTTTATCTTGGTTTACCTGAGCATTTCCTAAACTTAACTGATCACTGGATAGTTTTTTATGATATACTTCATAACATTTTCTGGAAGTTTTATAAAAGATAGTTTATGGATTGATAATTGAAAATCATTTTATTGGTTAAATTATGTTTTATTGGTGAAAGCAATTAAATTATGAAGCTTCAATTTAAAATTATTTTTTAAAATATTAAAATAATGTTTACCATGTGATTTTTGTGTATATCTATAAAGTCTCATAATTTCTACATTTTAAACTTCCTGTTTATTCCTAAAGAACACCTAATGTCTCAGTAGCATCAAATACTTTTTATAGTCTTTAATAAAATGTGGAATATAGACCTAGAACATAAAAATGAAAGATAATGTAAATTGTACAAACCTTTTTTCCCCCCCTCATTTTTCCCTACAGAATGTGAAATCCTTTGCATCTTCTGATAGTCTAGCCAAGGTCCAAGAAGTAGCAAGCTGGCTTTTGGAAATGAATCAGGAACTGCTCTCTGTGGGCAGCAAACGACGACGAACTGGAGGCTCTCTGAGAGGTAACCCTTCCTCAAGCCAGGCAGATGAGGAACAGATGAATCGTGTGGTAGAGGAGGAACAGCAGCAGCAGCAACAGCAGCAACAGCTCAGACAACAAGAGGAGGAGCACACTGCAAGGAATGGTGAAGTCGTCGGAGCAGAACCTAGACCTGGAGACCAAAATGATTCCCAGCAAGGACATTTGGAAGAAAACAATAATCGATTCATTTCGGTAGATGAGGACTCCTCAGGAAACCAAGAAGAGCAAGAAGAAGATGAAGAACATGCTGGTGAACAAGATGAGGAGGATGAAGAAGAAGAGGAAATGGACCAGGAGAGTGATGATTTTGATCAATCTGATGACAGTAGCAGGGAAGATGACCATACACATAGTAACAGTGTCACAAACTCCACTAGTATCGTGGACCTGCCTATTCACCAACTCTCCTCCCCATTCTATACAAAGACAACAAAAGTGAGTATATTTAGTCTGCTGTTCCCCTGAGACATTTACCTATTCATATGAATTGTGATGAAACTTTCCTCACAGTCTTTGTTACTGCTGCAAAATTAACTTCAGATGTGTAATAATAAAATGAACTAAGTTTTGTTTTATGGAAGGTATTAGAAATAGAAATACTGATAATAGGACAATCTTATTACAAATCGAAGGTAATTAATCCTATTACTATGAAAAATTATTGATAACAAATTTTATCCCTACGACAGAGGTTAGTAGTTTGTGTGCAGTGGAGAGGATTGGAGTGAAACATGTTTTATGTAAATCAAGTAGCAAAGAATCTTTTCTTATTTAAAAAACGCAGGTGGTTGGGGTAGGCTGTTTATTTACAGGTGTTACTCCAAGGCACAAATTATTGTTAAGTTTCTGTCACTACTTCCCTTATTTGCAGTTTTCATTTTCTTTCCCATTCCTAAGAGACAGCTCTGTCTGTCTGTTGTATGTGCCTCCTTATTCATTTGGCCAGTAGTAGCCCATGGAGTTAGCCATAGGCATGGTTTTTGTTTTCATTTTTAGAGAGAGAGTGTGTGCATACATGAGCAGCAGGGTGTTGGGGGAAGGGACAGAGGGAGAAAGAGAATCTTAAGCAGGTTCCACGCCCAGCATGGAGCCTGACACTGGGGCTTGACCTCATGACCTGAGCTGAAATCAAGAGTTGGTTGCTTAACTGACTGAGCTACCCAGACATCCCTTAGCCTTAGACCTATTTTAAAAGGTAGACAATTAGACTTTTGTCTAAATCAGAGAAATCTTATCAACTCTGGGACTTGGTGATAATCTAGTGCTGAGAAAAACAGTTCCACTGGACATTGTCCTTTGAGGCTCTATCAGAGAATAAGGACTGGAATATCACTGCTCCCTAGGATCATCTTTGCTACTAGATAGGCAGGAAGGTCCTGAACATTGAAGTGTGTCTGAAATAGAAGGAGGAAGTGATTGGGCAGCTGCAGTAAATTTGGAATTGCCAGTGCTTGTTCTTTGGGATGGCATGTGGGCTTCTTTCCTCAAAATATTCTTGGATATTATTATATCCTTTAAAATTATGGTTATGACAAGAGGTGGGCATTATAGAGAAAAAACAGCAGTGTTACTTCTCTCCCTAATTTTCCTGTATATTCCTCGCCCCCAGCCCTCCTTCAAATGATAGTCAAAATGAAATGATACAGTGTCTGGGCTTTGCTTCAAAATAATCCTGAAGGAGAAAAGGAAAGAGGATATAGATTGGCCATGAGTTGCTGAATATTGAAATTGGGTTCCAGAGATGGGGATGGTTTGTAGGTGTTTTTCTGTGTGGTTTTTAAAGTATGTTTAAAATATTACATAATTGAAACATTTTTAAGTTGTGAAGAATATGAGCACACACACAGACCTCAGAAAATGATAATCAAAGTTGGAAATAGGAGTTTTCTTTACATATCTTGGTCTTGTTGACTAGCTCCTAAGTCAAGTAAGTGCTGACTTCTCTATGTTGAATTTTATTTTCTTTGTATTTTGGTGCTATTGAAATTACAGGAAATTCAGTAAGACATCATGTACTTTTTGCTGGAGTTAGAATTTATTTTAATCAATATTTTAGGCAGTGTTGCTATATACTAGTCTATTTAAAGAGGAAAGAAAGTAAAAAGAATTATACTCAGAATGAATGAGGTATGTAGCACAACTTCTATCCTTTTCTTCCCCCTCAGCCTTCTACATTCATAAATCTTTATGTTTGCATGCTTTTTGGTTCTTTATCATTTGAAAATTAGATAAAAATCATGAATATCCATGTAGAGTAGACTTATAAGTCAAACATTTCTTTGGAATGGAACATTTTAATTCAGTTATTCAAAATTAAAATAATGTTCATGTGGTTTATCCACTTACTCTTATTTGCTTATTTTTAAATTGAAAAGTGAATCATCTGTTTAGCCCATAATATACAAACACATGTAACATCATCTTCTTTAATGTAACTTGACCTAGAATGAATAATTTTGATGCTAGGTTTAATACTTGAATTGCTGTATCATTTTTGCTTCAGGTTGTAAAACTTTAAACTCTTCTAAAACATGTTTATCCCTGATTTCCCTAGCCTGTCTGCAAGTTTAGATTTTATTTAGTTGGTTTGATCTAAGAAGAAGCTCTACCTCTAATAGCTACAGCCCTGCTTTTTGGTAAGGCTAAGGACTTTTATAATGCAATCCTGCCAGCTTCTATCTCCCTGATCTCTTGATCTCTCTCCCTCAAGGTTACTACATCTAAAGAGGGGGTTTATGTCTCTCTTTTGTCTGAAGGTTCAGGTTGGGGAATGGGGCTTAGTATTTGGTTGTATTAGCTTATTTAAGAAAGAAGTTTAATCAAAACTAAGCCTTGTTGAAAAATGCAAAGCTATCAGCAAGTTGTGCTATATTTTAAATTAAAAACAAGAAAGCCAGCTAGACAAAACATAGCTTTTTCCAGAAGGAAAAGTCATCAGATTATTCTGCAGGAAAACTACTAGTACACAGATTTGACAGATGCTTTATCATTCTTCCCCCCCACCCTTTAAGATGAAACTGTAAATAGAACTTTTAGATATGTCTTCTTATACAGTTATTTAGTTACATCCGTAAAAGCAAAGTAACAGGGATCCCTGGGTGGCGCAGCGGTTTAGCGCTTGCCTTTGGCCCAGGGTGCAATCCTGGAGACCCGGGATCGAATCCCACGTCGGGCTCCCGGTGCATGGAGCCTGCTTCTCCCTCTGCCTATGTCTCTGCCTCTCTCTCTCTCTCTCACTGTGTGCCTATCATAAATAAATAAAATAAAATAAAATAAATTAAAAAAAAAAGCAAAGTATCGATTTTAGGTCAGTTTTTTTCTAGTGTCTCTTGAGTGATGAATGCATATTATTGTGCTGTACATACAAGGCCATAGGAGTAGACTGAGTACTAGTGACAGCAGGAATTAGATGTATATATGTGCATAGGTGTTTGTGTGTGTGTGTGTGTGTGTGTGTGTGTATCCTGGTGTACACACTTTGGATGTATTTATTGTTTATTTTGAGGTCATTTTCCTGCACAGATATGGCAAGAAGAATATAAACTATTTGACTGCCAAGGCAACGATGCCCCTCTGCAGAGTAGTATTTCAGGTTAAAATTGGCCCATTTTCCTTTTTCTCTTTTCCTGGATCTCTTCTTTACAATTGTTCCCAGAGTACTTTATTTTTTCACCAACACTTTAAAGATGTCACATATTACTTCATTGCTTATAAAGAAAATGTCAGTCACCCATGTATATAAATCTTTTTAATACAGTAAATGAGGAAAAGGTCTCATTATTTTATAGATTTTATTTTAGAGCAGCTTTAAATTCTTGATTATTATAAACATAAAACACTTCTATAGACATTACTCTGGGCCACAGTTTTAAGACTTCTTAAATCGTGACTTTTGAAGAGAGTAAAGGTATAAGAATCATTTAAAAAATCCCTTTCTTTTCACCTTAATATGGGATTAGCAGGATGCCTGAGTGCCTCAGTGGTTGAGCTTCTGCCTTCCGCTCAGGGCATTATTCCAGAGATCAAGTCCCACATCAGGCTCCCTGAGGGGAGCCTGCTTCTCCCTCTGCCTGTCTCTGCCTCTTTCTGTGCGTCTCTCATGAATAAATAAATAAAATCTTTAAAAAAACATACGGAATTAGCCTGTAGTTTTACCCAAAATAGCTTTCAAGTGTGGTGTTTTTCTTTTGGTTGTGTTTTTGGTTTTGTTTTGTGTGTGTGTGTGTGTGTGTGGCAGTTTCTTAAACATTCCCTGTGGACAGCTATGCTTATTTGTTGGTCATTTCTGAACATGTTGTTTTTCAAATATGGTAATGAGAAAAACCATTTTTGTCCTTCCTGGCATTGGTCTTTTCTTTGAAAACATACTAAAAGTATCAGTCTTTTTTTCTCCTCTAGTCACCAAAGATTTGTTTGTATCGGAGGCTATGCAATAATATACATTAAAATTTCAGACCATTTTAATGTTAAAATTCAAGGGTACTGGCAGTCAAGAATTGGTATTTATTAAGTCCATACTGTTTGCAAGTCCCTACGATAGATAAGTAAATAAAAGTAAGAAAGCCCAAATGATTCACCCAAAAATCAAACTCAAAGTGACCAGAGATTTGATTTGATTTGATTTGATTTTTTTTGAGGGCAGTTTTGTTTTATTAGGCTTAGAGTAGCATTCACCATTTACATAGCCCTTTAGAGTTTACAATTTACTTCCACATCCTTAATCATATGACAAGACTATGACCAGCGATTTTAATCCAGATCTGCCTAATTTCAGAAATCCCCCTTTCTCTCCATGTGCTATGCTGCCCCCTGTGGTAGAATTTTGCCAACATTACTACATGAGATTTTCAGCATAACTGCCGGTGTGTTTAGGTTCTAGACTCTGGAGTGTGATGTCTTTCTAATACCATGTCATATTTGAAATCATCAGAGCTACCCTTTAGTGAAGGTTCAGAGGGTTCAATTAACTGCTTTACTTTGTGGTATCTAACAAAGATTTTTGAAGATATGAAGGCTTGAGGCTAAATTGTAACAAGAAGAAATGATGGTGAAATTTGAGATTGGAGAACAGGTATCACTTTTTCCAGAGTACATCAAACTTATTTCTTTTTTTAAAATTTTATTTATTTATTTATTTATTTATTTATTTATTTATTTATCTATCTATCTATCTATCTATCTATCTATCTATGTATCTATCTATCTATTTTTTTATTGGTGTTCGATTTGCCAACATATAGCATAACACCTAGTGCTCATCGCATCAAGTGCCCCCCTCAGTGCCCGTCACCCAGTCACCCTCAGCCCCTCACCCACCTCCCTTTCTACCACCCCTTGTTCGTTTCCCAGAGTTAGGAGTCTCTCATGTTCTGTCTCCCTTTCTGATATTTCCCACTCCTTTTTTCTCCTTTCCCCTTTATTCCCTTTCACTATTTTTTATATTCCCCAAATGAATGAGACCATATAATGTTTGTCCTTCTCCGAGTATTTCACTCAGCATAATACCCTCCAGTTCCATCCACGTCAAAGCAAATGGTGGGTATTTGTCATTTCTAATGGCTAAGTAATATTCCATTGTATACATAGACCACATCTTCTTTATCCATTCACCTTCGGTGGACACTGAGGCTCCTTCCACAGTTTGGCTATTGTGGACATTGCTGCTATAAACATCGGGGTGCAGGTGTCCCAGCTTTCACTGCATCTGTATCTTTGGGGTAAATCCCCAGCAGTGCAATTGCTGGGTCGTAGGGCAGATCTATTTTTAACTCTTTGAGGAACCTCCACGCAGTTTTCCAGAGTGGCTGCACCAGTTCACATTCCCACCAACAGTGTAAAAGGGTTCCCTTTTCTCCACATCCTCTCCAACATTTGTCGTTTCCTGCCTTGTTAATTTTCCCCATTCTCACTGGTGTGAGGTGATATCTCATTGTGGTTTTGATTTGTATTTCCCTGATGGCAAGTGATGCAGAGCATTTTCTCATATGCATGTTGGCCATGTCTAGGTCTTCCTCTGTGAGATTTCTCTTCATGTCTTTTGCCCATTTCATGATTGGATTGTTTGTTTTTTTTGCTGTTGAGTTTAATAAGTTCTTTATAGATCTTGGATACTAGTCCTTTATCTGATACGTCATTTGCAAATATCTTCTCCCATTCTGTAGGTTGTCTTTTAGTTTTGTTGACTGTTTCTTTTGCTGTGCAGAAGCTTCTTATCTTGATGAAGTCCCAATAGTTCATTTTTGCTTTTGTTTCTCTTGCCTTCATGGATGTATCTTGCAAGAAGTTACTGTGGCCGAGTTCAAAAAGCGTGTTGCCTGTGTTCTCCTCTAGGATTTTGATGGAATCTTGTCTCACATTTAGATCTTTCATCCATTTTGAGTTTATCTTTGTGTATGGTGTAAGAGAGTGGTCTAGTTTCATTCTTCTGCATGTGGATGTCCAATTTTCCCAGCACCATTTATTGAAGAGACTGTCTTTTTTCCGGTGGATAGTCTTTCCTCCTTTGTCGATTATTAGTTGACCATAAAGTTGAGGGATCAAACTTGCTTCTTAACCAGGGGTTGTGTGGTGGCTAATTCTGTAAAGTTGACTATTCTGCCTACAAATTCTAAAGTCAGCTTGCTTTCTCAGATAGGAATGTCCATCTTTTCAGTTTTAACTCCCTCCCTTGGCCTTATTGTATTAAAAAAGGTCTTGTTTTCTAAAGAGATACATAAGAGTCCTTCTGTGTTTAATGTGGAGTAGCAACTCATTTCCTACTAAAATGAGCAGTGGATGAAATTACTCTTGGGCCAAGGCTTGTATCCTCCTGGTCTTTTCATGAGGAGAACCATGTTTGACCACCAATTTCTGCTTTTTCCATGTCTGTCGTTGCCCTCTAGCTTTCTCACAGTTCTGTTCCTTACTTCATTCCAAATCAGTTTTTTTTTCCATCCTAATTGTTAGATTTCTCCTGGCAACTAAACAGCTTTTTTTATCCTTTTTGTATCAAATAAGAAATAAATGTCTATTAAAATAGACAAAAGTCTGAGGCTTTTTCTTGTTTTTAGGTTCTAAACAATAGAGAAATTAGACACAAGGGTCACAGTGCTAATCAGGAGATCAGAATAATAGTTGTGTTTCTAGTTCACCATTCTCTAACCACTCCCTTGGACTAGAGCTCCTGGGAAACTTTGTAGGACACTATGGCTAACATCTGAAATCTACCAGGCTCTAAATTCTACTCTGTTGTAGGTAGAGTTCTAGAGAGTGCTGGGTAGTTCAGGAGTCCCTTGCCTTGTCTTGTGTTTTTTTTTTTTTTTTAAGATTTTATTTCTTTATTCATGAGAGACACACAGAGAGAGGCAGAGACACAGACAGAGAGAGAAGTAGGCTCCATGCAGGGAGCCCGACATGGGGCTCGATCCCAGGACCCTGGGATCACACCCTGAGCTGCTCAATCGCTGAGCCACCCAGGTATCCCCCTTGTCTTATTCTTGCTAAGACAAAGAACTTAAATTCAAAATCTGTTAGGTGTAAATACATCCAGAGAGCAACAAGTGCTATGTAAGGCAGTTATCTTGAATCCACTAGAAAACTCCGTGAATAGAGTCATGCTTCCCACTTTTGTGAAGGATGACATGCTAGAAATACTCATTCCAGTTTAACCTAATTTGAAACATGTGGAATCTAAGAAATAAATGAGCAAAGGGGAAAAGAGAGAAAGAGTCAAACCAAGAAACAGACCCTTAACTATAGAGGACAAACTGATGGTTACCAGAGGGGATTGGTTAAAAAGCTGATAGGGATTAAGGGGTGCACTTGTGATGAGCTCCGGAAATGTATGGAAGTGTTGAATCACTATATTGTATGCCTGAAACTAATTTAACACTATATGTTAACTAACTAGAGTTTAAGTAAAAACAAAACAAAAACAAAAACGTGGAGAGGATAGTAGAAATGGAGGGAAGGAAGCATACTGGCAAGATGAGTTTTCCCCAAACATGATAGAGTGATAAGAGCTTTTCACATTTGAACTTGAATTCTGATTTTGTCACTTATTATATGACAGTAAGTATGTAATATCATTGAACTGTTTTCTTTTCTGTAAAATAAGACTATAATACCTCTCAGGGCTTTTGTAAGGATTAAGTAAAATAATATATGTAAAGCAGGTAAAATAGTGCCTGGGACACTCAGGTAGTTTATGGATGTAAACCAAGTGAGGATGTGACCTTATTTTGTTTATCCATCTTCTATTCCACACCCCTAATTTCATAGAATACACTTCATTCCCCACAGCAGATACCAAACTTTGTATTTTTAAATGACCGTTAGAGTTCAGTCATCATATCACCCTCTAGTGGAAAAAAATATAAATAGAAAAATGGTAAGTACTTTGAAGAGTACACTTGAGGATTGGGAACATACTGTTATAAGCTGAGCCCATCTCTAATAAAAATAAAAATATGACATAAACTCCCAAGGGGTTATATTCACAGATCTTCACAGTTGATGGTATGTACCATTTCCTTTAATTAGAATTTGTCAAGTTTCTCTAAACTTTCTTTTAAAACATCTGTATATTTAAATGCTTTGTGAATCAATCTTAGAGTTGGATGCCAAAATGCATTTTAGTTTATTATCAATATCTAATTAATTCCTGTTAGTGCAGTTTTTAAAATATTTGTTGACATTATTTTAAACTGTAGGAGGTCTAAATGTTAGACATGTTTAACTCTGTATCTATGTTACAAGTAATTAAAAATTATTTTAATTATGGATTTTCATTCTACACCAAAAAATAGTCTTTCCATAGAATGGACAATTAAAATAATTTTTAATAGTGTTCCATTGGTTTTTGCCTTATGCATATGATAAACTCTGAAGTATCCACAAATGGTTATCCTCAAAATGTTCCTGTTTCATTTGTGTATAATTACGATGACCTGATCTATGTTAATAGGGTTTTTGTTGGTGAAGGGCAAGATAGTATGAAGAGGATAAACGAGTGTAGTAAGTTCTGCTTTCGCTTTGGTAGATAACTCCAAATTTCTGTCTCAAGCTCTTATGCATCACCCAAACCTGAGTCTTGCATTACCAGCTGTCTCTTGGGCATTGTCATCTCAGTGATCCACTGAAAACTAAAATTACTCTTTCTTTCTTCATACTAATATTTTATTTTCCTCTCTGGATTGTCTAGTCTCTGTTAGTATCCTGATCTTCTGGTCATTTGGTGGAAAAGGGCTTGATTTTTTTCGTATCCTCTAAGCCTGTGGGTCGGCTGAAGAGTTTTAACAGATTTGAATACTTGGTCTTCTTTTTACTTACCCCCAGGTGCTTGTAAGATCCAAATTGGAGAGTCAGCGTTTAAAATGTTAACAGTATCTGCTTAGGTTTCTGTTTGTACCAGGCTATTATAATGCCATGTGCTTGACAATGAGTAAAGCATTATAAATGATTGAATGAATTTTTTAAAAATGGATTTTTTAGCTCCATAGAGATAAGTAACCTCAATATAAATATCTAATGGCCTATTTCCCACTAATGAAGTCAAATCCATAAGTAGACGACACTTGAAGTCTTTCATAGTCTTATCATGGGTCTTTCTACCTGATTTCATTTCTATGCCTCCCCTTGATTTTAATGATCTCTGCTTTTCTCCCACTAGCCAAATCTTTCAAAACCCAGGTCAGATTCCACCTCTATTTTTATACCTTCTTAAAATTGGAAAAGTCCTTAAACCAGTTTTTGGCTCTTTACATTGCACAGTTCAGTTGCTTTTGCCTTGTGACTTTCGGGGTAAGTTTTGTCTTGAGTTGATATTTATTTCTTTTATTTTTTTTGAGCAGTAGAAATTTGATGTGTTTGTCTCTAGTGCTGATTTGGGTTGAGAGTTACAATTCACCAATTGTAATGTGAACAATTCTCATTTCACCTCTTAAGATGTACCCAGGCTAGACTATAAATTATAAATAGGCATGCCATTTAGGTTTAGATTAAAATTCAAATATTCATTATAAGGATAGTTACACTGAGAAATGTTAATAATACAAGTAGCCATTCTAGGGTAACATTCTAATGAGAAGTTAGAATCCCAGTTTAAGAACCATGTTGCTAAGATGCAGAAATTAATTTATAACCATTAACAGTCATCTTTTTGAAGAATATTTAACAGCAGGAAAATGCTTAAAAATCTAATGTTTACAAAAAATGTAGAACTCGAATTGTATATACAATATGATCTTGATTATAGAAGAAACATACATTAACCTGTATATGCATGGAAGAAGATTAGAAAGAAACCAAATGCTAGAAATTCTCTCTGAATATGGCTCAGTTATTTCTATTATATATTATATACTTTTCAGAATTTCCTAAGCTTGCTACAATAAGTATTACTATGATTTAAGAAAAAACCTGCATCACTTGGAAATCCATTCTTCTTTAGTCTTTTTGGAAAGTTTCCATAATGGTAATCCTCCAGTGGAGGATTGGACAGAAATAATTCTCATAAGGAAGAGCATTATTAATGATTGCTTCATGAAAATACAACTGAATATAATGGAAATGGCAATGAATTCTTTAAGACTAGTTCTTTGTGTAACCAATTCTTCATATCGCTAGTACTCAGGTGCCACCCTGATAATTTTCTAAGGTCAACTTCCCACATTATTATAAGAGTAACAATTAGTATGATGGTATCTTTATTTTTAAGGTATTTATTAAGTCTCCTGAGACAGAATTTGAATTGGAGGGAACCTTTGAGATCACCACGTCCAAACCTGTGCCATTGGTTTTAGTAGTAGTCTTGGGCTTAAAAATGAAGTCCTCATGAAGAGAAACTACAGTGTGAAGTAATGTATTTTTATACAGTTCTTTATGTTGACATCTGTTACTCTGCTCTGGTCCTTGTTCTTCCATCTAGAGCAGTAACACCCTTTATTATAAAAGAAGACTGCTGTCATATTTATCCATAATTTTTTCTCCAGATTGAATCCCTTCAGTGAGTTTTCTAGGGTCACCATCCTGTTGCTTTTCTCTGGACAAGTTATTCTTGAAGTGCCCTGTCCTGTAGTCAGTGTGGTGCTGCTGGCCTGCAGTAGAGCCAGACTCAGCTGTTCTTATTCTGAACCTCATCAATATAATTGAAAATAGTATTGATAATGATATTAATAATGATGATTTAAAAAAACATATATTGAACCCTACTTACTATATGCTAGAACACTATGCTAAAATCTTTCCACACAGAATCTCATTTAATCTTAACAGTCTTGATGTATAAATTCTAATTTTTATCTGTGTATCAGAGATGAGAAACAAGTGAATAAAGGTAAAGTTATTTGTCAGTTGCCAGTCAGCTGATTAGTAGTAGTGGAGCTAGGATTTGAACCCAGATCTCATTCTGGGTACAGGTTGCACTTTTGTTAAAATTTGGAAAACAAATTTTAGTGAAAAACAGTAATTTTGAGAGGAGTTGGGCTATTGAATAATCCATAAAGCTATGACTATACCATCTGTTTTCATGACCAAAAGTTACCCCAACTTAATCTCTGCTCCCATGGTATATTTATTATGAGTCATATCAGATTGTATTAAAATTTTTTGCTGCCTTCCTCCTATGCAAGTCCTTTGATTTCTTATTTATCTTACCTAATAATATGTATCATGTATAAGAAGCCCCAATACCTAGTAATTTGTTAGTAAATAATTAGTGAATAAATTTTTACGTATTACTTACCTTGACCACATGGATACATATTTTGCATAAGGATGGTCACTGTATACACTGTTTTGCTGTTTTCCATCCCTGCTTCTTGCAACATTTATGTGCAGGTTTTCGTTTAGGCACAAGTTTTCAACTCCTTTAAATAAATACTAACAAGCATGATTGCTGGATCATAGAGTAAGAGTATGTTTAAGTTTGTTAGAAACTGCCAAACTGTCAGAATGTCTATACCATCTTGCACTTCCAACTAGCAATGAGTGAGAATTCCTGTTGCCATCTTTTGTTGTCAATGTTTTGGATTGTGGTTATTCTGATAGGTGTGTAGTGATATCTCATTGTAGTTTTAATTTGAAATTTTATAATGACATATGATGTTCAGTATCTTTTTTGTGTGCTTATTTGCCATCTTCTTTGAGATGTCTGTCTAGATTTTTGTCACCCATCTTTTAATTGGGTTGTTCATTTTCTTATTGTTGAGTTTTAAGAGTTCTTCATATGTTTTGGTTAACAGACTTCTATCATATTGTCTCTTGCAAATATTTTCTCCCAGGCAGTGGCTTGTGTTCTTATTCTCTTGACATTATCTTTCACAGAGCAGAAGTTTTTAACTTTAGTAAAATCCAGTAAAATCAATGATTTCTTCCATAGGTTGTGCATTTATTTGATACTGTATCTGAAAAGTTCTTACCATACCACCAATGCCATCTACGTTTTCTTCTTTGTTATCTTCTAGGAGTTTTCTAGTTTGTGTTTTACATTTAGGTCTGTGATCCATTTTCAGTTATGTGTGTGTGTGTCTGTCCAGTTGTTACGGCACCACTTGTTGAACAGACAATCTTTGTCCCATTGGATTGCCTTTGCTTCTGTGTCAAAGATTTGTTGAGTATAGTTCTGTAGGTCTTGTTTCTGGGCTTTCTCTTATGTTCCTTGTTTGTTTGTTCGTTTCTTCTGTCCACAACATTTTTCCTGGGTGACTTGTGGAAATCGACTTTGAATAACTCTTCTCTGTTGAATCACAACTCTAGTGTATAGTTCAGGTAGGTAATATTAGGCAGAATTATGTGCTGAAAAGAACAGAAGGTAAGAAGAGCTATCTGTCTGCTCTCTCTCTCTCATTTATTAGACATAGTCCTTGGGCTCATCTACTAACCTCCTTGAGCCTCAGTTTCTTCACTATTAAACAGGAATAGGGATCCCTGGGTGGCGCAGCGGGGGATCCCTGGGTGGCGCAGCGATTTGGCACCTGCCTTTGACCCAGGGCACGATCCTGGAGACCCGGGATCAAATCCTATGTCGGGCTCCCAGTGCATGGAGCCTGCTTCTCCCTCTGCCTGTGTCTCTGCCTCTCTCTCTCTCTGTGTGTGACTATCATAAATAAATAAAAATTTATTAAAAAAAAAAACAGGAATAGAGTAGCTACCTTTACTGCAAAGTGTTGTATGGAAGTTTAAATGAGGTGATAAACGTGAAATACTGCACAGATTTTAAAAAGCTATGCAAACATTTATGATCATTTATATTGTCCTTATTATCTCCATGTTAGGTGACATGCCCATAATCAAGGCATGGGTTTATCCAGTGTTGCTCTTTATATATTTTTTCTTAATCATTTACTGATAGGGTTTCTTTTTTTCCAGTCAAGACAAGCATCTTTGTCTTTGTGATCAGTGAGAGATTCTTTCCAACATGAAAAGAGGTAAACCTAAATGCGGATAAACTTGTTACTGCAAATTTCAAGACTTGCTTATCATGGAGCAATGCTTGTGCATTATCAAGTAAGCAAGTTTGGAAAGGAAAGTGAGGATATTTTGTTCCTTTGATCTGTGTGTTCTCTTATCACTACCATACTGTCTTGATTACATAGCTTTTTAGTAAGTTCTTGAATTGGGTGGTATCAGTCTTCTTATTTTATTCTTCTCCTTCAATATTGAATTGGCCATTCTGGGTCTTTTGCCTCTCCATACAATTTTTAGAATCAACTTGTCAATATCCATAAAATAACTTGCTGGGGGGATCCCTGGGTGGCGCAGTGGTTTAGCGCCTGCCTTTAGCTCAGGGTGCGATCCTGGAGACCCGGGATCGAATCCCATGTCGGGCTCCCGGTGCATGGAGCCTGCTTCTCCCTCTGCCTGTGCCTCTGCCCCCCTCTCTCTCTCTCTCTCTCTGTGACTATCATAAATAAATAAAAATTTAAAAAAAAATAACTTGCTGGGATTTTGACTGGGATTGTATTGAATCTACAGATAAGGTTGGGAAGCACTGACATCTTGACAGTATTAAGTGTTCCTATGAAAGAACATAGACTGTCTCTTTATGTAGTTAACTATTCTTTGATATCTTTTATTAGAATTTTGTAGTTTCCCTCATACAGGTCTTGTACATATTTCATTTAGAAATCTTTCATTAATGAGGGGTTCTAATGTAAAAGGTAATGTATTTTTATTTTCAAATTTGCTTGTTCATTGTTGATATATAGGAAAGTGATTGACTTTTGTATGTTAACTTTGTACCCTGCATGCTTGCTGTAGTTGCTTATTAGTTCCAAGAGTTTCTTGCTTGATTCTTTCTTTCAACATAGACGTTCATGTCATATATGATTAAAGGCAGTTTTATTTTTTTCTTCCTGATCTGCATACCCTTTATCTCCTTTTCTTGTCTTAACTGCATTAATGAGGACTTCCAGTACGATGTTGGAAAGTAGTAGTGACAAAGAACAACCTTGCCTTGTTCCTGATCTTAGTGGGAAAATATCCTACCAGTAAGCATGGTATTAGCTGTATGGTTTTTGTAGATGTTTGTCAACTTGGGGAATTTTCCCTCAATTCCTAGTTTGATGAGAGCCCTTCTTTTATTCTTTTAAAGATAATTATTGTATGTATAATATATATAGAATTAAAAAGCTTTCTTATTTCCTTCATCTTGTTTCTACCCTTTCTACTCAGCAACAGAGATTTATTTGATATTTCTGAATGTAGAGAAATTTAGGTTACTTTGGTATCTTTGCTGAAACTTTTTCCTTATCTTTTAAATGTTTTTCCACTCTATAGTCTCTTACAAATTTCAGTCCTCTTTAAGATCCATTTTAAAGCTCAACTGCTTTAAGAATATTTCACAGAACTTTGAGCAAATCTGTATCTCCATTAGTTCTTTGTTTTTAACTTATGTTGTGGTAATTATAGTCAGCTTTTTTTCCTAAAATTTATATGTATTTAGATTGTCGATAGACCTGATTCTCTAAGAGTCTAAGAGTCTCTTGTATCTTATAGGACCTTGTATTTTGTGTATAGAGAATGCTTTAAAAATTTAAATGGAACTTTCAGAAAACAAAATATGTTTTGTTTTTACAAACACTGTCTGATTTAATCCTGTTCCACTTAATGTGAACATTTACAGGGTTTTGAACCTAAGTATAAAACTTTAAATTTGTCCCTTTTAGATTTTCTAATTCATTATTTCCACTGCCGCATCACTAATTTCCATGCTCCTTTATGAGGTTCCTCCTTACCAAGATTATTTTATATTAAGACTGTCTTCTAGTATTTTCATTGTCCCTCCCAGCTGTGTAGTTCTCAGTGCATATGTATATACATCTAGATAATTAAATCAATGATATCGTCAGTGAGGAAATGAAGGTAAGGTTGAGGCCTAAGGGATAGGTAGGAAGTAGACAGTGTTGTGGGAGGCCATAAAGAAATAAAAATAAGGAGTCATAACTTTGAATAGTGGCAGAATTTTTTTCTTTCAAAATTTTATTTAAATTCAGGTTGGTTCACATATAGTGTAGTAATAGTTTCAGAGGTAGAAATTTAGTTATTTATCAGTTGTATATAACACCCAGTGCTCATTAATAGTGGCAGAATTTTTAGAAATAAGCATAGAGCTAAACTAGATGACTACTTGAATATATTATAGGTATTTATATGGGTTTATATTGAGCAAATTTATTTAGATTTCTTTGTTTATATTGTTTCTTTAAAAAAAAAAAAAAGATCTTATGTATTTATTCATGAGAGACACACACAGGCTACCCCTGCAGGGAGCCTGGTATGGGACTGGATCCTGGGACTACCAATCACACCCTGATCCAAAGGCAAAGGCTCAACCACTGAGCAACCCAGGCATCCCTGTATTTGGTTTCTTACTGGTTTATGATAGCTGATTGATTCTTTAAAGGGTTATACAGAGTTTCCATGCCATAGTCAACTTCCCTTTCCTTGACAGCTAGAGGATTGATCTTGATGCCAAGTACAGGAACTTCACAATATCTTCCTATAGTTTGTAAAGTTTTATTTTTTATTTTTTTATTTTTTTTTTAATTTTTATTTATTTATGATAGTCACAGAGAGAGAGAGAGAGAGGCGCAGAGACACAGGCAGAGGGAGAAGCAGGCTCCATGCACCAGGAGCCCGACATGGGATTCGATCCCGGGTCTCCAGGATCGCGCCCTGGGCCAAAGGCAGGCGCCAAACCGCTGCGCCACCCAGGGATCCCTAGTTTATAAAGTTTTAAATTGGAAATATTATTTGCTTAATGTTATATGAAGTGAGTGACAGAGCATGGAGTTTAATTTAGATTTTGCTCATACACCAGTCATCTGTTCCCCTCTTTACCTCCCCCAAACTCCAATATATAAGAAAATAATACATTTAAAAAATATTTTAAAAATCTATAATAAACGTGGGTTTATTATTTGAAATTAGCGTTTGACCAAATTTAATTTAGACATTAGTATCAATTTGAAAGCCTTTTCACAAAAAAAAAAAAAAAAGAAAGCCTTTTCACCAGTGATCACAATCTTAAAAACCTTATTAACAAGATTCTTTTCTGCTTAAAAGTCTGCTTTTGACTTTGACTCCTATCTTAAAATGTCATACCTATCTTTGACTTCTCCTTTAGGCAACACAGTTTTTACATTACTTCCTTGTATGGTTGCTGTAATGACTCTATAAATTATGATAAAGAGAAAAGCCAAGTTGGATGACTTATAGACGTAGAACATAGGGAAAAGAAAATATGGTTAGAGAATATAAATTAGGTGTGTTTTAAATACCTAATTTGTAGTCATGACACTATTTTTGTTTCTTCTTTGGAAATTACCTTAAATTCAATACTGAGTAGGTTTATTGAGAAATGCTGGGGTTTTTATTTTGTTTTGTTTTTAATTGGTGTTGGAATTTTTTTATGGGTAAACATTTAAAAGCACTCCAGAATTCTTTCAGTGAGTACTGTAAATGTGAATAGTAGAGTAGTTCAAAAGAAGGCACAGAGAAGTCAAGTCACAAGAGATACAACTTATTTAGGTTTTTATAGAAGTCATATATAAGTATGTTTAGCATATTTAGTAAATAAGAGAAAGTATTTTTTACTATTAAATGTCATGAAAGAATTAAGAATTCATCTGTTTCTTCATTGAACACTAGAGGGCCATATAGTACCTTATTGATAACTCTTCTAATGTGTTTAAATATATTTAGTAATTGCTTGTCTCTCTTCTAATTTGTTTTCTGGTACACTGTTTCTTGCTCAGAATTTGGAACTAATATTTGGAGTGGTTATGTGCATTGATATGTGAGTTGTCTTTTTCTTTTTTAAACCAGCAACAAGTATAAGATATACTTATCTTCATTTTGCTATTTTAAAATAACAATAACAACAAAAAGTGAAGAAAGAGTGAACCTGTGCACAAACTTACTCTGCTTTGAGAATATAAGGATGTTTTTAAGAAATTTCTCAAGTATCTGCACATGAATACAGTAAAAACAAAAAGTCTTGTCATTGTTAACTGCTTTGGGCTTCCTCAGCATATATGTGAGAAAAGAATGTTTCCTCTAAGCTGTCTTGTCCAAATTTCCTCTTGTGTGAGCATTGAAGGTAATTTTGCCTGGTGTAACCACCTCAGCATCCTAAACTAAATGAATATTTGAACAGATGATTGTTCTTCCTCAATTTCTTTTAGTTGCTTAGAGTGAGGAAATGAAAAATATGATCTACAGGGTCCAAGTAGATAGGGTGAATGAGTGTGAAGAAAGTCAAAATTGAGCCAGTAAGATTGCTTAGGGTCTTATAAACTGCAGGGTGTATGTATGTGCGTGCATGTGTGCCCATGTGTGTTTTCCCCAAAAAGTACTAATATTCAGTGAAAAAAGAAAAAACATTGTGCAGGCCTTGAAAAAAATGGTTTTGAGCTACATTTAACTTATAGACTACTACTGATCTTTTTTTGTCTTTTTTTATTCAAATATAATTGACATAATTGATCTTTGATACCTTATAAAGAAGTTCAACATCTTAAGCATAGCCTTGGTTAAATTTTTATTTCTCCCCTAGATACACTTTAGAGAGTACTTGTCATTATTAATTTTTATATTCTGTTTCAGGGGGAAAATTAAGGACATTTTCTCTTTAACTACTTTTTTTTTTTTACTTTTTTGTGTGTGAAGAAAGATTAGGTTGAAGTTGGGAAACACATTGTTTACATTTAGTAGAGAGCATGTAAGAGGATCATGTGACAGATGGGGCAATAATACATTTAAATACTTAAAAGAACCTTATCTTTTGAGTCTCTCCTCCTTAGATTTGCAAATTTTAATACCTTAAATCATTACCTCAAATTAGTACTCTAATGAAGTGATAGAACTGTGATCTTTAGTTCTTTTACTGAGGAGGTAGTCCTATCAAATATTGATGACCTTTTCAGTTTAAAATCATTGCTATATAAATAGTATTTTTTAACTGTGATAAAATTGTATTTTCTTTGTGATGGCTGTTTTTTGTATCAGTCTAGTTTTCTGAAAACGTTATTGCTGTATTTTGACAGATTGACGTGAGTTCAAGTGATTAAATACTAAGCTTGAATTCTGATCTTTTTGTTTAGGTGATAAAATTAGTTCTTCATAACATAATCTGCTTGGCGAATGTTATCTGGTCAAGAGTGTAAAACAAGTAAGAAAGAAATCAGAATCTGGTTATGGTGAGAGATACCTGAACTGCTTCTTCCTTAAGAAGGAGAAATATTAGATACTATTGATGAAGACGTTATTGTGTTTTTAACAGGTATCTGGAAGAAAACATTGTCTTACTAGTTAAAATTTGGTTCAGTTTAGCAATTATGATTACACCAAAAGAAAGTACTGGCAGAGACTATGAAAACAAAGCCAAGAGAAAAGATAAGGAATGAATTATGATGAGAGGGAATACGCTATTAAGAGGATACAGGTTGCCCACTCATAAGGGCCTATACCAGTATTCTTCAAAGTGTGACCCTAGACTAGATGTGTCAGAAGCATCTGGAGTTATTAACAATGCAAGTTGCTGGGTTACATTTCAGAGCTACTTAACCAAATCACTAGGGTTGGGATGTGCATTTTTAATAAACTAACATGATTCTAATGTAAAGTTTGCAAAACATTGGCTATTACTTTACCTCTCTGTTTCCTTGTGATAAAATTAAGAGGAAGATATGCTGAGTCCTCTCTCAGAAAACATGTCAGTCACATGTGCACACACACACATAACCCCTTTTCTTAAAATTATATAAAAGGAATTTCTCACTTGGGGGCTTCATGAGTGATCGAGTAGACTATGCCCTTAATAGTGTATCTATAACAAATGCAAATGCTTATTAATAGCAGTAAATAGAGACTGTGATTTCTGAAGTTTTCAAATGTTAGCTCTGTTACTTCAGGTCAATTTGACCTCTTGATTTTAAGGATGGTATTAGTATCATCAATAATATAGTATTATTGAGAATATTCAGTGAGATAATATCTGTACAGTACTTGGAAAAGTGACATATAGCAAGTCCTTAGTATTAGTTATATTTTATAAGGTTTATTATTTTCATGTTAAAAGATTATATTAAAACTAGCTTAACTAACTATACCAGGCTATATAATACGCTCTGCAAAATATTTTTAGTTCTAAAGCTACCTGCTCTCTTAGGTTGAAACCGTTCCATTGATTTTTGCCTAAATTACTGTGACTTTTAGCGTAGAGTCCAGCTGTTTGATATTGTAAATTCTGCCACTGCTAACCATGAAGGACTTTTGCATTCTGACAGGGTTTTTTCCCCCTTCTAACTGGTTGTTAATGTTATACCTAGAAGAAGTTTGAAAGAGAGCCTAAAGTAATCTTAGTAGCATTGGGACCTTGAGTCCTCACGTGAAAATGTTCGGAAGAGATGGAAATGCTAGTTCTATAATGATTACGTGGGTGCTCTTGAACTGAATAGCTGGAACTAGAATAAATACAAGGGAAGATCCTCTTTAGTGCTTCTGTAGAAATCCTAGAATTAATGCTTAATACTACAGCAATACCTAAATTTCTCATAGTTAAGAGATTATAATGAAAGCAGTCGTTTGTTTGTTTTTTTTTTTAAGATTTTATTTATTTATTCATTAGAGACATAGAGAGAGAGGCTTAAGGAGGGAGAAGCAGGCTTCATGCAGGGAGCCAGATGCGGGATGATCCAGGGACTCCGGGATCACACCCTGAGCGGAAGGCAGAGGCTCAACTGCTGAGCCACCCAGGTGTCCCGAAAGTAGTCGTTTTGAATGGAAGAAGAATCAGGCTGCAATTATCTCTATTTAGGACGCATTTTAGAGAACACATCTTATGAAATGTTGATATTGCTACTAGCTGTATCTGATACGGAATGCTAACTTGATTCCTTCTAGTAGTAAGAATCGTTGTCAGGGTAGCATCTTGCATGTAAACTTTAACTTCAAATTATGTAAAATGTAAGTAGAAGAATGATAATTATTTTCATAGATCACCAGGGCTAAAAGTAATATATAAGATTTTTTCTTGTATTTTTTTCATAAAAGGATTTATTTTGTTCTGTTCATTTGGTCTTAGCTAATGCTCTTATTGAAAGTAACTTCCCTGCTTTAGAAATAACTATTGTGATTGGAGGCTGCTTTACTTTCAAAGAGAAAATGCTTAAATTTTCTGTTTTTGGTTGGTCTTAAGTGGAAATTTGTGGTTATTGAAATCAGATGCAAATGAGGAATGAAGTATGAAGAAAGTACTTGGGAATTTGGGAAGTAAGTGCCAAGAGTTATTCATTTGCTTAACTGCAGATGTTGGTTTTATAGGTCTATATTATAAATTTAGTTTTTAAGAATGAATTGTTTGTACTTTACCAATATGCTGCCATCTGTCTTAGGGTCTAATGAGTGAAAATTTTAAATATGGTGAGGTACATCTGTAATGTTTATCACTTACAGTTTTAGTTTTCAGGTTTGCTTTTTTATTCTTTCACTGTGTTAACTGGTATAGGAAAGAACATTAAAATTTTAAGAGTCATTGTATATCATTTAGATATCAGTAATCTTATATTTAATTTTTATGCTGCTTTACCGCATAACAGAGCAGAGATTGCAAACTGGTATCTAATACAGTATTTTTTAACACATTTAAATTTTTAAAATTTTAAAAATATTTAAAAATCTGGAGAGTTCATGTAAAAATATTGACTTTTTTCTTTTGCAAATGTGTAGTATCTGTCTTGTCTCATGTGCTTACAAAACAATAATCATTTGTGCCTTTTAAACAGGCTTTCCAGGTCTTAAACCTGATCTGTAACCTTCCTTTGCCCTGTCTGCTCCTCTAGTCATTTGAGTTTGCTTAGAATAAAGACAAGTATGATTGTAGGAAATTCAAATATAAGTGGAGCTTTCCTCTGTCACATATCAAACTAGTTTGGATATAAATTCACATTAGTGTAATATGTAACAGTTTGTCAAGTTTATTATTAAAACAGCCAGAGACTTGTTTAACACCTCATTTCAAATAGGTATTATCAAGATGAAAATTTGTCACCAAAACTTTTGCCACCCCCAGATACCCAGATTTTCATCTTGGATCTCCTGTTATCTTTTCCATTCTTGTTGAGGTTTGAAGTTAACACTCCACTTAGAATGACCATTTATCCTATCACAAAAGTAAACCAGTGTTCTTGGAGCTCCTTGTCTTGTAAGATGTTTCAGTTATCTGTTGCCACCTAACCAGTCACTCCAAAACTTTATAGATTATAACAGATAACTATTTTATTATTTATCATTGTTATTGTATGTATGTATGTATTATATTGTATGTATGTAATACATATCAATGTATTATTTATCATTGTTATGAATTTGGGAGGGACTCACTCAGGCATTGCTAATTCAGGCTTTCAGTCAGATGGTGGCTAGAGCTGAAATACCAGGGCTTTAGAATAGCTGGGTGCTGGCAAAGAATCTTTTTCTCTTCATATAGTCTTAAGATATATCTGCATATATGGTCTTTTTACCTGGGCTAGTTTGAGGTTCTTCACAGCATAGTGACCTCAAGGCAATTAGACTACTTAAAACAGGGCTACCATAGGAGTATTTCAGTAAGGTGATAGTTGAATCTTTTGTATGACCTATCCTAGGAAGTCACATAATGTAACTTACAGTTTCTTTCTTGTTTGAAACAGACTCCATTGCCATTGAAAGGAGTATCAGAGTACATTATAAGAAGAGCATATAAGATGGGGGATATTGCTATGACCATTTTTGGAAAACACAGGAGGTCATAATATCTTTGCTCTTATAACTGTTTCTTTTTTTATTTGGACTTTATAAAATTCAGGCTCATTAAAACCAATTCCATATATAATATATGTGTCTTACAGAATACTGTATTTCTATTATCTAGAATTCAGTTATCTGGCAAACTTACGTACCTGAAACATGTATAATAAAAAGTAAATCTCCAAACAACTAAATTAGAAAGTAACACAAGTTAGGCTTAACATTCTATAGAATAGAATATATATTCTAGTACAAAGCATGAGTTTAGGAATTAGACACCCGAGGGTAAAAATCTCAACTCCACTGCCTCACAGCCCTGTTGCCTTGAGTAGTTTTTTAAACCCTTTGGAACCTCAGTTTCCTTGTCTATAAAATATAGGATAATGATACCTCCCAGTCTTTTCATGATATTTAGGTAAAATAAAGCATGATCTACTAGGAACCCTGTCAATGTTTAATCCTCCTCCACATTACTATGCCAGTCTGAAGTAATACATCATTTTTCCTAAGTCTTAGAGCTGCACACTTTCTTTATTTCTCCTCTTTGTGTCTGAGAGTCCATCTCCTAGCATCCTGGAACTTCCTGCTTTCATACTGAGATCTTTCCATTTCAGGCATTATCAAGAATTACAGAGATTGAGTTGTATTTTAATCTTCCTTAATAACAAGTTAGTTTCTTGTTTACTGGGAAGGATGAAAACTAGAACTATCTGCTTCATTTAAATTTCAGCCATAAAATTAATGTTGATATTTACTAGTATATTTTGTTGAGTGTGAATTTTAACAGTGTAAAAGCCCAGGGGTATCATTTGTCAGCCCATACAAGAATGAAATCTCTTTTCTGTAGTTTACTTCTAAAAGTATTTTCTATGCTTTTTTTTTTTTAATTTATTTATTAGAGACAGAGACAGAGAGAGAGAGAGAGAGAGAGAGAGAGGCAGAGACACAGGCAGAGGGAGAAGCAGGTTCCATGCAGGGAGCCCGATGTGGGACTCGATCCCGGTTCTCCGGGTTCATGCCTTGGTCTGAAGGCGGCGCTGAACCGCTGAGCCACCCGAGCTGCCCAGTATTTTCTATGCTTAATGAGTAATTCTGTTCTTAAATTTGATGCTGAAGTGAGTATTGATAAATGAGTATCAATGAATAATTTATCAATCGCTAAATACCGAGATTTATTGGTATTCAGCGAATATTGATAAATCACACACTCTCATATAGCATGTTACTGAGAACTATATAAATGAAGTTTGTGGAACTATGTTCATTTCACTTAAGTAATGGTTTTTTATTTATAACTGTGTCAAAACTCAACAGTGTAGTAAACATAATTATCTTCCCTCCCTCATTTTACTTTTTAAATTGTCAACATTGTCAAATACCTTATTTTTCCATAGGTTCAGCTTTTTAGTTTTCACTGGATAAGTTCCTATAATGTGTTAAACCATCACTTTGGTGAAATTCCTGCATTGTAGCTTAGTTTAATTTTTTTAAAGCTGCATTGAAAAACCACCTGCATGCCACGTTATTATCATTATTATTAAAAGACATTTTAGTATTATGTCCCTGTTTATGACTTCCTAGCCCATAAACTCTTCAGGATTTTTTAAAAGATTTAATTTATTCATGAGAGACACACACAGAGACATAAGCAGAGGGAGAAGCAGGGTCCTTGCAGGGAGCCTAATGCAGGACTTGATCCCAGGACCCTGGGATCACAACCTGAGCCAAAGGCAGACACTCAACCACTGAGCCACCCAGGTGCCCCCAGAATTTTTATAGGAGAAATAAATGATTGATGAGTAACATTGACCTTAACTGAGAGGTTAATGAACCTTTAATGCTTAAGCTTGTTCATAAAAGTAACTTAAATGATGGACCTTAAAAAACTGATATTGAGGGAATTTGTCTTCTTTCTTACACCTAATTTTAATTTTTGAGGATTGTGGAAAATTAAGTTGTTTTAAATCCTTACTCTGTCATCACATGAGGCTTTTGCATGACTGAAATACCTGTAATGACTGGGTCATTTTTGTCATAGTTGACTTAAAGGTATAACTATAGTAATCATCAACTAAATTCTTGGTGAGCAGCTGTGTAAGACCAGTTTAACAGCTGGGGTTAACTCAACATAGACTGTAAGAGTTAAACTTAATCATGAGGCAAGGTATGTTAAAGTCATTAAGGACTTCATACTGAGCATTTCTGAAATACTTTAAAAATTCAATAGTTGGATTTTTTGTTTTATCTCAAATATTTTTTTTAAATGTTTAATAAAAGAATGAGGAGAAGTATCATTTTAACACAATAAAAGTTTTAAGACACAAATATGGGAGTAGAATCCAAACTTCATTCCTTTAAAAAAATCATATATATTCTGATGTCACTGTTTAGGCCACTATGGTAAGTAGGAAAGAAAAATATACACAAATTATTATGGTATAATATGGAATCAGAAAACTTCAAGATTATTTTTCTTGAATTTCCTCTTGAATCATATTTTAAAAAATAATTTATGCCTGAAACTTTTTTCCAATGAAAATATTTTATTATACAACACTAACATATATTCACAACAAATGGATAAATGTCTATATTTAGAAGGTGTACACAAATGATTTGAAGCAGTGAATTTTTTTTAGATACATTTTTAAAACTTTAACTACTATTCACCAAACTATAATAAAGAAAGGCTCACCAAACTGACAGTCTAACCCTATTGCAAGAAGGCTCTATACTTGGTACTATTGGAACTGGAATATCCTTTTAAAGCTGCAAGGGACTTCATTCTCAGTCATCTAGTCTAGCCTCCTTGTTCTAGAAATCTGAAATAGTGGTGAAGCTGAAACTAGAACTTAAAATTCACCCAGTATTTTTCATATGCTGATAAATTTACCTGGAGTATGAACTTAAGGTAATTTGCTTGAGAGTTGACTGAGGCAACATTTAGTCAAGAAAAATTTAGTTGTAAATAAGTTAAATAGTTGGGTTTTTGGATCATGAAATTTCTGGTGTACCATAGGGTAGTGTAGTGATCATTTTGAAGGACTTGTTTGGTTGGTTTTTCTATATCTTACTTTTTATAACTTTATTTTTAACCAATTATTCAGAAATAACTAGAAAATTCCAGCAGAATTCAGAAACAACCTAAGTGTCCAGCTGTCAGACCTTGGGTATGTATATCAAAGCAGTTACAGCACTTTAACCTGCTATTGTAGCATTTTTACTTTGACAATGTAAAAGTATATACAATGATTATTTATACATAATGCTTTTATTTTGCAAATGACAGATCACCAGATCACATTTTTTATAACATTTGTATAAACTGTTTGTGCTATTTCGGAACCCAAGCTAATTTCTCTTAAGTACTCAGGGGCTCCCTCGGTGCCCAGATAAAGAAAATTAGCAGGGGCTTCCTCGGTGCCCAGAAAATAGAGCAATCTCCCTTTTTCCATGAAGGAGACATATGTTCCAGGAGTCCCCCAGTGGATGCCTGAAACCCTGGATAGTACTGAACTCTATAAATATATATAGAGTTTTGTCCTCTATATACGATAAAGTTTATAAATTAGGCACAGTAAGAGATTACCAATAATAACTAATAATAGAACAATTATAACAGTATACTGTAATCAGAGTTATGTGGATATGGTTTCTCTCTGAAAGAATCTTACTGTACTGTACTCACCCTTCTTGTGATGATGTGAGATGATTAAAAATGTCTATATGATGAGATGAAGTGAGGTGAATGATGTAGGCATTGTGATGGAGTTTTAGGTACTATTGACCTTTTGGCGATAGGTCAGGAAGAGGATCATCTGCTTCCACAGTTGACTGTGGTTAACTGAAATGGTGGATAAGGAAGGGACTACTTACTATACAATAATAGGTTATAACTTATTAAATGTATAGATGAATATAATACCTCAAATACATTATAATTAGAAGTTGTAATCTTTTTTAGAGAACACTAAATATTTAAATGTCTTTTATAGGAGTGTCAGGGTGTCTCAGTTGGTTAAGTGGCCAACTCTTGATTTTGGCTCAGGTCATGATCTCACGGTTGTAAGAATAGCCCACCATGGACCCTGCTTAAGATTCTTTCTCCCTCTCCTTGTGCCCCAACCCCCTCTCCCTCTCAAATAAATAAATAAATAAATAAATAAATAAATAAATAAATGTCTTTTAGAATTTTTTAAGGAATCACTTCGAATGTTTTTAATTTTTATAAAATGTCTCTATTCATTTCACCTATGCCTTTTGTGAATAATAAAAATTTTAAAGCAATACCATATATTTATCTTTTTTTTTTCCTTACTAAATCTGATGGCATTTTTGTTTCTACAATTGAAGTAACAATCTTGTTTGGAATTTTTAAATTTTTTTGCAGTTTTTTACTATTATAAACTTGACCATTTATCATTAAACAAAGAAACTTAATCGCTTGATTTATCATTGTTTTCCTCTGTTTAAATTGCTCTATCTTTGTATAGGGATTGCTTGGACTAGGAAGATCTTTAACACTCTGGTATCTAAGGTGTTAGGAAAGATGGAAAAGAATGAGTGAGATAAAGAAGATAATCTGTCTCACTCTGTATCCTAAATAAATGAGTATACTTGATAATACCATATTCTTATCTCAAAGGGATATTGATTCTGATTTATTTCACCTTAGTAGTGGTATAATTTTAAGCATCTGGAATTTTTTCTGTTTCTACCAAAGAATAAGCCAAGTCACTTGTTGGTTAAATTCATGGTAGTGAATAATACTGGGTTTAAAATGACAGGCTGATATTCTCCCTGTCAGAAGTGTTTGGTATGGGGCTTTGAAGAATCTTGATATACAACCATTATTACTTGTAGGTAAACTTACCTTCTAAGTGAGTTTCAGCTGAATCAAGAATAGTTTATGAAAATGGAAATCTTTATGCTACTTATATGCTATGGCCTTTAGTCAGGAGCAGTTAAATCCTAGCCTTCTGTATAATAAAGAATGAAAGAAAAGGTAGAAATCCAGAATAAACAGTTGTAAATCTTTTTGTCATCATAAGAGAATTAGAATGTATGGGACTATAATACATTTTAGAAATACCCATATTAGGGATATTTGGTGCATGAGCTTTTATCTAAAATCCTCTTTGACCAGTACACATTTTTAGAAGAAAATCAGAAAATGGTAAGTGGGCAAAATACCTTACAGAGAGATCTTCTCTTTATCACAAGTTCACTAATGTTGACTTGTTGGATGAATAATTAGTGACATCTGAAATTTTAAAAGACACCACAGTTAAGATATTGCAGATTAATTTTTAGGTAAAAATTTTGACAATTACGGAAACCTTTATAAAACATATAGATGATGTTTTAAAATATTCTACTTTGAAGTTGAATATTACAGATGGATTTTAGAATCTCTGCTTGCTTTCCCCGCAACTTTTAAAATTGATATATATTACAAAACTCTATGTGGATTTTGGTCCTATTGTAGCAGCAACAGTAGTAGTAGTAGTAGTAGTAGTAGTAGTAGTAGTAGTATCTAATGTAGCAATAATAGTGGTAGTAATGACAGTTAACAGTATTGAACACTTACTAGATGTGAAGCATTATTATATGTGCTTCACTTACATTAACTAATTTAATACCTATAAAAACCCTGTGAGGAGGTTTTGTATAGATGAAGTTGAGGCATAGAGGCATTAATTTAAAGTCATACTACAAATAAGTAGTAGGCTTTGGACTAAGGCAGTTTGGATCCAGCATTGATGCTCCTACCTATTATATTACACTTCATTAGTATTTGTTGGTATCATTTTAAAAAGAGTTTGTCTGTTTTGCAGAGTTGCAGCTTGAGAGAGGAGGTTAATAATTAAGAGTACCTTAAATGTTTTTAAAAATATGATTGAGACTAAGACTCTATTTATTTTTTTGAGCAAATGTAACTAGGTACATTTAAAGTTAACAATTAGGATTCTTCTATGCTTTGTCTATGATTTCCCTCATTGACTGGGTTTTTCTTGTGTATTTGAAGTTTTGGTATTTTCAGTGTTTTCCTGCTGTGTGAGAATATTGCTTTAGAAGTAGTGTTAACTTGAATCCTCCAAAATGATGAAACTTGGTAGTATATACTTTTGAAAATTAGTACTCAATCGCTAGGAATGTCTCTCTTTTACAGAAATACATTGTAGACACGTAATCAGATTTAGTATTTGGTTTGCTAAAGTTGCAGTGCTCTGTACTATCCAGTTGAGGGCAGCTATTTACTGATTAAAAAAATGAGTTGGATTAGAGTGTTACTATGTGTTCACCAAAACTTGGTTATCTAATGTAAAACATATTTAATATACAAATAGCCCTAGTTTTTATTCTTATTATCATCACAAATAGTTTCTTGAAAGTGAAAAACTAATTCTACTTCCATAATATTTTTTGCTCTCTTATAAGCAGGAGAAAGAACACTGTTCATTTTAGTTTTAATTTTCTCAGTCCAAATATTTTTTAGTTCCAAATCTTTTTTCCTCTTTAGGATCAGACTCCAAGTTGATTAAAGAGTTTCCTGTCTTCCTTGTCTTTAAACTATCTGCATGTAAATACATGTAACTCTAAAATTCCTTAAGGGTTTAAAAAAAGTGAGAAATTATAAGTTTCAGTATGTTACCTCTATTTCTGGATTAAGTGAAAGTTAAGTTTGGAGTTGATCTGTTTCATTTATTTTCTGTGCAGAATGAATATGTTAAACTTGTGGAATGTAGTGTGTTCTTTTAATTTTTCTGTAACATAGTTTAAGTTACATCTTTGTGGTTCAGAGAAGGAATTTTGAAGATTTAATAACTGGGGCAGCCCCAGTGGCGCAGCAGTTTAGCGCCACCTGCGGCCCAGGGTGTGATCCTGGAGACCCTGGATCGAGTCCCACGTCGGGCTCCCTGCATGGAACCTGCTTCTCCTTCTGCCTGTGTCTCTGCCCCATTCTCTCTTTCTCTCTCTCTCTCTCTGCGTCTCTATGAATAAATAAATAAATAAAATCTTTAAAAAAAAGATTTAATAATTGATTTCAAAGATATCACAGAATTTTTTTGAGAATAAAGAGTATCAGTCTACAGAAAACTATATATAATATTAACAAAGATACTAATAGTTATTTGGAGAGGGGGCATTCCATGGAACTGCAGCGAAGGGATTTTTCTAATAAAGAGTAAATATAGCATATGATTTGAGAATATATTATACTGAAAAAAAGTGTTAAGAAATAAAGGGAGCATCAGAAGAGATGCTGAGACTAGAATGATGCTACAGATGTTCATCTCCCCCCACCCCTCTAGTGGGGCTGTATACATTGTGATCTTAGATAATAGTCTCACTTTTTTTTTCCCTTTTCATATCAAATTAAAGATTTCCAGCATACTCTTTCTATCCCTATATCTCTGTTGTGTGTGTGTTTGTTTTGTATTTTGGTGTTTATGGTTCTAAATTGTTTACTTTTTTTATTAAAGTGATTTTTTTTTATTGTGGTTAAATATCCATAGCATGAAATTTATCATTTTAACAGTGTTTAAGTGTGTAATTCAGTGGCTTTAAATACATTCACAGTGTTGTGCAACCATTACCACTATCCATCTCTAGAACATTTTCATATTTTTCTAACTGAGACTCTTACATCATCCATTAAACACTAACTTTCCAGTCCTTTCTCTGACTTGCTGCTGGCAACCATCATTATACTTTCTGTCTCCATGAATTTAGCTATGCTAGTACCTCATGTAAGTGGGATTGTACAACATATTTCCTTTTTTTTTTATTTACATATTTCCTTTTTGACAGACTTATTTCATTTATCCATTATGTCTTCAGGGTTCATCCATATTGTAGCATGTGTCAGAATTTCCTTCGTTTTTAAGACTGAATAATATTCTATTGTATGTATGTACCACATTTTGTTTGCCCATTCATCTGTCAGTGGTTACTTGGGTTGCTTCCATCTCTTGGCTGTTGTGGATATGTTGCTATGAACATGGATGTATAAATATCTGTTTGAGTCCCTTCTTTCAGTTCTTTTTTGGGGAGTGTATACCCCAAAGTGGAATTGCTGGATCACTTAATTTTTTGAGGAACCTCCATACTATTTTCCCACAATGAGCTACCTATATTTTATGTTCCCAACCAGCGATACACAAGTATTTCAATTTCTCCACATCCTTGCTAACACTTATTATTGTCTGTGGTATTTGTGCATGATTGATTGATTGTTTTTATATAATAGCCATCCTAATGGGTGTGCATCGGTGGTGGTTCATTTCTGGTTTTGATTTGAAGTTACACAATGATTAGTGATATTGATCATCTTTACATGTACTTATTGATCATTTGTATATTTTCTTTGGAGAAATTTGGTTGTTTACTTTTGTATAGTTAAAAATGTCATCCCTGGTATTGATTCTGCTTTTTTTTTTTTTTTTAAGTGGCTTGAGCTCATGGGTCTTGAACTCATGACCCTGAGCTGAGATCAAGACCTGAGCTGAGATCAAGAGTCAAATGCTTAACCAACTGAGCCGCCTTCGCCCCAATGATTTTGCATTTTTAACTACATTTTAGATTATGGTGTAAAAGGAAAATGTACCTTAATAAAAAATAATAATAATAATAAGCATCTTGGTGGAACTGGGAGTATGGCCTGGCTTCCCAGTTAGCCCACTTTACATTTAATAGGACATCTCTCCAAAGTTTTAAAAAAAAATTACTCATTTCTGACATTCTCCTTTCTCTCCATATCACATTCTAAGTTCCCTTACAGAGATCAGTAAAAGCAATTGGAAGAAGAAATAAGTCAGATGACTGGCATTTGGAAGGGGACAATAGAATGGAAGGAGAGAACAAACTAACCAAGGATTGTGAACAGACAGTTCATATCCATTACTTACCATATATCAAGACTACTCTCTATACTTAAACTGAGCTTTTTTTCTTATCATCTTCATAATAGTGTAGTTCATGGGTTTGAATATGAAGTGTCGTATTAATTAACATTGATATAAGAGCTTAATTTAGGGAAATATTTGAGGTAATGCTGAAAAGATTAGGGCCATTTTGAGGAAAGCCTTCATCTCCATATTTTATCCTAGGAGTTGGGGACCCATTGAAAGTTCTTGAGGAGTGGATTGTGCACTATATTCTCTCTGTGTTTTAGGAAGATATTTCTGACCATGATATGTTGGAGGAATTCGGCACTAACGATTTGTGATGAATAGTTATTATTTTACTATAATTAATACCCATCACAGGCTGCATTTATAAATGCTTGGGTTTTAAAAAAATAATGTATCTTTAATCACATGACTTATACTTTGAAGTGGAATCACTGAGTTTTTGAGAATTAAAGATTGAATTGACATTTGCAAACAACTAAAATGTCTACTGATAAGATTAATGTGAAGTGCATATTAATAGCTTTGGAGAGAGAGTCGATTTAATGTCTTAGTACGAGGTAAAGAATGGTATGTATGGAAAAGGAAAAGAGCATGCTTAAGACAAACACTTGAAAACATAATGCTCATTCTGAATATATCTAAGAACAGATGTGTGTTTATATTTTTTGAGTATGAATGAATATTGTCCTTAAATTTGAAGCACATTTCAAAACATTCCTAAAATATTAATTCTGATATTTGGGTAAGGAAGACTCAAGATATTTAAGAGAAAATACCATGTTTATTTTTTTGGATTTTTGTAAAGAAAACTTTACTTTCACTTTCTAGGGAATACCTGAGTTAGTAGTTAGAGAAGTTTAAAAGGGACCTACAGCATTGCCCTGCTTTGGTTGTATTCACATTACTGACTTTGTATGGGAGGTTCACCAGCTGTTTGACTGGCAGGAGCAGCAGCTTTCACTTCAGTAGTTTATAATTCCTGGCTATTCTAGGATAGTTTGCACTTCACCAAGCCTCAGACAGGTCAGGACATTTGGTAGGAGAAGGTTGAAAGACAAAGCAGCAGGCCTTGGGTTCTCGACCTTTTTTTTGTTTTTTAATTAGAAAATTATATTTTAATTTGTGCTTAGAGTTTTTAGTAATGTGCTTGTATTACATGTAGAAAGCATTCATCAACCTAGAGGAGTTTTAAAATGTCAAAACCAGGAAAAGCTACTTTAAACCATGGCTTGGTTCCTGTTGATCTTAAAAGTGCAAAAGAGCCTCTGCCTCATCAAACTGTGATGAAGATCTTTAGCATTAGCATCATTGCCCAAGGCCTCCCCTTTTGTCGAAGACGGGTAAGTCTTGCATCTGAAAAACAGGAATGTTTATTTAAATCAAGTACTTCTGCTTCCTTTAGTGAAGAAATGCTTCAAATTTCTATTGATATTTATAAATAAAATTATCAGTGCATTCTGTAGCCAAATAAAACTTATATATAAGCGGTAGTTATAATAGTATGATAGAGGCCTGGAAGGCAGGGTTACTCAATCCACTTTTTTTCTCACTTATTTTTCTTGATATTAGAATCATTTAAATTTATTTAAAATTGGTAAATGTAAAAAGGATGTTTTAAAATACGTTAGCAAATACTAAAACCCCCAATTTGTAGTTTTTATTCTGTGGGAAAAGCAAGAAACTGGTGATATTCTTCTTATATATATATGGGAACTACAGCGTTTAGCTCTTTTAAAGAGTATTCCAAGTTCCCTAGATTTATCTGGCCCTTAGAGCTGTGTTATTTTAAATTGCTATTTTTTTTTAATTCAAGCTTAATGTAATAGGTACTTTACTTTTAGCTGTTATATAAAATAAAAATAGCATGCTATTGTGTGGCAGTTACGATAGAGTTTATATATAGACAATCCTGAACTAACAAACATTTTGTAGAACTTGTGCTAACGTATAATCGTTATGATCTATTAGATATTTTTCAGGATGACATTCTCTTCTCCATTACCAAGTTCTGATCCCATTAATATTAGCAGTTTTATTGTATTTTTTTGTGTTAACTTGGTATTGCTAGTTTGAATTATTAACCAGAGTGATACATTTTTAGATCTAAAATATGTTTATGATCCTGAACTCATTAAACCAAGAAAACACCATAAAAATCTGAGATCAAATGGGTGTTTGCATCTAACAGTGCTATTAATGTTTTAGTTCCCTTTTTACCTTTTTTTTCAAAAAAAAAAAAAAAAACTAAAAGGGAAATATTCTACTAAACAAGTATATTAACACACAACGCCTAAAAAATTTTTTCTCCTTAGTGAAAAGAATCTTTTATTTGCTGGGACTTATTAACCTTTGTAAAAATATGTTTTCAAATTATCTTAGTTCCTTTTGAGTAGTTTCCACTTCTACTCCAGACAAGTGGTAGCCATGTTGAAAAACATTTTGAATGAGGTTTAAATGTAATACAGTTTCAGCATTGAAAATGGAATACAAATATCTCCATCACTCTTTAATTTTCTTCTTTAGTATGTTGTTAGAAAGGGTTTATTTTGTCTTCTTTCACTTTGTCACTTTTGTAACTTCTGAATGAGGTCACTATTCTGATTTAAGCATTTACACAGGGACCTCTAATAGCTTTAAAGTCACTAATAAACTAATTTATTATTTTAACACTTCCATAAAGGAAAATACCAACACAAGTAAATTTTTAGATTGAGGAAAAGAAATGTGAGTTTTTTAAATGAAAGGATTAAGATACTTAAAAACAAGATAATCTGGTTCTTTGTTGTTATTTCTAATAAATTCTTAGGTACAATATATGGTAGATTACTTCATTATGTCATAGTTAATGTTTTCTACCTTTATTTTCTAATATACGTGAAATTTAAAAGGCTCAGAAGCAGCTTCTATAAGAAAAATTAATAGAAAACTTCAAGGCTTTCCCTGAGGGCTTCATAGGGTCACTATGCAGCTTGACTTTTCTAGGTTACTATGTTATGTTAATTTATAGCCTTGCATTTGTAATAACTGAAGAGAACTAAATTTGAAAAATAAAAATCATGAGAACATTTTCTTTGGAAGATAGTTAAAAAACACATTTAGTCTTAGACTGCCTGCCTGCCAGGAACTTGCTATTGCATAACTCATTGACTCTGAGTACTAGAAATATTAGAGAGATAGGGTAATTATATATACCCCCCCCCCCCCATTTCAGGGCTGGTTAATTTAGATAGTTTTTAATTGATTTACATGTTCTTTGTTATTTAATTTATTCACTTTCCTTTGGTAAGTTGATAATTAACATTTTTAAAATTTTATTTTTCTTTATCAAAGATTTAAGAAAACTTTTGGTATGATATGTAATTAATCCTTTTTTTTTTTTTTAAGTAACATCCAGTATATTGCTTACACTGGGTATATTTTGCTTTCAAGCCACTTTTTCTACACTGACAACAAAGTACACAAAGCAGAATGATTTCTGTATTTTGTAGGCAATTTTTTTTTCCTTTTCAATAGTGAGCTACTGTGCACTACAGTGACCTCTTACCAAAATGTAGCAATCTTATTAAAATTTGAAGAACATGATACATTCCTCCAGCCCTCATAGAGGTTCATCCACTTAATGTTTGCACAATAAAAAAAAAACTTCAAAATTTGTGAAAAATCCTTTAGTTGCTATAACTTCAATGTACATCTCTCGAAATGTTTTCATAAAATTTATTTACCTCACTATTAAGTATAATATTGGTATTGGTAGTCGAATTTATTTTTATATAAATTATTCTAGTCTTTCATCAGAGGTATTTTGGAATTATACTAACAATTGTAAAGAAATAGCAATCTAGCTGTTAACTGGTTACTGTAAATCAAAATATTTTTAGTATTAAGGTCCTCATTATTTATTTACATTTGCTTAGACATTCTTGGTAATAAGTTTCACTTGGAATACTTTTTAAAAATGTAGAATCCTGGGGCATCTGGGTGGCTCAGTCGGTGAAACGTCCAACTCTTCATTACATCCAGCTCTTGATTTTGACTCAGGTCATGATCTCAGGGTTGTGGAATTGAGCCCTTGTTGGGCTTAACACTTTGCATAATCTGCTTGGGATATTCTCTCTCTCTCTCTCTCCCTCAGCCCGTCCCCCTGGTTGTGCGCTCTCTATAAATAAATGAAATAAATAAATAAAATCTTTAAAAAAATGTAGAATCCTAGGTTCCCCTCTTTTTGGATAGTTTTATGTAAGCGATCTGGATTAAGGTTCAGGGATCTATGTGTATTTTTAAAGCCCTGTAGGTAATTGAATCAGATAATTTGAGAGTACTAGTTGAGTACATAACTTTTTATTCTAAAAGAACTGATTCTCCTTGAGAGTAAGAGAAATTTTACAGGAAAAACTTATTTATTCTATAAAATCACTGGATATTTTCAATTTTCTTTGAAATTGGAATGCCCAATTATGGTAATACTGTCTTTCTTAAATCCTAAGGTATGTTATTTTTTCTCATTATAAACATAAATAGGAATGTTTAAAATGTGAAAAAATAATGTACCTTAGATAGAGTTTGATGTTATTTTATAGCTTATTTGGTAGCATTTTTTTTTTTTTTTGTAAGAGAAACAACATCTTAACAATAATAGTAAGAAAATGTATTTCAGTGCTTGAATCACATTTCTTAACACCTTTTGTTTGGGAGATTTTAAAACATTTACAGTATTTTCAGAAGATTACTCTTCATTGTTATTTCTTGGTAGAAATTTCCAAATGACATGAAAACGACAATGGATATTGGGCTTTTAAAGATACCTGACTGTGCTGGCATATAGACAAAATATCATTTTTAGAGTGCCATATATATGCTAGGTTTAAACCAAGCATTGGCAACAGAGCTAGTCAAAATACCACATTTAAAATAATTTTCTTTAAAGTGAAAACAGAAATAAAATTAGAATATTTGTGTCATTTGAGAAAATGTTAATAGCACTCTGTGTATTGTTATTATTGCAGGTTAGCTTAAGTGAAACTATTTCTGCAAAGGGCCAGTAAATATTTTAGGCCTTGTGGACTTTAAAGTCGCTGTTAGAACTACTCATCCCTGCCACTGGAGCATGAAAGCAGCTGTAGACAATACTTAAATGAATGGCTGAATGGACACAACTGTGTTTTAATAAACATTTACCTGCAAAAGAGTGAAATCTGGATTTGTATGCTTATAATGATACTATAATAAATCTCCTGCGTATGTCTTTTTTGCTTGTATATAAGTTTCAGCTCATGGTAAATTTTTAGAATGAGGTTGTTAAGGCTGTAAGTCTTACATTTTCTTTAAAACTATCATCCTCTCTTCTAATTCTTTGTGGTTATGTAGAAAAAAACTTTGTGTAGCTACCTGCTAGAATTTTAGCTACTACTTAGTATTTCTCTTCATAATATACAGTATTAGTATAATAAAGCTATTAATAATTGCCATCTTTTTAAAAAAACTCACTATGTATTCTAGGCACTGTTTTAACTCTTTTGTATATCTTAACCAACTTAATGCTTAAATGACTTAAATGTTTAAGTACTTTAAATCAGGTATTCTCTACATTCAGTAGACTAGAAAACGGAGGCTCAAATCAGTTATCTTTCCCAGTTTTCTTGGTGAATAATAAAGCTGATATTTAGTAGAGCTCACTAATGCTGCACCTAGTAGCAGTAGCCATTCTCTTTATACATTTGTTTTCATGTGAACTTAACACTTTGCAACTATTAGTATTTTGGAGGGTAAGCCTGGGACCCTATCATTGTTGACATTGTTTCTGTGAGAAAATAGATTCAAAGATTAAAACAAGTAACTTACAAATAACTTTTGATAGCAGAGAACTTTTATAAATACAGGGTTTTTGTTGTAATCTCTTTTAAGAGGTTTTATTTATAAAGTTATCCTATAGATTATGCAATAATTATAGTAATAAAAAACTGGAAATATTTGAACAGTATGCATGTTTGTCTATTGTCTTTGTAAGCTGAGGGATGATCCCTTTTAAAAAATTATTCATGACACTTGTTAAAATGGCAAGATAGACTTTATTCAGGGGCACTCTAGTGATATATAGGTATAGGTAACTACTACAAAGTGAGTAGGGGAGTGAGATTGGGCTCAACCCAAATACAACAAAGAAAAGTGAGAATTTATAGCCAAGGAACAGTTTGGTGAGCAGTGGTAGAAAATTACTAAGAGGAAACATCGGTAGGGGGATTCTGGCTAAACCAGTTTAACAACACCTGGAGGATGATAGAGGATGAGGAACCCAGCAGTCATGAAAGGTGATCATATACCAAGATTGGGAGGATTCTGGTTAAACTGAGTAGGATTCTTGCTGAAATCCCAAAGACAGGGCCTAGTTGAAAAAGAGCTCAGTGAGCCTATCTAGATTTGGTCAAGAAGAGAATCTTTGGCAGGCAACAACTGGACAGATCAACCATCCTCAAACTACAGTGCAGTATCATTCTCATCAGCTTCTTCAACTAGCACTTTTGACAACGAGGACAAAAATTTAAAACAACATTGTACCTCTCTGAGCTTCAATTATGTTTTAAGTTTTTCCTTCATTGTTATCGATGATGATACTAGACACCTATATTCAAAATTCTAACCTCATAAATAAGGTTAATTTAATTAGCTGTTTTTGTATGTGTACTATTCAGTTAGTTTAAGCTGTCTATAATTTTAATCTATGCCCCTCTCATGACTGTTGACTAGTCTATTAGTACCTTTTCAGCAAAGATCTGCCAGGTTTATCAAATAGTTATATTACCTTTGTTTTTAAAAACATCTATAATTGTTTACAATAAGTTTCATTTGTGGGAAGATTTTGTATATATCCGTAAAGTTAGACCATCATAAACTCTGTTGCTAAATCAACCTGTGAGTTATTATCCTTCTGAATTTACTAATCCTGCAAATTCTCCAGATTGAATGGTGATACAGGGAATTTGAATTTTCTTCCAATAATTAATATCTTTTACTTTTCTTTATAAAAATAAGATGTACTTAGTATATACAATTTAGAAAAAATACAATTTCCTAAAGTATTAGTAATACCACTGCTCAAAAGAACCACAGTAACAATTTTAAGTAAATAATTTTTTAGCAATATTAACTTTAATTCATTTTTAGTATATTGCTGGTGGTTTCCCATAATTGTAGTTATTCAAAAATATATAATCTAAATGAATGTTCCATAATTTTCCCACTATTATTGATTTAGACAGTACCTGCTTTGAGCCTTTTTATATATATAAATCTTTACATCTCTTTACACTGATTTCTGGAAGTAGAAGTATTGGGTCAAGGAGTATGAACTTTTTTAGATTCTTGACAAATACTGCTAAATTGTTTTCCAGAAAGTTTGTACCAATTAAAAACTGGTATGAGGGATTTCTAGTGTTATTTTAAAGAGAAAGAAGTCATATTCTAAGCAAATTTATTCCTATGTGGTAAAGTTTTGTGGATTTTAGTAAATTCTCTGTTATTGTATTTCTAATTGTATTATTCTAGGTTTTTATCACAGGGAATTTTTTTTCTTTTTGAGAAAGTAATGAGATAGGTTTATGCTTAACAGCTTCAGGAGGAAAATATGTAAATAGATTAAGAAATTATTAGTTCATGTGATTTTATTTTTTATTCTTTCTGAAAAATATTTGTCATGGACCCATCACCCACATAATTTTCAACTATAATTTTCTTCTCCTCCCAGTTCTAAAACTCAAATCTGTGTTTCTATCTAAACAGATGAGCTGTATGTATAACTTTATGATTTATTACATTATTTTCACTGCAAGTCTTAGGATCATTTCAGTTTTTGTGTCACCTTAATTTATCCTTTTATATTTCTGAATTTTAGTGTGATATTTGCACTGTATAAATGACAGCCTCTCCCAAAGTATATTGCTATTAATAATATCTACGACAAGAGTACTTCTCATACTAACAAGAGCAGCTGCCAGAAATACTTGCCTATTTCTTATAACACTACTACTTAGTTTTACATTTCTGACATAGCTTTGCTGTTAGCCCCAGTCCAGGTTTACCTTTTTTTTTTTTTTTTTTAATCTAGTCCAGCCATGATTAATTCTTATTGGAAGTAGTTGTAGCAAGTCTGCTCTTTTAAAATGTCTTGATGCCTGAAAGGCATTTCATGAAACTCAATATCCATTTCATGGAACTCTTAGCCAATTAGAAATAGATGGATGTTTCCCTAACATACAGAAATATGAAACTTTAAAAAGCCAGCATCCTCCATCTCTTCCCTAGACTGGTCTATTCAGGTGTCCACCAGTTACATTTGTGCCTCTTTCTTTCTAGATCCTTTCCATGACATCACAGTCTAGCTTCTCTCTCTGGTTGGAATGTTTCTCCTGGCACTGATTGCATCCACCGTAGTCCTCATCCATCAGTGGAATATACTGTAATTGTTGCGTTACATTTGGCCCTTAGGCAAATTGTGTACTGCCTAGTGATGTTATTTGATAGCTTTATATAGTTATCTTGTCTCCTCAATTAGGCTATAAACTCTTTGAGTTCAGAAATTATCTTGAATGTCTTTTTATGCTCCTAGTGATATGCAGGAGAAGGTTAATATAAATATTCTTATGACTAATGTGTTGAAGTATGTGTTAAACTTGGAAGATTCTGAAGGAGTTTTTGTACTGTTAAGAATATGGCATGTTTTTGTTTACTAAATGTTTTAAATGACTGTGCAGCTGTGATTTTGAATATTTCATTTTCTAAATTTAAATAAACTCAGATACAGTTTGACACTTAATTTTAAAAGTAATTACTACTTACCAATTTTGAAAACGAAGGAGAAACAAACATAGGGTAAAGTCATTTCAGTGGTACTTTTGAGATTCTACAGTAGCCCAAAAATGTCAGAAAGTGCTGAAATAAATAAAAAATATTACAATATGTTGGAGAGAAGGAAGAACAGGGTGGTGATTTGAACAAGGCTGGAGAGAGATTTTAATAGAGTACCTGAGTTTTTGTTTTGTTTTGTTTTGAGTAAACTAAAATGTGACTTCCTAAGGCTCTTTTCCTTACATACACATTCCATTGGAACTGGGGGAAAATTGTCATTTTCAACTGATCTGATATGCTTTATTGTCACTACTTATTTTACCAATAAAGGAATTAGTTACCACATATCAGACCATTCTATTTTAAATCCTATCAGTCTTTGTCTTCTTAAGAATGTTTCATGTGTCATGCATAAACATGAGTAAACAATGTAAATTATAAATTTTCTTGAGGTCTTACTCTCTGTACTATGCAAGGTACTAGCAATAAGTAAAAAGGTGATGACTCTTCATCACCTGTACCTGAAGATATACAAAAGTGAAAAATCACAATCCTTTATGCATTAGGTAGTCTAGTGGTAAAAACCAAAAACAGATCTTCACAGTACAAAAGGATAATTGCTTAAATGTGCCCATGTACAAAGTACTGTGGGAGCGTGAGAGGGTCACCCAAGTCTCAAAGTAAATGACTCAGGAAAGGCTTCACAGTAACTTTGAAGTAAAACATGAAGGATATTTGCTAAGCAGATGATCAGAGAAGTGATGGACAGAAGGAACTTGTATTATTGGTTGGGTTCACTCACATCTTGGCTTATCACATTATTTATATTGCTGCAAATTATTTGCTTATATCTTGACATGACATTTTTCAGTTATTAATAACAGCCAAAAAATATGTATTGAACACTTAGAGTCAAAATTTTCTAGAACCTGTGGATATTAACAGTGAACTAGATAGATAGCATGCCATCATGGAGCTTAGGTTCTACCTTATAGAAACAGAAAGGTAGTTATGCGAATGTTTTGATGACAATAAAATAATAATAGTAGTCTAACTTGAGATGCAGAGGAAGCACCATACCTGCCACATATGAACTCATATAATCTTTAAGATAACCTTGTGAAGTAGGTATTGTATCATATTATCTCTATTTTACAAATGAGGAATCTGAGGCATAGCAAAGTTAACTTGTCTTAGAGCTAATAAGTGATGGAACTGAGACTCTACCTCAGACATCTGGATCTAACATCACAAACACTGTGATACACTGACCTTGGTAAGGTTTGTTGAGTGAACAGATCCTTAGTTTCCAAATGTTGTAAGGGTTAGCTTTTGTTGTGTAGTCCTGGGTTTTTAAATGTGTAATTCTTATTTGTTCTCACAATTTATGATGGCCTCAGTATTTAGTTACTGATAACATTACTTTCTAAATATTTTCGTCAAGTGAGGTCTTTATTAGGTTGTGCCTATTAGTTGTCAGATACGACTGTAAAACAAGTTATGATGTGATTTATAAGGCTACAACTACATTGTAGAAATAACTGCCATCAATTGTCATCTCTTTCGTTGATAAACAACGATCTGTTCAAATAACTTAGTACCTTTAACATTACAGGGCCAGGCTATTAAGATGTAGTATGGGAGATAGATGAAAAATATGCTAAAAAAATAATAAACTTGGTACTAAGTCCTGGCAAGGCAAACAAGTATGAAATAAACCAACTGTGCCTTGTCTGCAGACCAGATATCCAGCAAGTCCTGAGAACTAAGAATTTTTTTAAAGTTAGCCAAACCTAACTCTAAGTAACCTAAGATATAGTCAGTTTTATTATTAATCTGAATAGTCCTAACTTTGCTGCAAAAAATACTAATGTATAATATACTGGAAGTGTTCAGTAATATATATGCACCATATTGCTTTTCTAAACTCCAAAAAGTTCTGAAGTCAGCAACACAGCTTTCTCCAAAATTGTGGAACTAACTCCACAGACCTTTGAGTTTTACAGCTATCTCCCACATACAAAAAATGAAATACACTTTGAAATGTCAAAGTAGTCAAAGCCTTAGTCTCTGAGTACATGCATATTTAAATGCTTTAAAACATACATTATATAAATGAATACCTAAATTTTACTAACCTTATTGTAGGCAACTCCATTTAATATGATAGTTCAGAGTTTATTTTTCTTCAGTGATTAAATGTAACTCTTGTTAGCAGACTTTATACATTAAATGAGGAATGAGAATCTCTACCACTTATTTTACTTCTTCCAGTTTTTTCACAGAAAATTAATACCACTAAATTAATTTATATTCTGCTAATATGTATTCTCCATAACTCCCTGTATGTGTTGCTAGTGTAACAAAGATGAGTAAGGCAGAAACCTGCCTTTCCTTAAGGAGGCTACGGACACTTGGCTGTCTCTGGGAGACTTACTCATTGTCCCCATTTTACAATCACACATCAAAATCAGAGGAACATGGATTAATTAACTTATTCAACAAATAAGCATCCATTAATTGCCAGGCACAGTTCTGGGCACTTCAGATACACTAGTGAACAAAGCAGAAACAGTCCTACTTTTTTTTTTTTTTTTTTATAATTTAACACTTTAGTGACCCTGAGAATTCTACCTAGAAGCGGATGGCATATTTGATCTGTTCAGTATGGGGTGTCTCACCCGACTCTCTTATTTACTGGTACACTTTACTAAGTCATCTGGTGGTAGTTTGTCTTACAGCTTCTCCATATGTATGTAAGGCTGCCTACATACATGTGCATGCAGGTACAGACACACTTTGACTTGACAGGACTATGTTGGTGACTTTATATGTATAATCTATTGGTTTTCAAATACTATTAGATAGTATTTAGTACAGAATAGTATTTTGAGGTTCTGAAAGATCAAGTATGATTCTTTTTATTCTTTTTATGTTATTGAAAGGAAACTTTATATCCTAATGGGCACATCTAGTGATTTCTTTCTGGGCTGTTCCTGGGTCAGAATTAGAGCTCTTGACTCTATCTCTGACTTGTGGAAAGTTGCATAAATTAATGTGTGTCTCATGTATAAACCAGTTAAATAATGGTTGATATAGTTAATAGTAAATATGTTTATGGTAGGTGTAAATAATGATAGATAGAATTTAAGGTTTTTTTAATTTATTAGAAATTTCACCATAGATGTAATAGCAGAAAGAACTACCATTTGCGGTAAAGCCAATGACATTCTAAATGTTAGGAGTTACAGTTCAATTATTTCCATTTATAAGTACCTATTGATGCAGTGCATGTACTTATTTGCATGTACAATGTTTTGTTTCTAAGTTGTGAGAAGTAAAATAGATTTTTTTTCAAAAGTAAATCTAAGATTAATAAAGTTTTCTCTTGTGACTTTGGTAAATCCCTAAATGTTTATGTTTATATTTATAAATTTTATTGACATTTATTTGGGTCTAGAGGAAAAGCAATTAGGAGTATTTCTCAAACATTAATACATTAATACTGATTCCAAAATCACATGGCTAGTTATTTATCATTATTATATGATATTTCATAAAATAATAGAGAAATCTATTTTGAGAGAAAAAATGTAATGTTGGATGCAATTTTCTTAAATTTTTTCTCCTTGCTAGTGGTGAAAATGAAAATTGAAACTTGTGGGTTATTCCTATATTTAATTACATTTTTGTGTGTGAGTGATTTCATAGAGTTCACTTGGGAGCAATTTAAGCTTAAACAGCTTTTCTAATAATCTACAGAAATCTCTGCATTATCACCTTAGATTTTCAAATGTCATTGTTACTACTAGTTTGAACATGTAGGGGCAGTATAGTACTGTTTTTGTAAACCTTGTCTGAATTTGTGGGATTTTGAATCTGTAAGTAGTGTTAAAAGTTCGTTCTTCTTTGCAAAAAGGCAGCTATATGCCTTACTTTTTAAAGGATGAATGGGACTATTTCATTAAGTTGAAACTATTCTTTCAATTCAGGTTCTTATGTATATTATCCAAAAGCTTTTATATGATGTAGGCTCATGGCCTTAATCTATATTTGAAGTCAAGAAATATGTTAAGCTACTTAACAAGAAAAAAGTGCACTTTTATCATTAGACAATAAAAATGATAGGTAAGTGGCTTTGCAAAAATAGCAAAATAATTAAAATCAGTGCAGTTTTCCTCCTTTTTAAAAAAACATAGAGAATGCTTCATGAATTTGCATGTCATCCTTATGCAGTGGCTATGCTAGTCTTCTCTGTATCGTTCCAGTTTTAGTATATGTGCTGCCAAAGTGACCACTAATATTTGTGCAATTTTACTCTTAGTCATTCTGTATCAATCTTTTCAAACACAGAGGTTTAACTATGAGAATTTTTTAAGTAAAGTCGTAATTTTTCAATCTGACAACTGAACAAAACTTAGATTACTAAATAGTCTTTTTTTAAGATTCAGGTATTTTTTTCAGTATCAAAATGATTAGGGTTATTACAAAGTTGATAGTTGATAGGTTTTTTTCCATTTAAATTGATTTACGCTTAAAAACAACTGAGTAGTTTTCTTTTCCATTTATTCATTCAGTAACTTCTGTGAGTCAAGAACTGCTTTAGGCATTTGGAGTTACCACCACAGTGAATGAAAACAGACTCCAGTCCTCACCCTTATGGAGTTTATATCAGAATAGTGGAGTGCTTAACAGCATAGATGATAGTCATTTAAATTTGGTATTATATTCTTAGCTTCACCACTTAATAAGCCTCGTTAAATGAGATAATATAAGTACCTACTTCATAGGGTTGTTGTAAGAATAAAATGAAATAACTTATACAAAGTATGATTATATAATAAAAACTTTAATAACTGTTATGAGGTCCACAAAATAGTTTTTTAGATATGTTGGTAAAAATTATAATTAATTCTCCTGACATGATAGTACTTATTTCTTTTAAAGTTAGTGTTTTGAATATTTTTTTCACATTTAGTTTCTTCAAATTGTGAAAGAAAATGCATAGCACCAATTTTGAATAGTCATTTTTCTTAAACAGTTTCCTGAGTGACTGTTAATCTCTAAATGGAAAGCTACTGCACGTAAAAAATTAATGTGATTTGGTTCTACTTTCGTTATGTAGATTCATTCAGTGTGACTATCATATGTTTAAAAATTAACCCCATTATGTCTTACTAAATTAAGGTAACATGTCTATCTTAGTATTTTGTTTGGAGTTTCTCAGATGTTTAGAATAAATATGTTGGCTTCAAATACCATTAAATTAAAACAAAAGGCTGTATATGAATTAAAAACAGTTTATCGATTTACATGTAAGCTGCTAAAATGTCTAGCAAATAGTTTTCATTATGATTTTAAGCTCTGACTCCACTTCTTTCCCTAGAGGCCCCAAAATAAGTTAATTAGGAAGTGGAACATACTTGTTAACATCTTTGAAAACTAGCTTGTCAAAATGGCCCCTGGAATATCATTACTATATAAGAATTGAGACCGTTAAAGAATTGATTCACAAGTCTTAACAAAAATGCTTAGAATTGAGATCTTTCTTTGGTGTGCTAGTTCTCTTTATTTTTTAATTATGTGGAAACCCCATATAGTACCCCCCCCATACACATTAATGAAATTCTCACCCACCCCACCTCTGTATAGTAGCTTATCTGCTGTGTTCATGCTGCAACTGCTGCATTGAGGGGAAGTAGTGTTCTGCCGTTTTCATATTAGCTTTGTTATCATGCAGTATTTTCAGCTGCTCATACTCATTACCATACAGCTGGTATGTAGAGAAGAGAAGGAAGCAAGCAGAAGTTGTACTGTCTACAAGAATAAGAAGCTCTCTTGCAGATGGGGTGCTGGCAGATGGGGCATGTGTTTGAACAGGTTTTACTAATAACAGAGTGCATTAAAAATCATTCTGAAAAAGTCCTAAGGTCAGTGCCATGAATTCAGAGCTTGAGAGGTTGTTCAGCTTTTTGTAGACCTTATTAGAATATTAATTAACTCTAATACAAAAAAGTAATAAATGGCCAACCACAACCTCTTCCAGAATATTTTTATCAGTTTTTTCTTTTTTCATTTTAGAATATTTTCTCTTCAGTGTAATTTAAAAATCATTGATACTGTTCACTACTGTCTGTCATTGTCTTGCACTGTATTTTGTACTTTTCAATATAATTACTTAAAATTCCCAGACTATGGTTATATACAGAAGTATATATACTTTGAGCAATGTAATAACATTCTTCAGCTTTAATATATAAATGTTAAAATATTTCTTAGAAGATGAAAACCAAAGAGGATTTAGAAATGCCTATTTATATTGTTGACTACATTGAAGTTTAAGATGAATTATGTTCTATCTCCATTCAAAGTTAGAAGTGAATGTTATATCCCAAAATGAATCTTTTGTTAAAATTATTACTTACAGTAAACTTTTCATATTCACAAAACCAAACGAAATAGTAATGAAATAACAGTAGCTTTAAAAAAAAAAGTATTTCAGTAGGATCTTATTCCTTTTGATCTTTTTCATTAATTGTAGTGTTTCTTGGTAGATCCTGTCTCAGTGGGAGATCATGATAAAAAGCAAAATAAAGATAGCCAATTATATGTAAAATATGCAGTATTCAGTTTAATTTTAATGGAAATGGCACTTAGCCTGTTATTTTGTTCATAGAGATTAAAATATATATTGCCAAAGTTTTTTTTTTAGGTGATATTTTAATGCTTTTGGTTAACTCTGAAAAACTTTCATGCTTAAGATTTCTTTGTCAGTAAAATGGAGATACAAAAATGCTATCTGTTGTGTTAATACCAATGAATAAATAAAATACTTTGAGATCTGTGGGAAATAATGTACATTAAGTGTTGTTAAAAGTGTGTATATCCCTTTTAATAGTAAAAGTTTATATTCTGTTGGGCATTTTTAAAGGTACAGGAAATCCTAAGCCAGGTTGGCTTTTAATAGCAAAGATAATTGCATTTTGTTGCATATCAAACTATGTATTTTCTTCCAGTTTAGTTTATGCTTTAATTGTGTAACTGATAAATATCCAGAAAATTTTAATACTCTTCCCTGAAGGGGAAATATATGTATATAAATATATAAGATACTATAAATAATACTATTTATAACACAGTACTAAATAAATAATAAATATATAAAATGTGTTGTTCACCTATATTACCTTTCCTTATACTGAAAATTATGAGTTTTTCAAATTATGCTGAAAATTAATAATTTCCAGTTATTTCTGTAATTCTGTCATTATTGATTAAAGTGAGTGCTATGTTGTTCATTATCTCATGTAAATATTATTTATTGATACCCTGATAAGCATAAGGACTATGTGAGGAGATGAGGTAAAAGAATCAAAATAGAAGTGGTCACTGCTTTCATGGAATTTGCAGTTAAATGGGGGAAAGATGGACAAATAATTAATGTGTCTACACTGTGACAAGGCATTGGTTCAAGCACTGTGATTAACAGCTTTAGAATGGGGAGAAGGTGGCCCTGAGAAGGGAATTTGAAATGACCTATACATGGATGGTTCCCATATTTTCGTCTCCAATCTAGACCTTTGTTCTGAGCTCTGGAGCTAGTTGGAGCATATCCTCACCTGGATATCTCAAACCACATAGGATCAAACATGTAGTTTGTCACCCTCCCTCCCCCAGGAAAGAAAAACAAGCAAACACCGACTCTTGTCCAGTATCCTCTCTCATGTCCCATCCAGTTGCATAAGAAACCTAGGTGTCATCCTTGATAATTCCTCCTCCTTTACTCTTTATGACTAATTGATCTGTCACCAAATCCTATCAGTTTTGTATCCTAAACATCTCTTAAATGTTCACTTCCATCTGTCTTTGTTGCACCTAGCTAGTCTAAGCGACTATTATCTCTTGCCTGGCCTGGTGAAGTAACTTCCTGACAGTCTCTCCACATCCACTCTCACTTCCATTCTGGTTTTAACATTACATTTAGAATGATTTTTCAAGAGACATATCTGATTATTCCCTTCCTGTGACCATGTCCAGCATTAGCTTTTCATTACTCCTACAGCAAAGACCAAAATCCTGTATGAGATCTTGCATAACCTAGGTCTTGTGTACTTCTCTAGCCTCATTTTGCACTATCTGTAGAACTGGTATTCTGGGCACTGCAGCCATAGGGATGCCCTTCCCCCACCACAACACACTTTAGTCATTCCTTCAGAGGAGTCTTCTCCGAACCCCCGGACTAGCCCCAAAACTTAACATGATGGATGCGTTGTCCTAACACTGCAGTGTTTACCACAGTCTTGCTTTTGCCTTGTTTTGTTTCATTTGTCTTCCTCTCCTACCATATTGTGAAAGCTCCTAAATAACCATTTAAATCTACATTGGTTGTAATTATGTATCCCAGATAGAATAGAAATAATTAGTTGAAACAATGTAGGATAGAATCATGGAGGTATGTATCAACACTAATATTTACTCCTAGGGAGTGATAACTACACATGGCTGAAATTGACATTTTTTAAAAGATAGATTGGCCCTTACAAAAAGATCTGTGTGGGGCAGCCTGGGTGGCTCAGTGGTTTAGCGCCGCCTTCAGCCTGGGGCCTAATCCTGGAGACACAGGATCGAGTCCCACGTCGGGCTCCCTGCATGGAGCCTGCTTCTCCCTCTGCCTGTGTCTCTGCCTCTCGCTTTCTCTGTGCCTCTCATGAATAAATAAATAAAATCTTAAAAAACAAACAAACAAACAAACCAAAAAGATCTATGTGATGAAATTAAGAAACAGGACCAAAGTGATAACCACATATTGAAGTATATGTTGTATACATACTCTGAACCCCCCCCCCCAACTATTACTTAGTTAATAAATATTTTAGGCTGTCTTATTAAACTAAAAAATTTAAAGTCAAGTAGAAGTCATAATTCCCCATTAAGTGTTTTGAGGTCGTAATAACAGCATTTAAAACAGTTTCTTTAGTGTTGGGATACATAACTTTTGCCAGTTTTCTGTAGTTTTCAGATCATTTGGGTAAGGGAGAAAGACCTAGTACCTTTTCACAAGGTCTTTCCAGTGAGTTACTTGGTGTGTTCTGTTCTAAGCTTTTTTTTTTTTTTCATTATTTCATGTTTTAGAGATATAAAGTATACGGCATGAAGGAGAGGATAGGATATAGTTCGGGGCGGGGGGAGTTAGAAAAGGAAGCAAAACCCATATATTATTGTAAGCACCTTTCATCAGATTTTCTTTCACTATGCCTACTGATGCCTGCTTTACTCTCAATATAATGTCAAAGATAACAGGAACAAGGCTTCACCAAGGAGGCATTGCAGTAGTGAATTAATTCTTTGTCAGGCTGCTCTTGGTAAATTCCCAGAAGTAAAGTGTATCAGAGTATACAATTAGCTACCTACTTTGTCTCTTCTTTCTCGTGTCTTCTGTGACTTAACACAGATTTCATCTACACATCGCACATTTGCATACTGAAATAGCTCAGGAAACATCCTAGAGATTTCTTAACTACCAATACTACTTGCTATGTATGTAGAAACCTTATTTTCATTTTCTATAAACTGGAGACCAAGATTTGTCTGTGTTCAAATCCTAGCCATCCTATTTAGTAGTTATATGCCCTTGGGGAGGTTATCAAAACTCTCTGCGCCTCATCTGTAAAATGGAATAATAGCATGTACTTCATAGGGTCATTAGACAGCTTCAGTGAATTTATATAAGTACCTTGAAGAGTGCTTGTAAGTTCTCTGTATACTTAATTTTCTTAAGAGAACTTCTTTAAAAAAAAAAAGTTGCTTATTCTTTTTAAAGATTTTTTTTTTTAATTAGGGACAGAGAGAGAGAGAGAAGGGGGGGGTAAGGGGGGAAGCAGGCTTCGTGTAGGGAGCCTGACATGGGACTCGATCCTGGGTCTCCAGGATCATGCCCTGGGCTGAAGGCAGCACTAAACCGCTAAGCCACCGGGGCTGCCCACAGTTGATTATTCAAGCTTGAATTAGTTCACGGTATTTTTGATGGTGGGCAGTAAACGAACACTCAAATCAGATTAAGTATAGTGTTTATTTTCCCTTTTCTTTCTTTAGGCTTAAAATATTGCCTTGTGTTTCTTGAAAGTATCTCTTCCTCTTTCTAGCTCTATGCATTGTCATATGAATTGAGCAATTCCATTTATCAATTATATTGATCTGTAATTTTTTATTGACTGTCCTTCCCCCCTGAATTGGGAGTTCTTCCAGGATAGAGATTATATCTTGCTCAATTTTGCCTACTTTTTGCTTTGTGTCTGGCTTTCAAGAACCCTGGCTAAATATTTCTTGAATGTAGCAGATGTAGATCTATCAAAATAAAATGTTTGAGTCACTGTTTAGTTTTTTCTTCCCATCTTGTTTCATCGTTTAGAAAACAGGGAACCCTTATATGAAGCAGGATTCATTTGGGTGAGACTAATAATATTACAGTGGAATTTGGGGTTAGAGTCTCACCAGAAGTTTTTCTCACAGTAATTTCCTTTTTCTATGCTACCTATATAGAAAAACAAATATAGTACGTTTCACAAAGTTAAAGTCTTTGAAAGAAATGAATTGGAGAGTAACTTACATCTTGGTCTAACAGAATCCGTTTTTTGCAATTGTCTAATAAAAGCTAGTTGAATAAAGATATCTTTAAAATACCAGTTAATGTTAATATACTCCCTACATTGTGATCATGATGATTAACGTCTCCATTTAACATCTCTTGAAAAATATGTTCTTAATATGCTGTTTTATCTCTTGATAGAATAACTTTAAAGGAAGGGCTGAAAATGAAGAAGGGTTTGTGTGTGTGTATGTGTCTTTATCCCAAGGGCTAACAAAATATTACAACTTTAAGAATATTCCATAGTTCAACATCTTTTTGCTAGCTTTGACTTTATGTGTATTAGATTTAAGTTGTTCCTCATAGGATTTTTTTTTCATGTTGTAAAAGTTTGAACATGTATTGACTCAAAAAGAATTTAAGATTCAGTTTTCCAAGAGTGTTCTCAAATCACCATGTAACAGTTTTCAACAGACCAGCTGTGTGCACAGAGCAGATCTTAAATTGTAATGCACATTTGTTTATTAGTCATTGTGCCATCATTACATACCATGAGTTCACACAGCTGGAAGGAAACTCATGATATCCGTCCTGCAGAAAGAACTCTTTAGAATCATGTATCAAGTGTGGCATACTTTCAAAGTTAGTTTTTAAACATTTAGAGGCTTTGAGTATTTATAGACAAATATGTTCTTAGATATGAAGGAGCTTTTTAATAAAGAAAATGAATAAAATATTTCTATTATAGTAGTTTTGCCAAGATGCCAAAGTGCTTCTGACCATTGTTCTTATAGTTCACTGCAAATAAAAAAACTACTATAGTTTGTTACCTTTTCAGATTAATAATTATTTTGAAAATACTTCCACGACAGGCAAAATTATGTCAAACCCTACTCATGACCCATCTATTTATAGCATTTTTTTTTGTACTCTACTTTTATTTACTGAATCTTCATAGTCTGTTGGAATTTCCTGAAAAGCCAGGGGATCATGTAGGCATTATGCTAGTCAGATAATTCTTGATTCTTTCAAAGCAAAGAATGTGGTTTGTTAAATTATATATACAGTAATTGCTTTAAAATGTAAATTGATGTTTCGAAAATGCATCTTTAGAATCCTCCTTTTTAAATGTAGTGGGGGCATGATTACTAGGTTCTTTCCTACTTGACAGCTACATCAAACACAAATACTTAAAGAGTAGGCAAGCTACTTTAAGTAAAAAAAATTTATTAAAGATCACCATGATGCACACTTTCTAGAGTAAGAACCTGGGGTGATATATATTTCTTACTGCCCTAGCACCCAACACTTATTAATTTTAAGTGTTTTTGAATAAGTGAAATAAGTTCAAGTCCACTGGCTTTGATTCATAACTAGAGTTTGTTTTATTATTTATTTATTTATTTGTTTGTTTGTTTATTCATAACTAGAGTTTTAAAAGATCAGTTAAAGTTATCTCTTCTCATTTTGAATTCTTCTGGAAAATTCATAAGATGACTGAGATGAGATGTTATATTTTAAAAACTACAATAAGTGAGAATCTGGACTTTATCTGCTAGTCAAATTTTATAATTGGACATAATTATCAGAATTGGGAAACGAACCAGTAGAAGATTACAGAGTTGAGAATAATACATATTTTAGATTAAGCAGATCTTAGATGACTACATGCTAATGAGGGTATACCTGAGTAGGATTGTGTGTAAGGCTATACTAAGCTTTAGTTGAAGGCTTTTTTCCAACTTTGAGATTCTGTGATTATGTTCCAGAATTTTTTATGATCACAGAGATGTAAAAAGTGTACCTTGGGTAAAATCCCTTTGTCTCGAATAACTAAAGGTAACCATATCTTTTTACCATTTGCTAAAATAAGGCTGACAGAGGCCTTGTCCATCTACAGAGATCTGAGACCAACATCTTTTTCTCAAAAAGAATAAATTATCAAATGTAAAGATAAAATTGGAACATAGAAAGTGGAAGAGCAAGGAAATAGAGATATGACACAATAGATACTCCTCCATTCTATAGAATTGAGTTACTAGATATAAAGATTTAGAATAGTGCTTGGCACATGGTACAGATTAATTATTACCTGCTATTCCAATTCTCTTTCCTAAGTTTAGGAATCTTTTTGAATAGGTGCTGAGTTTGAGAGTAAGTATGATGGAAATGGAAGAGTAATTGCTGCATGAAAGAGTTGAAAAGAGTTCAAATACAGTTATATATTCTTTTCTCTGTATCTCTAATTTCAGCAAGTGAGAATTACTTTGTTGTGAGCAATCTTTAATTTTATATACATTTTTGTAAATATAAAGATTATAGGCAAATCTATATACAAAAGTTGTGTCATGTTTACTCTCATTCTAGACATCCTCTAATGACTTCATGTTGCACTTTGAATTAAATCTGAACTCTTGACCATGACTTACAAGATCCTACATAATCTGGCCCTTGGTTACCTGTCTGACATCGTCTTGTACCAGTCACTTCATCCTAGCCAGACTGGTCTTATTCTTGCTGATCCTAGGCTCTACTCTCTCAGTTTGACTTAAAAGTTGTTTCCTGGAATATGCCATTCAAAATTAGCCACACTTCTCTACTACCCTTAGTACCTACTTCTTTCATAGCACCTTGTTTTATTTCTCTCTTAGAACTAAGCATTATATGAAATTGTCTTATTCATGTGTTAGTTTACTTATTATGGGTCTTCCCTCTCCCCCCAAATGTAAACTATATGAAATTAGAAAGCTCATCTGCATTGCTTGCTACCTTATACGTAGAGCCTAGAACAGATATTAGCACATAGTAAGTGCTCAAAAGGTTATGCAAGTGAATTTGTTTATTGACAAGTAAGATGAAAGAGGGAAAAGCTCTTATTAAGCCACTTAGATGACCATTGTGAACATTTTTATGTATTTACATAGGCTTTTCTCTATGCATGCACACAGACACTTAAATATTTGCATGTATATTCTTTATATCATGTGTTTGAATCATAGGTACCTTCTACTTTACAGTAGCCCTTCCCCTAGTTCTGGACATGATGAACAGTTTCTCTGACTTTAACATTTTCTACAATGAAGAATTTTCCTTAAAAGGAGGCTTGAGTCTGGGGGTTGGAAGGGGAGGGAATCAGGAGAAAGAGGTGGGAGTAGAACAAGACAAACCTTAATTTTCCAAGCAAGTCATTCGTTTTTGAATACCAGAGGCCCTTTTCCCACATATTGATGAAAGTCAATGAATCATATAGCCTACTGCCCTGAGTTATGTTTTTTATTGTCTTTTCATCAAGTTTTTGGGAGATTATAAGGTGTGAATGAATATTTATCAGATCTCTTCTTTGTGCATCATTCCCCCCTGTATTCAAGAGAACAAGCTGCTTGTCTGTATGATCTGGTGTAAGTGCCTGCTGAAACAGAAGGACCCCTTTATTAGTCAGTGTTTATAACTAAATAAAAAGTCAACAGTCCTTACACCCACACAATAAAGTTCTCCTTGTACAGAAAGACACATATTATCCCTAAAATGGGAGAATGAGTCATGGCAGAAAGTACTTTTGAAGAAACCATCACTAGTAAGTTAAAGAATATTTTAACAGTATTATTAAATGTTTGCATTAGGAGATATATTACTAAATAGGTTACACCCTAACGAACCTTATAAGACCAATGACTACTAGAAGTCTTACAGATGTTGTTAATTCTTCAAGCTGAGGGCCGTGGTAGTTCCACGAATATCTTTGGTCCACAGACAGTAATTTCCTTTTTACTCAACATCTACCAAAATTCTGTCTTTTAAGCTTAGAAACAAGACTGTTTTATATGACATCTTCTCAGACTATTTGAATGATTTCTTCATTTTCTGACCCCCTATCCTACCCAATTTGGCACTATAGATACTCTACTAGTTTCTTGCCAGCTGGATTTTAAGTATCTTGGGGGTGGGGGTGAAAGGCTATTATTGTAATGTTCTAATTTGTCTTTAGTAGCATTTTGCAAATATTGGGAAATAGGTGATTATTTCTTAATGGTTTTCTTTTAACCGAAATCTTTCAGTTTCTTTCACTTTTTCCCCAATCACTACCATGTCTTTGCCTCAAATTTCCCACATGTAGCAGAAGCATAGTCATATGGACCCAGATAATTATTCTGCAAACTGAATAATCACGATTTAGAGTTTGCATGTATAATTGCTATTTGCAAAATAGGACACTTTTTTTTTCTTTAGTAATGTCTGACTATTTTTTTTTATAGCTTATTTTGAGCTATCACTTATCTAATAGAAATCAGTTAAAAGTAGTAAACTTGGGACCAGGGTATTAAGGTTCTAATATAGCTGTATAACCCTGAGCAAAACATTTAATTCTCTCTCTCTCTCTCTCTTTTTTTTTAACATTTAATTCTCTACATCACCTTTCTCTCCTGTTGGTAACAGTTATTATTTTATAGGACATCTTTTATACCCTGGGCATCTACTAGATCCTCGTGATGACTCTGTGGTTTAGGTTGGTAAAGTAAAAGATAATTACCATTACAAAAAACAGAACTCATAAAGTCAAATAACCCCTACCAAGGCTGCACTCTAATAATGGCAAAGCTGGTGTTGAAACTCAAGTTTCTCCAATTCCAAAGCTCATGTTCGTTTCACAAATGAAGGGGAATTAGATTACATGACTTCCAAGTTCCCTTCTAGTTCTAAACATATGGCTTCCTGCTATTAATGTTTTTTGTTGTTGTTGTTGATTCACTTTTTTACTTCTTAGCCTTTAGCCTTTTTGGTCATGACTAAACTTAAGTCATGAACAATGTAAGAAATTAATTCTAGAATTTTAAACAAACCTTGAAAGGTTATTTTAGTACTAAAATATAAGATTGATATACCGCACCTATAGAAAATTTTTCTCAAATCAGGTAAATATATTTGAACATCACAACCAGCAGCAGTAAATATAGAACTAGATAAAGTAGAAGAGTGAAGGAGTCCAGGCCTTAAACTAAGGGAAAATTGATTTCATTCTTTTTCCATGTTAAATTCTTTCCTGGGTCATAGTTGCTGCTTCATTTTTCTTGAGGTCAACATTATTTTTTATATTTTCCTTACCTTATTGGAGGGATTGCTATAAAAAATTTATAACAGAATTTTGAAAGGAAACTTCTGCGTATGAATTCAAGATGCTTACTGATAGTTTATTTTGGATTTGAAGCATGAAGTGTAAAGATTAGTGGATTTCTGAATAAATCAGAATGAACTCCAGAGTGACTTACCAACTTTGTCAAATTGTTACAGGTATTGCTTGTCTGTATAGAGGTATTATAAAGAGTGTTTTGGTATATCTATTAAGTTTGATAGCTCTATAGCAATATGAACTTCAGAAGAGCAAACAAGCACAATTCCCATCTTCATTGTTCTGTGGCTAGGATAAATAAAACTCAGCTTGTGTTATTTTGTCAAACTCTTTATGTTTGTATATTTATTATATACTGGTAGATATGTACATATGCACTTATATTTATCCGATAACTAATTTGGCCCAATTAGTAGGGATGAAAAAAACTTTTACTGCTTGAATTAATGTTGCAATTTATTTGTGTCAAATCCTCATGGGCTGCATTTTTGTAAATAGAGTTATAAATACTTTAAACTTGAAAAAAAAGAAAAATTTATGAAAGTTCCACTCCTACAATTAGAGTTATCTTAAAAATTGTTTAAACCAGTCTTAGCTATAGCTTGATTTGTATTTTGATTTATTGAGGTCAGGATTTTATATATTATTATTATAAGCACTACCTCCATCCCCAAACAATTTTATTTTAAAGTTACATATATTATAGTGTTTGTGATTTTTCTAATCAGTAATATTTCAGTATTTGTTTACTTGGATGGTAATTTCAAACTAAATCTGGCTCACCTTGTTTTATTTTACATATTCTCAAAAAACAACTATTTTCAGTGTGAGTTCTAAAAGTCATATACACATATGACTTTTGTTCTGTGTCATAATTTCAATAGAGGAAGAAAAAGTTTTCTTAATGACATACTATCCTGTACCTGAAAAATACTAGATAGTAAATAAATGCTTAATTAATGAATAGAGTGGGAAGTAGCTATTGATCAATACTGCCACCCACTTGCATTAGGGAAAATGTAGATTCTGGGCATATATACTATTTTAATTTGTATTACCTGTGATAGGACAAGCTATAACTAGCCAATTTCAGTTGTGAACCTTTTAATAAGAACTCACATCCCAGAAAGTTAATGACAGTGGGTTAGCATGAGTTCAAAGTTTGTTTCAGCCTCAGCTTGCTTGACATTCCTTTCTTTGATGTTGAAGATTTGAGCTGTCTCTAATCTAAATTCTATGCTGGGGCAAGACAGCTAATTGTGTAGGTAGCTTTTCTAGTATAATATCAGAGTAATGAATGTTGTCATAATAATAAATAAAATCACTGACGTAAGAATATAAACATATTCTTCTATTATAAAATGGAAGTAAATTTTTAAATGTTATCTAGATGGGGTGCCCAAGTGGCTCAGTCACTTAAGCATTCGGTTCTTGATCTCAGCTCAGGTCTTGATCTCAGGGTTGTGAGTTCAAGCTCTATGTTGGGATCCATGCTGGGCACGGAACCTCCTTAAAAGAAAATGTTAGCAAGATAATGAAAAGAACCAATAATAATATCAATTAATTCTAATACAATAGACTTTTTAGAACTAAGTATAACATAATTATGCTTTAGAAAAATGATGCCATGGTTGCTCTTTTTGCTTATATGGCCAGTTACTCAAAAGCATTAATTATTTGTTATGTATCATTTTTCTACTGTGTCTTAGAGTAAGATGGAAACCTTCAAGGAGTAAATAGTAGTGGAGAAAGATGTATAAAAATAATGACAATGAGGTATGATAAGTGTAATAATATAAGAATATATTTAAAATAGAAATAATGAACTCTGAGAGTCAAGGTGGAGAAAAGTTACTTTATCACTCCTTCCCCTGTTGACACTATGTATAAAGATACATACTTCTCTGAAGATACATGATTCAGTGAAGACTACTGTTTGTATTGTTCTCAGTATTTACATGTAGATTAGTTTTGGTTTCTGCCCATAAGTACAACTTGCCCTTCTAAAAACTTAGTCAGTCCAACTAATGTGTCAGAAGGAGCCACTTCTCTTGTGCTAGTTCACAGGTTAATCATTCTTTTGCCTTATTTCCCAGAGGCTTAGACTCTGGGACAGTACATCTTCATATCTTTGTGCTGATTGATTGATCAATTGATTGATAGACTTTGTTAAGTTGCTCCTCTCATCCATTCTTCTTATATATCTAGCTCAATAGGAGATAGTGATGAGATGAACATTGGGTCTGAATTAGCAGTCACTTCCCTTGCTAATAGATTTCCAGTAAGGTTTATAGGTTTATAATCAGCACAAGAAATACTTTTTTTATAGAATGGAAAATTTATTACTTAGCTTAAATTACATGAAGATTTACTTTATCATAGTGAAAATATACTTAAGACATTGAGGTAGTGATTCTAAAAATTTAGATGACAAACACAAGTATTGTCTAACAGTAATAGTTGACTAGCCTTTTTTTTCAGTGGACTTACTAGTTAACATTCTAGCATAGAGCATAAAATACTTTTTTTTCCTGAACTTATTTAACATAGACTATGGACTGATCTCAGTTTTGAAATGTTTCTGCCTACCACAAAGATAAAAATAAATAACACACATAAGGCTTTTTCAGTCATACTACTAAAAAACCTAAATCTCTGAATAAAGTTTGAACATCTGTATTTTAGCCAAGATGCTCATAAATAGGAATGGAGAATGGTTTTATTTGCTTTGTTCATCTGTAGATCATGATGAAATTAATAGATCACAACTTTCATTAATAGTACTTCAGAATATTGACAATTATTTGTATTCATTTTCTTGAAATCTGGGTAGAGATTTGGTTGACTAGTTTTGCTTGCCAATTTCTTTCTTCACAATTCAAATTAACATTGTAAACAAGATAGTAGGGAGAATTGTTGAAATGTTGGGAAAATAAAGTCGTGAGCACTTATAAACATACACTTTCTCACTTAAAGGACAAAAACTAATAAAAATAATTATCAAATGGGACCCATGGAAGATAGGGATGTGGGGTGGTGGAAGGTATTTTCAATATATATATATTTTTATTATTATTTTGATTTTTGAATCATGCAAATATTTTGCCTATTCAAAAAATGAAGCATGCATATATATATATATACCTACGTATAAGTTATGCATTTGTGAGGGTCAGATTTTCTCATAACTTCATACCATATAAAGGAGCTATGTAACCATAAGATCATTTCTTTGAATATACACTTATAGGTCATTTTCTTCTTTAAATATCCTAAGTTTTGAGACAGTGTCCTTGGTTTATTAAAGTTGGTCTATGTCCACAACTAAGTAGACTTAATTTGAAAAATTTACTTTGTTTAGAGAGAGGATATGATTGCAGCTGAAGTCAAGGTATGTACTGTTAGATGACTGATGTGTAGTCCATTTGTACTCTAATAATCTAGTTACCAGTGACAAGTTTTAGGGAAAATTTCAGGTGTTCATTTTATAAAAAGTTTCTTCAGATAGCCCAGAATCGAGGTGGATAATAAAGAGGAAATTATTTTTCTTTACTTTGTTTTTTGTTTTTTGTTGTTTTTTTTTTTAAATCTTGAATTCTCTGAATCTTCTAACCAAAGGGTTTATGGGTCCAATCCTAACAGTTGAATTTTTTTTTATTTGCTAAGAGAGATTTCTTTTTAAAAAGAACTTTTCTTTGAAGTAAGCTAATTGTTTATTTAGAAAACTAACTTTTTGCTGTGTACATATATATACTCTTTCTGAGAGTAAGAATTAAGAGTCAGATTTTTTAAAAAGATAATATAATATAGAGAATGTAATTTCCAGAAGATCCAAGATGTACATCTTCATAAAATTTTAGATCGTCTTATTTCATTTATGTTTTAAAGTAAAAGACATTATACTGACTTAATGTCTTAGTTATAAAGGTAAACATTTATTTTTTAAATTATGATACTACTTTATGTAGCATTTCGAATCATTTACCTAATGAAAGTCATTTGTTAACTATAGCAGAGAGTAAGTCCAAATAGTATTTCTTTTTTTCTCAAGAAACTTAAGTACTTAAATCACCATAGGCACGCAGTTTACTTGTAATAAAGAATGTTAATGGGGAGGGTAGGAGTTAATTAACTAGACCCTTAATAATGGGCCTTTCTAGTCCAAGGAATCTTATAATTGCTTCTGAAGCTAGTCATGTAGCAAGTTGCAAGATAAAATATCTAGATTTGTGAAGTAGTCATTCTGAGAAAAAGGTTGCCTTCAGGCAAGTTTTGGTATTTTGTTATTATGTAAAATGCCTTTTTAAAGATAAGCAATACACACTGTCAGAATAATTTTGGAGGTCCAATACTTCCTGTTTACTCAAGATTAAATTCACAAATGAGGGTAAGACTCTCCAATGAGCCCAGTTTTTGCTGTCTTTGGAGAAAGAGTCTTTTGGCCAAACTTTATATACTTAATACCAGTCTGATAGTCTTAAAAATATATTGTCATGATTACTAAGAATTGATGAAGTGTGTGGTAATTTTCATGATATGTTTTACATGAGTGAAATGGAAAAACATAGGGAATATTTTCATTAAATGTTAGTATAAGAAATATGCATTTAAAATGTAACTTATTACATAATTTCTGCAAATGTTGTTTGCTCCAAACTGGTTTACTTTAGCATAAATCCCCCCAAAGAATATTTAATTTCTCCCTTTGGGATGGCTCATTTTGTACCATCTAAGCTACTTGAAAAATGTGATCAGGCTGTGCCAGGACTGCAATAGGATAACAGTTAGTGGAAATAGCCTGCTTAGCTTCTGTTGGGAGGACTGTATGGAAAATATATTCCATTTTCAAAATGTTTCTGAAAGCACTTATTTGTGGAAAGGATGCTTGCCATTTAAAACTCTTCGGAAATGCAGGTTTTACAAAATACAAAATAATCTCCTGAAAGTTTGAAAGGGGAAGGGGGCTGTCGTGCGGGGGCGGTCTCATTTGCTGCCCACATCCTCCCTCTGCTCGGTGCGTTGTGTGCTTACGGGTTCCCTGGAGCGGATCACCATATAATTGATGTGCAGTCTGCATTGCTGAATCCTGGACTGCACCATTCTGTGTTCAAGGGAAGATGTAATCTGATCCCTCTGCTGCTGAGGGAGGAATCTGTTCAGTCAAGGCTTTGACAGGGCATAGTCTCCTCCAATAATCTTCTCGGTTCTCTCTCATTATTCCCTCGAGTTCTCCTCAGTCAAGCTGCATGTATGTATGTGTGTCCCGAGAAGCGGTTTGATACTGAGCTGCATTTGCCTTTACTGTGGAGTTTTGTTGCCGGTTCTGCTCCCTGATCTTCCCTTTCTGACGTGCCTGAGCATGTCCACATTAGAATCTGTGACATACCTACCTGAAAAAGGTTTATATTGTCAGAGACTGCCAAGCAGCCGGACACACGGGGGCACAGAATCACTGAAGGGGAAAAATACAGAAAATATGGGTTTCTACGGCACACTAAAAATGATTTTTTACAAAGTAAGTAATCTGTTTTCTTCCTGTGTTGTATGATTGTGTGTGTGTGTGCCTGCCTGAGAAGGAAAATCTGTATCATCAGAGATGGCTGCAGTATCCTCTAATTTTGGTGGGTGGCTGGATGGCTGGTATTCTGTTTTATAACGTGAATGTAAGCAAATAATGCAAAGACAACGTAAGCTGTAAGCAGCTTTAAATTGAAAATAAAATGTATATTTTCATCTGGGAATTTTTCACTAAAAATATATTTAGACTTCGGAGATGTGGCTCCGTTAAATGCTGACCTGGAAATACTCTACCCTTAGTTGCCTTTTAGTGAAATCTTTTGCCTTTAATTTTTCTATACCTTATTTATATTTCTTTTCTTTCTTCTTTTAGTTGACTCTTTTAAAGTCTGGAATCACTAGGATATTTAGGACTTATAATTTAAAAGATCGTATTTACTTTCTGTGCCCTTAGAAAATTGCAGAATTAATATTTGGTTCTAAAGTCAAGATTTTCAGTAAACAATATAATATTTAAAAGACTTCTATAGTCCTACAGAAAGTGCTTTATTTGGTAAAATATTCTGAAAATAAAAAATCCTTTTTAAATGGTTCCCTCGATATGTCTTTTTTGGGCATTTTTATTCATTGAAGGATTTCTAAGATGGAAATAAAGTTTGCTTTTGGTGGCAAATGGCATTTGCACCAATGTGTATTTACAAGATACCCAGGGAAGTTCTGAAAGCCAGTATCACAACTTAATTAGAATGAATATCAAAGTTTCTCATGTTAATTTTGAAAATAAGAATCTGTAGAAGTTATGAAAAAACTAGATTTTTAAGGTAATCTGTACTGACCGACCTTCTTGATAGATATATTTGCGTGTATACATGTATACATGTCTATAATTTATATACGTGCAAGTACGTGGCTGTCTATATATTAAAGCTTATATATTTATTTTTGCTTTTTATTAAAATTACTTGGAGAAAGAAAATAAGGGTTTTTGAGAGGAATCACTCTAAAACGATGTAATGAGTACAGAAACTTCTGAAGGGTTGAAATGAGACCAGTTCCATTTCTTTCCAGTAGGTATTTCTTGAACTAAGGTATAAATTATGGATTAGCTTGTTATACCCTCTTTCTAGCCCTTAATGTCATAAGATCATCTCTGTATTTTGGAAGACTTTTTCCTGATGATAAAAACGTAGTCTTTATTATCCATACTGTGGCTCAAAAATTTTTAGAGTCTTGTTGGTTCTCTTTGGTATTTATAATGTAGCATGCTGTGTTATGATGTTCCCATGTGAGGCAGTAGGTAAGAAGTCTGCTGCAAAGCAAGGGTTTTCGCCTTGCTATAAAAATGACGATAGCTCTCTATCACTCTGGATACCCCCTCCCCATAATTTTCAGTAGTACAGTAATTAATTAGAAGATACAAATCTCAGGGGGTTGTTGAAATAGAAAAAGTTGAATCTTAACAGATCTTATTTTCTAGTTTTATAACAGATGTATAGTTAGGTAACCTCAGTTAACAGATGGTAAAATATAAAAAATAAATATTTCAATTTTGATGTTGACAAAATGCAACTCTAAATGTATTTACAGTATTACACATATATAGCATAAGGAGATTCTTGAAAACTATAGATATTGGATATACCTTACAAAGATGATTAACTCGTTCTTTTTAAATCTTTTTGTTGGTGTTGCTTTTCAACTTAGAGTATTTTGTCCTGAGTGAGCATCTGTGAGTGAAGTTATATTCTGTGTAAATATCAATTCATGGCTTTTTCCCCACCTTTATTATACCATCTTTAGACTTCTCTCCTCTTACATATATACTTTTTTTTACTCCCCTCATTGCCCATATTCATTGTTTATGCCTTATTATAATTGCTTTTCAAGATCATTTTATTTACATTGTTCTCTTTATACTTTTGTAATAATCTGTGTGTTTTAAATTCAATTATTGTTACTTCCATTCAGCTTTTGAAATTTTAAATTTTGCTATTTTATCTTGAGCTATGTTTCTAAAGGAAAATGATGATCACTAAGAGAGACGTGTTAAATATGGTTCTGTAATGTGTGTATTAACGTGTTTTTTTCCCCTGTGTTGGTTCTTAAACTGGAAAACGTGAAAGGTATATCACTCTCAAGGAATATGTATGATGAATATCAATTTTTAAGTCACCATATGCTATTCTTCTAGACAAAATATTGGATAGGAAGGAATTCACCTTCCTAGTCTTTAAAGAGTAAAACAAAGTACAAGAGGTAGAAAAAACCATGAAGCATTTATTTTCTATATACATTATCTATGCCTAATTAGTGAAAATTTAGGCATATGAAAATTAAGAATTTTTTTCAGTATTGCCAATGCATATGTTAAGATTTAGTAGTTGGGACAGGTGACTTTTTTTTTTAAACCTATCTTATTTGCTTTACCTTATAGATGAAAAGAAAATTGGACCATGGTTCTGAGGTCCGCTCTTTTTCTTTGGGAAAGAAACCATGCAAAGTCTCAGAATACACAAGGTAATACTGAGTATAATAATTAATTCTCTTATTATTCTTATGTTTCTTTAAAGAAGTGATGATTCCAAAAACATTTCTTCCAGTTTATTCTCATAGAATTATAAGGTAACGAGTACTGTTGACTCTATAGCATATTTTGAGATCACTAAAAATTGAGAAATACATAATTTTAAATAAAAGAATGACTACCACTATAGCTTATATTTTTCTTACTAATACTTTGAAATAAGACACAAGCAAAATTTCTCTTATGAACAAAATTTCTAAATCACAAATTTTAAGGAATTCTAAAAAGTAAATTCTAAAATGTGAATATGAGCAAATATATCTTGTAACTATAGCAACAGCTATTCTAGGGTAGATATTTATATATGCAGAATTGAAGATACATTTATTAGCAGTGAAATAAACCTCACAGTTACTAAATAAATCTTACTGTGTTAGAAATCCCCTTTTATTTGCTTGGTAGATCTTATGTTTTTAACACATACATTTCCACACTGGTAACATAGTTTCCATAACAACTAAATACAATTGTAGTCTTGTTTTGTGCACCATTCTATCATTTTTGGATTTTACATCAATATAAAACTTTTCCAACTCTCATGCTAATTAGGCTAACTTAAACACAATATCTGTTACCCAGCCAATTAAAAATGGCTTTGGATGTCATTCGGAATTTGGTATTTTAAAATTTAAATGACAAAAGTATCTTCAGAGCTTTTTTGGGTCTTTTTTGCATAATTGTCACTTTTTCAAATTACTGATTAAAAGTTAGCTTATAGAAGCCATAAGAACTTCATGATGGTGACATTTCATTTCCCCTAAATATTTTGACTTAAAGTTATGTTTATTATATAAGAGGCAACAAAATTAACATTGCTCAGACTGAAGTTTCTGTGATTGAGCATTGTTAGAGATTGCATCTCTTTTTTTTTTTTTCAAAGAAAGAGTTTATATTTTTATTTCATTCAGTTGTAGGAAAATTTTTTTTTCAATTGCTCTTCCCTGAAATTTAGAAATCATAATAATTCGTTTTATGTGCACAAAATACAGAGATGATATAGACGAGAAAAATAAAACTATCTCCTTTTTATTCAGGAAGTGCTTTCTGTGTGATTCCCCCTTAATGATTGTCCCGTCCCTTTCTCTCTTACCTACCCTTTGCTTTTTGACAGTTTCACTGTGTTTTGGGCACCTCCACCAGAGGGTGTGGAGTCATAGACAAGAGGAACTCTTCACTTCATTTTTACTTTTACCTTCTAGTCTTGATAAAGTATTTCTTGGTTGAGAAAGTTGAGTTTAATGTAAGAATGTGCTATTTTTAATATGTAGATTCCAGTCAACCATATCATTTTGGTTTAATATTAATATGGCTGATACCAAGACAAAGGCGTTAAATTATTCAGTTGTGTTTAAGGCAGCTTGTAAATAAATGCTGAATTTTTACTACAGAACACAGTTTAATAAAATTTGCCTTTAGTTGCTCACTTTTTATATTGAGAAAGCACTTGAAAAGGTACAAATTCTGTTTTCAGCCTTTTAACATATAATCTTACCAAAGCAAACCAAACAGTGTATTGATTTCCATGTCTTTTTGGAGAGTTTGTCAGGATATATTTGGTGTTTTTAAAAATTTTTTGACAGATTTTCTAATAAGAATGAAGCTATGATTTTCCATCTTCTTTATTAGAAAATTTCAGTTATGATCCCATTCTGTTTCAGTTTGGAGAAGAAAATAGAGCTTACCTTTGAAATTTGATAGACAGGAAGATAAAATTTAATTGTATGTTAGAGATTATCATAGATGTATAATGCTAAAAGATTTAAAGGTGGTAGATACATAGATTTTTCTGTAAAACCTGGTGATAAGACTTATTTTTTAACAAAATAATGAGATACACTGGATAGAGAAGGATTGGAGGAGTTGTTTCATTAGCAACTTATCAGAGCTAGGTATTGTGCTAGTAGTATACAATTTGTATGTTCTTCGGATCTAAAATACTTTATTATCATAGCTCAATAAATTGAAGATTATTTCACAAATGTAATTATGAATCTCCTTGTACTTTTTTTCCAAATGTCCCTAAAATAGAGATATTCAGTATTTACCTCAAGATTAAATAATTTAATTATGTGTTGAAATTAGAAAGTAAAGCTTAAAATATTAATAACTTGGTTATAACTATACTTTTTCTGCTATTCATCATTTTTAGGAGAGTTGGACAATTTTAGAAATAGATCTTCTAGTCTTGACTCTTTTATTTTGCTAGTGGCAGAACTAAATTTCAGGTTGGTTTGTTTTCTTTAATATCTCAGAGTTTAAATTATTGGATAGAAGTGTTAGATCATCTCATTTTATTTAATTTTACGTATAATATAGTAAGTTTTCAATATTTAACTGTTTTGAGTAAATCTATGTCTAATCAAGACTTGTTCCTGCTAAGCTTTATAAATGACAGTGAAAAGTTGGAGAGAAATAGATAAATATTGTAAATAATTTAGAATGCATCTTGTGAAAAGTCCAAGATATTTGAGCATCCTACTTCTACATATGAATCTTTTAAAGCATTAGTAGGTTTTACAGCTCTTTTTATTAAGGAAATTTAAACTTTTATTTAATTAAGTTACTGAAGACCTGTCACAAAGAGAGGTGGGACCTGTATCTTCTAAAGATATATTTTAGCATTATTTGTATGTATCAACAAGTTGCAGTTTTGCCATAGAGATTCTGTCATTTGGTTGCAATTAGCATTGCTGGGATAATAACAGGTGGCTACGTAGGAGGGAGGAAACCAACTCTAAGAATAGCAGAATAGATTTTGTATATCCTTGCTCTCTGAGAATAAGCAAATGAAAGTGATAATTCTATTGATATTTGAAACATGCCAGATCATTATTATTATTAAATTAGAGCCCATTACTCTTAATAAATGCCTATCTCTGTTTCCACTCTTGTGGGTTTGTTTTTTTGTTTTGTTTTTTTGTTTTTTTTTGTTTTTTTTGTAGTACCACTGGGCTTGTACCATGTTCAGCAACACCAACAACTTTTGGAGACCTGAGAGCAGCCAATGGCCAAGGGCAGCAACGACGCCGAATTACATCTGTCCAACCACCTACAGGCCTCCAGGAATGGCTGAAAATGTTTCAGGTGACATGTCTAAACACAGTACTTGAAATGCTTTACTTAATCACTGCAAAAAATAGGGGATTATTCAGCCATGAAAAGGAACTGTTATATGCTACATCATGGATGAACCTTGAAAATATTTTGTTCAGTGAAAGAAGCCAGACACAAAAAGCCACATTTTGCATGATTATTATTTACATGAAATATCCAGAACAGGCAAATTGATACAAGGGAATGTAGATTAGTGATTGCTATGCGATTGGTGAGGGGATATTGGGACTAACTGCTAATAGGTACAAGATCTCTTTCTGGGGTAATGGAAATATTCTGGAGTTGATAGTGATGATGGTTGCACAGCAAGATAGGTATGCTGGGAACCATTTAAGTGTACATTTTAAATGGTGAGTTTTGTGTTATGTGCAGTATATGTCAATAAAAAAATGCTATTGAAAATAAGGGAGCTCATTTTAATTTTTAAGTGTATTAATCGAGAGAATCCAGTGCTTATTTTGTGTTAGTGTGCGTTTGCATTTTTTATTGCTTTTTAGATAATAAGAACTTTCTTCCTTTTCTCCTTTATGTTTGGGTTTCTGGGGTTGCTGAATGTACTTTCTAAAATTCATTGCTTAAGAAGTACCTGGGTGGCTCAGTCAGTCAAGCAGCCAACTCTTGGTTTCTGCTCAGGTCATGATCTCAGGGTCCTGGGATTGAGCACCATGACCCTCGCACGGCAGGGAGCCTGCTTGAGGATCCCTCCACCTCCCTTTACCCTTCCCTCCACTTGCGTGTGCACTGTCTCTCTCTCTCTCTGAAATAAATAAATATTTAAAAAGATAAATAAAATATATTATCTGGAAGTTAAACATTTAGGAGTAATGTAGGAACTCTGCTAATTAGTCACTGGTGATGACTTACCCATCACTGTTACCCTAATAGTCTCCAGGAGTTGATACAGCTTCTTTTCATCTGTGCCATGCTTACGCATGGCTTATCATGTTCAAATTCTGGTTACTGTATTTTACCGGCATTTAAATTCTCTGAAAGTTTACTGGGAAGTTTGGCTATAACCAAGCCTCTTTTATGAATTTTATAACTCCTAATAGTGATAGTAAATTGATATATCTTTTTCCAGTGAGGTAATACATATAAATCAAGTATTTAGACAAATAGTTGACCTAGAGTAAACACTTGCTTAATTATTCTTTGTAAATACCAAATAAAATAAATTATGTAAAGTGAAGCTGTCTCTGATATTAGCCATGGCACTAATGTAAAATGAATATATTTCCTTACCTCTTCCTGCTTGATTGGTGGTATTTTATGAATGCATAAGGGAATAAAAATACATAAGGAAAAAAGATACTTTACTTGACTTTATTTGATATTTTAAGTTTTTAAGATGTCCATTATGTAAATCCTTATATATTAAATTCCTGGGCAAGAACTAAATAAATGTCCTAATCTTTTTCTTCCATAGTTGGAAAATTCACTTGAATCAGTGTTGCTTTTAAATGGATTTTAAAAATTGTCTTCTGCCCTTCAGGTGATTTCAGAGAAACTAGGGTAACCTTTTTTCTTCAGTTGGTAACTGAAAGGTTAGAGCAGTGGTTCTCAACAGGGGGCAGATTTTTCCTCTGTTGAAACATTTTTGGTTGTTGCAGCTGGTGAGGTGGAGGGCAGGACACTGCTGGCATCTAGTGGGTAGGGACCATGTAAAAGACAGCCTCCTATAGCAAAGTGTTATGGAGCCCAAAATCACCAGTTGCTGAGATTGAGAATCTGGATTAGAGGACTTAAAGTTAATATACTATTCATATTATAATGTTATGAACAACAATTACAAAGAATTTTTTTTCATTTTCATAGGCACATATTGATTAAACTTACCTTTCCCTGAGGATTATTCCCTCTCCTCCTCCCAGCTCTTTTACCTTAGGTTCTTGATTTTTTTTTTAATTTTAATTAATTCTTTCCTATGCATGCATTCAGAACTTTAATTTTTTTTATTATATCCTTTTGATAAGAAATTTACCCCATCAGTAAGAGGTGAAAGTAGGACTCAGACATTCATACTGCCAAAGAAATACTGTAAGATTTTTATTATCTCTGGTTAAGCCAAAGAGATGGAAATACAGGTATGTGTTGTCATGCTTGCATACGGAGGACTTGAGAGCAATGCAGAAGACATCATAGCATTTTTAAAAGATTTATTTATTTATTTATTTATTTATTTATTTATTTATTTAGCTAGCAAGCGTGAGTGGAATGGGGGTAGGGAATAGAGGAAGAGGGAGAAGCAGACTCCCCACTGAACAGGGAGCCCGATGTGAGGCTGGATCTCAGGACCCTCTGATCATGACCTGAGCCAAAGGCAGTTGCTTAACTGACTGAGGCACCCAGGTGCCCCTGATTTCATATCATTTTTACAAGAAAGTATCAACATGATTGAAAATTAGGCTCTCACTGATAGTTTTCTCATCATTGTGGACAGCCTGCAAAATTTTTATTTTATATGAAAAGCTTTATTTCTTATCAGAAGGTCATAAAGTGAGATTTATTTTGTATGTGATATGGGCCCATTTTTTCCAGTGTTATATTTATTTTGTTATTTTTTTAAAAGATTTTATCTGTTCATGAGAGACAGAGAGGCAGAGACAGGCAGAGGGAAAAGCAGACTTCTCTGAAGGTAGATGCTCAACCACTGAGCTACGCAGGCATCCCTTTCCAGTGTTTTAGAGTACCAAAATATTCTTTGCTAGTCATTTAGACTTTTCCCAATTTTAAGAGAACTCTCTCAAATATTGATGTATAGAAGGGAGCATTTGTGCTTTATTTTGTAGTGAGGATGTTTTAGGGAGTTCTTTGTATAATGCTTGCTTATTTAGCTAGCTCATACTTCTTTTTTTTTTTTTTTTTTTAAGATTTTATTTATTTCTTTGAGAAAGCACAAGCAGGGGCAGCAGCAGAGGCAGAGGGAGAAGCAGGCTCCTCACTGAGCAGGGAGCCTAACAACAGGGCTGGATCCCAGGACCCTGAGATCATGACTTGAGCTGAAGGCAGATGCTTAACCAACTGGGCCACTCAGGTGCCCCTAGCTCATACTTTTCTTAATGAAATGTCCACATGGTACCACATATTGTATGTCATCAAGTCTGAGATACCATGGGTTATTAGATGCATTTCCATCTTCAGAAATGTTACTTGTTTTTTAAAAAGTCGTATCCTAGGATTAAAGAGATTCAATAAGCTAAAGAAAATATTACATTAGCTTTTGTTCTGTAAAAACAAACAAACAAAAAACTCCATTTGATTACTTTTCATATGACAAGTAGATGCAGTGAAGAAAACTTGTTCTTAGCTAATAGGAATAACAGGTAGAGGGATCCCTGGGTGGCACAGCGGTTTGGCGCCTGCCTTTGACCCAGGGCGTGATCCTGGAGACCCGGGATCGAATCCCACATCAGGCTCCCAGTGCATGGAGCCTGCTTCTCTCTCTGCCTCTCTCTCTCTCTCTCTCTCTCTCTCTCTCTCTCTCTCTCTTTCTCTCTGTGACTATCATAAATAAATAAAAATTTAAAAAAAAAAGGAATAACAGTTAGAATTACCCCAAAGGTATATAGTACTATATGTATTTTTTCAGATAAATATTCTGCAGCAAAGAAATCTACTAGCAACAAAAGGCCAACTAGACAGGTATATCAGGACCTTAATCCTTTGAATACCATATCCATTTCTGACACACCCAAGGCCTCATTGTTGGACATTGCCCTTTCTTTTCAGGTCTGGCGCCAAAGGAACTAGAGATGAATCACTTGCCTAAAAGCTTACAATGCTTTCATGCCTAACATGTAGAGAGATATAATTTCATAGTAAAATGGGGGGGTCATGAGTTGACCTATGTGCTATATAGTTGAGGGATAATTAAGCTGGCATGATTTCTACAGATGTGCTGTGGGGGTATTTAATGAGGACTTTTCCGTTGCATAACAAGCAAAATGGGAGAGCTTTTCCCCTTACTGTTCTGCTATTGCTCCTAAGGCAGTGATACAGCATTGTTTTGGTCCAGCTCCATCTATTCTAACAAAGTACCCTGTACTCCATTTATAAATTGAATGAGAACAAATGATACACCATTTTGGATAGAGGGAAATTGAAACAAAACACCACCGCAAAATAGAAGTAGAAATTCAAAACATAACAAAAAAAAACAGAAATTTTGTACTGTTTAAATTTTTAGTAGTCATTGATTCTGCTCTTTTTGGCAACCAGATTGATGCTTCATCCTGTTTATTTGGGGGCAGAGATTGGTCATTTTGTATATTTGTGTATTTGGGTGTTAACACATAGGTTTTTTTACTTGAAAATTTTATAGCAAGAAAAGGCACCAATAACAATAACATCTTATGTTGAAATTTACATAAAGAAGTACCCTGATACAATGAGAAGCACATACAATTTAGAAGAAAAAGATCTTAGTATGTATTTTGGCTTTACCTCCTAATACTAGGGAATTTTGTTGTTATCATGTAACCGCTCTTGCCTTATTTTCATTCTTTATAAAACAGATTTAACACTAAAAAGTTGTCAGATAGAAGACAACATGTAAATGTGCTTATGTATTTGTATTTATGTATGTGTATTTGGAAATATAGTGGAGACTCAGTAAACGTTAGTTTCCTCTTTTGGTCAAGAGGTAACCTTTACGAGCCTTACTTTTCTCAGTTCTAAAAAAGGACTATTAAAAACAGCTTCATACAAATGTTACTAGACTAACTGTATTAGCATTATTTTAATCAAAACAAATTTGCATTGCACTAAAACCGTGAATGTACTTTGAAAATACCTTCAAAATATTTTTAAATAATGTAGAAAATACTTCTGCGTTTTGAAATTAAAAGTGGAATAAAACTCTTTTGAAGGATTTAATTAAGTTCCATGTTAACACTTAGAAATTGTACATGTTCTCTAACTTATTTTATATAGGTCTTTTTATTTGCTAGTCAACAAAATATTGATAATGCCAAAAGAAAATGAATTCAGAATTACTTTGCAATTGTATTTGAGGCAATATGATCAAGAAACCCTATGTGAGGAAGAGTTTAAAAAAGTTATAAGAAGTGAGTTCTTGACCACATGAAATTCAGGCACAGTACTGCCCAAAGTCATAAAATGTTTGTCTGAATGGGCTATATAGATGTCATCCAGACTAGTAACCACTACTGGTATGTGAGTCACTTGCATCAATACTGGATGAGTTGTTTGTTTGTTCATTCATTCATTCATTCATTCATTTTTGAGTTGTTTATTTAAAACATAAAGTGTCCTCAGCTCCACCTTGACCACTGCATCAGATTCTTTGATGGTGAGTTTTAGGACTGATTCTTATACTCCTCAACCAGCATTTGGATAAACACTGGTCTGGACCAAGCCCCTCATTATACAGATGGGGTCTCTGAGACAGATTAATTAGGGGACTTTCATAGTTCCATGGTGAATTTACTGGTGAAACCCAAGCTCCTGATTACAATTCAGTGTTCCTTATATTCTCTCCTACCTTCATTCTCTAATTATCTGAAATAAAATACCACTTCCATGGGGGAATTTTCAAGTTTGCATTTGCAATTATATCCACAAAGTAAGTTTTGTTTCTCATGATCCTCTTCAAATTTGGAATGTTTTTCCTGTCCCCTTAAATATGTTTTCACATAACTTTACCATAAAAGACCAAAGGAAGATGCTTTTATCTGGGACAAATATTTTTCAGGACAGAAATAAAATAATTATCAGAATTACCTATCACTTGTGCAGATACAGAAACGAAGGCCTGCAGAGGTTAAACTGTAATCTAATTAGTGGAAGTATCTTCTCCAAGGGTTGGGTTTTTTGATCTCCAATTCAGTGCTCTTTCCACTATTCCTCATTAAAGTTTGGTGTGGGTTGTTGTTATTTTGTTTTAATATACTCATTAACTGCTAGGTCTTCAAGTTAACACATACTTCCCATACTGGTAAATCATGTATCTATACAAAATTTGGAACCAATCTTGGAACCAGACTAAACAAGTTAAGTTCTAATAATAATGTCAAATATAAGTATCTACTAGAAATACTCTGGAGAGAATTTTGAGATGGTGGTGGTGTGGTACTTCCTGACTCTTTGGGGGTTCATTTATTTATTCAATAAATAGTTACTGAGCACCTGTCAGGTGCTAGGTTCTACTTTGGATTTGGGATACAGTAGTGAACAAAACAGACCAAAAACCCTTTCTCACAGAACTTAGACTATAGTCTAAGAGGGAGAGGGAAGGAATGGGGTTTAGGGGGTTTGGAAATGGTTTGCGATTTTAGACAGGTTGTCCAGAGTAGGTAGATCTCAGAAGGAAGCAAGCCATGTGGATATCAAGGCAAGACTGTTCCAGGAACAGCAAGCGGAAAGGCTCTGAAGCAGAGCATGCTTGGTGTGTTTATGGCTAAAGCGAGTAAACAAGAGGGAAAAGTAAACAAGAGTAAGAAATTAGAACCTTGTAGGCCAACCTAAAGACTTCAGTTTTTTGCTTTGAAGTAGGAAGCTACTAGAGAATTTTAAGCAGAAGAGTAGGTATCACTGACTGTTTTGTGGAGAATAGAACGAGGAGGGTAGAGATGGGAAGTTGAAAGACTGGGTAAGAGGTTATAGGAATAATAAGGTGAGAGATGATAGTAGCTAGACCAATGAATGTAGTTAATGGTCAGATTCTGGATATATTTTGAAGTTTAAGACCTTAAAATTTCTTGATGATTCAGAACCATCTGATGGTGGTGAGAATGGGAGAGTCAGGGATGACTCCAGAGTTTTTGGCCTGAGCAACTAATAGAATAGAATTACATTTTACTGAAATAGGGAAGATTGTGGATGTGCATATCAGAAGAGAAGGATCATGGACATGTTAAGTTTCTGTTACATATCTAAGAATACATACTGAGTAAGCAATTTTATATAGTGGTCTGGATTTCAGGGAAGAAATCCGGCTAGAGAGAGGAAAGTGTCTATATGGTTCATACCTTTGTTGGAACCATCTGGCAGATGTGACTTTAAGTAATTATTAGACTATTGGATATGTGTAGTTGTGGAAACAGCCTCATTTACTATCAGTTTATAGCCTATGTTGCTAATGCTTGTCAGTGGTGATACTTTTCAATAAAATGTCACAAAGTGCCATCTGCTGAATGTATGTATAATTTAAATCAAGGTATACTTTTTATCTGACTTGTTAAATCAAATAGTGTTTAATGCAAAAACATTGTTTAGAAATATTTTGCTATGCAGGCATAATTTTTGTCATGAACTTTGCCTTAAATATGTAGAAATTTTGACACAGTTTTTAATGTTTAAGATTTTAATGTTTAAGATCTGAATTAGTTTTTGTCTTCTGATCTGACTTGTTTCATTCTAAACCCCATCCCTAAAATCCTTGAAAATAGACATTTGCCATCCATTAGCAGTTCTGTATCATGTATTGATAATGTTTTTCTCTTCCTTTCTTTCTTAAGAAAACAGTGACAATACGTTAACTGAAAAAAAAAGAAAACGTCAAACATGTATATTACCTTAAAACAGAAATATTCATAGTAGCTATTGATGTTATTAACTTATGTAAAGTATATAGAGGAGTAATATGTTGAAAGGTATTTCACTCTTTTCACTGTAGAAGATTATATAGGATATCTTTATTTTTATATCAAAATTGAACCACAAGCACTTCCAAAAACTATTTCTAAGGCAGCCATTCACATATGCACAGGGGTTTAAGAAGTTTGCATTAAAATTATTATGCTATCAAGTTACTTAATTAAAGCTGCATTTTAATCTAGTCACTGTATGTTGTCCATCACCCAAATTGTCATGTCCTTAGAATAGTGTCCATGAATCCTTATGATGTAGATGCAGAAGAATAGCATGTTATGAATAGCATGTTACCTTCAGTCCTGTGAGGAATGTAAATCAATAAATCAGAGTTTATAGTGTTGATACTAAATGATCAGAGATGAGTGGAGATTGATCAGTGTAAGTTTTTTCAAAGAAGTAAGTTTTGAACCAGGATTTGAAGCTATATAAGGAAAACTGAACAAAACAATCTACCTTCAAATGAACTGCTTTTAATTGGTCATGTGTATGCAGATACATGTATATGCGTATTTTTTATTTTTATTTATCAGTCCTCTAACTAAAAAGGATACATGATGAGTATTCCAGAAGAATGTTCTGGGTATGCATATATATAGAAATAAAAGAAAAAAAAGGATTTGTTAGAGCCTGTGTTTCCTCATATTTGGTGATAAAATGGAAATGTTTCCCAGAGTTTTCATGGTTAAATAAAATGATGTTTGTGATAAGTACAATGGGAGGAGTACAACTGAAGTGTTTGATAGTATTAACATAATTTACACTTTATGATAGAAAAGAAGAAATGAAATTCAGTGTAGATTCTAAAGGGATACAGATTTTTTAAAGTACTTTTAAAAAGTATTCTAAATAAGGCTTCCTGGATCCTCGGTATCTCTCAGTTTGCAGTTATTATCTATTTCACATATTATAAAAATCCAGATTCCCAGTTTAAGCAAGAAATGAAAAGTCAAAATCCAGATCTTTCTAGCTCTAAACCCCACCTACTGTTCTCTCTTCACCCACTTCCAAAATGGACATAATAATTCACAGAGGTACTGAAATCAGCCTGCTCAAGGATGTTCTTTCTCTTAATTAAATATCACAAGGTTACTTAAATGTTTTACGTGATTATCATGAGGGGAAATTCTAACTTTTTTTTTTTTTTTAATTCTAACATTTTAAATTATTCACATGGTTTTTAAATTTTTCCTTTTAAGAGTCATGGCTCTTTTGTGCAGATGTTCCTCACCGGAATAAATAAATAAATAATCCCCTAGTCTAGTTTAAAGTAACTCATATTTTAAAAAATTATGATGTTTTTTTGTTTTTCCATAATGTAATACTTTGTTTCTGACCCTTTTGTTTATACTCTAATTTTATTACTAAGTCAGTTACTGTTTCATACTTTTGCTGGTTTTTACCTGAAATTATTTTCACATGGTAAGTCAAAGATCTTTTATTTTGTGGAAGACACTTGTCAGATGTGCAGTATATCCACTTATTAATTTTTCTCTAAATTATGCTGCCAGTATCCTAACCCTCAGATGAGTGCCTTATTGACACCATCATATTTTATGGTACCCACTAGAAAGAATATAGAGAAAGGAAAATCGTCTTTCAAAATATCCTATTTACTCCATAGCCCGAGCTGATATTTCCAAATAAAACTTTGTTTCTCAACCAGTGTCTTGATGGTAGATGAACATATAACATTTATAATAATGTAGTGCAAAAATATTTGTCAAAACCATGGCTTTAGTAATTTTACAAAATAAAGGTAGCTAGTAAATTTGATGAGACTAATTGATTATCACTTCAGTATTCTGGAGAAAACTTCACTATAATCAGCCACTTTTATATATAAATGTGGTTTTTCCTTTATGAGTTTGTAATTTGAGCATCTGTTAAAATACTAAAAATTTCTACTTCCTTTTTCATAGAGCTGGAGTGGACCAGAGAAATTGCTTGCTTTAGATGAGCTTATTGATAGTTGTGAACCAACCCAAGTAAAACATATGATGCAAGTGATAGAACCCCAGTTTCAACGAGACTTCATTTCCTTGCTCCCTAAAGAGGTAAGGATTATCAATTATATTTTTCATCCGGTGCTATATGAAAATATAACTCAACAGCAACCACCTTCAAACATGGTCATGCTAATTCAGTATTGTTACTTTAACACTCTTAATTAGTGTTAAAGAGAGCTGTAAATGATAAGCTGCCATGACTTAATATCATTTTTAGATTAAAGTATATTTATGGACTGATTAAATGACTTGTTTCCACCTCTGCAATAAGTCATATATGAGAGTAAGCTATTGAGTTCCATTAATTTGATTATTTCTTTATCGCAGTTTTTTCCCAGGTTATTTGAAGTCCAACCTTTAGTTGTGGTACATTTATTATATATAGTAGGAGATTTTTTAGAAATTCTAATTTTATTAAAACAGCAACTTTTTTCTTATTTTGTGTTTGTTTATCCAAAGTCCCTAAAAGTCCCTAATAGGTTTTGTGATTCTATGAATTGTAGTTCTCTGTTGACTTACATTGTGTGTTTTGAAATGTATGGAATTTCACATGTATATCTTTTTTTGCTAATCCTCCTTTTTGCCCCCATCGCTCGCTCGCTCTCTCTCTCTCTCTCTCTCACATACACACACACATACACACACACACACACACAATCACAGATTTCCTGCACTGATTACATCCTTATAGCATTTCTTTTGGAATTACTTATGCCCATTTGTTTTTATATCTTTCTGTGAACTGACATTATTTTTTATCATAGATTATGATCATATGGCCATTCTTGGCAGTATAAATGAGGCATAGCTTAGATGTAGTTCTTTTATTGATATTATAGGCTTCACAGTTTCATTTCTGTCAGCAAACAAGTAATAAATGATTAAATAATCAGCATCACCATGGTTTATATTTTCACAAATTATATATTTCCCACTAATTATATGTCACCTAAGAAGAAGATATATAAAACAATAATATGCCACTGCAAATGATCTTAAAACTTCAAATATGAAGAGAAAAGGAGTCGGGTTTTTTAGATACTTATTCTAAATATCCTAAGGGCATTTAAACATAGTCTCAATAATAATTTCACATTGGATATGAATAGAATAGTTTTATCATATTTAATGTATGAAAATAAGAAAAAGCAAATTGAAATGTTTGCTTTGGAATCATGTTTCATTACTTCAAGAAAAAGCAAACTGAAATGTTTCTGCTTTGGAATGATTTTTTTAAATGGTTTAAAAAAAAATTGCATTGTCCCAGAAAAAATTTTTTTATTCTTCCTGGCGCATGCTAAAACTGAACCCTTTGAATAGAATTGGCTTATGAAATGACATAAGCTCTCTTTACTTCCAGAAGGGCATTCATAATAGGTAGCACTTTTATAAGTACTTGACTGAAAGTAGTCACCTCTAATATATTCTTCATGGTTTCCTTGGATATCCTCCTTATTTTAGAAGGTAGTATTTTTATTAAAATGTAGACTTTTCTCTTAGTCTCATTTGTCCCCTCATCCCTAAGAATGGTGAATTTCTTGTTTTGTTTTACTTTATTTGTATTTCCATAGTAATCTTTGAACGTACAAAAATGTGATTTAAAGTCAGAAGAATATGAAATATTTTTAAGAGTCTAAGAATTAAGCACAAATTACCAACAGCTGGTATAAATGCAATAAAGATTTTCTTGGATTAACTGTTCTTTTAGAGATTCCCTGAGGGAAAAGAAGGGAGGCTAGACAAGAGATTGAGAGTGAACCCTACCTAGGTCAGTAGATCATCTGTGTATTCCCTTTTTTTCAACTACTAGGAAACATTTCCTATTTTGAAAAAATGCTTTATCTTATATGTGGAGAAATAATGGTATAGATCTAAATCCTTAAGGAAACTATTATCTTATCAGAGACTAAGTGCTATTATTTAAAACACCATTACCTTCATGTCAGGAAATGGACTTATAATAAATTTCTTATAATTTCTTTCAAGAGATCTCACATCTCTTTACCAACATGTATTAACCTCAAAACCTTGATAAAAATCTCACTAGTCTCACACAGGAGGCTTATGATAAACAGCATTATCCTTATTTTATAAGTAAATACCAAGAAAAGCATAGTGATAGAGTAAATGACCTAGAACAAAATCTAGAATTCTTAACATAGGATCAACCAACATTTTCTTTATTCTTTTTTTTTCCCTCCCTCTTTCACTAGTTTAATCCATGGAAATACAGCATAATTCTGGGAAAGCATTAGCTTCCTCTCAAGTATAACATGATGGTCTCTTATGTAGGTTATAGAGAAAAACAAAAAATAGCAACTGTCACTGAAATTTCAAGTTTGGTCAAGGAAAAGGTATGAAATAGAAATATGAAATAGATTTTCAATTTAAGACCTTCTGTTTAGTGGAAGTCTTTAGGAGGAATTACTAATCTAGATTTTACCTTTAAGACAAATGAACAGAAAATTGCATTAGCCAGATCATTTTACTCAGCTGCAAGAAACCTATAAGCCCCTGCTTTTGTGTTATAGAGATGTAGTCAGGATAGTGACCATTCTCTGTCCCCTATAAGGAACCCCACGAGACAAAACCTTGCTTCCTTTGAGGAACTGGTATACTTCCCCCATAATAAACACTAAGAATTGTGTGACTAATTGCCATTCCCTTTTTGCTTGACAGTTTAATTAAAAAACCATGTAAGATATACTGTTGCCAGTATATTTGTATTCTACTTTCCCCTGGTTTAAACCTTCTTTTGATTTATATTTTTACTGGTTCTGATTTTCTTATTTATATTTTTTATTTTGCTGTTGTATTTTCTGAAATACTTAAATGTTTTGAATAGAACTGATTGGATTTAAATAGAGTAAGTTGAAGTTCATGGTGGAGTTAGGGTCTTTGCTATTTTAAAGGAAAGTGTGCCAGTTACCTGTGGAGTTAGCACTTCAACGTTCTTTAGCACATAAGTGTTTCTTTACTCTTTATTTTTATTTTTTTCAAAGATTTTATTTATTCATGAGAAACAGAGAGAGAGAGAGGCAGAGACACAGGCAGAGGGAGAAGCAGGCTCCATGCAGGGAGCCCGACATGGGACTCGATCCCTGGTCTCAAGGATCAGGCCCTGGGCTGAAGGCAGCGCTAAACTGCTGAGCCACCCAGGCTGCCCTTCTTTACTCTTTAATGCACACAAACATTGGACTAGGTGATCTCAAAATCACCAGTAATGAAAGAAATTATAGTTGATGATTTGGGATATACCTTTGAAATCGAAGGTGCTCTGGATTTGTTTTCTAGCCTTTAAGATCCATTGACTTTTTTGTGAATTACTTGATTTCTAACTCAGCTGGATAACTCAAGCAGCTGGATAACTAAAGCAAAGAATAGAGTTTTTCATGCTACTATATTAAATATCTTGGGCATTAAATAGCATCTCTTTTCCACAAATATAACTTTGTGCCTGATAATTTCTGTGTGAAATATCAATTTCACATAGAAGAATATGGTGTTAACCCATCACTGTTTATACTGACACTTAACAAACTTGCCCAGGTTTTGATTGATTGATAATTTCAAAATTAAGTGACTTATAGAGTATCCATTAAAAAATGACAATGTTGAGATATATATGTGTTTATTTATATATGTATATGGATATACACATATATACCTAGCTTGTTGAATCTGGTTATGCCTTTTTATTTAAAACGATACAGTTTCTAAATATGATACTGAATGGGCTTCTCTGGTAGACCAAAATAATTATTCCACAAAACGGTTTTCACTGTCAATTAGTAGTAATAGTATTAAATTGAATACGGACTGGTTGGAGTACTTTCTATATAAAATGTACTCAATAAATATGTGATTAATGATGAACTCTCTATATACAAAGTTCTTGGGTAAACGTAACTTATGTCATGTAATTACTGTTTAGCATCAGAAAATAATTCAGATTGTGCTTTTACTCCCTGTATGGCCTTTGGTCCTTTGAATGTTAGTTTGTTTTAATTCTGTAATTTAATTTCTGTGGAGAATAAACTTTATTGCTGCATTTAGATCATTTTGATTCTAATATCATAATTTAAATTTTTATATGATTAGTGAGGCTTAACTAGATAAGCCTTTTCAGGAGCTACCATTCTCTTCTTTCTTCTTTCCTCTTCCTTTATTTACTTGAATTGATTATACATGCTAGAAAAAAAAAAACTGATGGTGTGTAAATCTTGGAAACAAAATTTTAAAAATCAGTGATATACCAAAGAGCTAGTTTAAACATACAAACCTATCTGGCCTGTTAAGAAAATCCTCATAAGCAATGTAAAGTAATTAGAACCTAATTACTTTTATATGTCTGTGGAGCAGTTTAGTAGTTGTCCCCTCTTGTCATTTACAGTAAAAGGTATAAATATTTGAGAACTTTATCATTGTGACAATAAACACTTTGATGTGATAACAATTATATCTATCAGAAGTGATCTAAAATCAAACTACACAAAATATCTAGAAATCTCAGTTCTTAATTTTAAGTCTTGTCTTCAGTGAATTTACATGGTAGTGGGGAGAGAAAAGTATAAAATCTAAACAACTAATAAAGTATACCTATATACATGAGCGATGGAGTTATTGAGGCTCACAGAGCAGAGGCAGAGAGGCTTAATTCCTTGAAGAGGTGAGGTTGGTAGAGTGAAGTTCATAAAAACCAATAGAGTAAGCTTTTTAAGTCTGGCATATATTTAAGATTGACTATTAGAAAGTACTGCCTTTTATAATTTTAAAAATTAGAATGTACAATTATGTTACATTTACCTAGAAGTACTTCATTCTATAGAAAATAATTATGTATAAGTTAAATATTTATATTCTTTATTATTTATATGTTAAATAAGTATATATTTAAAATATGAGTATACTATGCTTTTTTCCTTTTCATAGCTGGCACTTTATGTGCTTTCATTCCTGGAACCCAAAGACCTGCTACAAGCGGCTCAGACGTGTCGCTACTGGAGAATTTTGGCTGAAGACAACCTTCTCTGGAGAGAGAAATGCAAAGAAGAGGGTAAGGTTCAAAATCACAAAGAGAAAATTTTTATACTTTGAAAAAGCAAAATGATTCTGAAAACAAAAATAGAAAAAAGTAAAAATTAGAAGTTTTATATCCACATAGAACAAAGTAGTGAATAATTGAAAAAGGGGAACTTTGGCAGTCTATCAAAGAATCAAGAATGAGTCTTCATTTGCATTCACCTACTTATATAAAATCCACAGGTTATTCCACACATTCAAATGAGCCAGATCTTGGAGCTAACCCATTTAATGAGCCCTAATAACTAATGGCAAATATATCGGATTTGCTTCCCAGTCTCTAATACACTTAGTAAACAATGAAAATATCAAGATGAGGATGATTTTAAGGGAACCTAAAAAACAAAATAAACAAAACAAAACACAGACCTATAGCTACAGAGAGCAGATTGGTGATGGCCAGAGGGGAGGGGGCTTGGAGAGGCACAAAATGGGTAAAGGGGATTAAGAACTACAAACTTCGAATTATGAAATAAGGAGATAATGTAAGCATGGGGAATATAGTCAATAATATTTTAGTAACTTTGTAAACTGACAGAGGATAACTAGATTTATTGTGATGACCATTTTGCAATGTATATAAATATTGAATCACTATGCTGTACACCTGATATTAATATTGTATGTCAGTTATACACCAGTTAAAAAAAAAAGACAAACCAAAAACCTAAATATGAATTTTTACTTAAAATAAGATAAAGATGAATTTCTACCACCGATTTCATGGAAAAGAAACATGTCCTGCCTCTCTAATACAATTAGAGATAAGGTTATAATTTTCACTGTCCTTTAGAGAGAAACTCACTGGGCAGCCCAGGTGGCTCAGCAGTTTAGAGCCACCTTTGGCCCAGGGTGTGATCCTGGAGACCTGGGATCAAGTCCCACGTCAGGCTCCCTGCTTGGAGCCTGCTTCTCCCTCTGCCTGTGTCTCTGCCTCTCTCTCTCTCTCTCTCTCTCTTTCTCTGTGTGTGTGTGTGTTTCATGAATAAATAAATAAGATCTTTAAAAAAAATAAGAGTTTAAAAAAAAAAGAAACTCACTGGCTGGAATTCATTCATACTCAGTCACTCACTTATTAAATAAATTAGTTAAATAAAAGAAACCCAAAATTATATTAACAGTACTCAAATATTCCATATTCTATTCTTTTCTTCCACAAATATTTATTGAACACCTCCTATGGGCTAGACATTCTTAAATGCTGGGGATATAGTAGTGAACTCCCATTTTCTTCTCATCTTGGAACTTAGGTTCTTGAAAACTAAAAAAGAAAAAAAACTGCTTTCTTAGTAGAGGAGAAGGTATCATCCATAATAATTAAAGAAAATACTTAGTTTTCTAGCAGGCATATATAAAAATTATATTTTTGAAAAAATATAAAAATATGATTTGTCTCAGATAAGCAAAAATTTTAAGAAACAATCATAGAGCATGAGACAGATATTCTATACGTTATCTTACCCTTCAAGGGGGTTACAGTTGAGTGAGAAGTATAGATCCAAGGTACTTGGTTTCTAATCCTGCCTCTGCCTGTCTATTGCTCAGACTAATTAGTGAAACCCTCTCAAGTGTCTATATTATATAAAGTGGGATTAACAGTCCTTGCCTTACCTTCTCTTATAGAATCATTATTTTAATGACTTTTAAAAAAAATTGTGGTAACATATACTTGAGAATTTATCATTCTAACCATTTTTAAGTGTACAGTTCAGTGGCATTAAGTACAGGCATGTTATTATACAGTCCGTCTCCAGAACTTTTTTTATCTTTCTTGGCTGAAAGTCCATACCCATTTAACAGTAACTCCCTATTCCTCTTCCTGCAGCCCTTGGCAACCACCATTCTATTTCTGTTTGACTACTTTGGGTGCCTCATATAAGTGGAATCATATGGTATTTGTCTTTTTGTGACTGGCTTATTTCATTTTGCATACTGTCTTCAAGGTTTATCCATGTGGTGGCATGTGTCAGAATTCCCTTCCTTTTTCAGTCTGAATAAATATTCCATTGTATATATATACACACCACATTTTGTTTATTCATTCATCCATCGATGGACACTTGGGTTGCTTCCACCTTTCAGCTATTATGAATGATGCAGCTCTGAACATGAGTGTACAGATATCTGTTCAAGTTTCTGCTTTTAATTCTTTTGGATGTGTATCCAGAATTGGAATTGCTGGATCATATGGTAATTCTATATTTAATTTTTTTTGATGAACCACCATACTGCTTTCCATAGCAGCTATACCGTTTTATATTCCTACAAGCATTGCATAAGGGCTCAAATTTCTGCACATCCTCACCAACATTTCACAGAATTATTTAGAGAAAGAAATTAAAAAGTCAATATGAAAACATGCCATAGAAAATGCAGACTTTACATTATTGTTTTATAATAACTATTAGAAATTGGACAATGTCCTGTATTTCAGTGGTTTTGAGCATAGGGGAAAATGAGATATATTATAAAATGTGTAATTTTTACTATTGGTGACTCTTTAAAATTTCAGGTATTGATGAACCATTGCACATCAAGAGAAGAAAAGTAATAAAACCAGGTTTCATACACAGTCCATGGAAAAGTGCATACATCAGACAGCATAGAATTGATACTAACTGGAGGCGAGGAGAACTCAAATCTCCTAAGGTAACTGAACTCTTGCACAGTGTAACTGAAAGCATTAATCAGTGTTGCTACCTAGTATGTTCTTCTTGGCCAGAAGTATAACTTGACCCTATCTCCTGTAGAACGAAAACAGTATATTTTGAAATAACTGAAAATGTGTAACGGACAGTATTCCCCTATTGCTAATTTCTCCAGTCAGACAACTGATTGTACTTGAATAAAAGAGGAGTTGAATTGCATGTCATTCTATCTTAGGAAATGAAAATTTCTGAATATCTTGTTGAATTTTGTGTCATAGACATTTTACCTAAGAATTTGCTTGCTCTCTGACTAGGTAGTTAGAACATGATTTTTTGAGGAGTGCCCATGTTTTGTGTTTTGATGTCCCTTTTGAGGGACATTTATTTTTATAAATTTAATGATAATACCGATTTTTTTGTCTTACTGTAAGTATGTAAATAGTGGCAAAAATGCTTGAAATTCTTAGATATATTTATACAACTGGAAGAAAGCAATTAGGGGAGATACTGTTATATTAATAAGTAAACATTATAACAGGCTTTTTTTTTTTTTTTTTTGAGAGAGTGAGCGAGCACATATGAGTGGGAGTTGGGAAGAAGGGGTAGAGGGAGAGAGAATCTCAAGCACATTCCACACCCAGTGAGAAGCTCTGCTCAAAGCTCAGTCTCATGACCCTGAGATAATGACCTGAGTCAAGAGACACCTAACCGACTGAGCCATCCGGGTACTCCCAGGCTTTTTTTGTTTTACATTGAAGAAGTTGATAATTTTTATTACTCGTCTTTCTAGTTTGTAGGTGTTTTTGTCTTTGTGTGTAAAAATTGCAGAACATAGATGTATATTTTTTTGGTTTGAACAAATAGATAATTATAAAATACATTTGTGTTTGAACCATCTTTATGAGGTCTTGACTCATAAAAGTCTTGATTCACTCAATGTTAATAGTTGATATCTCACATAAAAGTCATAGAATATGGAAAAATAAAATCCTTAATAGTTGATTCAGCATTCAGGAAGGATGGTACTTTGTATTTTATATAATTGTAATTTTAAAAATAGACTTTAGATTGCTGCTCCTATTTGTGGCTTTACTTTTTTTTTTTTTTTACCAGTATTTTAAGAAATATAATTTAATAACATATTTCTAATCTGTACATTTATCTTGTAGGTTCTGAAAGGACATGATGATCATGTGATCACATGCTTACAGTTTTGTGGTAACCGAATAGTTAGTGGTTCTGATGACAACACTTTAAAAGTTTGGTCAGCAGTCACAGGCAAAGTAAGCATACTTCTTTCTATACTTCCCATTTTGTTTATGTTTTTGCATGGATCAATCAGGGAAACCATGGGTTCATTTTTGACTGCAGCGTATTTTGTTAACAAGTATCAGAGCTTCTAATTTAGTTTTTTCCTTGGCACAAAGATAATGTTTCTCAGGTTGGGGATGTCATTAATTTCTTCTTGTAAATAATTTGTCTATCTTTGTGATTTAGCTATTATATGATTTTAACAAAATGCTTCATCTTTTTCTTGGCTTACTTTTTTCCCACCTTTATTAACCATCACAGTTATATTGTCCTTTTTAATATTCTTCAAAACTGTGATTGAGGGATACTTACTTTTCTTTGTAAACTGCTCTGTTGATAACTTACCTATAGTTTAGAAGTTAAACAAATCATGTTAATTTAGACTTATTTCAAGCCCTGTGAGATGAAAGTAAAGCAGATACAGTATTTAAATAGGAGTTTGAAGTAAAAAGCAGTCCAAGCAATCAATTTCACTGCATACAGTATTTTGCTTTCATGTTCTATGGTGAATACTTATTTTTATCTGTCCACTGGAGAATGATTTCATAAACTAAGTAACTGATCAGCTAAAAAAACTAGAGGAAAATGTGAGGGGAAAAAACCCTGTCTTTTAAAATGTCTTACAGCATGTTGATTCTTGGCAAGAATCTTCTAAGTATTCCAAGTCAGATGTAAAAATTTTTTAAAGCAGCTTCATATTTCCATAGTGTAATTATTAGTTTTGGATTTATTTCAGAGTTTTAGTATCTGTCTTTACTTGTCTAGAAGTACCTTGCCTGGCTCCTAACTACTGCCTTGGGGCAGATTCAGATGAAATGTGGTATGTAGCCACACCTAACATGGTTGGCATTCTTTCATTGAATCCATTCCTATGGAAGAATCCAAGTTGCAATTTTAGCATTATTTTATCAAAGAGACCAGGCTGGAGCTGTCATATTTTAATAAGTGTTTTACTTTCTATCTACTTGATCCTCAGTAGTGTATGTATGTTTAATATGTAATGCTACTGAATAAAAAGAATAAATGGTGATGGTATCATGACATATTGGTATAAAAAGTTATTTTCTGATTTGCGAAACAATCCAATTTTATAAATAACTTTACCTCAGATTTTAATAAGCTACTGAAATGTCATGTAAATTGTTTTTCTTTCTACCAAAAGTAATCATCTTAAGTGTTTTTCCAGTGTCTGAGAACATTAGTGGGACACACAGGTGGAGTATGGTCATCACAGATGAGAGACAATATCATCATTAGTGGATCTACAGATCGGACTCTAAAAGTGTGGAATGCAGAGACTGGGGAATGTATACATACCTTATATGGGCATACTTCCACTGTCCGCTGTATGCATCTCCATGAAAAAAGGTAAGGGAAAATCCTGTAATGGTTGGGAATTCTTCCTCTGTTATTTGTGATTTGAGGGCTTTTGTGTAGAGTTCAGTTGTATAATTCTGTTTATTAGAGAGATAGTGGTAATGTGCTCTTAAATTAGGCTTTAATTATTAGACTTCAGATATTTCTATACTAGCAAAGCAGTACTATATTGGCTTAAAATTGGAGGATTGTCTTTAAATTTCCTTCTTCATTTAATGGTTTTGTTGGCTTCCTCCTTGAAATTCTATTCTCTAATCTTGGGTGGCACTTTATTATTCTGCATCTGATGACTCATCATCTTCAAAAAAACCTTTCTCTCTCTCTTGCTTTGCATTTACATCTCTACTAGTGGGACAAATTCAGTTACTTAGGCTTCAAACTTCTGGGCCTTTTTAATTACCCACATGCCCTACCCCCACTCCATCATATCCCCTTCTGTCTAGACAAAAGCTGAGGCCCATGGATTTCTGTTTAGTGTCTCATTACCGGTCCCCTGAACTAGTTACATAGCTTTCACACTTGGTTTTCTCACCTTTTACACAGCTGACAGAGAATCCTTTTCTAATTATGATAGTATCATTGCCCTTTTGAGAGCCTTCTGTTGTCTATCGAATCAAGGAAGAAATGCTCAATCCAGTTTTCAAAATAGTTCCAGCCAAACCAGACTGCTTGCCTTTTTGTCCTCTCGGTGCCTTTGCCGTTGCTTTGATCTCCTCCTACAAAGCCCTCCTGTTAAAGTCCTTTCGATCTTCTATCTGCATGTCTTCACAGTACCCTGGTAAACAGATGTGATTTTGACTTCATTTGTCAAAAAAGGCCTCTCTGGCAGACCTTACCATTAATCCATCCACTCCTTACCGTTAATTCTGTCCACAACATTGTCTTTGTGAAAACCATTACCTTAAGCAGATTTCATGCTCGATTTGTAATATGTGAAGAAAGCTACCTTTTCATTTGTAATTTGAATCTACTTTGAACAGTGTGTGCTATTAAAATTTGGGGTATTGATATTAAGAGACCCTGTATTTCAGTTTTCATTATATTCTGACTTAAATCTCTCAATGCTCTCCTCTACTCTTCCAAATGTGGCAACTGTGGCCTATCTTTATCTCTTAAGAATGACATGAAGATACCTGAATTTTCAGCTCTGCTTCGTAATCCAGAGGTGATTGCAATATTTGTATCACTCTGGTCTTCAGAAGAGCATAGCTTTATTAATGTTGGGCCAGATTTTTAAGGGATTTCTATTGCCTCCCCGGGTGTATCTTCTAAAATCTGTGTATCTTAATACCTCCATAGCCTGTTGACTATAACTATAAACATAAGCAGCCTTTGTTAGAGGATATGCTACAACAGGTTAATTTTACCAGAATTATAATGGTGTAACACACCCATCTCTAACTGTTTAAATTCCAAATTCAGATTTGCTTTGTTGAATAACATTTAACAAATTTTTTCCCTAGTCACAAAGAAAATATATGTTCATAATTAAAATTTTGGGAAATGGCAGAAAGAATAAAAAAGAAATATAAAATTTTTCAAAATACTACCACCGGAGTTCTGCCATTAACATTTTATACATGTTGCTCACGTTAGCATTTTATTTCTAAAATCAAGATCTTGTATTTATTGGAGCCGGCGGCAGCTGCTGCTGCTTCTGCTTCAAATACAATACAGCGGTTTTCAAACCGTCCCCCAGAACCCCAGACACTATGCAGCCGCTTATAAATGCGGGACACTAAGCAGGTGGAATTCTGGGCTTCCCAGCTTCCCATCCCAACCAAAGTAGCTTGACTTCTGTATGTTTGTGTATCAAGGTTTTACATAAGATTTCTTTGAAAACAGGTATTCCTGCTTAAGTAAGAAAGGAAAAAGTTCAGTAACCACTGACTTTATATATCATATTTTCTCATGTTATTAAACATTCTAATACTTCTTTTTTTCTGTCTTCCCCACTACAGAGTTGTTAGCGGTTCTCGAGATGCCACTCTTAGGGTTTGGGATATTGAGACAGGCCAGTGTTTACATGTTTTGATGGGTCATGTAGCAGCAGTCCGCTGTGTTCAGTATGATGGCAGGAGGGTTGTTAGTGGAGCATATGATTTTATGGTGAAGGTGTGGGATCCGGAGACCGAGACCTGTCTACACACGTTGCAGGGGCATACTAATAGAGTCTATTCATTACAGGTAAGGGATCCTATCTCTTGTATCCCTTAGACGCTTCACTGATGAATCATGAGATTGTTTTGACTAAAACGATAATCGCTGTCAAATTGCTGATTTAATACAATCCAAAAAAAGACAAATCAGATTATCCTGTTGTTTACATATACTTTAAAATTGGCATGAAGGAAGTGTAAATTTTGAACTTATTTAAATAACTTGTTTCAGCTTTTCTGTGATCTTTTTCCTCTAAAATATAAATATTTGTCTTAGAACCTGAAACTTTGTAGCCCTGCATTTCCCTCTATTAATTAATGGGTAGATAGTCTCAAAGGAAAATAACCTGGATTTTAATAAACTCCTTAGCAGAGGATTAATTTGGCCAAAAGCTGTCCCTTTGCCTTGATAGCTGAAAGTTGATGGACCATGTAATTGCGATCCCATTCCCACTCAAAGTGGAAGTGGAGCCTTTCTGCATCAGGCTCCTCTACCATCAAAGAGCTACTGATTTGTAGTCATAAGGAAGTAAATTTGACTAAACTGATTTTTTTTATTTACATTTGAACATGATATTCTTGAGTGGGTTGTCATATTTGAAATAGCTAAATTAATAGCAAATTTAGAAAATGGGTGTTTCATTTTCTGAAAGATAGCATTTTCAACTTGAAAATTTTTCTATTACTTATATAGTTTATTTGCCAGTTACTGCCCATTACCAATCAGCAGATTAGTATATAGTCCCAGTACTGACAGTTCTCTATTCTTGGAATATTTGTTTCTTAATTCATGGAATACGGCCTATGTCACAAAGTATTGATAGGTAATAAATATACGTGTTAACTTAGAAAAGGTTATACATTTGGAGGAGAGGGAATTTGGCTGAAGTTGTTTTTATATTTTGTGATATGTTCAGAACCTTAATGCATATAATATTCTCATTTAAGTAAACAATTAGATTGAGAAAAGAGGTAGCAATATTATTATAGATCTTCTAGGAATTGATATTTATTTACTTTTGGTATAGCTGGGAAGCTGGAGAAGAGGTGCTGTATCGCTTTTGTTATCAAAATTGTTTCTGCATCTAGTTTGAAGCTACTGGCCATAAAAAATTAGCAATTCTGGGAGCACATGGGTGGCTCCCAGAACTTATTTATAAGTAGGTTGGGTGTCCAACTCTTGATTTCTGCTCGGGTCATGATCTCATGGTCATGGAATTGAGCCTTGCTTTGGGCTCTGTGCTCTGCAAGGAGTCTGCTTGGGATTCTCTCTCTCTCCCTTTCCCTCTGCCGCCCCCCCCCCCCCAAATAAATAAATCTTTTTTAAAAAACTAAGCAATTCTAATAGAAGCTTCTAAGAATGTACACTGTAGATTTGCTTGATTACCTGCACTTTATCCTGTTACCTCATTTTGTTCCTGGCATTACCTGTTTCCCATGCTTTATTTTTCTCCCCCATAGGATTAAAGTCAATAGATATCAAGAATATCCATATTTGTAGTCTAATATGCTGTGTCTGTTGCAGTTTGATGGCATCCATGTGGTGAGTGGATCTCTTGATACATCAATCCGAGTGTGGGATGTGGAGACAGGGAATTGCATTCACACGTTAACAGGACACCAGTCGTTAACAAGTGGAATGGAACTCAAAGACAATATTCTTGTCTCTGGGAATGCAGATTCTACAGTTAAAATCTGGGATATCAAAACAGGACAGTGTTTACAAACATTGCAAGGTAAGTCTTGGCTACTCAGCATTAGTTGTGTTTGTTAAAAATGAGATTGTTAGTCAAAAGAGAAGCATGGAGCTTTTATGTCACAAAAAGAATTAACCTCCTACAATATGAAAATGCTTATTTTGGATAAGTTTCTGAGCAGTTTCACTCTGACTTGACAGAACTAGGCTACCCTTGAGAAATTGTTTCAAATTGTGTTTTTAATATAAAATTGTTTAATCACTTCCTGCATGTACAGTTAACTCGACCTAACCTTAAAGAACAATGTGAAGAAAGATCTTGGCTGTATCATAGAAGCAACAGACTCATTTTGGTTTTTGGGTGATTTTTTTTTTTTTAATTTTGAATTTGTAGCCCAATTTTAAATTAAAGAGCTACCTTACTGAGGGGGAAAAGAAAACATCTCTAATCTGATAGAAAATTGCTTTGGCCTCAACTTAGACCCTTTAACCATCTGCTTAACTAGGATGGAAGGAATAATAGCACCTAGTAAAATGAAGAAAGAAACATGTGAAAGCCACTAATATTAAATGAGGCACAACAGTGTTAACATTTTATGTCATGATTAACTTCTTTTTATTGGTCATAGCACTGAAAAGTGGTTTTTTTTTTTTTCAGTGAGGCCATCTGGTGGGCTCTACTGCAGCTTTTTACTCACTGGTTGTATCTGTTTCTCAGAATTTTGGAATTGTGGTCATTCAGCCTTTGCCTTTGAGTGGTCAGTTCAAAGTGGTAAGGGTAGTAGATGTGCCCGTTCATCTGTTGGCAGAATACATGGAGCTGGGCTATCTACATCACCACTAAGAAAGCTCTTATTTACTAAGAAAGCTCTTTTTTGCACAGCCAGAAAACAAAACGTGTGCCTGGTAGTTAACCAAGCTTCCTGGAAGACAGAAGTCTTGAAAGTTAAAGTTTCAGTTACAAGTAGCTACAAGATTTTCCTACAACCCTACTGATCCTAAAATACTCACAGTTTCTAAATATGCAGCATTTTAAATATTTCATTTATTGTACGTTCTAATGTAGAAGTCTACAGTTACCATGTAACTTGCCCATACCCATGATTTCTAACCAGTAATTGAATTCCTTTGGTTTTGCCTAGGTCCTAACAAGCATCAGAGTGCTGTGACCTGTTTACAGTTCAACAAGAACTTTGTAATTACCAGCTCAGATGATGGAACTGTAAAACTATGGGACTTGAAAACGGGTGAATTTATTCGAAACCTAGTCACATTGGAGAGTGGGGGGAGTGGGGGAGTCGTGTGGCGGATCAGAGCCTCAAACACAAAGCTGGTGTGTGCAGTTGGGAGTCGGAATGGGACTGAGGAAACCAAGCTGCTGGTGCTGGACTTTGATGTGGACATGAAGTGAAGAGCAGAAAAGACAAATTTGTCCAAATGTGTAGACGATATACTCCCTGCCCTTCCCCCTGAAAAACAAAAAAATAAAAAACAAACAAAAAAAAAACAGAAGAAAAAAGCAAAAAAACTCCAAAAAAACTCACAAAACACAAAAAGAAAAAAAAAGAAAGAAAAAAGAAAAGAAAAAGACAAAAAAAAATCCCTTGTTCTCAGTGGTGCAGGATGTTGGCTTGGGGCAACAAAGTGAAAAGATCTACAGAAGAAGAAGGAAAAGAGGAAGACAAGACAAACCGTAACTGACACGAGAGGCGTCTGCTGTCTCATCACATAAAAGGCTTCACTTTTGACTGAGGGCAGCTTTGCAAAATGAGACTTTCTAAATCAAACCAGGTGCAATTATTTCTTTATTTTCTTCTCCAGTGGTCACTGGGCAGCGTTAACGCTGAAGCTTCGTTACAGATTCTGCTAGCCTGTCCTTTTACCACTGAGACCTAGGAAGGGGCTGCAATAACACCCAACCAAGGACTGGCTGACTTTCTCGTTAGAGAGCATCTGCAACAAAAAGTCATTTTTCTGGAGTGGAAAAGCTAAAAAAAAAAAAAAATTACTGTGAATTGTTTTTGTACAGTTATCATGAAAAGCTTTTTTTTTTTTTTTTTTTTTTTTTTTTTTTTTGCCAACCATTGCCAATGTCAATCAATCACAGTATTAGCCTCTGTTAATCTATTTCCTGTCGCTTCCACATACACTCTTCAATGCATATGTTGCTCAAAGGTGGCAAGTTGTCCTGGGTTCTGTGAGTCCTGAGATGGATTTAATTCTTGATGCTGGTGCTAGAAGTAGGTCTTCAAATATGGGATTGTTGTCCCACCCCTGTACTGTACTCCCAGTGGCCAAACTTATTTATGCTGCTAAATGAAAGAAAGAAAAAAAAGCAAATTATTTTTTTTTATTTTTTTTCTGCTGTGACGTTTTAGTCCCAGACTGAATTCCAAATTTGCTCTAGTTTGGTTACAGAAAAAAGACTTTTTGCCACTGAAACTTGAACCATCTGTGCCTCTAAGAGGCTGAGAATGGGAGAGTTTCAGATAATAAAGAGTGAAGTTTGCCTGCAAGTAAAGAATTGAGAGTGTGTGCAAAGCTTATTTTCTTTTATCTGGGCAAAAATTAAAACACATTCCTTGGAACAGAGCTATTGCCGCCTGTTCTGTGGAGAAACTTTTCTTTTTGAGGGCTGTGGTGAATGGATGAACGTACATAATAAAACTGACAAAATATTTTAAAAATATATAAAACAAATAAAGTTGCTGGTCAGTCTTAGTGTTTTACAGTATTTGGGAAAACAACTGTTACAGTTTTATTGCTCTGAGAAACTGACAAAGCAGAAACTATTCAGTTTTTGTAGTAAAGGCGTCACATGCAAACAAATGAAATGAATGAAAAAGTCAAATGGTTTGCCTCATTCTCCAAGAGCCACAACTCAAGCTGAACTGTGAAAGTGGTTTAACACTGTATCCTAGGTGATCTTTTTTTCCTCCTCCTGTTTATTTTTTTTTGTTTTATTTATAGTCTGATTTAAAACAATCAGATTCAAGTTGGTTAATTTTAGTTATGTAACAACCTGACATGATGGAGGAAAACAACCTTTAAAGGGATTGTGTCTATGGTTTGATTCACTTAGAAATTTTATTTTCTTATAACTTAAGTGCAATAAAATGTGTTTTTTCATGTTAGTATGCCTGTTTCTTCCACTGAAGTAAATAATATTTCATTATAAACATTGAGGGTTTGTCTCTGCTATTTAAGATATCAAAGTCTTGGTTCCTTTGCATTCCCTCTAGTGTGACATAGAGATCAGTACTTCCAGGCCTGTTTCATACAGCTAAAGCAAGAAGAATGTGCCACAAATGTAAATTTTGTTTATCTCCTTGGACTATAAAGAAGGACATTCCACTGTGCCTATCTCTGTGCAACATTTGATATGTAAATGTGAAATATGGGTCCCTCAAAGAGTTACAATACTTTTGTGATGGGTACAACTGGAATTCTTTTTTTTTTTTTCTTCCTTTTTTTAAAAAAGTTCATTTTCAAATTTGACCACATATTGAGTACTTACCAGGAACGTTTTGTGGATTATCTCTGGAGCTCCCACCCTCCCTGAGAAGTAGGTACTGTTATCTCCATTTTAAAGATGAGGGTGGAACTGGCTCAGACTGGTTAGGTGATTTGTCAGAAGTCGGAGAACTAGCAGAGAGCAAGCATTCACACTCATGCTCTTTAAGAATAAAGAGATCAGGAATTTTGACAGTCTTTCCAGAAGCAGAGTTTTGGAAAAAATAAGTTACTCTTGTGATACTTTCAGGCTCTTCTGTTGCTGTTTCAGTCAATAAATCTAATATTTTAAAATATGAATGAAAAAACAAAGTTCAGTTATTCAAATTATGTAGCCTCTCAAATAGCAGGTTCCATCTCCCACTCACCTCTTCTATATATTTAAAATTTTATTTAATTCCCTATATTTAATCCCCAGGCCATAGCTGAAAATCTAAAACAATAAAAACAAGCTGCTTAGAGAATACGTTTCTCACAGTCATAAAGTGTGTGTTCTTTACTCACAGAGCAGCAATTCTTGGGCCTCAAGCTCCTAGAGCTACTAATGTTGAACAGCAGGGAATGGAGCCCAAGAATCTGCATTTAAACCAGCGTGCCAGGTGAGTCACATTTGCAACCTAGAACCACTGCCTTAGATCCCTGCCATTGCACATGCAGTTTATTAGTCCCCAGCACATTACAGGCACAGGACCGTCAGAAGTGACAGGGGTTAAAGGAGAAGACAGAAAACCACATGGCTAAACACAGGCAAACATCACATGAGGTCTTGAGTTCAGGGGCGAGCAGCCCTGCCTGCTTCAGGATGAACCAGGGCATCGCCAGTGCCATTACTACTGTTCATGGTCGACAATCCCAAATGATCAAGAAGTCGTAATTCTGTTTGGTAATCTGGAAACCAACCGCTTTGATTTTTAATAATACAAAAGTGGCTTAAGTATAATTAAAGAAAAACATCATCTTTAAAATGAATACATTATATAATAGAATTGAGCTCATAGGATTTGCAGGCAGATAGGTGGGAATTCAAGTCCCAGTGTTGTAATACTGTCTAGTTACAGGAATCTTATCCAATTTCTGAACCTCCTGTTTCCTCATCTTTTAGAATGTAGGCAGTACCAACCTACTAAGGTTATTGGAGGGATTAAGTGAAATGTTAAAAAGCATGTAACATACTGATGGTACTTAAAGCTCAATAAATAGTAGCTACTATTAAAACTTTAGGAAAATAGACCCAGATATTCCTATATTTGGGCATAATTGAAAGTGTTTTGTGACTCATTCAGGTATGTAACAAAAATAGCACTTTTCTATATATAACAATTTATATTATTTTAAATGGAGTCACATAGATTTCTCATTTGAGTCCTATGGAACCCTTGTGAGGTGGACTGGTATAGGGCACCTACCAGTGCTTTTGAACACACTTAAGTGTTCATTAAATATTATTTTATGAGTAAATGAATAATCTTTCTCTCAGTGGATCTGTTCCTGAAAGGGAATATGTTAACCTCCTTCTACAGGAATTAAATTATTGTCAGTGTAGTAAGAACGGTCACGGAGAGAACCTTGCTTTGTAGCCCCCTCAGTGAAGAAGTTCACCACCTTATATAACTGAATTTTTAAATCTTCCCACCAGAATACAGGCAGTCCCCACATTTATGTGTTACACGTCTCTAAAGATCAACCTTGCCTGAAACTAAAGCTAAAGTTGGGGCACAGAAGTAACCCACAAAGGCCCATAACAAGTGCTCCGTAAATACTTGTTGGATTGATCAAAGCTTACTGTCTTTCTTTTATCATTGGAATTGTTTATAATTTTGGTGCTTTGTAACTCCCTCACTGAGATTGAGTAACCACAGCTATTTCATTAATCGGCAACAGTCAATGCACACCAAATGGTTAAGTAAATGTTCTAGTCTATCTATTTGTTTAATTTCAAAAAGTAATTGACATTCAATTATATGTACTGTTTTTAAGCCACTTTCTCTATACTTTCTGAACTAGTCTATTTTAGTCTCCTTTGTTTATCTGAATTGATTAGAAGCTACAATCCAACAACAAAAATGACTGTTTTTCTCTTCCCTGAGTGAAACAGGAAATCAGGGCAGCCTCTCCAGACCAGGCAGTGTGCCTTGCTTTCTGTACACTTCTCCCCGACACACTCACTGCACTTTGCGAGTCCAGAGGTAGACGAGAGCAGACACCTAGGAGACTGCCTGACTCCATCCGGGCTCCTGTAACTCCTCCCACTCCAGACTGCAACCAGGTACCAGCAGGTCTGCGTGGCAGGAGTGGATTGACATTACATTTTTTTCCCGAATCCTTCTCTCAGACACCACTTTATTCATTTTCCTTCTGTTAGTTGTCTTCCACCCCCAATGAAAAGCAGTTGGATTATGACCCATACTCCATCAGATTCATCATCCAGTAAAGGATTCAGCCTTGTGCTTTACAGCAGCTCTAGGAGAACCTCCTGCTTGTAGAGCCATTCTACTGATAGTAAAAGGGGCTTAGTGTTGCTGATGAATTAATTTGAATAAATGCTTCTGACACAGGTTTTATGTTCCCTGCCTTACTGCATTTTAAAGATTACACACACACTGAATATATCGGAACCTCAGAATAAGCCTCATGTTCTCAGTCATAATAACATCATTTCCCATAAGCCTTTTCCCTCTTTATTAAAAAAAAAAAAAAAAGGAATGGGCCATATAAAAGGAAGGTCTTGGTAACCAAGAGGAGATTTCTTAAGTCTCTTCCAGGATTGATCAGTGGCCTCACCGGCTGAAGAGGATGTGTGTGTGTTCACACACTGTTTCTAAAGTCCTGCATTAAGCAACTGTAGGGCAATTTGAAAAGTTGATGCCTAATTTTTAATGTTGGCACTTTCTACTGCCTAGGAGATGAATTTTTATTTGTTTAGGAGATGGATTTTGAGTTAGATTCAAAGTGGCTGCACCCAGCTCCCTTTTATTGGGAGTGCCTAGTCATTGCTTTGAATTACAAACAAAAATAACATGACATCGTTCACTAGCTAATGTGTTTCCTTATCCATTCGGTTAATACTAGTGGTGCCCAAATAAGTGAGGGTCTCACCAGCTTCATTCTTCTGCCACCTTCTCTTTCTAGATGGAGGAGATCAAGAAATATTGAAAGGTAATTTCAAAGGTTCTTCAGTTTCAAAAACTGAAAGGATTCAGAATGCACCTTTCCCCAAAGTATAAAGTATAAATAAATTCTAGATTCAGTTCCTAGGAAGACTCATTGCAGAGACGAAAGCCTGGCAACGTCCCGATTTGCAATTGGGTATAAAAATAGCAGAGTTTCTATTTCAGATGATCTGATTCTCCCCAGGATTTTTAAGGACAAGGAACCACTGAGTGGACGTTTTGACGTTTCATTCCTTGCTTTGAAAAATCTATCATGGCAAAACCTATGAAAGCTGTTTATCTTTGGGTTTTGTTTTGCTTTAGCAGTCATGGTTTGCAGAAGAAAAATTATGTTGAAATCACCCTTGCAAATCAAAGATTAAAATGTAATAGACCACAAAAATATATTGGCAATTTACCCTTTTTCTAGGAGGTTCAGAGATTGTAAAAGAGACGTCAAGCCACTATTCACCAGAAAAAGAAGGTTACTTGCAAGACTTTTTATATTTATATTGATGAAGCCTATTAAGACTTTACCAAACACTTATGCCTTGCTAAATGCAATCAGCAAGACAGTATAGTCCCCCACTACCATGGGCCTTTCAACATGAGGATGCTCTCTACCTCTGTAAAGTGAGTTTGAGTAGCTTAAACAAATGCAGCAAGGACATGGTAAAGTATAGAGGTTAAAAGTAAAACTGCATGCACATCTGGTAAGAGACAGATCTGGGTTTGGGGGACCTGAAGCTTATAAACTTAAGGACCCTTATAAAGAAAATATCTACATAATTAGATTCAAAAGTGATTATTTAGAAAAATAAAGATTATAACAAATTACTGGAGCCTTAATGCCGCAGATTCCTCTTGTCTGAGATCTCTGTAGGCAATTGCCAGAATTACTTTAATAGAAGTGTTTCTAATTGCAGCCTGGCTTCTCCTTCCCACCTGGAATACTCTGACCCTCAGCAACCCGTCGCTCTTGCAAGGATCTGTTAAATGAGGGACCCTGAAGCTTGGCTTCATCAGTTCCAAAGAAAATCCACCTCTGCCTCTCTCAACCTCAATTCCCTCATCTGTCAATGGGGTAACATATTATGGGGATTATGTGAGATGTTATATGTCAAGCACTTATCAGAGTGCCTGGTGTATAGTAAGTATTCACTAAAGACTTGTAGTTATTACCAGTAATAAAGTGTGGTAACTAGCTGCCATTGTACACTTAGGTGCACTTTCTAAAACTTAGCATGGTTATAAGTTATTTTTATTTAACTAGGTTCCATGCTGGGCATGGAGCCCAAAGCAGGGCTTGAATTCATGGCCCCAAGATCAAGACCTGAGCCAAGATGAATAATTGGAGGCTCAACTGACTGAGCCACCCAGGCATCCCTAAGGTTACAAGTATTTTTAAATTCATTTATTATTCATTTAATCTCAACAGTCTCATGTATTATTATTAATCCCATTGTACAGATGAGAAAATAGATACAGAGATGTCAAGTAACTTACTCAAGGCCATATAGTTAAGAGGAAAAAAACCTTGGAGAAATGGAGATTCAGACCTAGGCATTGTAGCTCCAGAGCACAAGCTCTTAACTAGTATATTACATATATTGATTCACAACTGCCTTGCAAGTAAGTATGGGAACATGTAGGTTGTCTTGGGTCATAGCAGAAGGTGATGTAGCCCTCAGTCCCAACCTGTCCTCAACCTGGGAGCTAACATGATGCCATAGAAGTAGGTAAGGTCCTGGATTTCATGTAGGGATGCCTGAAAACTTGTGTAGTAATTCCTGGCATGGCTTGGCTGTAGTGAATCCTCTCACTTTTTCCAATTGCAGGATTAAAAGAGAGTGAGTTGCTTATATAGAAAGGACTTATTGTAAAAGGTTCACATAGCAATGAGAATACAGTCAAGGTGGGTAAAAAAAAAAAAAAGGGTTACTTATGTAAGAAAATGTTTTTCTTTTTTTAAAGATTTTATTTATCCATTTAGTGAGACAGCACATTCATGTAAGCAAGGGAAGGAGCAGAGAGAGAGGGAGAAAGAGAATCTCAAACAGACTCTGCACTGAACACAGAGCCCAACTTGATCTCACAACCCTGAGATCATGACCAGAGCCAAAATCAAGAGTTGGATGCTTAGCCAACTGAGCCACACAGGCATCACCCACCCCCCACCACCCCCACCCCAGTTTTTTTCTTTTAAAATCACCAGTGATGTACCATTGATGCAGCATTCATGCCTACCGTCTCAGACAACTAAGCAAATGAGGAGCAAGATTCACACTCAATTACAGTCACAAAGAGAGAAGTTAGACTGCTACTGCAAATCCATGGTAAGTGTTAGCAGCCAATAGTAGTAGCAGCAGCAGCAGCAGTAATGAGAGAGACAGTTGGGATCAAATTCTATCTCAGCCATTTGTGGAACGGGAGAGTTTAAAAATCTTTTCTCAACTGCTTTCATCATCTGTAAAAAAGAAAGTAACTTGTGAATGTCACAGGAAATAACACAATGCACCTGGTATGGTGCTGCACACCTACTCAATGAACGGTAGCCATCTGCAGTACTGTTGCTACTGCTCACAACAGTATTGGTGACTGTCTCAGGCCATCATTTAAAACCTAATCTGGAAGATCTACGAGACTCCCAGAACACAATGCCAAAACCACCTCCCAAAATGTGCCAGGGACCTGAGAGCAGTCTCACCTGTTAGAAAGTAATATGCAATCCAGCTTAAAATGACAAATTACTTCTTTCTCTCCAAAGACCTACTTATAAATAATAGTGGAGAAATTAAAAAGGCATAACCTCCAAAGAGGAGCAAGACAGGAGAATCAAGGAGACAAAAGATTTCAACAACTTTGGATGAAGGAAAGCAGATGAAGAAATTGTGTCTAGACAAGTATGAAATTTGACTCCCCACCCAATCAAAGGAAAAATGCCTCATTCAGTGAGCTCCAATCACAAACAAGAGCTTTCTATCCCCTTTACAGTGTCTGTTTCTTAAATAGTCAAGAATCACCAAGTATCTGAGAAAGACCTCCACTTTGAATGACTAAGCCAAAAAATCTATGATACAAACTTTGAAAAAGAACTATAATGACAACCTCAGACAGATATAATACTGCCTTTTATAATATAGGAATGGGATACAATTTTTAAAAGGCATCATAGAAACTAAAATGTGGTAGAAATTTTAAAAGAAAAAGAAAAACCTTCATTGGAAAATAAAAATTGAGGAAATCAAAAGTTAAAAGGGATGGAAATTTGTAGAGAAAAAAATAGAGGATCAGTCTGGGACATGTAACATCTACATCACAGCAGTTTCAAACAAGAAAATAAGCAGAGAATAAATTATTCAAAAGTAAATACAAGAAAAAGGAACAGAATTGAAAGATAAAAAGCCCCTAAATTGGAGTGTCCTTTGAATAAATGAATAGGAAAAAAATCATTCATCATTACAAAATTTTGGAACACTTGGGCTAAAAAGCCCCTCAAAACTTGTGGAAAGAAAAATCGGGGGAAAAAAAGAGAATTGCAATTTTAGACTTCTCAGTAGTAGCAACATCTGCTGCTAGAAGACTACGGTCTGCAAGACTCCACAGGCAAATAATGTTCAAGTTAGGATTACACACCCAGCCAAATTATCGATCAAGTGAGAGGGAGAATAAAGATATTTCCAGACATATGACAGCAAATACTACCTCTTCACAAACTCTATCTTAAGAAGCTTGTGGAAAATACAGTCCAACAAAACAATGGAATGAGCCATGAAAGAGGAAAACATGGCATACAGAAAATAGGGATTTCAGTACAGGTGAGGGGTTCTAGGACACTAATAATGCTTATTGGGACTGGGAAACCACCAGTGGAGGTGCAAGCAGGGAGGTCCCCCACAAATACAAAGGAGAATGATAAATATCATCTCATTATCATGATAGATCATGTAAAGAACAAAAACTCAGTATTCAGGACATCTGATGATAAAGTCAGAAAAGCTTTTTAAAGTTTCAATATATTAAGAGAAATGCAACAGATAAAAATGAAGCAATTATTAATTCAAAGTAGTATGTGAAAAAACGTAGGCATAGTGCACTATTTAGCCCTGCAGTAAACCATGATTATCTAGCCATAAACATGTAAATACTAATGGAGGATTTTGCTAAAATGTATGGCAGGGGGAGGGGAATGGAAGGAAAGAGAGTTAACTCCTCATCAACCAAAATTAGAAGTTGTCAGTGTCTAAAACAAACAAACAAAAAATTAGAAGAGAAGCACATTTTATAGAAAGATAGGAGATACACAGAAGAATTAGCTAGTTGCAAATGTTTGCCTCTGTGGCTGGGTGTAGGAGAGGATGCAGCATCTTGATATGCTTTCCTATTTGGTGTTCCTTTGCTAAATCTCAAAAAGGCCAGAGCGGGGCAAGTGGAAGAGGAGGAGCAATGAGTTGGAGGAACTTCCCTTGTGCCTATGTTAGGTTCTGCTCACTGGAATGCCCGGGGATGTGCACAATCTCCTCGATGCCAAAGGCCCTGTCACACCTGGGCAGCTTGCAGGTACTGGTACTCAGTGTGGCTGTGATGGGTGTGCTGTCACCGTGAGTCACTCCTGACCTTCCAAACCTACCTGGAGCCAACATCGGCATTGTCCCTGAGTTCTCCATGTCCCCTGGCTGCTCTCTCTAACGGCCCTAGAGCCAGGGTGAGCCTCAGAGGCCACAGGCGCGGGAGGACCGGGTGGGTGGAAGGGGCTTGCCGCTGCCGGCCCAGTAGGCCAGCCTGATTCCTAAGGCCTAAATGACAGGCCAGCTGCAACCACCTAATCCTTTCAAACACATCCTAAGTTGCCAGGAAGCCCCCAAACATCAGACATTCTGTGTCTGCACTTGGCGGTTTGTGGTGTTTGGGTGCGTAGGCTACTCATTAGTGTCTGTTTCACTGTGGCTTGGGTTGGCGATCTGGATTCTTACCCAGCAAGATTCTGGAAGGTTTCAAAGCAACTAGGGAGACTTAGCAAGTTTTTCTGTTTTGAGAGCTACTACTTAACCATCACCTTATCAAATAAAATGAGCTATTTGTTAAAATGGGCAGCTTCTTAATTTTCTGGCCCTCAGTGACTATTCATAAGATGTATCCTCAAGTTTTAAGTTAGTGTGTACAGATCAGGCCTAGTATCACCACCTTTGGTGCATTTGGTTTGTTTGTTTGTTTTTGGTTTTGTTTTTATATTAAAGCAGCCACCAGAGGCCCAGGATCTAATTTAAATAAACTATTCTGCTTCATAACCAGGGCTCCAAAGGAAGGATCCCTCTTTTTTTTTTTTTTTTTTTTTTTTAAGGAAAGATATCTTAAGTATTGATTTGCTGCTTCTGTAAATCGGGTTCCCACACAGGTGTGCCATGTTGGAAGAGAAATGCCATGACATTTCCTCTTCTCTCAGAATACAATGGCACCAGCTTCGGTGAGTAGAGTTTTTTAAGACTCCTCCTAGGAGAGGGCCTCCCATTCTTGCTCTCCAGGGCCTTCCCACCCCTGACCACACAGCCCCCTCCATCTGCAGGGCCTGAGCCTACACCCACCGAGTGTTTCTGTTCATTTCCCTCAGCCAAGAAGTCATTGCAATGGGTGAAATAAATTAGAGCTAAATTAGACTGAGATTCAGCGTCCTGGAAGCATGACTGCTGATAAGCGTTACTGGTTGTTTTACGGCTCCACTGCCTGGAGGAAGGGGGTGGCCTCCCACATCAGTAACCAGCAATCTGGCTAATCGGTGCACAGAACAGAAGTCTGGAGAGGGGCCCCACTCCACTGTGAGAGTTTCTTCCTTCACATTGTGTCCACCCCTAAGAGAAAAAAGTCTCCTACCTACAGCTCATTCTCAAATTGTTAAAAAGCTCTTACTTCACTCTTTTCCCTTGTTTACCCTGGAGAAATCCAAATTAGAAAACTTCCTATTTAAGATAATCAACAGAGGAGAACAACAGATCAACTTGGGCTAATATCAGTAGCAGGAAGACCAATTAACAAATTCATGAATTGTGCTGTTTACACTTCTATTCCTAAGGTTAATTATGTGATCAAGTAATAGCTTTTGCCTTGATTATGGGACCCTTAGGAAATAAAAGTGTGTTTCCACTTTACAAGTATGTTTGCATTTCGGTCCTACTTTGATACCGTAGGAACTGGATTCAGCAAATACCTCCCATACACACAGCTATAATCAAAGGACAGATTTAAATAGCCTCAAGACTCGAAGTATAAACAGAAGCATAATTCATAAAAGTGCTAACATCCACCTATACATTTTTTTCCCCTCTCTGCTTTGGACTATTTATAGTTCAATTCTTTCCAGATGTTGGGGACCAGAGGGTGTCGAGTGATGGATCTTTTCTCATTATTCTCTGTTGGGAAGAATCAGTAAAATTGGCTACTTGGCCTTAAATACAGAAAAAAAAGAAACGTCACCTACGTTTTTAGGGGACACTCGCAGCAAGGCCATTCCAGCTTCCTATTAAGAATTGTAGCTTCTCTCTTCTGAGGGATTATCCCATGCATCGAATCCGTTCATGTCATTTTCTCTCTAAGCCCATGAGGCAGATGCTTTCATGATCATCATCTGTCCTTTACAGGTGAGGGAACTGAGGCACAGAGAATTTATGCAAATTGCCCAAACCCGCAGCAACTAGGTAAGTCAGAGTTTGAATCCAGGCAGTTTGGCTCCAGAGCCTGCGCACTTAACTAGGTGGTATTGTTTCTCCCTTTAGGTCCCAACTTGGGTGCGCAGTGTTAGAGGGCAGTGAGTTATCCCACAAAGTGGAGAAGCAACATGGGAAGGTGTACTGCGCCACTAGCTATCTTCAAGTGAGGTCCCAGAGTTACCTCTTCCACCTGCCGTCCCTTCTGAGGAGCCTGACCCAGAGTAATGGGAAAGAACATTGGTTTCTTTGGAGGCTGCTGAAAGTGATGGGTGTGACCAGAGATCTCTGCCAGGCCGTTCTCCCCCTGCCTTGGCCGGAGCTCCCGGCTGGCCCTGGTCAGGCCCCCAACCAGTGCTTGCCGAGCACGGTCTCTCCTCAGGGCCACACAGCCGTGCCTGGATGGATGCAAACTTTGACAACGTGGAGAAATGAAGAGATGGCTTATTAGCTTCGTTAAGGACTAACGACAGAATGCTCTGCAATACATTGTATGAAATTCATTGTATCAAGTTTTGCATCTACCTTTTCATAAGAGCACCTGCTGGAAAAGAGGGGAGGTACTCTAGGAGTTGTGGGTTTAGGTTACAGAGTCAGACTCTGCCCTTTACAGCAGGTGACCTCAGGGGCATGATTTTTTAAAGATTATTTATTGATTTATTCGTGAGAGACACAGGGGGAGAGGCAGAGACACAGGCAGAGGGAGAAGCAGGCTCCATGTGGGGAGCCCAGTGAGGGACTCGATCCCAGGACCCCAGGATCACCATCTGAGCCCAAGGCAGACATTCAACCCCTGAGCCACCCAGGTGTCCTTGCGCCTCAACAACCTCATCTGGAAAAGATACCTACCTCATAGCTTGTAATGAAGACAAATCAGATAATCCAGGGAAAACAGCTCAAAGTGTGGTTCTCGGACCAGCAGCAGCCTTCTCAGAAATGCCGACTCCCAGGTCCCACCCCGGACTCGCTGGATGAGACTCTGTGTTTTGTCCTCGCAGGTCATTCACCTGCATGATCCTTCATCACAAATACTGAAGTTGGAGAAGCCATGGTAAAGCGAACACAGGATTGTTATGAGTTGTAATTTTATCAGTTGAGATCACCTACCATCAGAGTAAATTCAGCATCACTGTTCTGGGAGTGAGCTGTGAGGCCCGGGTTGGAAACCCCTCTCCTGTCTCCACTGTTGCTCATTTCCTAAATTCTCAGACACGAAGAGAAATCTCCTGAAGAAAGAAAGAAACAGAGACTTTCTGGAGAAACTGTTGGGGATCCCAAAGTCAGGGAAACAGCCATAAACCCCACAGCTGTTGCACCAGGCAGTGATGGAAGCTGGCACGTTGCACCCCGTACCGAAACCAGAAAAGCCTTTTTATAAAAATTGCTATTATTATTATTTTCAGCACAACCCAAGTCTCCTGCCAGATCATGGCTTTTTTTTTTTTTTTTTTGGCTTTTAATTTAAGTGCACAGTTACTGCTCAAAAGTGATTCACAAGCCTTTAAAGAGCCACTCTCCTTTGGAAGTCGGCGTAGAATGCGGAGGGTTTGAAGATTAGTGTTGGGAGTGAGAGCATTTGACTGCCTAAGGATTCAATCTCCTAGGTACTTAGATACTTCGCAGCGAGAACTGATGTTCATTAAACTGTAAGCAAATTAGAGTTCAAGCCAAAGATATAAAGGAAGACATAATTAGTGTACAGGAGCCATCCACCATCGTTAGACTTCTCTGAGGTGAGAAGTCCTATCCTGGAGAATTAGTTCCTTGCACAAAAGAAAATTATACAGCTGCTTTACGCAGCCTGCCGATGCTGTGTTTTATCGCACTCAATTTACAATGAAATGAAGCAGAAGTCTGCAAGACTGCATTAAAGCGTTAATTTTCCTTTTGGGCTTTACCTCCATTTTATCTTTAGAGGAACCCAGAATGGTTCAGTAAACAGAGCATTTTGCCAGTCAATAAATTAAAAAGCTATTTTTACCAAGTGGACACTGACTGGCTGCCACACGCAGCAGAGGCTTCCTGGGAGTTCAGAGGATGGGAGGGTCCACCATCCGTCAGCAAAAGTGACTTGGAGGAAAAAAACCCACCGCTCCCCATCCTCCAAATGGGACCGCCCCGAAGTAATGTGTTTCCATCAGCTTCTGAAATACTCTTGGGTCTGGGTTCCAGGCACAACTTTAGGGGCACAGACAAGGGACTCGAACTCCCAGAGGAAGACAGATCCATTAGATGTAGCGCCAATCCTGCAGCTCCAAGAGGAGCTTCGGAAGAAGTGAAATGCCAGTTGTCCCTCACCCACCCTGACAAACTTTATTTGTAGACCGTTGAACTAGAAATGCCGAGGAGGCCATGTTTACATTGGTAGAACTACCCCTTGCCCCTACCCTCACCCCCTCCAACATTCCCTCTGCACGCCTTGTGGTTTGGAAGGGGGGGCCAATTTGGAAAGAGCTTGGCAAAGGCCCTCCCTTGGATCTGGAGGGCAATGGTAGGCCTGCGGGGTCGGTGGACAGGCTGTGGACCAGGACCCCAGTTCTCTGGGTCTGCAGAGGCCCTGCTCCAGTCTGGACTGAAGGGAAAAGCAGTGGGCGTAACAAGCAGCCAAGCAGATCCTTGAGGAGGAGCAGCAGCATGGTGGCTTCTTGGAGGGGCCGAGGAGGAACCCGAAAGCTGCCCAGTTGGTTGGGGCTCGGCAGGTGCATCACATCTAGGCTGTCCTCCATCTGCAGCTTTGTAGGAAACGTACTGTTGTAGCTCAGTGGGCTGGGAACACTGCTTTGGAAGCCACCTAATAATGATAGCTACCTCTCAGAGAGCCCCCCCCACTTTTTTTTTACAGTGAGTCTGAGAAATAGAGGAGTTTTCTCTCTGTTTTACCAATGAGCAAGCAGAGCTAAGTGCATGTCTGCCATTTGCCTAAAGTCACCTAAACAGATGGTGGTGGAGATTGGAGATTAGCCTCCACGCAAGGATACTAAAGAACATTCTGGAAGCTGAAAATGCATATGACACAAGAAGAAACTCGAGATGTTATTTCTGAGGGAGGGAGTAGAATGTCCAGAATAACGGAGGAAGGAGGCATGGGAAAACAGGGAAGAAATGAAAAGAAAGAAGGAGACAGGTGTAAGCAATGGAAGGGAGTTTCACAGCCACAGGCTCTGGGCCGTGACCGGGAGGCTCTCCACTTCTGTCCCCATTGTTTGAGTCAAGAACCTAGGAAGCTTCCTGGAACCTTGAGGGTGGGAACCGTAAGCCAGGATGGAGCCTGGAGGCACACGGCACAAGCCACTCTGGACAGTCCTTCCCATCATGGAATATTGGGCCGTGGGGCCACTACCGGCCTAGTGACAGGACCCCAGTTAGAACCTGAGACCCCTCACCCCCAATTTCCTCTGCCCAGAGGATACTAGGGATACTCCTCGGGGACACTCCTCAAAGCAGTAGGGAGCAGCCGTGACACCCATTCGCTGTTTGCTTAAATCCACGTTCCAGAGGAGGCTGCTGCTGGTGCCTCACTGGCCGGTGGAAGATGGAGATGTTGGGGCCCCTCAAGGACAGGTGTGACCCCAGGGCCAGATCGCAGGAAGCTCTTCCTTCTGGAACTCAGTTAATGGCGACTTGGTTTCACACCTGTCTTGCACACCATGCCTTCTTCCTGAAAGCACCACTGTGCAGTGTGTGTGTTTGTTTGCTTAATAAGGTATACATTTTAAATTTAATTTTTTCAGTGGCTCTTAAGATATTTGCACCAAGCCTTTGGACTCACCTGCTGAAACGTTGATGGGAGAAGGGAGAGAAAAGTTAAAAAAAAAAAAAAAAAAAAAAAAGCGCTTTCTGCCAGCACTGTAAATGAATCATTAAAAAAACTCCCAAAGCAGCAACATATCTGCTGTTTTGCTTGGGAACAGCAGCACCTGGCACTCGCAAGCATTTCCCGGGCTTGGTCTGTCCGTGGCTGGCCCCCTCCTCATCCATTACCGGTTCCAAAAGGCCCCCCTAGTGTGGCAGGGGAGGGCACTCAGCTTGCTGTCTGGGGCATCAGGCCCTGATCCCTGGCATTTTGTAAAAGGAACAGTTTCTGCTGCCCCTATTGGAGATCCAGGACCCTTGGGAATCAAGAGTGGGACCCGCAGCAGAGGCAGGTCCTGCCAGGCACCAAAAAGGACTCAAGGTAAGCCTCCAGCCTGGAGCCCTCCTGGGGGGACAGCAGGGAAGCCACCAACCCTGGAAGCCCCTCAAGGGACTGTCAGGAGCTACAGAGAGAGAAACGGGGCCTCCGACCTACAGATGCCAAAGGTTCTGAGATTTCTGGGACTGCCCTGATTCCCTATCATTCTTTTCAGTTCACTTCTGCTCTAAAGTCACATACACATTGCTAAAAACCCCAAATTCTTACAAAATGGCATGCTAAAAAATAATAGGGCTTATGGGAAAAATAGAGCTGGGACAGTCCATAAAAATCTGTGGAACTTGGTAACCAGAGCACTAGCAAAAACAATCACAACCCTAAGAAAATATGAGCCTGGTTACGTGTCTCCTGGCATTTGCTCTCGGCATCACGGGCTGTGGATTCTTCTGAACGCGGGTCCCGGAGGGCATGAGTTTCCCCTGGAGACAAGTGGAAGTTCCATTCATGGTGTAGCCTGCCTTGTTAGGTGTTTTGAACTTTGGGGGCAATATAATCAAGCTCCTAGGTATAACTCTTCTTTATAAGAAATATTGAAGGTTGGGGAATATTTGGTAAGTACCACAAAGATAACAATTAGCCAAATCCAATATAAAAATGCTTTGAACAAACCAACTGCAAAAATGGCTTTTTTTTAAAGGGAAAATTGAGCCAAAGGGCTCACCTTGTAACAGGTGATAGTTAGGCATTAGTATTCATGTGGTTGGGTGTGATAGTGATATTGTGGCTAAGTTTATAAAATACCTGTTAGACATAAAAACAAAATCAAAACTAAAAAAATGAGATAGATACACCAAAAAATGCTGAAAGTTGTTAAATCCAAGAGATAGGTTTGTGAAGTTTCTTTCTACTATTCTCTTTACTTTTCTGTTTGAATGAGATATTTTTGTAATTAAAAAAAAATGGGATCTTGTACTTCAGAAAGTGAAGAAGAGTTCAAAATAAGAAAACAAGCCAAAAACCTCACAATTACAAGAGCAGGCCAACTGAAAGAGCTCCCGATGGCCAAAGTTGGATCTATTTGAACAACAATAACAACAAAAGTAGCATTACATATAACTGAAAGCATAAAATACATATCTGTAAGTCCATACTGATATATATATATTTTTTTAGTCTATACTGATATTAAAGAATGATTGTGTAAGTCAATATATTGGGGAGAAGAGAAATCTTCTGTGCAGAAGAATTCCAAATTTGTGTTTACGTATTCTCTGCACACAAGGAGGTGGAGCGTAACAGCAAGGGCTGCACGTAGAGTGAATTCTTCCAAAGAATTTGGGAAAGGAGAGGAAAGGAATAGTTTCACAAGTGGAGAAACCTGGCAAATATTACCTCCACCTGAAGGTGATGAAGGTCCGCATCAACAGTGGGAAGGTAGCATGATCCTTTGATTTATGAGAAATACCACTCGGCCTCTGTGATCTTCCCCCGAATTCCTATAACCACAGTCTAATTATGAGGAAAACATCAGACAAATCCCCATAGAGGGACATTCTCCAAAATACTTGACCAGTGCTCTTCAGGTTTTGAAGGTTTGTCAAGGTCATCAAAACCAAGGAAAGTCTGTGAAACTGTCACAGAGAGAAGAGCCTTACGAGACTTGATGACTAATCAAAATGTGGTACCCTGGATGGGATCCTGCAATAGAAAAATGACATTGGTAAGGAAGCTGGAATGGAGTGTGACAAATGTACTGTACTTTACTAACGTAAGATGTTACTGATGGAGGAAACTGGATGTGGGCTATGTGGGAACTATCTGTTCTATTCTCATGATTTTGCTCTAAAAAAATAAAGTGTATTTTTAAAAAATAGGAGGAAATACATAAGCAAGATACAATTGCCCCTTCAATTATATTTCAATTATATTTTGATTTTTAAAAATGTCCCGGAACATTGTGACAATTAAAGTTCAGATCAGTGCACGAGTGGAGCAGATGAGGCAGGATGGGGACCCCTACCCTCTTACCTGCACTCATCTTTATTCATTCCCAGCTCTTTCCACACTTCCAGCCTCAGCACCTCTGGAAATGCCCAGGGTTCATTCCCACAATCTTACTATTGACTTACTTGATTGTTATTGTTTTTAAGCAGGCTCCACGCCAAGCACAGAGCCCAACTCGGGGCTCGAACTCACAACCATGAGATCAAGACCTGAGCTGAGATCAAGACCTGAGCTGAGATCAAGAGTCAGACACTTAACCAGCTGAGCCACCCAGGAGCCTCAGGAGGTAGAGTGATTGTTGGTTTGTTTTTTAATAACAACTTTACTGTGATATGATTCACATACCAAAAAGCTCTCCCTTATAAAATGTACGAGTCAGTTGTACTTAATGTATTCCACTCTGTGGAATTTTTATGGCCAAGTAATTTCCCATTGTATGGATATACCACATTTTGTGTATCCATTCATCAGTTGATGAACATTTGGGTTGTTCCCATCTTGGGGTTATTATGAATGTTACTATGAGCATGCCATGTGCAAGTTTTGTGTGGGCATGTGTTTTTCCTTTGGGGTCAATACCTTGAAGTGGAATTACTGGATCATATGATAACTCTGTTTAATTTTTTGAGGAACTGCCAAACAATTTTCCAGAGTGATACATCATTTGATAATCTCACCAAGAACGTATATTAGAGTTCCAATTTTTCCTCACCAAAACGTGTTATTGTCTCTTTTTTTACTGTAGACCTCCTAGTAGGTATGAAGTCAGGTATCTCAATTGTGATTTTGATTTGCATTTCCATAATGACTAGTAATGTTGATCACCTTTTCTCTTATTTTTCCAGGTTTATTGTGGTATAATTAAAAAACAGAAATTTTGCATATTTAGGGTGTACAGCTTGATGTTTGGGTATGTGTATACATTATGAAATAATCACCACAATCAAGCAAATTAACATATCCATCATGCCAGATGTTAAGCTCCTTTTCATATGCTTATTGGCTATTTGTGTATCTTCTTTTTAGAAATGTCTATTAAAATCCTTTCCCAGTTTTAAAATTGGATTTTTTGCTTGTTTTTTTTTTTTATTGTTGAGTTATGAGAGTTCTTTATTTATTCTGGACACATGTACTTATCAGATATATAATTTGCAAATATTTTTCCAATTCCATGGTTTTTCCATGTTTTTTTTTTCCCCATTCTTTAAATGGTATACTTTGAAGCAAAAAAGTTTTTCATTTCAATGAAAGCCAATTGATTTTTTTTTTAATTTCTTGTGCTATTGGTGTTATATCTAAGAAACCACTGCTTAACTCAAGGTTGTAAGAATTTTCTTACGTGTTCTACTGAGTTTTATATCTTTAGATCCTGCAGTTAGGTCTATAATCCATTTTAAGGCAATATTTGTGTATGGTGTGAGGTAGGGGTTGAAATTCATCCTTTTGTATGTAGATATCTAGTTGTTCCAGCATTATTTGTTGAAAGTCCTGTTCTTTACTCTATTGAATTACCTCTCCAGGCTTGTTGATACCAATTGACCATAAATGTAAGGGTTTACTTCTACTTTCTTGTGTTTTAATAACTTATTTTCTTGTTGCAAAGAAATATTTGTTCACTGCAGAATTTTTAAAAAATATGGCAAAGAACAAAAAAAAACTACATTAAAACATGCTGTAGTCTCATCATCTAGAACAAATTAGGTTTTTGAAAACCAGTTTCAAAGTTCTTGAAATATTTTTTCATGTAAAACAAAAACCTGGGGCAGCAGGTATAGATAGGTGTTTTGACAGCCTTAGTATCCTAAAGGCTCCATGGTGATTCTTATGTGCAGCCATAGTAGAGAGCCACATGGAGAAAGACCATCTTAGGTTGTGCAGATGTGTTCAGATGAGCGGTGGGAATGAGGGTTGCACAAGCAACCTGGGAGCAAGCTGCCATAGGACAGCATCTCAGCAGCTGAGCTTGATGCTGAACAGTCAGGGAGCCAGGGTGTGTGGAGTCTCAGATCTCCCTCATGCATGCCCCCTCCCTTTCCACTCTTGCCATTCTTGGAGAAGCATTCCCATGTGCTCCTACTTTGGTGACCCACCAGACACAAGATTTAGCCTTTCTCTGTCAATGCTACTACTGTTTCTGCTGGCCTTTTTTGATTTCTTCCTAATGCCTCTGTTTCTCTAAGTCTTAAATTTACAATCTTCCAAGAGAAGATCTGACTAAGTCAGTGATTCACATCCAACCTGGAGCAGCATGAAATCCTCAGTCCATCACTGGAGATGACTATATAATTTGTCATTCCAGTTGACCTTTTTGAGAGTGACATGAAGGCTAATTGTAGTTAAGCTGGAGCACTCAAGGTATAAACCAAGACTGTTCCACGCAGACTAGGATGCACAGTCACTACTTATAGGGCCATCAATCTTCCTTAGATTTCCTCTAGCATTTTCCAAAGTGTGCTCTCTGTGAAACACTATATTACATCTTTCCTCTTCACACCTCTTTTTTGGTGGTTTCCAGTACACATTAGCATATTAGCATTAGCATATTAGAAGCTGAGAAAGATTTGAATAACTTTATTTAAGATTTCCTATACTTATTAACTGGGTTCTCTTTCCATCTGGATTCCCTCTTTCCCTTCTCATGACCTGGCTGGGGCATCTCATTCCATCCCCTTGAATTCACTGGGTCAGGGATGGTCACATGACAGAAATTGGGCAAAGGAGAGCACTGATCCTAGAGCTTGCATAAAAACTACCAAATATTTTCTCTCTTCTCCTCTGGAAGATGTGTGGTAAAGATGGAATTGCTGCTGCTATAAAGTGAAAATAAACCCAGGCGTGCCATCAGCTCCCTGGAGTGCAGAGAAAGCCTCTGTACCCTGCACCACTTGGGGGGATCACTAAAAGAAAGACTACTAGTGGAGGATAAAAAATGGCAATTATCTCTATCAATGACCAACTCAGTGGCCGTTCATAAGGAAGAATATGGGGAGAGACAAATGACTGCCCCAGGAAAAAACTGGGTCTTTGGTGCCATTGTCAAAGTACAGAACAGTTTCTCAACTGTGCCCAGCCTTGACTCTGGATTATTAGCTGATTACATACCTTTGCCTGTTTGGTGTGGGTTCTCTTTCACCTACAGCTAAATATATATATATATATATATATATAGTTTAGGGAAAGTTGATTTTCATCTTAATCTTCTAGACCACAGACCTCTGGACCAGGGTAGTGGGGGTAGCAGGAAGAGGTGTCACATGTCACACATGAAAGCAGCTGTTGACGAGTACTTGCTCAGGAGAGGGCGGTGGTAGTGGTTGGCTAAGTGGTACTTTTAGTATCTTATTTGATAATTAAGCACAATTTTCTATGGCATTAGATACACTTCTGTAACATGGCCTATAATCCATTGTATGCATTAATTATCCATTTACTAGCTCAACCCCCTAACTTATTCTTTTTAAAAATAATATAAATAATGCTTTGATGAACATCTTGTACGTCACTGTTCACGTTCATCTCTGATCATTTCCTTATGATTATGATTGTTACTAGAAGTGGAATTGCTAGGTCAAGTGGTATGGTGTGGTCTTACAGCTTTACACACCATTGCCAAATTGCTCTCTAGGACCGTTGCATCAATTCATACTCCCAACATGTGCCCATGAGGGGATGTATGCCTGCAACTCCACAGGTGGCCATTTAAAAATCTCTGCCAACTGATGGGTAGGAAATAAGATCTCCTTGTTCTGATGTGCCTTCATTTCATTGTTAAGTGGCCATCACTGACCTGTATAGGTTATTTCTAGGTCAAGAAGTAAGAAGGTTGGAGCACCTGGGTGACTCAGTAGTTGAGCTTCTGCCTTTGGCTCAGGTCATGGTCCTGGGGTCCTGCATTGGGCTCTCCACAGGGAGCCTGCTTCTCCCTCTGCCTACATCTCTGCCTCTTTCTCTGTGACTCTCATGAATAAATAAATAAAGAAGAAGCAGAAGAGAAAAAGAGGAAGAGAAAGAGGAAGAGAAGGAGGAGGAGGAGGAGAAGGAGAAGGAAGGTCCACAAAGAACACTGACCCCAAGCAACTGAGGAAGATGAGCCCGACCGTGAGGGCACAGGGCAGTATGGGGCACCCTGTGGGCTGAGAGGCTGAGTCAGGGAGTCAGGTAGGTGTGTGGCCTCCCACAGGTCTGGAGCGGGCTGGGGATGTGAAAGGAAACAGCTGAAGAGAAAAGATCAGAGCACAGAGGGAGGGGAGGCTTTAAAGATCCAGCAGCTTCAGGTAAAATTCTCTTTTCAGAGAGACACGGGAGAGGAAAGAGGAAAAGACGAAAGTCAGATCCTTTCTGGGGGAAAGGGTGCCAGCCAGGACTTGCTTTTAGTGAAGTCGTCGAGCCCTGCTGTCGAGGCTCTTCACCCCATCTCAAAGGTGCTCCAGGAGGAGGAGGAGGGCCTTGTGGCCCTGGAATGTGAGCCGCCCTGCCTGCCCAGGACAGGGGGCGCCTCTCTAGATGAAATGCTTGTTCTCATTTCGGAAATAAAATTATATGGGTTTTTACCCCCACACCGGAGACATCACCATGGATTTCACCCTGGCTGATGGGTGCTGACCCTCACTTGTTGAAAAATAAAGTGGCCCTAGGGCTCTGGGCTCTGAAAAAAAAAAAAAAATTATATGGGTTTTGGTTTGTTGGTTTGTTTACCTTTGGCCTGCAGAACAGATCCCAAAGGGACGAGCCCGCACCCATTTTTCCTGGACTTCTCTGGCTGCCCTGGGGACCCTTGTCTCCTATTCGAACTTTCTCTTTTGCCGGCATTTGCCTGTGGCTTTGGGGTCCTGCACACACACCACATCCCAAAGGCAGTGGGACCTAAGATTGATTTTAAAAACTCAGGTTTTTGTGTTTTTCCCAACCATAAAATCCTCACAAGAACAGAGAATACAAACTGCTTCTACCGCCAGAGAGAGGGACTACTAGCATGTTGTTCTTCCATTAGTTGTCCTTGGCATAGGTAAGTATCTAATCCCTGCAAAATGTGATTTCTAAAGGAATCATCTTCCCAAGTCCTCCCCACACCTCTCCTTTCCCCATTTGCTCCAAATAAATCGTGTGCCACAGACTCATGAGTTTATGGGAGAAAGGGAGAGAGGAGGTTACTGCTTTAGAAATTATCTGTGATGAGCATGAAGGAAATTACTACCTCACCACACATTTCAAAGATTTTCTTTTGTACAAATATGATCTGTCAGATGGCCCCAGCTTTCTAAGCTTCCAGGAGGTTAGTGTGAAAGAGATTCTTTCTTTCTTTTCTTTAACAATCATAAATGGAAAATAAGATCCAAGCTGGGTTAGTTCCGAATCTGAGCGGTTTCTGGGAGAATGGGAGGCGAGCCAGAGCAGACAGTCAGGTGGTGGAGGTGAGGGGTCTTCCCTCTGCGGGGAGCAAGCAGAGAGGTTTCCAGAGCAGGCCTCTCCGGAGAACCAAGCGTCCTAGGATCTGGGATCCCAGATGCAGCACTTATTCTGGTGGCCTCTTTGGTCTCATGTGCAAGCTTACCCATGATGCCCTCAGGACAGATGAGGGAGCCCCAGGGATGGTGGCTGCTGAAGAACTGCTAAGGACCAGGGCACCCACTGCCTGACCCCAGGTGGCCCAGACAGTCCTGCCAACAGGTATTTCCTACTTGGGAGGATGAGCTCTGGGTCTAACTCGCTCGTTTGAAGGCCCAGAAGATTTCTGGAGGGAGTTCTAGAACTGTAGTTGACTCATCTAATCTGATAAGATTTCTTGAAAATGAATAATAAAAGTGCTATCCTGATAAAAACCAAGGTGGTTTTTATTCAGATGCTTTATTGGTCCTGCAGTGCTCCTTAAGAATACTTTAGAGCAGCGGTTCTCAAAGCCTGGTCCCAGACGACAGCCTCAGCTGGACAGAAATGCAAGTTATGTCTCCCCCAGACCAACAGCACCACCACTTAGACCACCACGCAGTTGTGACTATGGGTGGCTGAACGCAAAGCCCTTTCTGGTGGAACTTCACTTGGGAAGACTTGGGACAAAGACTAGCTCACACGCCCGTCAGGGACCCAAGTGCACACTCAGAATACAGTAGAGAGAGGGTGGTGTGGCTCATCCTTCTAAAACAAACTCATCCTTCCCCTGGCCCTTGCTCCATTTCCCTTTCTCCTCATTCCCCATCCTCACGCCCATCCCTTTCTTCCCACCCTTAAATTTTCTTTCCTTGCCCCTGGATGTCCCCTCCTTACTAAAGAATGCCTCCTTTCAGGGACTAGCTACCATGAAGCCTACCCTTATTCTCCCCTGTGGGAAGCTTCATGCCCTTCACTGAACCCCCATGGCATTCTATCCAAATGATGTCCAAGCCCTTGGGGCTCCAGGACAGCAAGCTCTGGGTGCTAGTCACCTTCGTCACCCCCACAATCATGCCTGCTCCGGAAGGAAGGAGAACCCCATGAGCATACCATGAGCAGTGAGTGGGAAATCACAGTGAGGAGGGGTGGGGAGGACTCTGAGTGAAGGAGGATGAAAGCCACAGAGATAAATCAGCGACTAAATGGTGACGTGATCGACCAAGACAAATTGGCCCCCTTGTTTCCAGTTGAAAGATTGATTATCACATTAATGTTAAATTTTATTTAAATGAGCCTATTTCTCCACAGTGGGCATTCAATAAAATGTCCCTATGGAACAGAATACTAGGAGAAAAAGAATAAAGTCTCAATGAAAATGGGCACCACTAAAGGTAAAACTATATCCATAAAACTCTCTCTTCCAGACTTCCTTCCCTAGTCTCAAAGATACCCAGCCCTAGGTTTCTTTTTGCGACCAGCATGGATTGCTCCATGGATTGTGCTCAACAATGAGTTCTTTCATTTTCTGCCACGTGCCCATGCTCCGTTCAGCAAGGTTCCTCTTTATCTCCCCACCCTTCTCTGACATGGGCACCTCTCATTTCAGGAACCTAACTGCTGAAGGGCAGACTCTGGATCCCGGGAATCTAGAATGACCTCTGTTATTCCAGCCTCCGCCTCATTCCCTGTTGTGTGTAGGTCTGCTGAACTCAATCCAACACCAGAATGTCCATGACATCTTGCCCAGACTGTTGGTGGGGAGGTGAGACCTCAGGGAGTCTGTTCACGTCTTCTCCAGATGTGAGAACTGGCCCATCCTTCCCGTCCCGGCCCAGTTGCTGCTGCTGTTCATCTTAAACTGTGTGAAAAGAGCCATTCAAATTCTAGTCATTTCCACCAGAGCAAGTGGGTTCAGAATCAGTGTTTCTCGATGCCCGTGCTCCCAGATGTGACTAGAGCCCTGGGGGTCCGTGAGAAGGGCGGGTGGGAGCCATCCTGGGCTGGATTCCTGCCCTAGTGCTCACTAGCTGTGTGACAGGCACTTGGAGCTGAACTGCCCATGGCCCAGTGTAGCCTCCCCTGGAAAATCCCCACCTCCATGGCAGGTTGTGAGGATCGAAGAGGAGAAGCAGGGAGAGTGCTTGGCACAATGTCTAGCATGTAGTAAGCACCCAATAAAAGATACACTTGGCCAATAATTACAAGAGCAGACCTCCTAATTGGCGTTCTGCTGGGATCCCTGGTACCCGTGTTTTGCCGTGTTTGCCGTCCCCTCTCTAACAGGCTCCTACTGGATGGCACTGAAGCCCATACACGAACACAGCTCCTGGGGGAGTCATCTCAGATGGCTTCTCGAGGCTGGCTTCTCCCCCAAGCACCTGAGTATCACATCTAGATCACCCTGAGAGCCGGACCCCCTGGCTTCTCACACCTTGAGAACAGGGACTGTGTCTTTACTGTGTCTTCTAGGTCTGTATCTTAACTCTCAATAAATCTGTGCTGAATGAATGAGTGAACGAATGAATACTAAAGGACCCTGCTCCAGCTCCCGTCGGATTTGCACCTCCTCTCCAGCTCCTGCTGGGTTACCTACCTCTTGATGTGACTTCCCTGTCCCTGGGCCTGTCGATGCTCCCGGGAAAGGGGCTCTCTCCTCTCCTGGCTGCCCGTCCACACCCCAGCCTCCCCCCTGCAGCCGCTGGGCCCTCCCTTGGCGGGAACCGTGGCAGCCCAGGCAGAGGGGGGCTGGGGCTCCCTGATGGCAGGGGATCAATAGAACTGCCTCCGCCAGGGAAAAGTTCCAGCAACGAGATGCGGCCCCGCCCTGCTTAGGACGGTAACCTAGAGCCTTTCTTTCTCCAATCTAACTTCACACAGAAGCAAACACTTTTATTTGAATGTCCTTTGATTTTAAACATTATCAATCAATGTGCATTTAAGAGCACCAGATATGCGTTTAGCATCTCACTATGTGCCGGGGCTAAGAAAGAAGGACCGCGCTGCTTTGAATATCAAGTAGGTCTCCTTTACAATTATAAAATAAAACATGCAATCCTGGCCTTTGCTTTACTGGTGACCCAGGTCCCCTACGCTCTCCAACTTCATCTCCAGGAAGGGAGCAGGGGGTCAGAGGACGTTGACGTGGGAGGAGGTGATCACAGCACACGTTATCTTACTCACGGTTACTAACATTTTCATATATTTCATAGCAGCTCAAGTCAATAAACGGGATAGCATTTTAGTAGGAAGTAAGCATAGAGGTACGAACTAAATATAATCACATCGAAATTTAAATGGTCATCAATTAATGTTAGGCTCTGGGTTTCTTGTACATTTGAAGAAAAATATTTTGGTGTTTCCATGTTGATTGGGCGCAACTCCAGACCTTTCAGCTTGCGCGGGGGTGGCTGATGCATGGGGCAGACGTGCTGGGGCGCTCCCGGCGGGGTGGCCCGGGGGGCCGGCAAGGTTGCAGGTGGGAGTGAAAAGGACAAGGCCTCCTGGGGGCCTGGCCCGGGCACAGAGCAGAATGGAAGGATCTAGCACAGCTCTTGGGGCTGGGTCCCCTCATTGGCCTCCCTAGCTGGAGTCTCTTGATCTTAGGCCATTAGGCAGACTCAGGCCCGCTCTGCCTCGACTTCTCCTTCTTGCCTTGGCAAGGAGGGCCTAGCCCGTGGCCGGGGCCTCCCGCCCCTCCTGGAGCTGGGGTCCTCGGTCCCCACGCCACTTGGGTCGCCCCGTCCTGCCGCCCGGACACGTCCGTGCGGGACTTGGATGCGGATCTCGGTTTCGGGGGGACGCAGCAGGACACGGGCCGTAGGCCCCTGGGGGCGCCCCGTGCCCCCCAGGCCGCTCCCGCCCGCGGGTCCCGAGGCACAGCCTGCAGCGCGTTCCTCCCCAGTGGTTTTGCGGGAGGTTTATAAAGTCAGTTAAGGCCTTTCAGTGTACAGGGCTGGGGGGCGGGGGCGAGCCGGGGGCGGGGGGGGGGGGGACAGGGGCCACCTGGGGGCCCCCGAGGACCGTGCCGCTCTCTGCCTCCCAGCAGCCCCCGCCCCCCGCGCCGGGCCCCGCGCCCCACACCTGTGGGCAGTGCCTCCTAGCTGGCTAGTATTTTCGTCAAAGGCAAAACCATTCTTTTGAGACATCTTTGTTTTTTTAAGATTGATTTATTTATGGGCAGGCCGGGTGGTTCAACGGTTAGCGCCGCCTTCGGCCCGGGACCTGATCCTGGGGACCCGGGATCGAGTCCCGCGTCGGGCTCGCTGCGTGGGGCCTGCTTCTCCCTCGGCCTGGGTCTCTGCCTCTCTCTCATGAATAAATAAATAAATTTCTTTTTTTCTAAAGATTTTATTTATTTATTCGTGAGAGACACAGAGGACGACGCAGAGACACAGGCCGAGAGAGAAGCAGGCTCCCTGCGGGGACCCCAACGCGGGACTCGATCCCAGGACCCCGGGATCACGACCTGAGCCCAAGGCAGGTGCTCCTCGGCTGAGCCACCCAGGCCCCCCTCTTTTGAGACATCTTTCCTTTACCTACTTACCTACCTACTGACTGTTGTCCATTTCGGCCACCGCGCTGGGCGCTGCGCATGTGAGGTCGGATATCGTAGCGTCCTCGTTCCTCCTTCAAACCAATGAGGAGATCGGGATCCCTGGGTGGCGCAGCGGTTTGGCGCCTGCCTTTGGCCCAGGGCGCGATCCTGGAGACCCGGGATCGAATCCCACGTCGGGCTCCCGGTGCATGGAGCCTGCTTCTGTCTCTGCCTCTCTCTCTCTCTCTCTCTCTCTCTGTGTGTGTGTGACTATCATAAATAAATAAAAATTTAGAAAAAAGAAAACCAATGAGGAGATCCATCGTTTTCCCATGTAACTGATTTGTGACCCCTAGTTGGAGTGAGAGAGCAAGCAAGGGAGGTGTACTTGGGCCTCCCAAGGTGAGGTATGCCTGGATGCCAGAAATGCCGCTACGGTATTCCTAAAACATCACTCATTTAACCATTGTCCACTCGTGACTGTATTGATGGCAAGGAAAACAGCTTTGGCTGTCTTAAGGCAGCTGATAGGCCCGAATAACGTTTACATGGGGCTTCGGAGCTCTTTTTTTTTTTTGAATGCAGCAGAATCTCATGTTCTGGGAATTTATTTCAAACAACACGATGAAGCAGAACTGGAAAGACTTGACTCGGTTGGGTCTGGGAATCCATCCAGTTTCCCCCGCCTGCCCCTCTGTTCAAACCTTTCCTCTAACGTCTCGGTGCTGGGAATAGACTCTTCATGCATTGGATTAATGCAAAGCATCACCCAGAGCACGGCTGCCCTTACCGAAATCTTTCTGAGAGTTAGAAATATCATTAAGTGTTTCATTTCCACAGGGTTTCCCTGTTGGGATCCAGGGTTTTTAGAAAATCAGAGCAACATGCAGTTGAGGTGACAAAGAAAGAGAGAGAAAATAGTCAGTACCTTGAAAGTAGAAAAGATAGAGCCTAATCTGCTGACAAACCTTGAATCGTTTTTATGTCTCTATTTTCTCCCCTGCCTTGAAAGAAAAAATAAAAAAAAACTTTTCTTTAGCTCTTCTGAATCCCAAGTTTGCTCAAAGAATAGCCATTCTTGGCATTCACCTCTTGCTAGGCACCAGGCTACAGGCCTTCCCTGTGGTATCTCACTGGATCCTCACCTAGCGGTCTCTGGTTTGTCCTTGAATTCCGGTGTGACAGGCGAGAAGACGGCTCCGAGGCAGCAAGGGAGGAAATGTGCGTAAGGCCACATAGGCAATGAGTCAAACTGTGCTTGTTTTCACTCCAGAAATTGTGTGCTCCCTCTTATCCTATCCTTACGCAATACCAAAGGACAGGAGAGTAAGTTCCAGGAACTTTCTTGTCCTTTTCAGCATTTTGATGGCCTTATGATCTTTCGCATCCTTATACGACTTCAAAATTGGATCCCTTCTGATTGTTTTCAATGGCTAAGGCCCGAAGTGCTAAAGTCTACCCATGATATTTTCACTAAACGTATTCCATGGCAGAAAATCACAGTCTCCCTACATATGGCTGGTTTTATGTGGTGTGTGTGTGTGTGTGTGTGTGTGTGTGTGTGGCTTCTAAAACATGACCATAGGAGTCTGCAAAATAATATCCCATAGGTCTATGGTGGTTTTTTTTGTTGACAAAGGGATCATGAATCTATTACCTATTTTTAATCACAAAGCTACGAAATAGATATTAGTATTGAATTTTACACATAAGGAAATCAAGATTCAAAAAGGGTAACGCAGCAGGTCGTGATTATACCTGTGAATTTATATAAGCGGCAGAGCCGAGCTGAGTGCAGGTGTCCTCGGACCCTGGGCCCTCGCTGTGACTGAGATGGCCCGGCTGCCTTAGCCCCAACAGCTCACTTGGGGAAGAAGACCCACCAGAAGCAACAGACCATCAAAAACAGGGCTCAGAAAGCTCAACTGTAATTTCCCACAAAAGGACAAGTCTTCGAAACAGGCCACAATTAAGTTTCCAGTGGCATAAATGTTCCTTACAGCGAGTTTCGAAAACACAATAGCAGCCAAATGACTGCTTTTCAGAGCTAGTGGAAGAACAAAGTGCAATTTCACAATTTCGAACTCACTTTTTACATTTTTCAAATAGCTTTCTGGAAAGATCCGTGCATCTTGGGGGTGACTGGTGCCCACATGTTCTGGTACTTTATGGCCTCTCCGAGCTGTGCGGAGAGGTCTTCATGGGCTGGTAGATAGTGCTTTCCCCTCCTTGGCTGATTGCTGCACCACTTCCCACTCTCTGTAAATGGCAGCTGACACAACTGCCAAGGAAACTTCTCATGGCTGTATTTGTCCGTCTCAAGGGAAATGAAAATACCCACATTTATATGCTCTGATGTTGAGGATTCATTTGCATAGCTATTTGAACACACACGCACACACATACTCATACATGGTTTTCTTTCAAGAAGGAAAACGCATCAATCTGCTGGCACTTACCTGCATGACCACATGGACACTTAGAGGAGGTTGGAAACCCCCAGGAGGCAAAATAACATAGCAAACCCCTGAGAGCAGGTTCATTTCACAGCTTTCTCTACAGTTTGAGTTACTAGGCTCAAACTTTACCCAGTAAAACCAGTCTTACAATTGTAAGCCTTGAGCAATGAAGAGTCTCCACACCATTTTTTTTCCTTTGTTCTTTTTTAGATCTGGAAGTTCTCTCACAAGTACGGGAAAACCCCAAACAGAGGAGAGGGCAAGAAGAGAATTTATTACATTTTCTCGGGCTTATTGCCTGACATCTTTAGGTAGACGGTTTCTGAATAGGTAGATGGGGAAAAAATATGTGACACGTACACATATGTATATGCATGTGTCCCTCTCTGCATATTTGTTTTTATTTAAGACTTCAGGAAGAGGAGAACTACCATTACCCTCTTTTGGTTACCCTGTCTAGCATTGGGAATTGAGGTAAGTCAGGACTTGAAGACTTTGGAACAAGTGTCCGGAAACCCAACTCGTTAAGCAACGATAAAAAGAAAAAGATGTCTTCAGCTCATTAAGCTGGAAAGTCCAAAAGTAGTGAAGCTTCAGGAATGGCTAGATCCAGGGGATCACACAGTGCCATCAAAGCTTGGTCTCTTTTCTCCATCTCTTTGTGCTGATATGTGTCTCGGCCAGACTTTCTTTATCTCACTCCCAGAAGATCTGAGCTTATAACTTAACCAGCTTAGCCACTCCAGTGCAAAGAGAGTGTCTTTATCAATAGATTTATTAAAAAGTCCTGGGACCTGGGTTGGATGTAAGAATTTGCATTTGTTGTGCTGATGTGGCTCATCTGAAGTCCACACTGTGAGTTGTGCTGACTGGTCCATCTTGACTGATAAACCTTCTTTCCTTTTCCAGTGACCCTACCCTTGAACTTTCCCAACTTGTTCATGTCTCTTCTTGTGGAATCCAGAGCTGGGCCTGGAACCATGCCGGACAGATACAGGCGCTCAGTGAATCTGTTCAATATAGAGCCCAGTATTCTTGACAGAACCTAATCTACCAACTCAAATGAGAAAAATGATCTTTCTAGCCTTACAGTCCCAGGAAAATGATTGTGATCTTTAAAAATTGTGCTTATTTTTTTCCTGATTACAGAACAAGAAAATGTCTATTGTAGAAAATTTTACTTCAAACACAAAAATAAGAACCAACCCATGACCTAAACACCCAGAGGAAGCTGTGTTAAAATTGTGGTACACATCCTTCCTGTTTCATGGTGCCCACAGTTCTGATAGAGCTGCCTACAGCACATGTCCAGCTTGTGTTGTGTTGTCCAGACGTCTTGGCTTCCTTTTATTCATAACTGTTCTCATCCAGTCATTTCCCGTCTGTGTTTGCACAGTCTTCCCCAAGGCTTTCACCAGGCCCTGGTCCCTAATGTTCTTTGTTCTGATGTCTAAGATATCGGAAAATGACTGACGACCCTTGCCCTTGAGTTATAGAGTGCCTGAAGAGCTTCTCATGCTGGTGTTGCCCCACCTGCCCGGCCCCCCAGGGCCTGGGCGCTCTCCTACCTGGCATCTCTGGCACTGTGACTCACCAGAGAACCAGGCCAGGATACAAACCTCCGCAGGTCCTGATGGGGTCTGTGTGGGAGCCCTCAGAAGAGGAATGTCTGCCCTCTGTGCTCAGGAGGAGCAGGGAGATGCCAGACATGACCATAATCCAGAAGCCCAACAATGGAGACAGGCTATCACTGGAAGTCCAGCACAAGATGGAGAGAAGTAAGCTTTATTGAGTACCTACTGCATGCCATGTGATGGGCTTCTACGGAGGCCTTCCCATGTCTTCACAATCCTCATGTGAGGCAGCTTTTAGATTTTGCAATTTATTTATTTTAAAAGATTTTATTTATTTATTCATGAGACACACAGAGAGGCAGAGACACAGGCCGAGGGAGAAGCAGGGTCCCTGTGGGGAGCCCGATTCTGGGACCTGGGATCACGACCTGACCCAAAGGCAGACGCTCAACCACTGAGCCACCCAGGCACCCCAGATTTTACATTTTATAGAGAAGAAGCTGATGAGAGTTTACGAGGCTTAGATAGTATTTGTGTGACCAAAAGAAAGGAGAGAAAAATTCTGGTTTATTTCTAGGGTTTACTAGACCGGCAAATAAAGCAAGGAACTTTTACTTAAGGATAGACTGGCGTGCTCATACTTTACAGCCCAGAAAGTCTGAGGAAGGATACAATCAACGTGAAACAAAAGCTTGCGCTTGACCATGGACAGGTTCTTCCAATCCCAGATCCCTACAACAGAAGGAGACCCCATATATCCCAGCTGGCCAGGGTGGGGAAGCCGTTAGGCCCTCAACCTCCGGAGCCCAACTTCTCAGGTTCAAGTTCTTGTGAGCTCTGTACCCTTCAGCACTCCATCTGACCTCACCTCAGTTTCTCACCTGTGTAAGAAGGATGAGAGTAATCGTTGCCACATCATAGGGGTTCTTTAAGGATTAAAAGAAACACATATAAAGCACTTTGTAGAGCGCTTGGTACCATAGTAAAGATTCAATAAATATTAGCTATTATAATAATTAGGGAGCATGTTGTACAACCTAAAAGAAGTAACTATAGATCAAAGAAAAGCTTACTTCGGCAGGATGGGAAGTAAACTCTCTGCACTTAATTAGCCCCAAAGGTGGCACAAACTGAAACTATAAATAGAATAGAAAAAGGTTAGATCATGAGTGAGTAACCTTTCCTCTACCATAAGCCAATGACATACAAGGGGGAAAAAAATCCATCTCTGGCCCTATGTAAGTCATAGAAGCCATCATGGGCTCTGAAGGGAACTCAATTAGTCACTGGTTGCCATGCCAATGCAAGCATCACCCTTCCACCTACACCCCCATCAACACATTTGAATAAGTAACAATCATAATAGCATGCACTAAAAAATGCTATTTTTAAAAAAGTTAAGTGTATTTCCGTCAAAAGTCTGGTTTTCAGAAATAATTGCTGTGGGCCAGATCAAGATTTGCATAGAATCCCTAAAATGGGTTGAGTATAATAATCACAGAAGAGAAACCTTCTGTAGACCATTAAGGAACACAGGGGGTTTTGGATGGGACGAGGGGAATCCTAACATTCTGGGCTTGACCAAATGCCCCTTGTGCTGTAAGAAATTGAGCTGGGGTTAGACAGTCCTCAGCTGGCTCTGCCTTTTCCACAGCCCGAAGCCCGATGTGGGCCCTGGCCTTCATCATGTCTTCTTGAAGTATTACCTGAACAACTACAGTTTGGTAACGTGTATCTCAAACCTAAAAAAAAAAAAAAAAATTGCTCTAAGAATTTAGTTTCTCATAATGAACCCGAAGAAAAACCATAACTGACATGCAATAAGATTTATAATAGCAAAAAAATCCCCCCCCAAATCAAAAAGAAATAACCTAAATGTCCAAATTAAATTGCTGTGCATGCATATGCTAGAGTATGATGAGCTATTGAAAATGAGATGGTTGAGCAGCCCCAGTGGCCCAGCGGTTTGGCACCGCCTTCAGCCCAGGGCGTGATCCTGGAGACCCAGGATCGAGTCCCACGTCGGGCTCCCTGCATGGAGCCTGCTTCTCCCTCTACCTCTCTCTCTCTCTGTGCCTCTCTGAATAAATAAAATAATAATAAAAAAAAATCTAAAAAAAGAAAGAAAATGAGATGGTCAAAGTACATTTGATGATGTGGGAAATTATTATATATTGTTAAGTGAAGCAAGCAGGTTATACAGCAGGGGAGTTGGTAAAATCCAAATTTGATATATGCAATTTTATGCAAATATATGCATAGGGAAAACTAGTAGTGTGTTACTCTAAAATGTGAATGGTTATTTCTGGATGATAGGATTACAGGTAGCTGGTATTTTTCTTTTGTGCCTTTCTATATCTCCAGAAACACTTCTTATGATAATTGCATATTTCTCCTGTAATCAAAAAAAAAAAAACCAGTAAGTTTTATAGGCAGAGAACTGAGGGCCTGCTCTGAGTCTGGTGTGTGAGAAGGTGGGACCTCAGGGAGGGCTGCGCTTGGCTCCTCTTGCAGCCAGGCCCCGCCTCACCCAGGGCAGCAGAGGTCACATCTGAGGTGACAGCCAAGGTGACTAAGTTCATGTCTGGGATGACTTGGTTTCTCAAAGGATTTGTCAGCTCCTTGAAGAAGCATTTTGCGCTTCCTGTGTTTGGCCTCACTCGGCTCCCCAGTTGGTCTGCACATTCTGGTCCCAGGCGACCACAGATGCTACCCTGATGCTACCTTTTTCATGGAGATTTGAGGGCAGAGGTCATTATTGGGCAGGGGATGACCTGCATAAGTTTTTTTTTTTTTTTTAAGATTTTATTTATTTATTCACGAGAGACACAGAGAGAGAGGCAGAGACACAGGCAGAGGGAGAAGCAGGTTCCCTGCAGGGAGTCCGTTGCAGGCACTTGATTTTGGGACCCCGGGGTCACGACCTGAGCCAAAGGCAGACTCTCAACCACTGAGCCACTCAGGCCTCCTGACCTACATAAGTTTTTAAGACCAAATAAGCCCTTCTCATTGCTGTCTGCCCCCCCCCCAACTCTCATCTATCCCCCAGGCCCAGGAACGCCATGCGAAAAGTAGCCGAGGAAGCCGTAGCCCTGGGAGCACAGTGTTGTGGATCATCAGGTAGGACTATAAAGGGAATTTCTCAAAGATCAGCTCTTCAGCCACCTGCCCTGAATTTCTGGCATGAAAATACACATTCCTGGGGCCACCCAGGGCCTACCAAAATCATAAACTCTGGGAGGGGGAAGTTATTCTATGTACCCTAGAACTGGGGCCCACTTCCCCAACAGCCAGAAAAGGGGAAGTCAGGATGCCCAAGCAGCGGGACTAAGTGCCGTCGGGGACACCACATCCATCTAGGCTCCCACTTTGGGACACTCAACTCGAAAAAGGCTCCACCATTTACTCAGTACTCACTGTATGCCTCACACAGCCCTGGTCCTCCATGTTCTTTATCTCGAATGATCTTCTCTACCACCATCCTGGGGAGCTTTTATCCAGATGAGGAAATGGAGAGAAAAGGTTTATGAGAACTCACCTGAAGAGTCTTTATGTGTCAGCTGGACCCGTGCTTTTCTCTGAGAAGAGACTCCCAAGACTGGCCCACACCGCACCCCCTGGACGTCCTCCTTCCCGGCCCGTCCACGTCTGGCCCCGGGTCAGGGCTGGTGCGTCCCTGCCGGCGAGGCCTGCGCTGGAGGCCCGGGTGCGGAGTCCGCCCCGGGGGGACTCGAACCGGGCGAGGGCGGTCTCCGGCCTGGCTCCAGGGCTGCCGTGTTTCCCGGTGCGGCCCCCCAGCCCGTTCCCAGCCCCGCCGGCAACTGACTGGGTGTCAGGGACTTGGCTGCTCAGCACAGAGACACCCGCCAGGCGACCCTGAGCCGGGCTTGGTTATGGGGATAAATCCCGGCCTTGGGAGTGGAGGCGGGGCCGCCCTCCTCCGTCCGGGGTGTGGGGTCGGGGTGGGCCTCCCGGGTGGGCCGGGCGGGGTGGGCACGATGGCCGTGGAGGGGCCGCGAGCCTCCATCTCCTACGACTGTACGGAGAAGAGCAGCCACGAGCCCACGGCCTGGCACAAGAGAAACGCACACTTTGTTTTATTTGTTTTGTTTTGTTTTGTTTTTAAAGATTTTATTTATTTATTCATGAGACACACGTAGAGAGAGAGAGAGGCAGAGACGTAGGCAGAGGGAGGAGCGGGCTCCATGCAGGGAGCCCGACGTGGGACTCGATCCTGGGACTCTGGGATCACGCTCTGAGCCAAAGGCAGAAGCTTAACCCCTGAGCCACCCAGGCGTCCCGAAACGCACACTCTGGTTTAAGCCAACTGTCTTTTTGGGGTCTCCCTGCAGCACCACAGTCATATCCAAAAAATGGCACTGAGCTCACCAAGGTTCCCAGTGACAGTCCAGACGGTTCTGGAAGGGCCCGGGTGCGTATCTTGCTTTTGAATGTTCTAACGCTGCCCTGTGCTCCTTTTGTTCGAGCTTCCTGTGCTGTGGTAAATGTCTTATTTTTTCCCTCTCCGAGCTGTTGGTCAGTCAAGGCTCTGTCTCAGGCCCACCCTGAGGTGCCCTTGGTGTGGGGTGTGGAGCTCCTCGGAGAAGGGCTCGGTGCGGCCTGGCCGGGGCGGGGCGGGGCGCCCGGTGAAGAGCAGCGAACGGAGTGACCCAGGCGGCCACGGGGGGCTCTGAATCGGGGAATTACCGCGGGCGGAGGAGCCCCCCGGGACACTAGCTCCCGGATCCCAGCCCTCTCGGAGAAACCCCCCTCCGGTGCCTTAACACCACTCGGCCATCTCCGTCCCCCTCAGGAATGGCCAGTCATCGTGGGGCTCACCAGCTGGACTGTTAGTTCCTTTGGGGGCCACATCATAACTTTTCTTGTGGCCCAGAGGGCGCACGGGGCTGGGGGCTCGTTCCCCCATCGGCTGCCTCGTTTACGTGCTGCTCTGAACGTGGCGATGGCGGTGAAGCCGGCCCAGGGCGGCCTCGGCCTCCGCACGCAGCTCTCCAGGCTCTGGAACGCGGTGGGGGACAAGCTGGTTCACTGACAAGGGCAGGCACCGCCGATGGTGCTCCCGTAGCCGGCCCGTGGCCCCTCTTCCCACCCGCTGAGTCGGGTTTTACCAGGCCCCATGCCGGATGCTGGCGATATTGGGTCTGGACCAAGTCAGATCTGGTCCCTGCCCTCCTGGGACCTGAGGCGCCGGGGCGAGGGATGCCCCAGGGGTGAAATCCAGGCCTCCTCTGGAGGGTTCTGCTGCAGGGGCCGGGCTGGGACCTGCCCGCCCCCTTGTCCTTTGCCTGAGACACCCCCCCCCCCCCCCCCCGTTCCCATCGTGGCTGCAGTTTGAAGAGATGCCCGTTCAGAGCCAGGTGTCGGGGGACCCAGGCCTGGGGACCTGCTTCCTGCCCCAGAGCGTCGGTCTCAGCCCGTGGTCCCAGGCCCGGAAGGCCCAGGTCCCCTGATCCTGCAGGGAAACTCTACGCTCCCCGTGACCCTTCGTCTGAGGCTGACCCTGGGTGGCCTGGGGAGGGAGGGGAGACTGGACTGTCTCCCCGCCACGTGGAGAACGACGACAGCTCGGGCAGGGCCCTGCCGGGATCCTCAGGAGTGGGCCTTCCCCGGCCAGCCCGCGCCGAGGGGCCACTCGGGCTCCCCCTCCCCTGGACCTGATAGCACCAGGGCCGGGCAAGGGCGGCCGGAGACAAGGGCGGAGGACGGGGGTGAGCCGGGTCGCAGAGAGGCCAGTTCGGGCCTGGGCAGGGCGGAGGAGCAGAGGAGGCCTGGGCGGCCTTCGGGAAGGTGCTTGGGGGAGCGGTGAGAGGAGCCAGGGTGCCCGGCCAGGAACTCTCCGGAGGGAGCGGCAGGACCTCAGAGTTGGAAGGGCCTTGGCCCCGCGGAGCTCCTGGGCAAGCTGGTGGCCCAGGGGCAAGGGTGCCCGGGCGCCCCCAGCCTGGCCTGGGAGCCTGCAGCCTGAGGATGATGGGGGGGGGGGGGGCGCGCGCTGCGCCTGGAGCTGGCCAGGCAGGTGTACAGAATAATTATAGGGCCCCTGTAAAGGCTGTTTGCATATGATTTGCATGTGATTTGCACATGAATAACCTGCACTTTCAGTTCCCGGGCAATTTTCAAGTTAAATATTAATTGTTGTTGCCCTTGGGGTTTTAAGATCTTGCTCCCGGTTTTGAGGTTTCTTCCTGGCCCCCACGGCCGGAGTGACCCATGGGGAGGCATGGGCTGCGGGGCCTTCCGCCGGGGCTGGGTGGGGGGGCGGGAGCACCCCGGGGACCGCCCCACGGACCACCCCACCCCGCGCCCCCGGGCTGCCCTCGCCTAGTTGCCGAGGCTTGCGGCCCCCCGTGGGCCCGGCTCCCCCAAAATAGACCGGCCGAGGCTGGCCTAGGTTGGCCCAGAGCCTCAGTTTCCAAACTTTTAAAATCGTCCTCCTTTCTCTTAAGAAAACAACAACAACCCACAAAATCCTTTTGCGAAAGTCCAAAGGACAAGACAGAGGAAGGCAAGCTGCCTCGGGAGAATTCTCTGGGGATGGGTCCCTAGAGCCCCAGGACAGGTCAGTTTGGGGACCACCCCCTCCCTACTTCATCTCCAGATGTCCCAGGCCCGGGGGAGCCAAAGGAGGCTCTGGTTCTTGGAACCTGAGCTTAGCCCAGGGAACTTGGACATCCCCCTAGATAGGAGAGGGAGCCGGTGCTGATAGAATTTTTCCACGCGTGCTTGGTGGTCCCTCTCCTTGCTTCCTTCTCGCCTTTTCTCCCACCATCCCATGCTCCTTCTTTCCTTCTCCTCCTGGCATCTGGAGGCAGGGCTCAGCACCAGTTTGGCTTTCACTGTGCTGCTGCTGCTGCTGTGTCTTAATCTAGAAAGCTTTCCCAGGCCTACGGAGAGGACTACACAGCATTCCTCAGTGGCGTCCCCAGACAGGGGCCCACACTAACTGGACCGTGGGGTCCAGCATGCATGAGTCAGGAGGGGCTGCCAAAACAGGTCTTTATTTCCAGAATTTATTACCTCCTTTACCTGAGGTGCAGTGTCAATGTCGCTGGGAGAAATTTCTTTTAATGTCCTGGATCATTAAAACCCAATAATCTCTTTGAAATGGCCTAACTGCTTCCTGCCAGGAGATAAAGTAAATAAAACTGTCGTCTCTGGGTCTGCTGTCACTGTATTGATGCAGTGTTTCTTTTCTTTTTTTTTTTTTTTTTTTTTCATAACTGCATTCATTTTAGTTCAGGCCAATGCATTTATGCCATGCTGGTGGTGTATAAATTTGGTAATTAAATCCTGTTATCTTGACACCATGGGCAGAATAAGAAGCAGTGTGATGCTTCAGAAAGGAAAAACACTGTGAGGAGAGAGAAGGAGATGTGTTTGGTATTTTTTTTTAAATCATTTTCATGGAGAGCTTTTTTTTTAGTGCTAGATGGTTGACAGATGCCCGACTAACAGAGAGATCCTCGGGTGGGGAAGGACTAATGAATCCTGTGAAATTACTCTCCACCCCAGCAGAGTAAAGAGTGTGCTATTTGTAATCCCACATACCTGGAATTTGATCTGAGCTCTACGGCTTACTAGCTGCGGGACCTCAGGCAAGTTACTCACTTTCCGTATCTGGCAGGGTGCTTTTGGCTGCAAACAAGAAAAATCCCAACCCAGAATGATTCAATAATTACAGAAAATGTTTAATATCCTATAATAAGAAGTTCTGGTTTAAGGTAACTCCAGGGATGTCGAATTCAGCGGCTCATCAATGTAAATGAACAGGCCAGATTCTTTCCAGTATTTTCCTTTGCCATCCAGTGGATGGGCCAGGGCTCCTAACCTAGCCTCGGGCTTGTAAGATGGCAGCTTCAGTTCCAAGAATCACACACACACACACACACACACACACACACACACACACACACACACACAATCTCACACAGACCAGACAAGTACAGCAGCAGCAGCAGCAGGTCTGTCTCTTTTATCAGAAAGGAAGTAGTTTCTGGAAGCTGTCTAGGATACACAGCGTCACATCCTATTGGCTGGAAGTGTGTCACATGCCCACCTCTGAACCAATCACTGGCAAAGGGTGTGGAATAATTATGATTAGCTCAGAGAAATTGTAGTTACCTTCTTCTCCCTCCCAGGCTGGTGATGGGATCCCTGAATTACATGGCCATAGAGAAAGTCGGGATGCCTAAGCAAAACTAGGATCCTCTTAGAAAGGGGGATGATGGGTGAGTGGGTGTTGAGGTGGTGACCAAGGATATCTGCTATAATGTCTTTGGGCCTATTTCTTCATCTGTAAAACTGGATCATAAATACCTGCCTTAATAATTCTGTTGTGAGGATTCAAAGAGATGAATATTAAGTGTTAATTCCAAACATTTTTGTTGTGGGCAGAGTGTTAGCAGGATAGGGAGCTGACAACTTCTCCAGGGGAGGCTGGTTGATAGGCATGGATATGCTTCAGTCCCAGGAGGCCAGAGACTCAGACCTCCACTAATGATGGAACTTTGTGCTGGAATGCTCTCATCAGACATGGGGCTGGCCTAGGCCAGTCCTCCAGGTGGTCCACCTATAGTCTGGATTTACTTTTTCTAAGATGCTCATGACTTAAGTAACTGGAGTATGGGCAGGGTGACCTTGTTTTCCATTGTAAAGGGTGTCTCCAGCTAACAAATGGTGCCATCTGGGCTTATTTCTGATTCCGGTGTTGAATCTGCTTTACATCCCACAGGAGGAATGATGCAGGTGAAGGTCACACCATCTTCAAGCCACCGTGTCTCATTATTCCCCAAGACTAGAGAGGCAGAAATACCAAGGAGGTAAAAGAAGTTCTCTCCTGAATAGTCAGGATGTTCTCAGATTAGTGGAGTACGGCGGCCAGTAGTTAGAACCCTCATCAATTTGATCAACACCCTTGTCCAGACCTAGCTCTTGGGAAAGGGTGTCTACTGTGGATGTTCCTTCCAGACCAGCCTCTCTCTGGTAACCTCTTGCTCTTGAAGTCCCCTCTTCAAGTCCCTTGGTTGACTATCTTCACCTCCTTCTCTGGAAGACCCTGTAACTTCTTGTGGAGCAAGAAATTCCATTCTCACTCCTTCCTACGTCTTGTTGGCCATGGCAGGGGAGAGACTGGCTTTCAGCAGCACAGCTGTGGATGACAGAGGAGGTGTGTGGATGCTAATTCACTGCTTCCTCTCTAGGGCACCTGAGAGGTAAGCACAGCTCACCTAGGCCAAATTTAACTTGCTTGGAGACTACACAATCCTAATTTGTGTAAGGGACATAACATTGCTCCTATTAGGAAAGCTTTGTTCTTGGCCTTTCCATGACATTAGCCCCTGCCATTATTGTACTCAAAAGCATTTGGCTTTCTCTTGAATCTGCTATTGTATTACATTACAAGGGCCACACACTGACAATAAAATGGCTCTCTCTGTGGTACCCAGGAGGGACGGCACCCGCTTGGATTATATTCTTTTGGATTCCCTAGATGAAAGAGGGGGGAGGGTTTCACTGTGTGTGGTTGTGCTTTTGGTCTGTGAATGAACTGCTTATTCCACGAAAGGTAGAAGTAGGGCAAACATGAGCCTGTTCACCACATTATAGAATCTCAGAACTAGTGGGTAATAAGGGAGGTTTCTACACTTAGGACAAATAGAAGGAAATACCACATTATCCAGCAGAAAATGAACTTTTAAAATTCCTTATCCAAAGAGGTGGAAAAAATTAAAGTTACAAGTAGCCTTTAAAAGACTAGTTCTGCATATAGTACAATTGTTTGCCAGGAAAACCCAAAGGGATGAACTAAAAAGCAATTAAAATAATTTCATCTAAAGTTCGGTTAAAAGAAGAAATCAATAACATTCCTGTGTTACTTAGAATATTCGGTCAGAAAAATACAAGGGACAAATAAAGTGTTGGCTTGGAGCAAACTTCCTTCTTCATGGGATTTAATCAGGCTACCTCCTACCTATTGACTAGATGTAACTGTAGAAACTATGCCCTCAGGAAGGGCTTCCCAGGTCCCTTAGACTGGTGAGGTGCCCCCTGTAGTGCGTTTTGAGAGCATGCCCTACTTACTTTGGCCATTGGAATGACCAGTTATGGCAGAAGTGTCTATCTTTCCTACTAGACTGTATCCTGAAGGTAGCATAGCGGATGTCTCCCTCACTGCTAGTCTTAGTGCCTTGCATAATACTGTTGAGTGAATAAAAAATGAACAAAACAGAATATTTCTTAGAAAAATCTCTCCTTAGAGAAATGTGTGTGCCCTGTATGAAGCAACATGACATACTTTACAAAAGATCAAAGACAACTTGAGAAGGTGTGGCCAGATGCCCAGTTCCTAGGTGGGATGGCTGGGTATGGTACAGCTGCCCTTCTGCCCAAAATAATGTATAGACTTAACTGTAATATCAACTAACGTCCTCACAATATCATTGGGAGAAATGTTATGCAATGATTCTGGAAGGAAATGTCCATGGAAAAATAAGCTATGAGATTCCTGAAGGTAACATCCTGTCTCCTCCTCTTTCTCTCCAAGTAGTCTCCCCCACACAGCCTGGCTCCGCACCCCACCTGCCCTCCCTGCCTGCTGTGTTCTATCAGGGGGCAGGTGCTTAGAGATAGCAGGAAGTCCCAGGACTGATAAATCTCTGTCTGGTCTTGGATTCCAGAAAGCAAGAGTTCAGCATAGACAGGGACAAGGTGCTTCTGAGTGCTCCTTCAGAGTCTGGCACTAACTGGCTACTGTGATGGGATGGTCACCATCTGGGACCTGGACAGGACGCAGCTGGAGCTCGTAAGTTTCTGTGCAAGCAATTGGGTAACCTCCAATGTCCCTTCCCTGAAAGAGTCCCTTTCTGAGGGCTAGTCTGAGAGTATCCATCCCCCCATTGTCCTGCCTCTGCTTATTGTTTCCCTGGCCATTGCCTCCTTACGGAACATCCTAGAGCAGCATCTCCTGTGGAGGGGTGACTCTGTGCCTTGGTTCTCTGTGATGTCTTCAAGAGGGTTTGTTGACTTCTGCAGCTCTTCCAGGCTTCTTGCCAAGTAGTATCCGTAAGTCAAGACCATCACAGTCTTGGTGAGGATGTCCCCAGCTCCCTTGGATACATCTGCTCCATTGACTCAGTGCAGTCTCAACACCAGGAGTCAGAAAGAACAATGGAAAGCACTAGGCAGTCACACATTTAAATAACTCATTCTTGAACCAACTAATCAATCAATGCTTAACACCTTGCTCCCTCACCTCAAACTTCATTAAATCAAATTTGATTGAATGCCCTATAAAATATGTCACTTTACTTTGTCCCTGAAGTTGGAACATATATTGTAAGTCATAATACCTAACTCCATCCTCTCAAACATTTAAACCCATGAGAAGAACTCTCATAACTATTACCAAGTCCCAGCAGACAGTTCCAGTGAATTTCCCACTAGACACAGGACCACAGGTACTCCCACTGGATGCAGTTTTAGTGATATTTTTAGACCACGCCAAGGGAATAATTTTTCTCTTTCCCATTTTTGTTTCTAAATGGTCCCAGCTCGAAAATGGACAATTAGAATAGGAGACAGAGGTCAGGAGTTACAGCGCAGCAGGAAATCAGGTTGAGAAATTTAAGGTCTAAGAAGTAGTCTCCCCCTGCCTGTGTCTCTGCCTCTCTTTCTCTCTCTGTGTCTTTCATGAATAAAGAAATAAAATCTTAAAAAAAAAAAAAAAGTAGAGGAGGAGAGTCTGGTGGGTTCTGAGGTAAAGGGGTCCAACGAAGCCACTGGAGTGGGGAATTCAGGGGGAACTGCAGGGAGCAGTGAGGAGACGCTCCAGGGAGTCATCAGGAGCAGTTGCCTGGAGCTGGTCCTGCTGTGGGCTGCTCCGTCAGGTCACAGGGGAGTTTGGATACACCTGGGATGGGAACACATTCTCTCTCCCTCATTCCCTGTGAATAGTGAGCTATTTGCAAGCAGGAATTGGCTAAGACCCACAAAGTCAATCTCAAAGTGACTAGTTTGGGGCCATATATTCCGTGAGCACCAGTCACTTTTGCCTAAGTGAGAGCACACTCAAATTCAGACCCTGGGCTTAATTTGATGAAGACTTGTTCTTCCTTCACCTTCCCTGGGGGAATTGCACGGGTGTGCATCCTAGCCACAGACTAGGAAGCCCATCCCCTAAAATTGTTCTCGAGTACCCTTTCCCCAGAGCTTTCCTTGACTTCTGCTATCTTTTGTGTTTGGCTTGATTGACCTGCTGGAAGATGACCCAGAATCCTCTTGTTCATGGAGAACCCCCACTGTCTAGAAGTCCTCTCCTGGGGCTCTGTACCAGCTACCTTGCACATTATGGGGATCTGAACAGTACTCAGTGTAAGGGACCACTGGTTGCTTCCTAAGGAAAGGGGATTCACGGTCTGCTCGAGGTGGTTCCTCCAGCCAATGCCCCATGCTCTCCCCATGCTTGACCTTGGCTGGCTTCCTTCTCACCAACTGAAGCTCTGAACCACTGCATGGCTGGGGCTGTGCATTAGTTGATGACCAGAAGTGGTAAGAATGGGATTGGGAACTTTAGAATCCCAGATTTACACCCCAGCTATGCCGTATACTCTTTGGGTTACTTTGAGCAAGGCATGTAGCCTCCCTGAGGTTGAGTTCTCCCAACTACAAAGATGGGACTAGTAATACCTACTTCCTGAAGTTGCTGTGTGAGGAATAAGTGAGATACGATGTGTGAATACATCTGGCATTCAGTCAGTAAATCCTTAATCCCATTCCCGGATCTTGTAGGACATAGTACAATTTATCATTCCCTCCAGATCATCCTCATCTAACCCTGTGGATAGTACCTGTTTTCTCTTTCCTCATACTCTATGAGTAAGTGAGCTACTAGCAGGCAGGAATTGAGTGAACCCACAAAGTCGATCTCAGAGTGCCTGGTTTGGGGCCTCATATTCCATGAGGGCCCAGCCACTGTTGCCCTTGTGAATGTGCACTCAAATACCTGTGGAACAGGCCAAGGGACATAGCAGATTCCACATTTACATTGTGCAGAGTCAACCTGCCAGCAGGTTCATCTTTAAGTGAGAAAACGACTGCATAAATATGCTCTATACACACCCCCACACGGATTAAAAATATAGGCCAATATCTACTTGCCAAGGAAAGGACTAAGCTCTTTTCTTAAAAGGATATATTTAGACTTGACAGTGAATCGGAATATTTGCTGAGAGAAGGGGCCTGGATCTGACATCATAACTTCCCCACCTGTGAAGGGCTTGTCCTCCATTGTGCCTTCGGGCTCGTGCTCTGCACAGCTATAGGTTTGACAGGTGAGGGGAGGCAGCCTCCACAAAGCCTTGTTAATTTTGGAGGTGGACTAGCAGGATTGACACTTGTGGTGATTCCCCACAATAAGGCTATTGAAATAGTGTTCGTGAAGGGGGTGAATGGAAATGGGTTCTGACATCTTCTGTGCATGGTGAGGATGGATCACATTTAATAACCATTTTATGCCTGTCTCTCTGGGCTCGTCTAGTGTCTTACTCTTCTCTTGATATCAGGACATGGCTCCTATTAATCTTAGAGAAAGAAAGGGGGGAAGTCAAGAGTACTCAGCCTCCAAAGAGGAGCTTTTCCCTCTTTGGCTTGAGTTTTTCATGGATCTAGTGGTTGGCCAGAAAGTTTCCTAGAAATAAGAATTACGGGGTGAGTTTTAGGAATGAATTCAATTCTGCACCCCCTGACTCTTAATCCTACTACCTATGGCACAGAATATTCAGAGGTGGACTTCCTAAAAGGAGGATGGAGAAGCAGAAGTAGTAGCCTGAGAGCCCTCACCAGGACTTTTTACAAGAGGGCAAATTTAACTCTATGTTTTTTTGCAATAGGCTGTTTGTTTGTTTGGTCAAGTGGGAAGTCTTTCCACTTAATTTTATCCTTCTTGGCACTGATGGTTGGGTTAGATTGAGGACCACATTCAGACTTGAGTTTATTCTCAATTACTTGGCTTAATTGCTCATGAGTCAGGGCTTGCCCAGAAGCTCAGAGTTGCCAGGCCAAGCACATGGACTGTTGGGTCTGGCCTCATTTTCTTATCAGCTTACCTTTCTGGAGGCCATGTAGTAACTTCAGCCCCACCAGTAGCACCTCTCATGGCAGGACCCTTAGGGGATAATACCTTCAGACAGTGGATGAGGCCAGAGGCCCTTGTTTTCAAAGTAATCATTTTCTAAACCTGCTTTAAAGAACCGCAGGACCCAGACTCTGGAAGGATCCTGGAAACGCTCTCCCTCCAGGAACTGAGGAAACTTTGTCATAAGGCACATATCCTGAGATCTACCCAGGGCTTGGATTTGGGTGGAAATGGATGACCTGAAGTCATCCTGTTACTTTTTAGTACCTATGCCTCTAAGCCCTGTGCATGTGGGTGCGTGTCTTCATTTCCCTTTGCTGAAAGCATTCATACACTGTTCTCCTTTCTTTCTTCCCCTCTGGCTGCAAGCAGTAAAAGTGAGGAGTCCTTGCTTTTAAAAAAAACCTTTAAAACTCTGCCACTGTCTACTGGAAAGTGCTAATTCCTGAGTCTCCCAATGAATTTCACCTCTTTGTGGATCACTCAGAGCTTTGGTGCTTTGGGCTGTAATCAGTCTTACTTTTCATCTTTCATCTATTTCTTGCCTGCGACACATGGTGTTCCCTGCCAGTTTCCACTTCCTCTATCATCCATCTATCTCTATCTACCAGCCTATCTATATATATCTACCTGTCTGTCTCTCTATATATATCTCCATCTCTTTGCTCAGGGTTGACAGATGCTAGCGAGATCCATAAAGAGCCCCTCCAAGTTTAATGCACGGTAAATACGCTTCAGTATATACCTGAAATGACCCACATTAGATCCTCCACCACACCTCCTCAGGAGACTGTTACTACCGCTTCTAATCCTCTGAGAAGAGATCAGAGAGTGAAGGCAATGCCATTTCTGGAGGCCTTCTTCAGAGGTGGTGGGTCTCTGCTTTTGAAAGGCTATTTTTTTGAAAAGCTAAACATTTCTTAAGTTTATTATTTCTTGAGCATTTTTAAGGTGCTGGGCACTGTGCTGGGCCAGAGGTTCAAAGACAAACAGGTCATAGCCTCTGACCTCCAGGAGTGGCTAACAAGTCTAGCAGATGAGGGATCCATCTGAAGACATTGCAAATTGCTGAACTTTTACATGCTGTTGCAAAGTGGTCTAGAGGAAAAAACTCAGTGGAAAGCAGATACTCAGCTTGAGTAATCCAATTGGGAGAACAGAAGATAGCCAGGTGGAGAGAGAGAAAGAAAATCTGGCAAAATGGAGTTGGAAAATAAGAATTATAACCAGACCGTGAGCTCAAGGAACTTGTCTCTTTTCTTCATTATTTTGTTCGTAGGGTCTAGAACAATGCCTGAAACATTCTATGTTCACAGAATTATTTGTTGGATGAAAGGATGAATCTCAGTGGCTCATTTCTCTTTCCTTTTTGGCTGGGCCATTTGCTGGAAGGAATCCCCCCCTCCTCCCCAAGATAGGACAATGCCATTAGACAGGTATATCTTGGGAATTTGCACCATCTGTTTGGGGCCCCATGGAAAGGATGCACCAGATGGACCCGGGGTCTATTTTGGTCTTTACTTTGCATGTTTCTTGTTTTTCTGCATCCCATGCAGATGGATACTGTCAGGTTATTTATAGCAGGAGTTTGCATACAATAATAGAACAGTTGCTCTAATACCAATGCAAATTGAATTATTTTGGCTTTGCATTCTTCAGAGGACTTGTAGCAAACACAGTGTTAAATAGGTGTGGCACTAAGACTGGTTCCATATAGTATCAGCTGCCACCAGTTGACTCCCTTGTTCAAGACAATTCTCTCTGAAACATGGTACATGATTTTATTTGCATGCATTTGTCACAGGTTTTAGTAACAGCCCATGAATAGATACAAAACTTCTAAATAAAATACAGTGCTGGAAAATTTAATTTAATACCGTATTAAATAATTAATATACACAGCCAAGAGAGTAAATATTGTTCTTATATCTTGGGATGTTAATGATTTTGGGATTTATAATGATGAAAAATTGAAAACTGTTACATGTTCAACAATAGGGGGCTGATCTAAAAAATCATGGTACATTAAAATGTTGTAATACCATGGAGCTATCAAAAAGCATATTTCAGGATAATACTTAATAATCTGAGAAAATTATTATGATAGATTAAGTGAAAACTTGCAGGTCATATTATATATACGCATAAACATATATCATAGTCTAATCTTATAAAACTATGTATGCCTACAAGAAAGCCTAAAAAGGTACAGTAAGTAATTCTTCAGTGAGAAGAGCATGCGTGACTTTTATTTTTTCTTCCTGCTTTTCTGTTTTTAACAATATTTCTACAATGAACATTTATTACTTTTGTAATCTGGGAAAAAATGCAGTAAGTGCTATTTTGAAAAATTGTCCCTTTGGCTTCTTCCAGTCGAGACTTTGTATCTGGAATTTATATTAAAGCTTAGTTCAGGGCATCTGCTATTAGACACAACCAAAGGGAAAATATAAAGTGTGCAGTCATGGTTTTTAAAGTAGGCATTAAAAAAGTTGCTTTTAATTTAATCTCAAAAGAAGGTGGTGTCTTCTCTGCAGAGATTTATTAATGCTGGTTTGTACATCACCCAAGCATCTCACACATGCCCTAAAGCCCATCTATAAAAAGCTAGCATGTATAGGCAGCACATGCGTTGTCCAGATCCGTAAATTGTATGTTGCTCGAGGCCAGTTGTCTATCAGGTTCTCCCAGGGATGAAGACCAACCTGTGGAAGCTCAGGTTTAAATTAACAGCAGCAGAGCTTTGGGGGGGAGGAGGTTCTCAAGGAGCAGAGCTTATCGTCTCTGATTTTGTGGATAGCCTCTTGCTTTCCAACACGCTGTCTTGGACCTTGGTCCCAGATCGGGCATTTGGAGCAACCTCTCCATGCACAGCCTTATGTGTGAACCCCTCTTGGTTAAAGACACAAGTTTTCTAAAGCCCGAGGGGAGGAGCAGTCTGACTCATAGCCACTGTTTTAACTTGAACAGTCACACTATAATAGTTACACAGCGGGCTCCAGTGATTAGTGGCAGTATTTATCTTTCCTAGTTTGCATTTACAGTGACACACTCAGTGTGACCCGCCCAGATCCAGCATCTATAAAGTCAGCTGCCTCATGCGCACTATTTTTAACTATAAGAAGAGCCATATCTAATGCAATCTATGATAGCACTGTAATTAAAATGTCCTGTATAATGCGGAGATCTAATAAATAAAGTACAGCAAGTATTATGTTTCAGAACAAACAAATGCTAGGAGGTGGGTTGCCTTAAAATCCAGCTACTACTACCTAGCTTCAAAACTTGTCACTGCAATTGAGAAATGAGTAACAGCCTTTGATATCAGAGAAAACAAGATTAGGGACAATGTTCCCCACCTGGGACTGTGACGAGCGGTGGTGAGAAATACAGAGCACAATTTACTTGACAAGAACTGGTAACCTGGGACCACCTGGAAAGACAAAAAGAAAGGGGCTAGAGATTGAACCTACCCTGATTCCACTGTGGGATCTGATAACGGGTTTTAAAAAATAATGGTACATCAGTGATAAAAACATATACTCTGCTTAGTTCTTTAAGATCAACTTGGTCACAGCTCTAATTGTATCGTGTTACTGTGTCACTGCAAATGTGAGGAAACATTGGCTGGTGTCCTTCTATTTCCACTTGAAATTTGCTCCAGGGAAACCTATCAATGTTTTTGCTTTCCTCTTATGTCTCCTACACGATCTTTGAGATAGCTTCTAGACAACCAGAACGATCTACCCTTTAGTCCTATGATACTTTTCACTTTAGAGTGGAGAGGACATGGAGGAAAGCTTTCCTGCCAATGAGAGAATGGGAAATATGGTACACGAGGGCAGAAAGTCAAGAAGACAAAATATCCAGGGATGCTCTGTATCACCTTTTGGTTAGAACAATTCCAGTATCTGTTGTCCCTCTGAGCGTGAGACTCTTGTCAGTGCCTCTGACCACCAGCAGAATAGTCCTGGGAAATTTATAGCCTACGGTGTCCCCATCACAAGAGAATCTAAATTCCAGGCAGCTCTTACAGAGCAGCAACTGGAGAGCGGAGTAGACTAGATCAGGATTTCCATTTTGGAGCTTTTAGCGATTACAGCTGTTCACAGGAGCTAAGGCTCTGCAGCCTCCGTCTATATGATTTCACAATGCCAGATTAAGCATTTATCGAATGAGTATATAAATCAATGAGCTGCGTAATTGGAGAAATGAAGAAAAGCTTCAGCAAGCCCCGAGGGCTACAAAATTCTCTCTCAGTACCACTGTCCACATTCTGTAAGTTTTAACATGTAGTACGACCATTATAGTTCATAATGGTTTTATTATAGTTTCATGATTATTTCATTCTTGACGCAGGAGTAATCTGTAGATAAATTTTTAATTTTAAAGTGACTGTTTTAAAAAGTTTATCTTTTTATTATTTATTTTTAGGCTAATTGCATTTCATTATAAAATATCTGTAAATATACGGATTCTTTGAAATATGTCAAGACTTGTTTACTGACCCCTATTTTGAGGTTAATTTTACACACGTACCATTTCACAAATGGTCTGAAATAAATTTCAGACGTGTTGTCTGATTTTCGATCCAAGGCTCAATATATGTCCATAAAATCTGGTTAGTTGTGTTGTCAAATCTTCTATATCTTTATTAATTTTTTGTCAGCTTTATATATCAGTTTCTAAGGGAGATATGTCAAAATGTCCCACTAAATTTCTGGATTTATCAATTACTCCTTATAATTCTATCAAATTTAATTTTTAAAAACTATTTATTTCATTAATTTATTTTTATCGAGGTATAACCGACATATAACATTATGTTAGTTTCAAGTGCTCAATGTAACCATTCAATATTTGTATATATTGCAAAATCATTACTGTAGTAAGTCTAGTTAACATGCATCACTGTACATACATAGTGAACTTCCATCACTATATATAGTTACACAAAATTTCTTTTCTTGTGATGAGAACTTTTAAGATCTACTCTCTTACCAGTTTTCAATTATGCAATCCAGTATCAACTATAGTCACCATGATGTATATTGCATCACCATAACTTATTTTATAACTGAAATTTTGTACCTTTGACCCCCTTCACCCATTTTACTCACCTCCTATCAAATTTGATTTGTACATTTGATGCCATATCTGATGCTTGAATTAGTCATACAAGATTAAAATTATAATTTTTTTTCTGGTGAATTCAACATTTTATTATTATGAAATAGCCTTCTGATATTTAAAAGGCTTAAAGTCTATTTTATCCACATTAATATAACCATATATGATTTCTTTTGGTTAATATTTACATAATATTCCTTTTTGATAGGTTATTTTCAGTCTTTACATTTTTATGTTTTAGATATGTCTGTTGCATTCTTTTTTTTTTAAAGATATATGTATTTATTTTGAAAGGGAGAGAGTACATGTGAGTAGGAGGAGGGGGAGAGGGAAAGAATCTTAAGCATACTCTCTGCTGAGTGGGGAACCTGATGAAGGGCTTGATCCTATGACCCTGAGATCATGACTTGAGTGGAAATCAAGAGTTGGATACTTAACTAACTGAGCCACCCAGGCACCACTAGATATGTCTCTTATAAAACAGCATATAGAGGTGCCTAGGTGGCTTATTCAGTTAAGTGTCTGCCTTCCCCTCAAGTCATGATCCCTGGGTCCTGGGATCAAGGCCCACATCTGGCTCCCTCTTCACAGGTAGCCTACTTCTCCTTCTCCCTCTGCTGCTCCCCCTGCTTCTGCTCTCTCTTTTTCTCACTCTCTCTCAAATAATAAAACCTTAAAAAAAATGAAAATAAGACAAATATCCTGCTGGATACTTAAAATATAATTTGATGATCTCTGCCTTTTTAAAATTTTTATTTAAGAGATTTTATTTATTTATTCATGAGAGACACACAGAGGGAGGCAGAGGCATACACAGAGGGAGAAGCAGGCTCCCACAGGGAGACCAATGTGGGACTCGATCCCAGGACACCAGGATCACCCCCTGAGCCAAAGGCTGAGTCACCCAGGCATCCCTGATTGCTACCTTTAATTGGCAACTTTAGTCCATTTACATTTATTGTGATTGTTGTTATGTTTGAACTTATTTTTTATTTTTTCTATCTTGTGTTATTTATTTGATTTCTTTGAATACATTTTTCCTTTATTATTTATTGCTTTGAGTAAGGATTCTTTTTTTATAAAATGTTTTTTTCCTATTACTTTTTGGAAATTATAAACTCCATTTTCATTGTTTTAGTGGTGACTCTTAAAAGTTAATTATACTTAACAAAGGCTAAAGTTACTTAGTATTTCTCATTCTTTTCTTAAGCTTTTGGCACATTTAAATCTGACCACTCTCATTACTATTGACTGTTTTTTAAAAATCTCTAAATTATGCATTATTTTTTAGCCCTATACAGTAACTATTTCTTTAGATTTATTTGCATGTTTGCCTATTCTAAACTTACATTGCTTCTTGTATCTTAGATCTTCCCTCAAAGAGAATTTTCTTTCTTCCAAAAGTATATTTTTTAAAGTTCCTTTCATGATAGTTTGTTGGTGATAAACTCTCTCAGCTTTTATGTGTCTGATGGAATTTGATATATCTTGGAATGGAGTTGGCAGAGTTTGCTGATGACTGGAATAGAGGGTGATAATGAGGGAAAGAGGGTAGCCAAGAAAGTTTCTAGCAGAGTACTCCCCCATAACATGCACATAAAAGACACTTACAGATGGTGCAATGAAAAGCAATGAGGGGTAGTGTTGCTAATTATAATAAATTCTGCCAAACAGATATGTAGGTCCAAGGATTGGATTCTGGATCCCCAAGACCTTTGTAAACAATTTCAGGTATTCATTCACCAATTCATTCTTGAACTAACCAGATCTACTATTCATTTATCTGTTCCTTATTTAATGTGTCATTTAAGTGGACTTTTAAAACACCTACCCATGTGGTAGCTATAATGTTCGATGATGAAGATATGAAAATGAATAAATCCTTACATGGACTCTGCCCTGTGGATCATGCAGCCTTGTGGGAGAACAAATCGTAATAAGCTAATCAATCACTCAAATAACTAAATCTGTGATTGTGCTAAGTGCTATGGAGAAAGACACCTGGTGTTCTCAGACCCTATAATGGAAGATTTGACTGTCAGGAGGTCAGAAGAGATATCTCTGAGGAAGGAAAATTTGAGCTGAGAGTTAAAGAGAGACAAGGAGTAAACTAAGCCAAGAATGGGTAAAAGAGCCCTTCCAGCCAAGGAAATGGCAAGTGCAAAGGCTCAGTGGCCAGTCATGGCAGACACAAAGTCCTGTGGGAGGGAGACAGGCATAAATAGGGGAGCAAAGGGCAATAGTGTGGCTGGAATAGAGAGAAGAAAAATAAGGATTTAGATAGAGTCTGGAATGATGAGGAAGGGACAGAGTCAGGCCCTAATGGGCCACTTCAAGGAGGTGTCCTTATCCTGAAAACAATGAGGGCTGCTGACATAATTTAGGAAGAGGGAGCAAACGACTGAATTTATGTTTTGAAGAGAAACCACACAAGCTTCCTGGCTTTTTTTCTCCTGTGCTGGCTGACTCAGGGACCGCGGAGTGACTCCAGCTTCTTCCAAATAGCAACTCCTGCCTATGCAGGAGGGAAGTCCGAGCACTGGCCACCCAAGGGGCCTGCTAAAGATGCTCATAAAACTTTCAACACAGGTGAAAAAGGACAATGGGAGGCTTCCTGGGTCAGACACAGGTATTGTTGGTTTCCCCTTTTGTGCTCTAAGCCAACTCTCAGAAGTATGCACTAAGTGCCTCCAGGAAGCAAAGGTATAATTAATGAAGAACAGCCAAAAGGGCCCTCAGGAAACTTTGATCCTGGAGGGACGAGAGGCTGAAGCAGTTGAGGCTCAATCAGTCCAGGGCTGCTCAGTGCAGTTTCCTGTGACCTCCCTTCCTAGAAGGGTTTCTCTCCACTCTCCCCTCTGAGCCCTCTGGAGCCCCAATGGGGCTGGGAAGGGACAAGATGGGATAAAGGAGAAGTGGTCAGTGAAACAGGGGAAGAGGAAAAAAAGCATCAGGAAAGAAGAGAGCTCCCAGCGTCAAATGCAGGGCGTGTGTGGGGAAAGAGTCGAAGGAGAGCTTTGGTGCCGGGTCTAGGCTTCACTCGCTACCTAACCCACTGTGTGACCTCAGGCAGATGACATAATCTCTCTATTGGCCTCTGCATCCTCATCTATAAATAAGGGATTTCCCAAGGATTTCCACACACCTGGGGGTATAGGGAAGAGATCTGTGAGGAAAGATGACATGACTTCCTATGGCAGATCAAACTTACTAGAAGAATTTTGAGGAAAAAATGTGTTAGTTTTATATTAAAACAGATACAGACAACTTAGAATGCAAAATGTACATTTAAAAAAAGATAAAATAGGCAAAATCAAAAACTTGGTTCCTTTGTTTTCCTCTATTATTCAGGGTACTTGAGTGAAGAAGGTGGAGAAGCACAGGATTAGATGTGCTCTAAGATGCCCTCCAACTCTTTAACATTATGATTCTTTGGTTTTATGATGAAGATCAAGGAGAAGGAGGATTAAGCAATCTGTGAACTATAAAAGGATTTAGGCGACCCTTTTAGGTTTAGAAGGAGTGGGTATTAATGTAGGCGGTCAGCTGTGCCTCATGCTCTCTCACACTCTGGCTTTGAAACCTCCTGTTCCTCTCTCGGGAAAGCCCTCGTCTTTCCTGCCTGCCTGGCTTACTCCTCCTTGTTCTTTAAGAACTGTCTCAGTGTCCCCTCCCAGGGGATGCTTGGTCACTTCCTTCTTCCTTCCTGCCCCAATCTTCTAAACTGCTGCCTTGGACACTGGTCCCACTCCCTCTATGCCCATAGAAGTCAATGAGTAGTTCAAATTTTGTACTTATGGGGTTATAACATATTACTATTTTCTTCCTTCACCATGTTAACTTGCTGCTTCACTAACTTTCACACTATTTGGGGAATGAAGTTCCAATGCAGGAGCAGGCCCTTCATGATATATACCCTTGCTGACCTCCCTTACTCTGGGTCTTGTAACTCTACGATACTTGGTCTGGACTGTGGTCACATCCAACAACACTTTGTAGTTCCTCAAAGTGCCTCACTGTCTTCTGTTTTTTGTTTCTATTTCCCAGAATGCTGGTTTCTTGAATGCTTTTATCCTTGCCCATATAAAGCATTCCTTTTTATCTTTCAAGACTAGGTTCAGTCAATTCCCCTTGGAGAAGCCCTTCCTGACCTCCCATGACTTCCCTGTGTGGACTTCACCTCTCCTCAGACACAGCTCTACACCACTGTCTACCTCTTTTCTAAGGTTACATGCTTGCATGTCGTCTGGGTAAACACTAACTCGTGGAAGGCCATGAGTTTGTGCACCATTTCTAGCATGGCATAAGCTCATTAGTGAATGCCAGTTGAGTGAATACATGCACAGATGAGAAAAAAGGAAGAGAATGATCATACTCTATTTCTAAAAATGCTCCCTCTCCCCCAAGCAAAGAGGGCAAGTTTTGGGTCCCCAAGATTGTAAACACAACTCCAGCATGCATACACTAATTAATTTCATCATTCTCTCATCTTTTGACTCACCTTATGGAACACTTAGCATTCATTCAAAACTATTTTTATTGTCTTAGCTGTTGAAGATTCATTTTGAATGAAACAAAGGCCCTGCCTTCAAGACTCATATTCTAGTGGGAAGAAACAGACAATAAAAGAAATATTTACTATGTCAAATTTTGATACATTTTTTTTTTTTTTGGGAAAGGAAAAAACAGTAAGGCCAAAAGCCAGATCATGTAGGGCATCTTAGGTCACTGTAAGGTGTTACTGAGTGAGCAGAGGAGTCATCTGGTCTTACTTACATTTTAAAAGGCTCACTCTGGCTACTGTGTTGAGCACAGTTCATAAGGGATAAGGGTAGAAGCAAGACAGGAGGCTACTGCCTTTAGATAAGAGATAATGCCAACTTCCCCCAGGATATAGCAGTGGAAACAGTGGAAAATGGTAAGAATCTTGATATATCTGGAGGGATAGCCAACAGGTTAGGATGTAGGATCTGTGAGAGAAAGGAGTCAAAGATGACTCCAGGGATTTTGGTCTAAACAATTGGAAGGATGGAATTAACACTGATGAGGAAGGAAGACTCTGGAATGAGCAGATCGGCGGGGAGACCAGGAGTTCAGTTTGGACTATAGAACTTGAGGTGCAAATAGGCATATAAGTGTCACTGGTGAGTGCACAGAGGGAGAGACAAGGGTGGAGTTAAGGGGAAAGGGCAAGCTGTACATGAGAATTTAGTGTCACTTAGACACAGGTGTACTATAAGCTCTTGAGACTGAAACAGATCAGTTAGGTTGTGAATGTAGACATAGGAGAGAAGAGGCCTGTTCTGAGGCTAAGAGCCTTAGTGCACCCAGCAGTTGGCTGTTGGGGAAATAAGGAGGACTCAACCAGGACCTGAGAAGGAGCGACCAATAAGGACACAGGAGAACTGAATGAGGTAATAATCAAGGGTTCTTAGGTAGGGGAAAAGTGCCAAGATAAATGGGGGTAGTGGTGTTGGCAACTATCAATATTGGAAATGAAAGTTAAAATCATAGGGACTTAGGAATGTATGAGAACTTTTTAGGAAGTTAATGTGTTTGTTTTAGGCATACTTAATAAAGTATTATTAGCAAACATAGAGCTGAGATTTAAAACATTTTGTTTTCACTCCTATAGAAGAGAGGAAAATAAAATATATTTTGATTATCAGCAAATCAAAAAGATGTCCAATATTCAATATCGCCAAATATGGTCTCCAAGATAAAGCCTGCACACACAAAAGAAGAAAGCTCATTTCAAAAGTATCATTTCAGAAATGTCACGTTGTCCAGAAAACCTTCAGAACATGCATGCCAGCCAGAGACCAGAGATCTAACAAATACCTGGGGATGGTAGATGACAACAAAGATGAAAAAATGACTAAACACTACCCAAATGTGTTATAGAAAGTATCTGAGGTTGTGTTATGGCCCAATTCAGAGTTTACCTCCTTTCTCTGAATCTCCCTCCTACTCTGGGTGGGCAGAAGTTCTTGCTAGAAGTTGGCTGCCTTCTGGCTAAGGACCAAAGCCTTGAGCCAGGACAAACTCAAGTGCTACTTCCTGTCATTCTCCATTAATCCATCTCCCTTGCACAGAATATCAGTGCTGGATTAGAGATCATCTAGATCAGCACTGTCCAATATCGTGTCCTAAATCATGTCGAAATATCCAACAAGCCATACTTAGAAGTCACACACATGACTTAAATTTTGTAGTAGCCACATTAAAAAGGTAAAAGAAACAGGGAAAATTAATTTTCATTTACCTTAATTTTATTTGACCCAGTATATCCAAAATACTATCATTTCAACATGTAGTCCATATAAAAACATATGGGGACATCTTACATTCTTTATGTGACACGAAGCCTTTCAAACCCTGTGTGTATTTCACATTGCAGCAAATCTCAATTCAAAATAGCCACATTTCAAGTGCTCGATATTCTCATATGGCTAGTGACTGCTGTACTGGACCATGTAGATCTAGATCATGCCCTTCAGTTTATAGATGAAGGGGCTGAGTTCGCGAGTGAAAGAAATGCAATGAAGACTATTTAGCTTGTCAGTATTAGCAAAGTCTCTTGGCTTCCAGTCTAAAGAGTTTCTCATATGTTCTGCTGTTCAAAAGAAATCTCCGTTTAACTGTTCCTTGGCATCTTATTTTTATGCTTTGGTCATAAAAAGCCCATCCTAATCCCTATCTTTCCATCTTTTTCCTTATATTTTGTTTGGTGACCCTGTGTGCATCAGAATCACTATGGGTCATGTTCATAAAGCAGGTTCCTTGATCCTGTCTTCTGAAATTCTGATTTAGTTAGCCTGCTGTCAACCCCAGAACCCACTTTTTTAGCAAGTGCTCAGTGATTATAATGCCATTAGTCCATGGATCAACTTGACAAACATCCTTCTAGCTTCTTAGTTATGAGTCCTGTAGTTCTTGAGGGAAATCCTGAAAGGATTGCCACAAGGCAGTTCAAAAACTGCTTCATCTTTCTTTCCCATATTCCTTGGGTGTCTGGGGCCCTCCTGGCGCTTACTGTTCTTTCAAACTGGAAAATTACCTTTATTGTATCTTCTCTAGTCTAAGATCTTTGAAGGAAGGATGGAAAGCTTTGTTTCCCAGTTTTCCCCAGGGCTTAGCCCACAGTGCTGGGAGTAAATATTTGTTGAATAAATGAGGAATGAAGGAAAGAGTGTGTGGAAGCTTTCTTATCAAAGGTGCAAAGGAACAAAGGAGCAGATTCTTTGTCTCTGGTCTTGTTGATTCAAGAGCATTTGATGAACTGCATGAAGGAAACTAAGCAGATGACCTAGAGCCAGAAGGGGAACTAAGGAAGCTATCATGAACTTGTCCCCAGCCTCTGACCTGGCTCAGGTCCCTCTCTCATCCAATCGTGACCATGATGGCCTTTGTAAGAGATGGTGAGCCTCCACACAGGGATCACAGGAAAGGTCTCAGGGCAGAGGAAGGTGGTTGCTGTGTGAGCCCAAATCACAAAAGCACCCCAGAGATACCTACAGAGTCCTGGCCTCCACAGTTTGGTATCTTTGAGCATGGGGGGATAATCAGAGCAGGGTCTGGCACATTATAAGACTAAAAAATATTGCCGAATAAACAAATGGATCTGCCAAACCGACCACTTGCTTTTTTGCCTTTACATTTATGGGTTCTTTTGCATATGCAAATATAGACATACATTTATGTGTGGCTCCATATTTAAATTTAAGTGTTTTCTTTTATCTTCTCTTAGTTTTCTTTTTTCCTCCTGTTTCTTTATTCTCCTTGCCCTGAAAATCCAGCCTCCGTGATGCGAGTGTGCACAGCAAGCTCCCAGAAGCTTAAAGGTGAGAAGGAAATCCTCTCTTAGCAACTACCTTGGGAGCACAAACATGGAGCACCCTGGACACATTTGAAGAGTGACAGCCACTGAGACCTTCACTTTCACAAGGTCACGGAGAACAAGAGGCCTGTTAGATTGCTCTTCCTTATTCAGAAAGAAAGGGAGAAAATGATCTCAGGGGAACTGGGCTGGCAGCTGGGGCGGAGCCTGGGGGAGCTGGATTCTAGAGCAGTCAGTCAGCTGTGACCCCAGATAGAGTGTTCACTGCCTCTGCAGAGAGACTCTGGCTCTGGGATGCTCAGCCAGGCTGAGTAATTTCTACTCACAAGCTTGCCAGCTGGGGCCTGGGGCCACTGGGTCCTTGGTGGCAGACGAATGACTTGTTCCTCGGGTCTGAGCTGGGGACATGCTGCCTTTTGCTGAAGCCGGTATTTGGGAGCAGGGCTCCTTGATGAACTAAGGAAAAAGCAGTGAAGAGGACCCATCTGTGGCCCTTCCCTTGTGGCTCTGCTGTTCCCCTCCTGGAAGTTGGCCCAACTTCGCCGGTCACCTTGGCCCCAAGACCCAGGGCTCCAGGCTTTTTTTTTTTTTTTTTTTTTTTCCAGGCTTATTTAGGTGGCATGCACCATGTGGCCCGAGCCCTGTCCTATGTGGGGTGCAGGGGTCTGTCTGAGGGGGCCGTGAGTCTGTTAGCAAAGTCAGCGGGAATGCCTCAGACCCAGCGGAAGACAGGCTTCTTGAGGAGCAAGCGTGGTGTGGGACACTGAGGACGAGCTCAACAGCAGACGCACGCTCCCTAATTCTCATCTAATTTAAAGATCAGGGGTTGCTTGGCATGGTCTGCAGTGAGCCTTCCTGGGAACGAGGACAACACGAGGGGGAAACAGCAGAGTTTCTCTCCAACGCCGCTTTCTTCACGTTCTGGACCCAGCTGGGCCTTCCAGCCAGGATGCACCTCCCACCTGCTCAGAGTTCACGGAGCCTCTGCCAAGCCTCTGGCGAGCAGCCCTGAGCCAGCAGCGTAGCTGTTCCCGGCGAGGGTGACAGGCGCTTCCTGCTGGTGCCACCTCTGCTGTGTACCCTGTGTATGCAGCTACCTTGACCTTGCCCCCCAGAAAATTCAGAGAAAGCAAATGCACCTTGTACGTATGTCTCTCCTGGAGGATTTGGCCTTTTTCTGTAACTGCTCCCACAGTGAAAGGCCTTTGCTCCTTTCAGGCTTGTCAGGATGTTTTTCTCAGTCTCCATCCCGTTCTTGTCAGGGAAAATGATGTGAAGTTGTTTTAAACTGGGAAGCACCTAAATTATGAGGTTATTATATGGCACAGTCGTGGCATCCGCAGATTAGCCTTCTCACTTTTAGGGTGGGTTGGTTTCTTTAGTTTCCAGCCTCAAGGCCCCTTGTGCCAGGCTTGCCTCTTTGCTGAGGTATGAAGCTGAGTGTCACCAAGGTGTGGGGACCCGAGCCTGCCCTGCCTCCTGGCATCCACACAACAGGCCTGCTTTGATGTTGTCTCCTTACTGGGTTTCTGAGGAAGGTTTATGAATTTGAGGATTCTGGAGTCTCCTAACATACAGCTTTACTGTATTGTCTCTCGGTATGGAAGGATATGGAAGTTTGGAAGGGTAAGACAAGCAGCCAAACAGGCATACTTCTCCAACCATAATCCAAATCAAAAGGACTCTGAGGTTTCAAATAGAAGATACTGGAAGCCTCGGGGTATTTGTCATGTGCTTGTACCATGGGTGCCCATGTCCTAGTGGGATTGTTCTGGTCCTCCTGGTAATAATTTTGGAGGAGGTCCCAGATACGAATCCCATTAAATACACATTATGGTAAATTGGGTGGAGGGAGAATTCAGTGGATTGACTTAAATTAAAAAAAAAAATCAGTATAAAGTGATGGCCTGGTAGAGGAGAGGCCGAGGGAGAGGATTAAGTCCCAGGAGTGAGCCTTGAGATGATTGTACATTATTAGCTCAGACATTTGCTCCAGAAGGTATTTCTTTCTTCTTATCCCATGGTTCTGTTTCTGACATATAAACAAGACCTTGGGAAGTTTAAATAGACCAAATACCTTTGGGCAGAGTTTGCTTTCCTGGTATTATTTGGGTGCATTCTGTTCATAGTGAGCAGCTGGGTATTGATCTGATTAGCTTTGAGTTGGAAAAGTTAAGACTTACCCTTCTATCTCCTGAGTAACGGGGACCATTTGTGATTTCTACAAAGTAATTTAACCTTGCCTGGATGAGAGAGCTTTTCTTTTGGGTTTTGCCTTTGAGCAACTTCAAACTTAACCCAAGGACAATTTAAGGCATTCACCCACTCAAAATGAATTTATTGAGTAGGTTAGACACTACGGGAATGAAGAGATACCAAAGTATAAAACCATTAGAAAAGTCTCCCAGGGTCCTGGTGAAAATATCACATGTGTCCAAGGATCCATGATGGAAAACACAAATATTTGGATAGTCTGATGAAAAGCCATTCAAAAGGGACATTCGATAGTCTGTAGAAAAATTAGTTGTCACATTGAATTTTCTCCTTTTCTATCAGCTCCGTGGTCCTGCCCAGTAGGGCTTGAGGTGGGGTGAGGCAGGATTGAATTGCATTCCAGTGTCTCTGTGAGGGACTCATTTTAATTGAAGGATTTTCTTTTGGTTTTGGTTTTGCTCCTGATATAAATCATTCATGGATTCCATTTCAGCTCTTCTCTTTCTACTGACTTGTCCCTCACCATTTTCTGTATCTTTTGCATTGAGTGGGTGAAGGAGAAGGGGAGAAGTGGGGGGAGAGGCAGGGAGCTTTGAGTCATGGCTGAGGCTGGAGATCGGAAAGCCAGGGCCACAACCAGGACTGAGGTGGACGTGGAGACGGAGCATCAGGCCGGCTCCGGGGTGTCTGCAGCTGGAGCTGCTGGACGGGGGTCCCACCCTACTGTACACGGGGCTGGGTGGGGGGGCAAGCCACTGAAGGGGCCTTGGTTTGCTCTCTCTTGCTGCTGCTTTCTCTTCCTGGGTCACTTCCCTCTTTGTTTTGTGAAAGAAATACTGCACTCCTCCTGTGTCTCTCCTTTCCTCACGCGATTACCACACTCACCACATTCTTGATGCGAGATAATGGGGGGCTTTCCCCTGTCCGACGATCCCCTGAAACTACCAGCTCGGTCCTACAATGCAACCCAACTCTGACACTAACCGGAGTTAGTGAATTCCGCACAGGTTAAGGGCTCGATCCCACGAGACCCTCCTCCCCACTTCAGACACCAATCAGAGGTAGTGAGTCCCAGGGTTACCCACAAATTCTGCCTGACTTGGCTACAAATCAGAGGTTCCCATGACGCCTCACCTTCGATTTGGGTATTTGCTAGAACAACTTGTAGAACTCAGGGAAACACTTATATTTTCCCAGTTTATTGTGTAATAAAGTATATGATAAAGAGTACAGACGAACAGCCACATGGGGAGACACATATGACCCCAGAAAGTTTCCAAGCACAGGAGCTTCTGTCCCTGTGGAGCTGGAGTAGATCACCGTCCTGCATGTAGTCGTGAACGCTGACCCAGAAGCTCTTCCAATGTACTTTGGGATTAATGTGGAGGCTTCATCATATAGGCTTGATTGATCATTAACTCAATTTCCAGACCCTCTTTCCTTCCTGGAGGATGGAGGTGGGTTGAAAATTCCAAGCTTCTAAAATCATGACTTGGTCTTTCTGGTGACCAGCCCCCATCCAGGAGCCATCCAGGAGTCACCTCATTAGAATAAAAGATATTGTCACCCAGGAAATCCCAAAGGAGCTGGGAACCAGGGTCAATAGCCAAATATTTGAACAAAAGTTGTTTTCCTAGCACTCTTATCATGTAGGAAATCACAAAAATCTTGGGACCTCTGTGCCAGACACTGGGGGCAGAAACCAATATATATGTTTTCTATTACTTCACATTTTGCTAAAGCTGATTGCCTCCTCTTCCGAGAGGCACCTGTTCTGACCTCCAAGTGCCCCTCCTGTGTGTCGCCCCCATCCATGCTTCCCCTCATTCTGGTCCTCCCCGTACACTACACAGGTGCCTCTTTCCCACAAGCAACCTGCAAGCTTCCTGAGGGAAGGGGTCTCATCCCTCATGCTCGCCACGCTATTCCAAGTACAATGCTCAGCTCAGGGAATGTGTTCATGAATATCTGATGAGAGACTGTCAAATAAATGTCAGGCCCTGATGTATGTTGCCAGAAAGGGAAATGCATCAGCCCTTTCCCAGAGAAAATAAATTCCTATCATAAGACTTCTGCCCTGTAATCCTTCATCTATCACTGGGCGAGGCGAGCCAGCTATTTCCCATCCATTCCGATTTCTTCGCTGACCTGCCAGGGCCTGGTACTGCGCTGGGCAACGTGCACACGGCCCTTTGAAACACAGTTGGATTGCTCCTTCCCACTTTGCCATCTGGAGCCTTCATATTGTTAACAGAACATTCTTTAGACATTTGTCAAACTCCCAGCATCAAGCAGCCCAGTTCCAGCACATGACTTCCTGTAACCGCGTCCTGCCGACTTCTCACTAGTACATTAAAAATAAAAAGCACACACAGAGTGGCTCATACTTCCCCTTTCCAGTGACCTCAACCCCACAACTGGGGAAACTGTGATTCAAACTCAGGGAAAAAAAAAACAAAAAACAAAAAAAAAACCACTGTTGGTGTCACCAATAGCAATGAAGGATCCTCCTGGGCTGGTGCTTGGGATATTAATAAATCCATTAGATTGGATCATTTGCACCACCAGCTCTCTTTTCTTTAGGGAATTTGAATGTTTGAGTGCTTTAAAGTGGAGATAAAACGACCCATGATTCATGTCCCTGTCTTCTGAAGAGTTTCCTTGTATAAGCTCCAACAACCTCTGCAGTTACTTGAAGGTTAAAACTATTCTTTCCCAAAAAGGAGAAAACCATTTCACTTTTCTGTTCATTGCTTTTCTCCTTCAGCACCTGAAAAGGAGGTGAATCCCTTCCTCCCCCAAACATTCTTACTAAGGGAATCTTGTTCCTACTCCCACTTATCTGATGATTTGAATGTTGAAACAAGCAGAGTAGGGACGCTTGGGGGGCTCAGTGGTTGGGCATCCGCCTTCGGCTCAGGGCGTGATCCCAAGATCCGGGGATGAGTCCCCCCCTCGGACTCCCTGCGAGGAGTCTGCTTCTCCCTCTGCCTCTGTCTCTGTCTCTCTCTGTGTCTCTCCTGAATAAGTAAATAAAATCTTTTTTAAAAAGCAGAATATGATTCCTTAATCCTTCAAGAGACTTTGGTGGGGTTTTTCTCTCCCTCTTTTTGTTTATTTGTATTGGTTATTAGGCTAGCAAATTTGGATTTGAGTAGCTCAGATCCTAGGCTAGTAGCATGCTGAGCTCATTATGTAAAGCTCATTCACGAGAGAAAACGTATTGAACTGTCTGGGTCTCAGCACAAAGAGTTTTTTAGAGAAGCTTTGGTTCTGTTTTCTTAACTGGCCTCCTGCAGCTCCGAAATGGCATGTTTCAAGTCAGCATCTGGTCTCATTGGAATTGGGGTAAGAGCATCCAAAACCTTGCATGTGTCTAGAAGTTCTGACAGAGACCGCAATTCTGGTATCTAGGAATTAGACAAGGTCCAGGAGGTGGGATGTTCTGATTCTCAGCATACTTGCAGAGCACTGAAAGATTTCCAGGGGTGCCTGGAATGATTTATCTGTGACTTCCCAGTGGGACCAAGGACGAATGACTGTGCTCTCTAACCCACCACCTGGGCCCTGCTAGTGGAGGTTGGGGATTGAGGGCGTCAAATGCCTTATGTGACCCAAGGCAAGCTGAAGAGAAATTCCAGCTCCCAGAAGCACTCATAGGAAAAGGTCTTGAAGTTTCAATTAAGCGATTTTCTTTGAAGATTTTTGACTTGCATTAATTCCCTGAAGAAGTTCATTCACTTTCCAAAGCAATTTCCCTCCAAAGGGTGGTTTGCTCTCCGAAGGCGAATTTTAATACTGATGTATGTCATTTATCCCCCACATCCTTTCTGAGACGACATATTGTAGAAAAGCCATTAGGAAACACTTCATATAATAGTTCCTTCACCCTTGAAACATCTTCTGAGAGGTAGGAGGAGGAGCTGAAAGTATAGTCCTCCTCCACTACTTGCCCCATTTTAGAAGCAGAGAAATTGAAACTCATGTGTGTCCAGCGACGATTGGTGGTGTCCAGCTTCATAGCTGCCCCTCCATCTGACCTTGTCAGTCTTCTCAAGATGAGGACTCTGTGCTCCCAAGAAGAGATTGGGATTTTCCCTGGTTTCAGTCATTGTCACAGATGCCATTTCTATGCATATCACAAGGAGCTCCCTCCATAAATCTGGTTTTTTATTAAATCTGTAGCATAGGAATTCTGTTTAAAAAAATATATATATAGTATTAAGAACAAATTTACTGTAAAGGACACTCATTCTAAATCCTCCGACCCTTTTTTCCTTAAAGGCTGCGATACTTTCTTTAGTGTCCTTCCAGAAATAGTCTATTTACAAGCATATTAAGTATCTGTATACACATACACACAAACACACACACACACACACACAGCTTACATTTCAAAGATTACTTTTCCCACATGAAAAAAAAAGCCTTCAGAGTTCTATTGAATAAATTTTATAATTTTTAATGCTTGTTTGGCATGGACAATAATAAAATAACAAACTCAATTACTCATACTCTGTGGGAAAAGGGTATTTCTATTTTTATATATTCTTTAAATGAGTATTTTCTATATTCATATGCATACATATTTTTATTTTTTTATAAAAAAATGGGCAAAGTTCATGCAAATGCAGCAACAGAAAAATAAATACCAATTACTATGCATGTTAACATATAGTTTATTTCCCTTTTCAAAACTTTGTGATAGTTCTTGGATTTGAATCAATACCTAGAAGTTTATGTATCCATACACAAGAATAAACCTACCTCATTCTTCCTTAACTGTTACATGGTATTCTTTAATTAGTTCCTTTTTTTTTTTAAAGCAGTTCTTTTTTTTTTTAATTTTAATTTATTTATTTATGATAGTCACAGAGAGAGAGAGAGGCAGAGACACAGGCAGAGGGAGAAGCAGGCTCCATGCACCGGGAGCCCGATGTGGGATTCGATCCCGGGTCTCCAGGATCACGCCCCGGGCCAAAGGCAGGCGCCAAACTGCTGCGCCACCCAGAGATCCCTCTTTAATTAGTTCCTAATCGTTGGACAAGTTAGGGTTTCCAGGATAATGCTGTGATGCATAACCCTGTACAAATTGTTAAATACTTAAGCAGAGTTATAGAGTAAGTTTGTAGAAATGGAATTGCTTGGCCAAAGAGTGTGTGCACTTTAAAAGTTGAGATATATGAACAAATTTGCTTCCCAAAGAAGTTGTATCACATTATATTTCAATTACACGAGTGTATCTCGGCATCCTTCCCAACACGATGTATTACTACACTTTCTGATCTCTGTCATTCTGTTAGGTTACAAGTTGTATCTTGTTATTATTTTAATTTATAGTTATTCAATTTTAAATGAGTTTGGGCATCTTCCCCGTGTTGGAAAGCGATTGGTATTTATTTTTCTGTTGCTGCATTTGCATGAACTTTGCCCATTTTTCTACTGAACTGTTGATTATTTTCTTATTGATCCATAAAAGCCCTTTATACATTAAGGAAATGGACCAATGATGCATGCCCTGTAAAGTCTCCCCCTTTTTACTTCTAATGATCAATTATTGCTCTTATATATCGCTTTCCTCACTCTCTCTCCTACTTTCTCTCCTATTTACTTTCTTATTGAGTTACTTATATATCTTGTTTATTTGGACGGGAAAGAAGGATGAGGGTCAGGTTTGCAAGGAAGTCTACTTTTGAATATCTAGTGAGTAGATATTTTCCAGAATGTATAGAAAGAAAATGTGAAGCCAGAAAGGCCCTTTACCTGACATTTGTATCAAAAGTTTGTTCTTCCTCTTGATTCACTGATGGACACTTGGAAGACTCGCATCTTGCTCATTGACTATAAATTATTGCCTGCATTCAACAAACTTCTTAAGTTTATATTTACACCCTCTTATTTTTTGCTTTTCTTAGAACTCTCTCTTCCTTCTAATTTACTCTCAAAGAGTGATCATTATTTGGCTGGTACAGTTATCTCTAGACTCTTACCTCTTCATTAAGTACCTGGATCAGGACAATTTGTGTGGCAAGATTCTGATGGGAAGAGAGACGGTCTCAGGTTCTCGCTTCAGGATTTATCCCAGTCTCCTGTCTCAGAATCCTGGGGCCATGCTTTCCTCTGACAGATTCAAGGAGGTGAGGCCCCTCATGAGGCATACTCCTCTCTCTGTAGGTTTCTGTTGAGAACCCACTTTTCCAAATCCTGCTAAAACCAATTCAACTTTAGCTAACGTGGTAATGATTTGTGGGGAGCAGAAGAAATTCCTCTGTAATTATGCGTGAATTGATGTGTGATTTCCTAATGAGCTTAAGTGAAGAAATCATCATTTTGTGATAAATGCTTTATATCTTAAAATGCTGGAAACACATATCTAATAAATTCAATCAAACCACTCTCATTTATATAACATTTGCAATTATTATTTAACATGCTGGCTTTCTTTGCTGCTTTACTGCTTTGGGTAATTGCAGAATCTAAAAGTTCCCTATTCATAAACAAGGCCACAGAAAACTCATTACATAGGAGTTTTTCTTAATGCAATCATAAATGAGTTCATTTTGAAATGTATTTGCATGCTGTGTAGGCTAAGACCCCCTTACCAGAAAATGTTGTAGTCACTGAATGAGCTTGCTAAATCAGGGACATTTGCCCCTGGAACAAGCTAGGTTATTCTCTGATACTGCAGCTTGGGCATCTAACAATGTCCAGACAAGCTGGGAAGAGCATCCAATGATAAAAATATGGTTCCTCTTCATCGAAGAAATGAGGCCCAGTGAGTTAAGTGGTCACAGGGCCGCAATGGATTCAGCGACTGCAGCACAGAAGACAACACAATATATTGATTGAGGACTCAGTTCCAGATTCAGATTCTGGCTATGTCACTTAGTAGCTGTGTGACTTTAGACAAACTACTCAGTCTCTCTGGGCCTCAGTTTACTCATCTGTCAAAGGGAGACAATGCCTATTGTTGTTGGCAGGATTAAATGAGATGGCATATGTGGAAGTTCTGGGCACACTGGCACAGAACACATGACAGCAAATTGTTGCTAGTCAAATAATAATTAGTAGCCTTAAACACTGATAAATAACAGGAGCAAAACTGACCCCCCCCCCGCCCTTCCACACTCCAAGCATTTTCCTAGGTGGCCAAGGTGGTAGTTTGTTTCATTTTTATCTTCTAGGGAGCTGAGAGAATGACAGGAATTGATAATGGTTTACTCCCTGGGACCCAGGGCCATTTCCTGATGGGTTATACTGAGCAGGTTGTTCAACCCTAAAAGAATCCTTTTTCACTGAGATGTGTTAGAATTTGGGGTTTGGTAAATGGAGACCCAACATGGTAAATGGTTTTGAGACTCATATCGAAATTAGCAGCAGTTGACCAGGGGTTGACAGAATGTATTAGAAATCTGTACAGGAGAGTCTTCCCAGGGCTCCCTCTAAGGATCTCTGCCTTAACCACAGGCGCTGCTCAAGGCGCAGCCATGTTTTTTGCTCTGTAACTCAGCCCACTTCCCGTCAGGGCCACAGTTGACTGGACAAGGATAGGCCCCTGGCCAGGGCAGTCCCTGGGGTCCCCAATGGCCAGGGGAAGCAAGGCTTGGCCAGTCATATTTCTTCACTCGATGATAGGTGGGGAGAGAGCAAGGCCATGGGCCTGAAGAGGCCCTCATGGATCTTGTGTGAGCTGAAGTGAAGGCTGCACAGAAACTCAGGGAAAGGAGTGGAAATGTAGGGAGTGGAGAGGAGAACCTCTGCACAGAAGATGCAGGGTCAGTGGGAGAGAGAGCCAGGGAGTCTAATGGGTGCTGCTCTGGTTCCAGATGGGTTTTCTAATTCCAGATGTCTTTACCTATCTCCACAGACCTTTGCTCCCTGAGGCAGCTTGAGGAGAGACCCTTCACAGGCACTTGTAAGAGACCACCTTAAGCCCAGTCTGGGCTGCAGCGAGAAAGCAGAGGTTGGAATAAATAGGTAAAATAAAGGTCTGAATTGATAAGTAGTGGCAACAATATGGAGCATTGTTAATTATTCTACAAGGAATCTTGTTATCCATTTATTTTATAGATAACAGTGCAGACCTTGTAAATTGTAATAGAATGTTTGGTTTCTGAACATAAATGAATAAAAAGATGTAAATTCTCAAGGTATTTAATTCTAATGAAATTCAAAGAACTTAAACTTCCATTCAAATAGAGAAATCTATTATCTTTTTAGACAATTGGCTTGTTCATCGGTCCTTCCAAGGACATTAAATAAAACATGTATGAATGTTCCTTTGTTGGAGTCTGCATAGATTTCACAGTGCCTAACATTTTTCCTAATAAAGAAGCAACTTTCTGTCCTTTTCTTTTCTGTATTTCCACTGCTACCATCGTAATTCTACGTTGTTTTTCACCTGGACTTTTGCAGTTTCCGGCTAGGTGGTGTCACCACATTATGTATACAGTAAGTATCCATTAAATGCTTTCTGGAATGCTTCTGCTACACTTGAACTAACCAGAATTCCTCACACAAGGAAGCAAAACTTAAATAATTTTATTTATTGTGTAATAAAAACCCAAACGTATACAAAAGTAGAGAGTGATGAACTGTTATATAGCCATTCAAGGATGATCAGGAATGATCACTCAGGACCTATATTCTCTATATTCACATATTCCCCTGTTTCCTCTATTCTCATGCTAATTTTATCTTTTTTTTTTTTAAAGATTTTATTTATTTATTCATGAGAGATAGAGAGAGAGGCAGAGGGAGAAGCAGGCTCCATGCAGGGAGCCCGATGTGGGTCGATCCCGGGACCCCAGTATCATGCCCTGGGCCGAAGGCAGGCACTAAACCACTGAGCCCTCTGGGGACCCCCTCTCATGCTAATTTTGAAGCAAATCCAAGATATCATATTATTTCCTTCATAAGTATTGTTATGGTATCTCTAAAAGAAAAAAATTGTGATGTAACCAAAATACCATCATTACAGCTAAACTAAAATAATAATGATTTAATATGATAAATATCCATCTATGTTCAAATTTCCCTAATTGTCTTATTTTTTACAGTTTCTTTGTTTGAACCATTTTTGAAATGAGCGTAACACATTATAATGGTTGACTTATCTCTTAAATAAATCTCTCCCTCTTTCATTCCCTCCTTCTCTCTTTTCCTGAGATTTATGTGTCAAAAAAAAAGGGTCATTGTCCCATAGTTTTCCACAGTCTGGCTTTTGCTGACTCCATTTTTGTGTTATTTCAAATGTTCCTTTGTCCATTCTATTTTCCTTGAATTGGTTTTTAAATGTCGACTAGGCCCTCACTTGGATTCAGATTCAGGGTACTCCGTGAAAAGGCACGTGATGTCAGCTTGTTTCCCTTCGCCAGCAGTCATTGATGATTATCGCCTGGATCCATTAGATCATTAGGGGTTGCAAAATGGTGGTGTCCTAATTCTGTCATTCTTTCTCCATTTATTAACAAGTCTACTTTTAACTCCTCATCAACTGGTTACCCTAAGGTATAGTTCATATAGAAAGGGCAAGATAAATGTTTGATTTAAAATTGTTTGTTGGGACAAGTGGGTGACTCAGTGGTTGAGCATCTGCCTTTGGCTCATGTTGTGATCCTGGGGTCCCGGGATCGAGTCCTGCATCATGCTCCCTGTAGGGAGCTTGCTTCTCCCTCTGCCTGTGTCTCTGCCTTTGTCTCTGTGTCTCTCATGAATAAAATAAATAAACTCTTTAAAAAAAATAAAAAATACAATTGTCGATTCCCTTAGCATTTTAAATGTGCCCAGTGAGTTTCTTTGCAAATTATTATTATGGATTAAATGTATTTGAGATGTTTCAAATTCATTGCATTTATTACTCTTATGGATGATCATAATGTTCTACCTTTGGCTCCTAGGAGCTTCTTCAAGTTGGCTCCTAATTTTTTTCATCTGGATCCAGTGGTCTTTGATGTGTTCCTTGCTCTCTGTAAAACAAGAAGTTCCAGGCTCACCTTGTAGATTTCCTACTTTAGAACCAGAGTCAGCTTTTTCTCCAACAAAAATCAAATTTTTCTTCTGGTTCTTTTTAGCGGAAATGGCATCTAAAGACCACAATCTGGGCACTAGGGATGTTCATTGGTAGATGATTGGTTTTCATTTCTTGGTCTTTTCAAAATAAATTGGTCTTTTTTAAAGATAAAACATTTTTTTGAGTTCATATTGATACTTTCCATTCAAATGTAGAACTACAGAGTTTTTACTTAATCAATTTTATATATTTTGAATTCATTACAGTTTTTTCATCTTATATTTCTTTTCTTCTTCCTTTTCTATTTTGCTATGATGCTTTTGTGAAATACAAAAGGATTTTATTTTGAATTGTTAGTCAGATTTATCACCCTTTTCCTTATTGCACCCGAATTTTGAGTCATAGCTAAGAGAGTTTTCCCCACTCCTATGTTACAGGAGATTTCATCCATATTTTATTCTAATATATGAATGGTTTTATTTACGTTTAAATTTCTGACCTATTTGAAATTTATCTCCTTGTGTTTGAATGAAGAAGAGATCTAATTTTATCTTTTTCCACATGACTTTTCATTTAACCCAACATTACTTATTAAAAAGTCTATCTTTTTCTTCTTGATATAAGATGCCACCTTTATCCTGAATTAAATTTCCACTTGTGATTGGTCTTATTCCCATACAATCTTTCTGTCTATTTATATGCCAATACCACATTGTTTGAATTATGGAGGCTCTACAATCTGCTCACCCTTTTCAGGATTTTCCAGACAATTCTTGGTTAAGCAGAACTTTTGAGTGAGAACCTATCTTCATGTTTCCTATCAGGGTTCTATGCCTACTTTCTAAGATAGCACCTCACTGATTTGATAAATAAGATTGAGGGAAGGCATGAATGGGCCCCTTAAGACAGGAATTGGCAAACTGTGGCCCATGAGCCACATTTATCGGTAAATGAAATTTTGTTGAAATATAACTATATTGCCTAGGAGTGCTTTTGTGCTCCCATCTTCAATGGGAGATTGAACAGTTGTCGTGAAGACTGAATGGACTGCAAAGCCTAAAATATTAAGATACCATTTCTGGACCTTTACAGAAAAAATTTGCTGACTCTCTCTTAAAATAATAGATTGGTATACTAACAGGTCTTCTAGAGATAATGCTAAACCCCAAACAACCCACTACACAGTTTGTGAGGTTCCCTGCAAAATAAAAATTCAACTCCCCTCATTCAAAAAGCAGGAAAAAAGTGCTGTGAAGGTACTGGAATATAAAGTATTTTCCTCCAGCAGTTGATATTTCATGTTGTTTTATTTGTTCTTTAATGTCATTTTAAATAAAGACAAATTAAAATTATTAGCATGAATTTTACCTTTCATCTTTACATTGTACAATATCTATTTTAAATGTAAACAGAAGAGCACTTAACTTGTATGCAGAATCACTGAAATTACACAATTCCTGTTTCCTGACTTGTCCCTGAAGGATGCCTTCAGTTGACCAGGGGAGACAAACACAAGCCAGGAGGGTTGGAAGTGGAGAGAGAGAGCCTCCCAGGCATGGAATGGGCCCAGGAGAGCAAGTGCAGAGTCTCGAAGGAGACCTGGGGCACAATCAGGACACCAGGGGCTTGATGTCTGCCTCGTTCCCCCTCCCACAAGCTGCTGGACCAATACTCCATTTCTAGGCCTAGGGTGAGAAAGCCCCATAAGCCCACCACTACAGGAAGAAGGGACCCTTCAAGGGTACTGCAAACAATACTCCAGTACAGCTATGTGCCTGGATAGGGGTGGGCAAATCACCCCCTAATGTGGGGCAGAGCAGAGAGACGGTGGTGGTCATGGGGCAGGGCCAGGGGAGGGGGTACTGGGTGCTAAGGACCTGTCCTAGGGAGGTGTGGGGGCAGTAGGAAGTCAGACCTTGTGTCAGTCCGGCTTTAAGCCCCCAACACATGTTCCATTGTCTCATTGTATTTCACTTACAAAACATAAACTCAAAGATAAAATAATTGTGACTATCAAGACTACAGCCATAGAACGTCAAACCTCAAATTTGGAGCTCTGGATAACCACACTGCTGGCACACCCTTGATGCCTCCCCGATCTCAAGTAATTACCCTGTCCCCTGGGAATGTCTGTCAACACTATAGCTAGAAGGGAATGGGTGGGAGTATAGATATTGTGGGGAGCCCTGCAGATGGGTGGCACCCCTCAGTGATACCTTAGAAGGGTTGTCTGTCTGCTTAAGTCCTACTTTTTTTTTTTTTGGGCTTTTTTTAACATGCATTTTTTATTATGGTAAAATATGCACAAAAAGTTTACCCTTTTAGCCATTTTGAAGTGTACAAATCAGCGACGTTAAGTACATTCACATCATTGTGCTCCCATCACAGCCATGCATCCTCAGAATTTTTTCATCTTGAACTTTGAAACTCTGTCCCATTGAACAGGAACTCTTCATTTCCTCCTCCTCCCAGTTCCTGGCAGCTGCCATTCTACTTCCTGGCTTTATGAATTTGACTACTGTAGGTACCACATTTAAGAAGAATCATAGAGTATTTGGGTTTTTGTGACTGGCTTATTTCACCTGGCATAATGTCCTCAGGGTTCATCCATGTTGTTGCATGTGTTGGAATTTCCTTCTTTTTTAATGCGGGAAATTTAATGTGGAAAATATACCACATTTTGTCTGTCCATCCATCCGCTGATGGCCACTTGTGTTGCTTCCGTGTTTTAGCTATTGTGAATAGAGCTGCTGGGAGTGTGGGTGTGCTATTTATTGTCCTTTAACACTTGGTTCCTATATCACAGAACACACCTTTACTTAGGATTATACTGATGTTGTAGCTACTCTGTGGGGACCTGGAGCCTCAGGGACATTCCAGGGTCACACTTGATGCCCCGCTGAGGATTTGGTTTCTAGCCTGCATAGATTGGCAAGAACAAGAAAATGTTTCAAAAGGAGAAGCCACTGAAGCACTATTTTTCTTTGTTTCTGCAAAACAACTTTGGTTTATTTTCTCCCATTTGAGGCTTTGTTTTCACCTATGCAAATGTGATTCATCTTTCAGCGCTAGAGAAGGGCCTTAAATAACATAATTACTTCACCAATCATCTCCTTGGCTATTGGAAATCATCTTTTCAGTGAGGTTGACTGCATGCAGTTGCTTGAGCTCTATACAGACCCCAAATAATGAGCAAGCTTCTTTTCTTAACATGCTAATTATTCTCTGAAGCGAGTGTTGTTTTAAAAGGGGGACTTAATTGGATGTTAAATCTGCAATTGAAAGATTAAATTATGAAATAAACAAACATATCAGTCTAATAGGTCTTTGGAAAAAAATTAGTCATTCTACTCCAGTTTTTGTTAAAGTGCAAATGCATTCAGATATATATTTAATTCTCTGCCCATTCTGCTGCGCTTTGTAGCTCTCAGCCCGAGCTCTTTCCTGGGCTGATTCCAAAGGAAGTCATCTCAGGAGGCTGAGTAAGCTCAGGATTCTGTGAGCACTGGCCCCAAAATAACCTTTTGCTTAAAGACTTTACCTGTATAAATGAAATTCAAGAAATGTTGAGAAACCATTTTGAAATGAATAATACCAAAGCAATTCCAAGGGGTATAATTTGGGATGCATCAAAGGTGGTGGTTAGAGAATACATTTGCCTCACTGTAAGTTTAAAGGAAATCAAAGATCAAAACAGGTACATGTTCAAGAAGGAAATTAAGAAATGAGAAGTACATCATAGCTATATAAAAATCCCAAATGATTTTTTTCAGAAAATTATTTCAAGGCAAAGTAATACCCTTTCTAATGGAAAAGAATGTGAAACCCCCCAAGTTTATAAAGCAAGCTTCCCGAGGATAGGAAATAAAGATGAGTAGCTCTTCAGCTTTACATTTTAAAAAGGTACAAGAAAGCAAAGATTTTTTTTCTCCCCCTAAAATAAGTACCCATCTGGGAGAATGGTAATACAACCAGAATATGAAGTTTCTTTTAACACAGATGCCCAGGGCTGGGGGAAATGAGAGGAATATGCATTACCCTCCATCACATTTCAGTTACACTAGACTGAGTGCACAAGTAACCCCGGGGCAAGACGGCTTCATCCACCAAGCCTGGGGGGTTGGGTAATGAGGGGGGCTGGGCATATTGATAGAGTGTTCTTGAGGTTAGGAAATCCTTGCAAACATCCTATTAGGTAGGTACCTTCAGGGGAGAATTCTAATACATTGTTTGGAGAGAGATATTGTCTTTCATTGACAGTTTATCAAACAACTATCATTATCCCTAAATCAGATTAATTTTTAACACATTACTTTTTCCATGTTTTAAAACTTGGTAATGAGATTTTCTTAAGGCTTTATTCCAGGGGTAGTAAATTTATTTTTTGTGGCTGAATCCTTTAATTTTCATCTAATGAAATTCCTTGTCAGTCTTATTTACCGTCTGCTTGTTAGGTGATGGTAAAACATGTTGACAGCACACAGTGACCAGGTCTGGACACTGAAATGCAGAAAATTTGTCCTTATATTGTTAGTTTTTTGGTGTGGAATGGCAATATAGTTATGCTTAAAAATATGTTTTTGTCTTTTAGAGATGTATTGAAATACTTCCTGAAAAAAATGATGTAATGTTTTGGATTTGCTTTAAAAAGAATGTAGAACATAGGTAAGTGGGGCGTATCTATTTTACATATGTTTGAAATTTTCCATAACAAAAATTTTTCTTTAAAAAAAAAAAGCAGTTCTTTACTTAAGAATCTTCTACCCATTTCCCCAAGTAAAAGAGTGAGTGCAAAGGAGTGATTCTTCTTGCAAGAGGATCCCATGCTGGATCTATGTGGGAGCTGTGACTCTTCTGTGTTTTCTCTTCCAGCCACACCAGCACTAGTGGGGATTCATTGCCAATCCTTTTTTAAAAAGGATTTTATTTATTTATTTGAGAGAGAAGCATGAACAAGAAGGAGAGGAAGAGGGAAAAGCAGATTCTCCACTGAGCAGGAAGCCTGACTAGGACTCGATCCCAGGACCCCGGGATCATGACTTGAATCTAAGGCAGCTGAGCCACCCAGGCACCCCAGAAACTGCCAATCCTTTTAGGGGCAAATGGAATGGAAAAGAAAATCATCTACTAAGTGCTTATTTATTACATGTAAGGTATCATGCTAGACACTTTATATGTGGTATTTCATGTCATCCTGTGAGGTGTACATAATTTTAAAAAATCCCATGAGGCAAGGTTATTTAAAAAAAAATCCTATTTTGGGATGCTTGGGTGGCTCAGTGGTGGAGCGTCTGCCTTTGGCCCAGGGCATGATATCAGGGTCCTGGGATCGAGTCCCACGTCTGGCTCCCTGCATGGAGCCTGATTCTCCCTCTGCCTGTGTCTCTGCCTTGCTCTCTGTGTCTCTCATGAATAAATAAATAAAATCTTTAAAAAAAAGAAGAAATTGAAGGAGGGGAGGTTAATTAACGTGATGGTCTATATAGCTTGGAATACCTTTGGCTGCAATATAATAACAAACCAAGCTCAAACTGTTTTAAACAACAAAAAGTACTTATTGGCTAAGGTAACTCAGTAAATCCCAAGATGCTGCAGGTTTTAGGGACAGTTCTGTCAGGGTTTTGATTTCTCCATCTTTACAATTCTCCATGTTCTGCTTTCCTCCACACGCTGGCTTCCCTTATAGCGAAAAAAAGGCTGTGGCAGCCTCAGGTCTTGTATGTGCATAACACACCAATCGGGGCAAGATAGGCTCCCGTCTCCCCAACATAAAGTCAGTTCTGGAGTTCACTTGGATTGGACTAACCAATTACTATGGACAGAGAAGGCCATGGGACCAGTAGCCCAGGCCCATCCCTTAACCCTGGCCTCATGGATGAGATGATGCTGAGTGGTTTTGCCTGTTAAGGCCCACCTGTGGGCCTGGAGCTGCAGTTGATCTTACCCAAACCGCAAGACTACTACAGAGCGTTATGTTCATAAGATTTCCAGAGAAATAATTTGATAGAATTAGATTTCACAGGGGTCTCTGTGCCTGTCCATTCACAGGGAGGAAGGACCGGGAGAATTGAGATTGCCCTCTTTCCACTCATCTAAGCCGACCCAACTTGGTGGTTGAGCAGAAGGAAAATGTGGGTGGTCATTTCCAGTTTGGGGAAAAGCAAAAAGGAATATGAGAATAGAGAGCCAATGGAGAACTTTTGCCTTCCATCTGGGAGAAGTTGCGAGAGGCTGAGATAGAGAGGTAGGCTTTGTTTTGTTTTATTTTGTTTTCGGTGGTGCTGCTGTGCACCTATAATTCACTCTTTCCTTTAACATTTGCTAGAGAGGTAGAGCAAAGAATTGAAATAGTCGTAATTAAAGTTGTTGGGTTGTGTTTTTTCTGAACATGACCCTGAGCTGAGAATAGGCCATGTGAAGCTCTAGGTTTTATTTGGGTTACATAGTAAACTGAGGTAAGATAACAAGCAAGAACCAAAAAAGAATGATATGGGCAAAATGTGTCCAGTGATGTGTCCAAAATGTGTTTACACACCGAGGGCTGCTGGAAGTGAGAAGGGCTGATAGAGGAGGCAGGATTTGATATTGAGGAGGGCAGAAGGTTTGGTTGGTTAAGCCAGTCAAGTAAAAAGATTGGGAATATGCATAGAAAATCACCTGCACCTGGGGACAAAGCAGAGAGTTTGTGTTGGGATGCAGTAGGGTGAGTGGTAACACAGACAGCTAACGTTTATTGAGCGCTTACTATATGCCAGATGCTGATCTAAATGCTCATTTAGATCCTTGTTAAATGATCCTAAAAACTCATTTTAATCCTCGGTAAAACATGGAATGGCTAACCCGTTTGCCAGAGGTCACACAGGGAAAGGACAGGAAAAGACAGGGCCAAGGTATCTGAGTGACCAGGCAGCAAGAGATCATCGGGAGGAGAGCTGGGAGGACTCCCCCCAAATTCATTGTTTGCTAGCAGAGTAAAGCCTCACGTGGTCTGTGCAGCTAGGGCTTCATTGCAGCAGTTAGGAGCAATGGATTGGGTGTACTTATAGCTCCAGGGGTAGGGCTCAAAAATCCAGGGGTGAGTCACAACAAAAGAAGCAGAAAGAAGTCTGTAGCATAACACCATTGATGTCATTGGGAAGCCTCGGACACCCACAAAGCCAAACCACACATTTTACAAGGACACGGTCATTCAGGGATGTGTGTGTGTCAAATTCATTAGGGTGGGCACCCACAGGAAGGAAGGTGCTGGGAATGGGGGCCGGGATGAGGATACCTCCGCTCGGTCGGCGGGGGGGCCTACGTGGATGGATGACGATGGCGTTGCTTGAACTGGGGACAGGGCTACCTCAGCAGCCCGCAGCTTGCCCAACAGGGGCAGAAGGCGAGAGCTCACCCGGGCTGACAGCACGCTTTGCCGAGGGCCGGGCCGGGGGGACAGTCACTGTGGGCACAGGCCTGGCTCCTTCTGTCTCCCCTGCTGTTGGGGCTGTGGTGGGGGGTGGGGGGTCACAGATAATCCACAGCCCAGAGCTGCTGGGGCAGGCAGCTGAGGGGCAGCAAGGTGCTGGAGAGAAAGGAATGCAGGGGGGCCGGGCCCTGACCCCCCACCAGCCCCCCCTATGGGACCCAGCCAGCCCATGTCTTCATTCCGGGCCTGGTTTCCTCATCTCTGAAATGGAGGGTTTGCACTGCACATTCTCTAAAGCCCCTTCCAGACTGAAAGCTCCTATCCACCCCTCACCCTAGGAGAGAACTCCACACATCCCAGGGAAAGCCGGCATCCCCCTTCTCGCACCTCTGGGCCATCCCAGGCCTGGAATCAGGCCCCACAATTCACTTCCACGGTGAAAATAAGACAGATCTGTCAATGGCTCCTCAACCAGCTGGCATGGGAATTACAGCTAAATTTCTATAGATGTTATTCTGTGTTTATAATGTTGTTTGTGTGAATTTATAGAACTTGCGAAACCCAAAACATTTTTCTCTAAAGGAAGGAGAGGTTAGGTTTGGTAACCAAAATGAACCGTGTGTGTGTGTGTGTGTGTGTGTGTGAGTGTGTGAGTGTGTGTAGGGGAAATGCGTCTGATTGCTCTAATTTTCCTTTCAGTAATGGACTGATTTCCACATCTAGGCAGGAACACTCAATCGATAGAGTTGACCGCTGCCACAATTGCCACGTTTTAAGACATTACTCCTTTTATGTGGACTCCTGTGTACCTCTTCTGTGTTTGACAACCTCTTTCTCTGAGTAATAAAGGATCGCTTCTAGTTCCCTGAAATCACTTGTTTTGATCCTATTGTTCATTACAATGCAGGTGCGAACTGTTTATGAGTTTGCCTAAGTAACACATTTGGAGGCAGATTACTTGTAGAGCCAAGATCTGTTATTTGTGGAGCACGGAGGAAGCAGCTCAGACTTAAAGGGAGTACGAGACACGTGTCTGCTGGAGCCCGGGAGGTTCTGTCTGTGGATCGGGAAGCTGGTGACACAGGTACATTCAGTTTGGGAAAAATTCATCAAGCCGTACACCTCCGTGCACTCTCTATATGTGGATTATATTCTAATGAATGTTTCCCTTTTAAATAAAAGTACTTGAAGTCACCGATATCTCTCATCTTTGTGGGGATGTCTAGGGGTTCATTATCATTAGTGGATTTAAATTAATGCTGGTCAAATTGAATCTCAGATTCATAGAATTTTAAACTTGGATCTCAGAAATAATTTAGCTCAACTCTTATCTTTTTACAGCTGAGGGAATGCAGGCCCGGGGGGGCTGGGGGGGGGAGCAGGGGGGAAGCGGCTTGCCCAAACCCACGCAGAGGTGAAGCCTTGCCACTCCTCCTGGCCTGCTACAGGAGCAGTAATGGGACCGTCGAAAAGAGCTGTTGGAGACAAGTATTATACCAACTCACATAATTCTTTGGTGGTTTCAGGTCCCAAACGAGGAATTATTAGTCTTGCAAGTCATCTCCCAGACTTTAGCAATCTGTGGCGCTATTAAAGCTCATTTGTAGGTTCATACTTCTTAAGTCAAAAGACCATCTGAATTAAGGCCAGATGTACATCCGTGAAAGAGAAAGAAGATAATTTGCCAGTGATTGAAATGTGCGGCTGCTTACATAGAGGAGTAGTTTGATTTTAAAATTAAGATTAAGAACAAGGCAATGGCCATTCGGGTTTCCCTCCTCCTCCCCCAGGGCACGAGACCCTTGGAGGTGTGGGAAGCAGGTGGCAAAGGCCCCTAGGGGAGGAGGCCGACAAGAGGGGCATGGATGTCTGGCAAGTCCCCCCTCGTTTCCATGCTGCCAGCCAGCCTCCGCTCCTCCATGCTGCCAGCCAGCCTCGGCTCCAACCTCTAAACCAAGGGCAGACACCCCCCCCCCCCTCATTGGGGAAGATCTACATCCACTCAATTATGCAGAAGTATGAACTCACTGTGGCAAACTTGCATTTTACTCAGGACTTTTTGCGACCTGTGTTTGCCTGGAAGAGGCACATAGAATAAATACTGTGAGTCATTTGGGCAGTGGACTGGAAACTCGCGATCTATAACTCAGGTTGCCAGGGTCGGTGTGGGAAATGCCCTACTGGTCATTTCAAACGAATAAAATGGGTTTGGGGAAGAGGATAGTGTGGAGAGAAGGGAAGGGGAGAGAGAGGCCGCTGGAAAGAGAAACTGAGTGAGAAAGGAAGCCCCAGGTAGGGAGCACTGTCGCTGAGGTCTGTGCTTACAGCCGAGCAGAAGGCAGGCCTCTGTGTAGTAGGGCAGGTGCCGAATCCCACAGGCAAGGAAGGGAAAAAGCTTTAAGCAAGGATTCAAATAGGGAAACTCCTATCCCATATTTGTTGCACTAGAATGAAAAGCTCGCCCATAGAGCTGGGTACTTTCCACCATTGTAATTGTCTCTGGCAGCGCGTAGGGTAGGAAATACCAAAAGGGGTGGGAATGCCAGGGCCCTGAAGATTCTTCACCTGATAACTGCGGCCTGTCAGGCAGGCCTAGAGGAGGCCAACAATTCACCTTGTCAGGCAATCAGATAAGGTGACCCAGGGATCACCGCGAAAAGCCTCTGCCAAGTTTTTGTCACTGTTAAGACGCAAAACCCTTTTAGTGGTGGGGGCCCTGGCCAGGCCTCAGGAATCCACAATGGACATTGTTTTTGGAATCCCCATTCCTAGTCCCTCGCCCAGATGAAAAGGGATTTTGCTTTCTCAAACATCATCTCATCAAAGCCCTGGAGGAGTCCGGCCCTGCCTCCCCATCACAGGCTCCTCTGGCTGGTGCCTTCACAGCTGCCCCTGGCAGGACCCTCCCTGATTCAGCACCGCCTGCTACCTTTCTCCTCCTCTTGTTCTCCTCAAAAAAATTTTTTTTCTCTGCCTAGTGGGAGGAGCTGGAGGAGCTACTGGAAATTTCGGATTTGGACCCTAAGGCAAGGCCACTCTTCCAGGGGTGACAGAGAGTGCAGGTGGAGAACCAGGATTGCTCCAACATAACCCCCTGCGCAGGGTCACCATCCCTGCGGCCGGAGGGCCGGGTATGCTCCTCTGCTCAGCTCTGGCTCATTTCAGGTCCTTAGAGGACGGCTGTGGGGGCTGTGGGCCCTGCTTCCCCCACCCAGTCGGGGTCACAGCGGGGGACTACAACCAGAAACATGGTGCTCCATCCTCAGGACTCTGGCCACCCCTGCTTTCTAGAGCCACCCAAATCTAGCAAGGAGGAGGCCCGGAGGCTTAAGAAGCATGAGCAGTTGGGAGGCCTCTGTGTAAGTTTGCACTCTTACCTAGAATATCTTGCATGACTATGTATGGTCATTATCCATCTTTGGATTTTTTTCCTTTTCCAAAAAAACTGGGCTGTAGTGGAGTGTGTGTGTGCGTGTAGTGGGAGACGGGGGCAGTTGTGGCAAGTGTGAGGTCTGATGCATTCTAAAACCTAGCAAGGTTCCAGTCATCCTAAGACACAATAAATGTTTATTGAGCTCCTATCTTCTGCTGCGCATCTCTCTAAAGCTTATGGAGCAGAAATGAACACGATAGATCTTGGACTTCATGGAGACTATATTCTAGTTCAAGCGACAGAAAAAGTATTAAGTAACTTCAAAAAATTAAGGCACTTGCTCTCCTAAGGAAAATACAGCAGGGAGAGGGGTAGGGAGTGCTAGATTGGAGAGGTACAGTTTTCAATAGGGTGCACAGGAAAGGCCTCACTGATCACCCTATAGTTTGGGGATTGTTGCTGTTTTGAAATATTTCCATGTCTGCTTCTCCTTTGCCAAGTACCTGGATGATGGAGATAAAGTCAATAACCCAAAACCTGCCTCCATCAGTCTGGGTCTCCAAGATAAGACATCCAGTCCTCTCAAATCCCCAAATCACAAATGTCTGGGCCCCACCTGTCAAATCAGTAGAAAGCTCAGACTTTTCTTGGGTTTCCCTCCCAATCAGTCATTGGGATGGATTAGTTTTGTCTATTAATCAGTCCCTGTTTTGCCTGCCTGCTGCCACCTTCTAGGAGAGGGCATCTTGCAGGTCCCTGGGGGCTGAGGAGGCCCAGCCTGCTTGGCCTTCACCCTGGCCTAGCAGGTGGCCAGCTCTGTGGTTCAGTTGCTGATTAGTAAAAGTCCCGATGGACCCAGATTCATTTTCATGTCCATGTTGTTCCTCTACTACTCTTGCTGATCTCTGATCATTGACTTTGACATCACCTTTCTCAGCCTCTGGGCCAGCATATCTCTTTAACTCCCAAGTATGGATCATCTCCCTTAAGTTAACTTTCTCTTAGGACTGTATTTAAAAAATGTGCCATTTGTCCTTGTTTGGGAACTTAGTTTATCAAACATGGTCCCGTATCTTTGAACCTCTTTTCTCCTCCCTATGTAAATTGGGGGGGGGGGGTTCAGGTGAGCATGGGCACAGCCCAGCTCTATCTCAGCAGCTTCAGAGACCCAAATGCAGGTAAATTCAGAGGGTGGTGACATCTTACTCCTCCTACAACAGGACCAAACCAAACAATGGGCTATTCACTGGCAGAGTTATGTTTGAGTTGTGACTATAAAGGAAAGTAATGAAATTTATTTCTATAAGTTGTTGGTGAAAAAAACAGTTTTGTTAATATTTGAAATATTTAATAAACACAGAGGTGCCCAAACCAATAATAATGATATTCAGTATTCTAGGGGAGGATAAAACACCACCTCCCAATAGGAAAAGCATGTGCGTACAGGGACAGAACACATGAATGGTGACCATCTTTGGAGAAGGCTACCACACTGTGTCCCTTAACTCTTTTCTCATAGTCAGTATTTCTTTGTTTTGTTGTGTTATAGTCTGGGTGATCTCTTTAAGACCATTTTTCCACGCACTCATTTTTGACTATATCCAATCTAAATGTGATCATGTCGACTGATTCTTTATATTTTAATGACTTTTATTTCTGAGATTTCTAATTGGTTCTTTTCCCTACCCATCTATTCTTATAGTATTGCTTGTTTTTGTTTAATGATTTCTTATTCATTTTTATAGATTTTTAAAATTTTTCTTTTTTTACCTCCCTCCCCAAGCATAACTATTTTGGACTAAGAAAAAAATCAACCAGTTTGAGAGATATCTGTAGGCTCAAATTGATTGGATTTGCTGGTGGTTTTGGATGTGATGAGGAATTAGGAGTGTGAAGAATAATCATAGGTTTTATGGCTTATTTAGGTGGAGATAGGGAACGTGGAAGAAGTCCAAGCTTATAGGAGAAAGTTAAGAGTTCTCTTAGAAGCTTGAAGCCTTTTTAAGGCAGTTGAACACAACATAATCATTGATATTAATCCTAAATATGGAATAGGAGAAATAGAAATACTCTACAATGATATGTTTCAGTCATTGATCCAAATATTATTCAATAGCTATAATCTCAAATCTACTTTCATTTAACTATGAACTTAAACTTTTAATTCTATGTGCAAATGAATAGGTAATCTTAGCAACTTTTATACTTTCCTTAAAAATTTTCCATTATTTACTTCTGATCATTTTTATATTTCAATCACTATCATTGATTCAAACCCCCTACCCTAGAAGTATTCTCACATGATTAGGAATGGAAATGAGGGAAATGACCAAGAAAGCGAAGGTAGAGATGGATGTGAGATCCCAAAGACATCTGTGTCTTTTGCCCTTTCTATCAGGATGAGACAAATTCTGGTAACTTGTCACCCATGTCTTCCTTTCTCTGGATGTCTAAATGTATTTCCCATCTTTGAGATGCTCTTCTCTTCCTCTGTATCATTTATCTCACCTGCTTATTCTGGCCTAGACTGGGATTAGGAGAGTTGACAGGAGTATATGGTAGTCTGACCTCTGATAAGACAGTAGAGGAGGGGGATGCTGCACACTCACCATGCTCCCATGGATGACCAGCACATTCAGGAGGCAGTTCTCCCCAGATATCATGCCAGGAGGGCATGTTTGAGAACTACTGGAAGAGAGATTAGCTCACGTAATCCCAGTTCTATAGACTAATAGCATTATAATTGAGGCTCAGAAACTTCATCTGAAGTTAATGAAGTGATTTGAGGCTTCTTCAGAAGCATTGGCAAATATTCATTAAATCAATGGATGAAGAAATAGATTTGGAGAGATTGAATAACGGCAACACAACAGCAGCAGCAGACCCAAACATCAGTGACTGTGTGTTCTCAGTGCATGCTGTCCAAAGCGTTTTATGAATTTGGAATTTTCTGACCCTCACAACCACCTTATGAGGTGGGACTTTCTTATTTTCATTTTCAGATAGGATCTGAAACCATATACAAGTATTTTTGCAGCTGGCAAGTGGCAGAGCTGGGACTCAACCCCCTACAGTGTAGCTGTAGCTTTTAGCACCAGTATACTACCCTTTCTGTCTAAGTAACATGCTCAGGGTTGTGCATGGAAACCACTTGAAGCCAGATCTGTCTGATGTCACACCATGTGCTCTCAACCACTGCTATGTTTGTGCCCTCTATAAATTCATATGTTGAAACCTAACCCCCAATGTGATGGTACTAGGAGGTGGGGGTATTTGGGAGATAATTAGGTCATGAGGGTAGAGCCCTCTCAAATTGGAGGAGTGCCCTTATAAAAGAGGCCCTAGAGGGTTTCCTCACCCTCTTCTGCTACGTGAGGATGCTGCAAAAAGACAGCCATCTATGAATCTATGAACCAGGAATTGGATTCACCAGACACCAAATCTGCTGGTGTCTTAATCTTGGACTTCTAGCTTCTGGGACTGTAAGAAATAAATTTCTGTTGTTTTTAAGCCACCCAGTCAGTGGTATTTTGTTAGGGCAGCTCAAATGGACTAAGATAGCCACTATTCTATACTATTTCTCTAAAGGATCATTGCCTATCAAGAAAGTTTCTATATGGCAGGCCATTCTCCAATTTCAGGCTGCTTCATTTACCTGATCAATGAGTCTATTTCCCTCTCTCACAAGAGAAAAGGCAGAGACAGGAACTGTTAAAACTAATTGCTTGTTGTCATATAGAAAAAAAAAAGATACAGTTGTTTAACTAAAATTTCCACTCATTCATCATCCTGGGAAACAGAACCAAAAAGTTATTCTCCAAAACTCACAACAGAAATCTTTAGCAAAGTCAGGACTTGCAAAGGTGCAGACCTCAGTACTTATGGTTGAAACAGATGATGGAGGCCACCTACCCCAATCCTCTCATTTCACAGGTGAGAAAACTAGGTGCAGGGAGGTTAAGTGAGCCTTATCCCAAGTCATGTGCCTGGTTAGTGGCAGCGAGGAGGAAGCAGATCCCCTGACTCACCATTTAACAAACCCCCTGTTAGTCCCATTTGGTCTCAGATTTCTCTCTGTGGTCTGAAGTAATTAGCATTTAATCCACTCATCAATCAGTCAGATATTCATTCATTCATTCACCCCCAAATATGTATTGAGGGCTTTCACTGTGCTAGACATGGAATGAGAAAGAGGACAGATACAATTCCTGCTTTCATGGAGAGTACAATCTATTGAGTAGACAGGCCATGCATACATACATACATTCACACACTGAGAAATAAAAAAATAAAGAATCAGGGAGTGAAAATTGCCATGATGAAAGCAGAATGTGAAAAAAATCTTGGGGTCCAGGAAGGTTTGGGGGAAGTTCGTTTAAATGGATTCTCCAGTGGTGATGGGAAGGCAGCCATCTGGAGGGAGAGCGTCCTGGGGGCTGAGGCCCTGACAAAGCAGAGGTTAGGAGCTAAGGAGAGTCTGAAGAACATGACAAAGGCAACACAAGAGAGGGAGTGAGAGGGAACAATCTATGCTATTGAGTCGGACACTTGAATTAAAAAGTCTGTCAAACCATTAAGAAAATGGCTCTAATGCTATGCAGCAAGCTAGAAATTGATCATCGTATAATGTTGTGGGGGAAAAAAGCAGGGAAGAACAGTATGGATGCCATGACAACAACTGTAAAATTTTACACATGAAAATGCTTTGAAGGACATGATTAGAATGATCTTGTGAACTTGTGGGATTATGAGTAATATGATTTCTTTTTTTCCCATTTCTTTATTGTTTCCAATTTTTCTCTAATATGCTCATTACTTAAATGGTACAACAAGCTTTTAACTGATGCTTTCAAAATAAAAATGGGATTAAGGTTCTTGGGAGTTCTAGATTAGATTTGAGTTAGACTTTTTTCACTAAAATATTTTTGAAGTAATATATGCATATAGATATTTCAAAATCAAATAGTACTATAAGACATATTGAAAAAGAGCCATCATGCCCTACCCGTACCCACACTCAGGTTCTATTCTCCTGAGGAAATCGCTTTCAAATTTTTTGGATATTTTAATTTTAATTTTTTTTCTGGCATCCATCCGTGAATTTCTAAATAACATGCCTCCATTTTTATTGCTTGATTTTTTTTCCATCACCTTAGAAGTTCCTTTTATCTTTCTCCTATGTTAGATTCTATTTTTTCTTAGCTCACATATTGGTTTACTTCTTTATTTTACTGGAACACAACTTCTTATAGCTTCCAACAAAGAGTGCATGCAAAATAAATTTGCATGTTTGAATAAACTTTTATTCTGTGCTCACATTGGATTGATAATTTGACTGGGTATAAAACTCTAGGTAGGGATTCCCTCCACCTCTCCAGTTTTATGAAGGCATGTTCCACTGTCTATAAAGTTTCATTGCAGCCATTGAAAAGCCTGATAATATTCTCATTCTTGATTCTTTATATATGACCTCTTCCTTCTACTCCTTGCACCAAAGCTTTTAGCATCTTCTTTTTATCCTTATTTTATTGAAGTTCCACTCACTACTTCACTTGCGGGGCGGGGGGGGGGGGCTTTTTTTATTGAGGCCTTTTCAAACTAGATACTTGTGTCCTTCAATTTGGGAATTTAAAACATTTTTTAGTTATTTCTTTAATAATTTATCTTCTTTGTGTTCTTTTCTTCTCTCTTTTTGGAATTCCTATCTCTGTGTTGGACTGATACATTTTCTCATTTTTTCTCTGCAACTTTTCATCTCTTTTGTCTTACTTCCTGCAAGAGTTCCTTAAGTTTATCATCAGTACTTTCTATTGAATTCTGAAATGTCTCCTTTGATATTTTTAATTTTAAAGAACTTTTTCTTGTTTTATAGTTCCTTTTTGTTACATGTTGTCCTTCATATTTACAATATTGTCTTTCATATTATTTCAATCTTAATTATAGTTTGTTGTGATGGTTTCCTCTGGTCCTGTCTTGTTTTGTTCCCTTCAACTTACTTGTTTTTGTTTTTGTTCATTTTGGTGTATGACTTTCATAATGGGAGTTTTCCTCGAATGTCTGTTAATACACGATTACCAATTTACTTTTAGGACTGAGACACAAAGGAAATGACGGGAAGCTCTGGATGGGAGGGGTCAAGGCTTATGGATAGGTAGACTTCCTTCATAATAGGATGGTGTTATGAACTGAATTGTGAACACCCCCAAATTCATATGTTGAAGCCCAACCACCAAAGTAACTATACTGAGAGATAGGAACAAGGTCATAAGGATAAGCCTTATAAGACGAGGAAGAGACCCCAGAGGCTCTCTGAATATGCATAGAGGAAAGACTATGTGAAGATAGGGTGAGAAGGCAGCTTCTGCAAGCTGAGGAGAGAAGTCTCACCAAAAGCAAAACCTGCTGGCACCTTGATCCTGGACTTCCAGCCTCCAGAACTGAGAGAAAATAAATGTCTGCTATTTAGCCACCCAATCTGTGGTATTTTGTTATGGTGGCCTGAGGAGACTAATACAGATGGTTGGGTAGGGACTTATTCATTTCACTGCCCCTGCCAAAATCTATAGATGTTTTCTTTTGGGTCAGCCCATTTCTTTAGACACTTATCCTCCAACCTCTTGTCTTAAAGTTAGAGTAGGAGTGGTTATCACTGTGGAGGCTGGAATTATGGGAGCTAAACAAGGTGAGGGGTTATGGGGCGGTGGGGTGGAGGCTCTCTTAAAACAGCGGGCTTTCAGTACATTTATCAGCTAAGTCCAGTGTCCCCATGGCCAGACCCTTTAGATTCAACTTCTCCCTTTTGACCCTGCCATCTCCTGAGGTGAAGGAAGGACAATCTTCTGGCTGAGTCTGTTGGGGGAAGGACTCTGGGCTTAATTATTCATTATATAGACTTTTAACCACTCTTCTGGTTTTTAGCCTCACTCCTCACCATTCCTTTCACATGTATGTGGTGCCTCCAGCCTCTGAGACTCTCCAAGGGCCTGGTTCACAAAGACTTGCTTCCTGTTGGCTTCCCAACCCTTCCCAATCTTCGGCAGGAACTTCACAAAGTTCAGAAAGCTGAAGCCAAAGTGGTTTGCACTTATCCAAATACTTTAATTTATTAAATTATGTCATTTTGAATATATTTTGAAGACCACATTTAATACATAAGTACCTTAAAAACATAATAATGTAATGAACACCCACACATTTACCACCCTGCTAAAAAAGGAGGAGATTATCAATACCAGTGAATTTCTTCCAAGATGAATTGTTTCCTAGACCAGTATATTCATACTTTTCACTAGTTTGGTTACATTTGCATTTCTTCTGTCCTCTCTAGCCTCTCTTTACAGGACTATTAAGTCTTCTCAGTTTGTCTTCTACTTTTTTAAACCTCCCCTCATATTTTCCATGTCTTCGTCCCCTTATGTTTTTTTGTATGTCATTTATCTAAGATCTCAGTGTATTCTGGCAATGGAGTTTGTCAGAGTGTCTAGTCTGTCACACTGCTGGGAAGAGAAGTCCCCAAACCCATCCCTATTCTTTCTATCTTGTAATGGTTCACTGACATCATTGGTCTCCTGCCACGTTCTTTACTGTTTTTTTTGTTTTGTTTTGTTTGTTTCCTTTGGTTTTGTGATTTTAAACACTTTCAATTCTTTTTTTGTCATTTTAGAGGCATTCCAAGAGAAATTTGAGATAAACACGTTTCTTTAATCTGAAATGTTTAAATGGAAGTTGGTTAGGATTTTCTTTTAGAATTGTGTGGCACTGCACTAGGTCTAATATGACCAACAGAGGAAATTCATGCAGAAGTCCATTGAGACAATCATTTAACATAGTTTTTGCTCAGAGGAAATTATTGGGACAAATTCCTAAGCAGCATGACAAGTGTTCGCCTTTATGTTCCCTGTTGTGAACCATCCTGTAGATAGAAGGATGTACTCTAAGACTTGTTCAGATGGAAGACTACACTTTGAAAACACATACTTGCATTTTCCAACAAAACTTTTAGAAAAGATACATGTCATCTTGATTAAAGAACTGAACAACTTAAGCTGTTTAGAGACAAAAGACCAAAACGTTCAGATTAAACCTGTTGTTCTCCTGTCCGTGAAGAAAGAGTAGGCCTTGAAATGGCCACTTCTTAATTTGAGGTGACTGGAATATCATTCCACCAGGGCATAATTATTGCTGGGTAACTACTGGTTGATTTCCCAACTTCTTTGAACAGAATGTATTTTTGTAAGCCTAAATTCTGGGTATGTGACTATGAAAATATTTCATTGCAGGGCATTAGCGTGGGCCAGTTTTATATCCAGGCCCAAGCCCTGAGCTACACCCACACCCATTATTTCCTTTGTGAGCTAAGACTGCCCACGGAGGCCAGTCCAGGTCATGCCTTTGTTATGATCAGGTAGGGACTTCCTGGCAAGGCCCTGCCCCCTGCTGGCCCTGTGTAACTACGGGTAGTGTGGCCCCAGGGCTGGACATGTTCCCCTGTTCCACGAACAGTCATCTGTCTTAAAGCACAAGCTCTAATTACCCCTGCCATTAGCCTGCCTGGCAGGACTGCAGATGTTATTAATGGTCATGAAATTATCCAATGCCTTTCAAAACTCCAGAGCCGGTTGATGTTTGTCCCTATGACCTCTCACAGCACTTCATTTCTTTGTCCATTTTGCTGCTGTTCTGAACCTTAACCTTGAGCACAAAATAAAAAATTAGGAGAATGTCACCTTTCTCCATTTTCCTTTTCTTCCCTGATCAGCCCTCTAATCCCCTACTTATTTGGGGATATAACTCAAAATGTTGCTTCATTGCCAGATTGTTTATTTGCAGGGAGTTCTTGATTGTATGGATATGCCATTCTCCCCTAGTCCTATCCATCTCAGAGATCTTTTTTTCAGAAATTAAAAATAACTTGTTGCTCCTTATTAGAAAATCAGCATATTTTCATGGTTGGAAAAATTAGAAGAATGCAGATAGAAGAAGAAAAATCTGTAATCTTACCTTCCTGAGATATGTACTGTTACAGTTTTATGTTATATCTTTACAGACTTTTCTATACAGATATTAGAGAAACATGAGATAATACTGTTATAATAATAATGATGATAATAATAAAAATTAACATTCATTGACTACTTAATATGTAACAGATACTATCCAGATTGCCTTTCCATGTATGAATTCACTGAATCATCTCAAGAATCTTCCAGGGTAGGTTTAATTTCTATTTCCACTTTGCAGATGAGGAAACTAAAGCATGGAGAGATTAAAAATACTGCCTAAGGCCTCATAGCTATTTAAGTGGAAGAGGGGTGATTTAAACCCAAGCAGTTTGGTTGTAGGCTCTAAACCTTTAAACAATATGTTGTATTGTTAGCTAACTTTCCCTTCTCTTTCCTTTCCTCCTCTTTTTTTTTTTTTCCTGAGTTTGAATATTCGTCCTTTCCTTCATCTGGAAATTCCTCAACTGTGGAATCCAGTATCCAGAAACTCTATTGTAGCTTCTATCTAATTCCTGTTTCCAAAGGACATTCTTGGCATGCCATTTTGGCTTATCTGAGTTATAGGCTAGGTCTATATTTGGCCCGTAAATGCACCATGGGAGGATCTATTTAGAATTTGTAGCTGATTATCAGCTGGTCTGTGTAAAATGTATTTGAGTTGGTCTCTGGCTGATAGGACAGACTGAACTATCCAACTTCATAATAGACCTATCCTTCCATGAGTAGGGTGCAGATGCAGCTTCCAGGCAAGTAACCAACCGACTGATGGATGGGCTGAAACTGTGTCTGTTCTTTCCTTTTTCTGCTCCATGTGACAATGCCTACCACACAGAAGACAGTGGGTACCTAGTTGACAAGGAAGTCTCAGGAGATCCGGGTCCCAGCTTCAGGTCCACTACAGTTTGGCTGTTGGAGTGGAGCAAATTACTAATCACTTTGCCCTCAATGACTTCATACATATTATGCTCTTATTAAGTCTTGCAGACCCAAGGAATATCATCCCTGAAGATCTTGAATTCCTACAGAAGAGTCATCTTATAGGTTTTCAAGTTTAAGAGTAAAAATTATTGATTCCCTTTCTTTTTTTGAAAGACATGTGATTTAATTCCAAAAAATTGCTAGCGGGCAAACAGATGGACTCTCAGATGTTTTAGTCCCCCCCCCCCATTTTGGCATATATTACAGATGACATTTACGTGTAAGATACCCTCCCATGGGTGACCCAATGTGGGAATCATGGCTTAGCACAAGGATAAGACAGTCTGTGGGATTATGTATAATTCCCAGTCTACAAAATGTAACCCTACTTTCTCTCTCAAGAAAACACGTTGACTAAGACATATTTCAAAACTAGCACAATAAAATTGTGAGGTAGTTGTTCAGGAACAGGCAAACTGACCAGAATGAGAGAGAGAGAGAGAGAGAGAAAGAGCACAGAGCACAGAGACCAAACCATGTACCCATGGGAAACTGGTATATAAGAAAACTTCCTCCCAAATCAGTGGGAAGAAGATAGATCGTTGAGTAGATAGTGTTGGGAAACCTGACTCACTACAGGAAAAAATGTTGAATTTCTATCTTATAACATATACAAAAAAAAAAAAAAAAAAAAAGCTCCAAATGGGTGGAAAACCTAAGTATGAAGGGAAATATAGACACATCCCATAGAAAAGTATATATAAAAATACCTTTGTGGCTCTGGGGTATGGAGCAAATTTCTTAACCAAGATCCAAAACAACATAAAACTCAAAATTGATGGGCATAGCTATATCAAACATAAAAATTTCAGTTGAAAACAGTTAACCTACCTGACAGAAGGCATTGTGGAAAGATGTTTGCAGCATCCAAAATCAATAAGGAATTAATGCCCCAAGGAACTCGTACAGGTTGGCAAGAAAAATATAGGAAACCCACATAGGAAAAATATGGGCAAAGACATAGGCAGTTCATAGTAGGGGAAATCCAATTTTGAATAAGCACATGAAGAAGATGCTCACTTCACTAGTTATTGGTGACATGCAAATTTAAATCACAATGCAATCCACTTCAAAATCATCAGATTCTCAAAATTTGGAAATCTTATTAGTATCAATTGTTGAAAGGGTTTCGGGGCGATGGGAGGCCTCTGGCTCAGCTGGAGGGATTGTAATAGCCTGTGCTTCACCGATGCCACTCCTATGTAGACCCCAAAGATGGGCTTACCCAAATCTGTGAGAGGACAGCTCTGTGTGTGCTCCTGTGGCACCATTTGCTATAGTCAAGAATTAAGCCAACCAGGAGTTCATCCTTAGGACAATGCCAAGCATCTCTGGTTTTGTGTAAAGCGTTCAGCAGTAATAATTAGATTTACATAAAACAACAAGGATGGATTGCAAAGGCATCACGTTGAATGAGAAAAGTAGGAAATAAATGAGATTTATGGCACATTGCGTTTGGTAATGGAACATGCACACACGAAGCAATACTATATATTATTCCAGTACATACATATGTCTAAATAAAGGAGTGCGGGGTCTGGAGCAGGGGAAGACTGCAGGGAGGATCAGGAAGTAGGAGAGAAAAACCACAATAAAATAAAAAAAGAGGCCTTTTATGTATTGATGAGTGCACTATGAACTAAAGAGCAGAATTAATTCAACTCTGTGGCCCAAAAGAGAAGAAAAAGAAGTAAAATCACCCTGGAATTCAGTTAAGTAAGAGATATCCTTGAATATAATAACCTTGAAACATTCAGTTTATAATCTGTATAGTAAATCATTGATAAACTTTAGCTCTTCAATATTTGAAATGGATTACTTGCCATCCACCTCCCAGCTGTCAGGACCCCAGGGCTGAGAGCCATGGTGGGAGCTGTTTGTGTTCACAATCCTTTACCTCACATAATCCTACAGAGGTGAACATAGCCATAGAGAGAGGCGGCTTCAATATTTGAGACATGATTAAGAAAAAGTCTTAGAAAAGGTTTGCAATTATGAATCCATAAAGACCTAGTGTGAATGCCTCTTTATCCATATTTTATTTCCTCCATGTAATATTTAAAATCTTCCCCTTATATTTGTAGAATGAAGAGCAGAAACCTAAACAGCTCTCACATCGTTTCCCTAATTCCCATAGCCTGCATCGCTCGGATGTCAGTCTCTAAATTCTTAATACAAATGAACAGAAGACAAAATCACTTCCCGGGATTCTGAAGTGAAGTATTTCAGGGGAACACAGAGAAACGGTTAAATTTTGCAAAGCTGTGAAACTGGAGAGGGGGCTGTCCTCAAAATCCACCAACCAGAGACCTGGAAGGAATTACTTGCTGGAGGTTCATCTCTCTCTCATTTCTCCCCACCCATTGCACCAAACTCACCTGTCAATTTCATCAAAGAGACATTTGAATGAATTCTCTAATCTGCCCCCCCCCAAATCGATCAGTTAATTCCGGTGATCTCCATGAGCTTATTAAAGAACCATGTCTCATCCTTTCATGTTATGCGGTTCCCAGTGCACTCCCTTTACAGTGATGTGCTTATCAGAGGCATCCAAGAAGACAAGCATTCCTTACTAATATTTTATCCTGTGCACAAATGGATTTTTTTTCAATGTGAATTTGGATTTTTTTTTTTTTTTAAAGCACACTTAACTACAAATGCATTATGCAACCTCTTGCTTCTGGGTCAGAAGTGAGTGGGTTTCTGTTTCTTATTTATTTACTATTTGTCTTTTAACAATCTGAGATTCTTGGTCTCATACAGAATTGTCATAGATTTACTTGCTCCATTTGCTTTGAGGATCAGAGTGAAACTGGTAAATAACATGATCATTTCCTGCGATAATTGGAGGCAATGTGTGTGGCTTGTGGCCACACACGTGAGGTCACTCCTTGGATCCAAACCCGGGAGCATTGACGATAACCAGAATTACTTTAGGAGGAAGTGAGGCTAGTGTCCCGGGCACCATCTCCTTCGGAGGGCCCTCCAACCACTGGCCGTCCATTATCTCATTAGGCTCAAAATATCCCGGTGAGGAAGCAAGGAAGGAGGAGGCTAATGGAGTCATGAAATGGAATAAAGCACTTTGCTAATGAAATAATCACTTCCTGTTCCCCTGCTCCAACCCCTAAGCCCAGATGCAGAAACTGAGGCAGAGGAAGCCGAAGTTGCTGACCCAAGATCCCCAGAGAGAGTCCGCAGCAAAAGCCAGGCAGAGGGTGGAAGGCTGCCTCCCAGCAAGCTGATGTAACCTGTTTTTTAAGGAAATGCCTAATAAGGGCTAAATTGCTCACTGAAGATAACGGCCCCTTTTCTTCCGAAACCAGCCGGGGTGTGGGTAGCTGGGGAGGGCAGGAATGTGCGGGCGCGGGGCCCAGGGCAGGCCCCAGTCGGGCCCCAAGAGTGGGCCCAGGGCACAGCTGGGCTTCGCTGGGCAGCACAGTCCCATGTGGTTTGCGTCTTCACAGACACACACAGCACATAGTAAACTGACCTCATTTGGTCTAATTCCTCAGGTTTTTAGCAAGACCTTCCAGGCTGTTTGCTTAAAGAGCTGCTTTGATAAAGGCTTTCCTTTTTAAAGGAGCTGTGTTTTCATTTCTTTCCTGCTTTAAAATGGTGAGCCCACGACTTACTGAAAGTGTTTCGAGAGTCACTGGGACACTTCTCTGTCCTTCTTTAAAAAAAAAAAAAAAAGAAAGAAAGAAAAGAATTAGGGGCACCTGGGTGGCTCAGGGGTCGAAGGTCTGTCTTTGGCTCAGGGCATGATCCCAAGTCCTGGGATCCAGTCCTCCATCAGGGGCCCCGTGGTGAGCCTGCTTCACCCTCTGCCTGTGTCTCTGCCTCTCTCTGGGTCTCTCATGAATAAATAAGTAAAATCTTAAAAAAAAAATAAAAAAAAAGAATTATTCGAGGGCTCCTGCTGTGGAACCCGGGTTCTCTACAGGCAGCACCCTGGGCTATCTCTGTGCCCTCCTGGGAGGTCCCCTGGGTTTCTCTGCTCAGTGTCCATGGCCTTCAGGCTTACTCTCCTCAGCTCTAGAACGTCTTCCTTCCTGGAAGAAGGGTGGACTAAAGTCTAAATGGCTGTAAGACATAAGGCACATGGATAAATCTTTAATTGTGGAATTGTAGGCATGTGTGAGAATTTGTGAGCAGAGGGAGTCTTATGACATTCTTCCAATAGCCTCCTTGGAAAGGTCAACCCCACCAGGAAAATAAAGCATTGTTCTTGAAAGAACGCAGGTGCTGTTGCTTTCCCCTTCGAGTCAACCTAACCTACATTTTTCAAATTGGTAATATGAATGAACACATATAATTCATTCATTCATTTATTCGTTCAGTGACTCATTCATTGAACAGACACAAAAGTGAATAAGTAATGGCCCCTCACACCAGGGAGCTCACAGACACGTTAAAGAAATGATTGCCGCGCCAGGTGCTAATAAGAAGCATAAAGGAGGTAGTATCTCTAGATAGTAGAGAGCAGAGTTCCTGGCGTAAAAAGTGGAAGTATCCAGTGAATCTATATTTAATCAAAATTCAGAAAGACATTTCTATGTTCTTAGTCCTAGGTGGGACTGGCAGAAATAATATTTGATGGAGATAAATATGCAGCCCAGCATAGACTGAAAAACGTCAGTGGACTAATTACAAGGTCAGGGATACCTGTTGATACGATGTGGGGGGCAAGAACATAGACTATGGTGTTGGGGAGGCCTGTGCTTCAATCCTGGTTCTGTCACTGATGTCTGTGCTCACAGACAAATCTCTTCACCTCTCTGTGTTTTGGTGTTCCCAGCTGTAAAATGGATGTGATAATAGATCCTGCCAGAAGGGTTGTCGGGAAGATTAAATGAAATAATGCATTCAAGTGCTTAGAAAATAGCCCGGCCAAAAAAAAAAAAAAAAAATGCTCAGTAATATTTAACAATTACTATTGTTACCCATAACAAGTTCTTTTAGAAAAGAAGAAGGAAAAAAGATGCCAAACTCTCACTTTGCAGCCTGGCCAGTTGTAATCAGCAGTCTTTTCATAAGTTCATGGGGTTGTGTGCTGGTCTCCCAAAGGGCTGGGAGGCATCAAGGCAAATCATTACTTTAGATCTCATGTTCTGTCCCAAAGAAGAAAGGGGCTGTGTCATCCTAGGGTTCTTGATAGGCAAGAAGGGAACACCTGGGTATGACTGGACACAAACTCAAACCACAAGGAAAGCACACGACCAAGAGTGATCACAAGAAGAGTATTGGGAAAGTGCAAGTCTAAACAAGCTGAGGCATGCAGAAAACACTTGAGACAGCTAAAAGAGAGAGTTTAGGCAAGAAGATCAGAGTGGGGAGTGGGGAGAGCAGACCTAGCCCTTTTAGTTGATGGCCAAATTGTGACTGGCCTGGAGAAGGCAGGGTTCTGGAAGACATGCTTTTGCCTGTTTTCTCTGACCAGGAGAATGTGGAGGAAGGGAGAGCTCTGGCAGGTGACAGTACAAGCCAATAAGCTTTCAAGCAACATGTACCTGCTCTAAATGGAATAAGATCTCTGGAATAATGATGTATTGCCCAGTACTGAGGCCACATGCAGATGAGATTCTGCAAGTCATGATGGGTTGAAATTAGAAGAATCTTAGAGAAAATAATGTGTGTTGGAAAAATATGCTGGCGAGTCCATTTGCTCTTTTTCAGAAATGGAAAGGAAGTTGATTTTATAGACTACAGACAGGTAAGCATGTTGTCCGTCTTCGACGAAAATTGGTTCTAGAACGGTGACGTTGTGAGCACCTTGAAGAGAATGTGGTGATCACTAAGATACGCCCTGGGTGACAAAGATTGAGCCCCATCACCCTAACCCCACTTTCTCTGAGTCCTGTGGTATTCTTGGGCCAAGAATCCTGAGAAGTCCACTGAACTACGCATTTGGATTTCAGCAAAGCGTATGATCAACCTCTCATGATGTTGCTGAAGATAAGGAAAAGGGGGGGGGCGCTGGATTCACAGATACTTAAGAAACTTGGAAATTGCTGGAAGGCCTATAAAGGGCAGGGATAATGGGAAACCTTAGCCGGAGAGTATCTAGTGGTGTGAGATAAAGCTCTGCACCCCTACTTGTCCGGGGCAAATTATACGTTTGCTCATGACTACCATTTACTACATGCCCACTAATGTCATATAATATATATAAAATATCATTGATTATTATAAAACTCTGTGAGATATTATTTTGCAGAGAGATTAAGTAACTTTCCAAAGGGCACCTTGGCACTAAGCCAGAGGCTGGGGATTTGAGCTTCAGACTGATTCAGAACCATTGCTCTTTCACTCATGCTAACTGGCTCCAATAGCCAAAGTGGGAGGGAGAGATGCTGAACACATGGGATGGAATCATCAGGACCCAAGATGACACTGTCAGAGGTACAGACTGAGTCCAACAAGAAGTAATTTCACCAAGTAAGTTTAGGACTAGAGTAGTCTCTTCTCCTCCCACTAAGAGCCCTGCAGATATATGGAACAGCATAGACACGGCTTTGGAAGAGTTTGGGCGATCTGAGACATTAGTGTGATGTGGCAGGCCAAGGCCAAACAATACAGCCCCGCTAATTAGATTTTGGTCCATCTTGAGAGAATATCAAGCTAAAATGAGATTTGGAACAAGAAAACCAAAGAAGGGCTATGTCTGCTGATGGGAGCCACTCGTTTGATGCTGATGGAGTAAGGGGAAAAGACCAATCCCTGTAGCAGCAGAGTAGGCTGCTGTCATTTCCTGGAGCCACTCTTGAAGTGGGATGTAGGCAAAGTTCAAAGGGACAGCAGCTGACAATGGCATCACACGGGGACAAGGGAAGAAAGAAGCTAGAGATGCTTGGCTGGGAAGAGACAGCTTTGGAGGCCATCTTGACTGGTCTTGGCCCGCTACAAGGGCCATCGTGTGAGGACACATGTCTATTAATTCTCTGGGACAGTGGCTTGCAGACTTGCGTGGCTGTTACCTATGGGAAGAATTACATTTTATATCTAAACCCAGAGGACACATAAATACCCACATATTACTATGTTCAATTGACTTTGATATTTTCTATTGTATTCTTATTTTATTCCATTCTTTTTCATTTAAAAAAGTGTGTTGAGCCCATTAGGCTGACTTACTAGTGGGTTGAAATTCCTACTTTAAAGATCCTCGTTTGGGGATCCCTGGGTGGCTCAGTGGTTTAGTGCCTGCCTTCGGCCCAGGGCGTGATCCTGGAGTCCCGGGATCGAATCCCACATCAGGCTCCCTGCATGGAGCCTGCTTCTCCCTCTGCCTATGTCTATGCCTCCCTCCCTCCCCCGCCCCCGCCTCTGTGTATGTCTTTCATGAATAAATAAATAAAATCTTTTTTAAAAAAAGATCCTTGTCATAGAGACCAGAATGAGGGTCCCCAGATGGGAGCTATTAGGTGCCAGCTCTTGCTTCTGGATCACAAAGAATGTCCACCAGGCTGGAAGGATGGAAGATGGGATTGGTGTCCTCAGGAAGCACTGAGCTCTTGCTTCTTGCCGTATTTAAGCTTAGGCTGAATGAAGGTGTGATGTGAGAAGAATTCAAACATCAAATGGGACGAATTAAGTCGACCATAAGGTCCCCTCTGTTTCTCAGAGGCCACCATTGGATTAGTTCCTGCCCTTTTAGGCGATGCTCACAGAAGCATGGTGTACGTCTCTCTGGAGGTGAAGGAGGAGTTGCTCCTTGCTATTCAGACCACACATCAGAGGATCAGAACCAATCTGGGGATGCACTGGAGATCTATTTTTGAAGCTATTCACGTATTTTTTCATTTGTCCAGCAAGTATTTGCGGTGTGTCCAGTACAAGCCAAGCACAAGCTGGGCTCTGGGCATCAGAATGACATGGCCCAGGCTGGGTGGCACTCACTGTGGGAAAAGTGATAGGAAAAGATAATCACTCGACACATATTTTCTGAGTGCCTCTCTGGCAGTCACTGCTTTGGGTGCTGGTCATGCATCAATGCAAAAAACAGATTAAAAAAGAATCCCTGCCTTCCTGTGTGTATGTGGGGCGGGGGGGGGGGGATTTAAAAATTAAACACAACGAGTACACAAATAATTGATGGATTTTGCCTGGGGTAAGGGCAGAGTACCCAGAGAGGGTAGCGGCCAAGTGCAAGAGTCAGGGACATGTCCTTGAGGAGATGGCATCAAAACTGCTGCATGAAAGACGAGTACTGCGAGTCTCAGGGAGAGTGCAAGAGAGAGCAGGAAGGAATGTTCCAGAGGAAGCAGCAAGCATCTGGGGATACAAAAGGAAGCTTGTTGGGGTTTGGGGGCAAGAGAGGGCTGACCCCATAGGGTCTGGAAGGGAGATTTAGTGCTAGGAGCAAGGGTGGAACCCCTAGAGGGATATGGAGCTCTAAGGAGGGGCCGGGATGGAGAGATCTCAGAGGTGGAGGAGTAGAGACAATCGAGAGAAGATGGATTTGGAAGACACGTGGGAGGCAGACCCAGCCACATCTGGGGCGCCACTGGAGGGGGGAGCCAAGGAAGACCCCCAGATTCTGGCGATGGTGGGTGAGGGAGGGGAGGAGTCCTACAGGTGGAGGTGAGCAGCAGAAAGGACGGGGGCGGAGAAGGTGAGGGTGGTCTGGGACATCTTTCCGCCTGCAGTTTTCGCTCCTAAAATATCATCATCCCACTCGTCTGCTGGGGAAGCACCTGTTGGGCCTCCAGCACTGCAGCTCCCACGACGCCTTACTTAACCCTCGTCTTTGTCAGACACCAGCGATCCTCCCCACCTCGCATCCCGTTCTCCCTTAGAAACTCACCGCCGCCTCCGTAATGCTCCGGCGCATTTCTGTGTTCGGCTACAATAATACTAATCATGAGGCCCAGGAACACGGACTGCCAGCCTGGCACTGTTGTAGGCCTTTTGTACGGACGCCCCACTTAATCTTCACGGTACCCCTTCACGTCAGTACCATTCCTGTGCCCATTTCATGAGGAAACGGAGGCTGGGGCGGCCAGGTAACCCCCCCTGGCCACCTGCACTACTGGTCAGGGTGAGCTGGGGGGATCCGAGCCCAGGGGTCTGGCTCCAGGGTCTGTGCTCTTAATCACTATGCACATCTGTTTTCTTTTCTTTTTTTTTTTAATTATTATTTTTATTGGAGTTCAGTTTGCCAACACATAGCATAACACCTAGTGCTCATCCCATCAAGTGCCCCCCTCAGTGCCCATCACCCAGTCACCCCAACCCCCCACTCACCTCCCCTTCCACTACCTCTTGTTCGTTTCCCAGAGTTAGGAGTCTCATGTTTTGTCTCCCTCACTGATATCTCCCACTTATTTTTTCTCCTTTCCCCTTTATTCCTTTTCACTATTTTTTATATTCCCCAAATGAGTGAGACCATGTAATATTTGTCCTCTGATTGACTTACTTCACTCAGCATAATACCCTCCAGTTCCATCCACATCGAAGCAAATGGTGGGTATTTGTCATTTCTAATGGCTGAGGAATATTCCACTGTATACATAGACCACAGCTTCTTTATCCATCATCTTTCCACTGGATTATAGATCCTTGCATTAGGGACAATGTAGTAGTACGAAGAAGAAGAAGAAGAAGAAGAAGAAGAAGAAGAAGAAAAAAGCACACATTTTGAGAGTTTTAATTACCAAAATAAGAAAAAGAAACACAGTTGCCACTTGTAAACAAACCCAAAATGAACAGCCATCTAGATTCTTTCCCCCGCGAATCCCAGAAGGTTTGTTATTTGAAAACCAAGCTGTGACCACCATCATTGAGTTCTTGAGTTAGATCTGGTCCTACCTACTGATGTGAAAGATGAGAGACTGAGGCTCTGGGAGGCTGAACGTTCAAGAAGGGAGTTTGAAGCCATGACAGAAAGGTAGGGCCAGGTACCAGGTGTCGTTGGTTGTAATTCCATCACTGCTGAGCCTGCAGACAGGGGAGCTTCCTCAGGTCGCACTCTGTTACCTGCCTTCAACCTCGGGTCCCTTCTTGTCCTCTATGAACCTTTTACTCCAAGCTCATGGTCACCTGAATGCCATTTCCACCAGAGCGGGATCCTTGCCCACGGATGTATCTCAGGACCTAGAATCATGCCTGCCGCACTGCCAGCCCTCTTAACGTATCGGATGAGTTACTGGGTTCTCTGAACACATCACAAACTTTCCTGACTCCAAGGCTTTAATGGGATTTTTTTCTTGCTAAAAATGTCTTAGTTTTCTCCAGCTTTCCAAAACCTGTCCCATTCAAGCTCAAATTTCCTTTTGTGAAATCTTTCTGAAATGCTCCCTCTGAATCCCTATGGTATCTCTACATATTGGTTGTGTGTGTGTGTGTGTTTGTGGTCAGAACATTTACTATCTAGTCTCTTAATTTTTTTTGTTTTGATTTTTAAAGATTTTATTTATTTATTCATGAGAGACACACACACACAGAGGCAGAGACACAGGCAGAGGGAGAAGCAGGCTCCATGCAGAGAGCCCAACGCGGGACTCGATCCCGGGTCTCCAGGATCAGGCCGTGGGCCGCTGAGCCCCCCGGCTGCCCTCTTAATGTTTTTAAAACATTCCCAGTGCCCAGCACAGCACCTGGACCATAATAGGCCCTTAAAAGAGTTTGGTAGAATGAGTCAATGACAGGAAAATACTTACACATTTAAAGAGTGGTTACGATTGCCAATGTAAAGTTGGGGTTGGCAACATTTTTCTGCAAAGGAACTGATAGCAAATATCTTAGGCTTTGCAGGCCATAAATTCTCGGTTGCAACTACTCACCTCTGTTGCTGTGGTGTTTAAGCAGCCACAGACAATATGAAAGCAAATGTACTGTGTTTCAATAAAACTTTATGTATGGATACTGAAGTTGGAATTTTGCCTAATTTTCACGTGTCATGAAATACTATTAACATTTTTTTTCAACTGTTTAAAAATGTAAAAACCATTCTTAGCTCACAAACCATAAAAGCCAGGTCTGGTCTGGGGGAGGGGGTGTGGATTTGGCACGTAGGCCATAGTTTGCCAACCCCTGGTCTGGATGGCAGGCCTGGGGCTGGTGGGTGGAAGGGACTTCGACTCCCCGGAGTTCACTTCGGTCCCCTCCCTTCAGTGGGAGGGGCTGTTGCATGCCCTGGGGAGTGCTAGGGAGCTGTCCTCACCAGAGATGTCCAATCTGAGGGTCTGCAGATTATCTAGGGTGGGATGGGCGATGGGGAGGAGAGCCCCACCGAGGTGGGGCCAGGGTGGGGCACTAAGTGTCCTCTAAAGCCCTTTTCTTTACAAGATTCTCCGCAGCAGCTTCCTGGGCTGTGGAATAAAACCACAGGAGCCGAACTGATTGGAGAGAAGAAGGTCATTCTGAATTAGTGAAAAGGTCTGAGTTATAAAATGGTTTATAAGAAATTATGCTTCATTGTGTTCAAGGACATTCAGCAATCAAACGAACACTTAACAAAAGGCTGTCAATAATCCATTTGAATTGCACTTTGTATTTTTCAAAGTGCTTTCCAGTACATTATCTTCATTGATCTGAGCAGGAACCCTAGGAGACAGACAACCCCATTTTACAGGTGAGGTCACACCAGCTGACATGGTCAGAACCCAGTCTGTGCTGCCCGATGCAGCTTCCAGAGGCTGGCTGTTGAGTAGCTAAAAATGACAACTTTCTATTTTGTACCAAGGGTGTATTCTTGAGTTTCAATATGGAGTTTCATTTATATTTGTATGAAGCTTAAACATCCTTAACTCAAGCTAATTTAAAAAATCTTTTTAAGTAATCCTACACCCAATGTGGGCCTCGAACTCAAGACCCCAGGATTGAGAGTCCCACGCTCCGCCCACTGAGCCAGCCAGATGCCCCAACTCACACTGATTTTTAACCCTTGAGTGTGTACTAGAAATATGGCCACAAATCTAGATTAGCAGGCAGGCTTTGTCAAACTATATTTTAAAAATATAGCCAGGGGATCAGCGGTTTGGCGCTGCCTTTGGCCCAGGGCGTGATCCTGGAGTCCCAGGATAGAGTCCTGCGTCGGGCTCCCGGCATGGAGCCTGCTTCTTCCTCTGCCTGTGTCTCTGCCTCTCTCTCTCTCTCTCTCTCTGTCTCTCATGAATAAATAAATAAATCTTTAAAATAATTAAAAATAAAAAAATAAAAAAATAAAAATATAGCCAAAGTTCATTAAAAGCTGACAAGCAAGAACAGGAGACTATACTCTGGTCCCTCACGTCAGAATGACAAAGGGTTTCCACTGTGTTAGGCATAAAGGTAAACAGAAATATGCTTGGAACTGGAAAGGTATCTCGGGGTCTGAAATCCTTCCATCTGGTAAATTTGTAGTTTAGAGAAATTAGAAGGACTCTGACATGGGAGGAAATCTAATCCAATTGCCTCGTGGTGGTTTTTCCCTTCCTCCCTGTCTGGGGGAGAGTATGACCTGGGAGCAAACCCCAGAAGCAGCCAGCCAGCAAGCCCTGATGATTTAGGGGATAAATCTGCTTCTTCTCCCCCCCAAATCGGGGCTCTCATCAGCATTTCCTTGCCAAATTAGGCTTTGGCACAGCTAAGGATGCCTTGGCAAACTTTTTTAATTTCCCGAGAGCAACTTCCTGGTTCTTAATTAGGCCTTTTATGCCTAGATGTCTATATTTAACTATGCTCTGTTAGCGTTGACCCCTTTCGGATACTGCCAAGAACTTCAGGGAAGTGGCGGTTGGGTCTAGACAGGGCAATTACTCAGATAACTCAGTTCCCCAAACCTGTTCTTAAAGCAAGACGCCACGAGGAAATGTTCAGTTATCCAGTGACACCTGCCTGAACCCAGTAGGTGACTGCCCGGGCCTACCTCGCTTCGCCAGGGGGATAGGGACAGATACTTAGCCCAGGGAAGGAGGCGGGCCTGGTGCCCTCCAGGTTGTGCCTTTGAACTTGGCGGGGTGGTGGACAGAGAAAAAGTCCTAGAGAAAGGCTCTCGGCCCTACAAGCGGAAAGTGAGAGAATGTTCATTCTACCTGGTCGTAAAAAAGAAAAATTGAAAGTACCCTGCATGTCTATCGCCAGAGAACTGGGTGGATACACTGTGATGCACGCCTGCAACGGGATGCCAGGGAGCAGTGTGAGAAAGGCGGGCTGGGCACGCGACGTCGCGTGGATACCTGTCACAGGTGCGGCGCTGAGCCCGGACAGCAGGTTGCACGTGGCTACCACTATGTGAAAACAATCGCAAAAGTTTGAAACATCAATAATAGTTATACTGTATATTGTTTATGGACAGCATGTGTGGAGTGAGAGCATTTTAAAAATCTGTGATTTTAAAAAAAACTAATCAATCCTTTTTTTTAAAAGATTTTATTTATTTATTAATCACACACACACACAAACACACACACACACAGAGGCAGAGACATAGGTAGAGGGAGAAGCAGGCTCCTTGCGGGACTTGATCCCCGGACCCTGGGATCACGACCTGAGCCAAAGGCAGATGCTCAACCACTGAGCCACCCAGGAGCCCTTCCCTTTTTTTTTTTTTTTTTTTTTTTCTTTTTTTAGAGAAAAGAGAAAATGCCTTATGTTCAGGAAAGCAGTTCTCTCTGGGGAGCGAGGGACGGAGAAGTGAGTCTGGGCAGGGCTCAAAGTCTTCAGCTGAGTCTGTCCCGGTTACTTTTTTCTGCTGGGTGGGAAGTGACCCGTAATATTGTTAGCACCCTCTTTAGCTGGCCTGGGATCATTCATTAACAAATGAAGAGGGGCGAGGAGAGCCAGGGCTAATGTTTGTTGGGGGTGGGGTGGGGTGACAGGAAACGTCTCAGGACAGGAGAGCCCAGGCCTTCTCTCCTCCCTGAACTGTGATCAGAAACCCTTTCAGGAAAACAAGAGTGTTTGTGGGACCAGTTCCAGAGGGAAGTGCAGAGAACAAGATTCTACAAACAGCTCTGCCTCTTTTAGGAGCTGAGTGATCTGACCTGCAGTGAGCCGGGTCTTTCTCAGGTCCCTCCTCTGAGTGAAGGTTCTCCCCAATTTCCCCAGTAGCTGCCTTTGGTTGTGGAAGTCCCCAAAAGCCCTGTAGGGACAGTGCGGGACGAGGAGGGAGCGGGCTTATAAACCCTTGGATGGACAGAGCTGGGTTAAAAATCGGCTTTCATAGCTCTTGACACTTTACAAATGACCCTTGGCAACGATTTCATGGAAGGAGAGTGTTTTGCTGCTGTTGCTGTTGTCTTATGATGGAGAATTTTGAAGGTCCATACAATTAGATACTATTACTCCAATTAAAAAAAAATACCCATCTCGCAGCCCCCAAAACTGTTAACTTATGATCAATCTTTCCCTGTCTACCCACTGATCCACTCTCCATCATTTCTCATATCATTTTGAAGCAAATCTCAAACAAAAAAGCCACAAAAGACCACCTCAGCTGGGGTTCTCCGGAAAAACAAAACTGTAGGATTTTTCTATCTAGATTTATTTTAAGGAACTGGCTCATTCAGTTGTGGGGGCTGGAAATTCAGATAAGATTTAACATTGCAGACTTGTGTCTGAATTCTGCAGGCTGGAAACCCAGGCAGGGTTCCTTCTATACTGCCATCCTGAGGCACAGTTGCTTCTTATTTTAGAAGTTCAGTCTCTGGTTTTAATGCCTTCGACTGATTAGGTGAGGCCCACCCACATCACGGAGGATAATGAGCCTTACTAAAAATCTACCGACTTAAGTGTTCAATCACATCTGAAAAAATCTCTTCACAGCAACATCTAGACTGGTGTTTGACCAAACTGCTGGGCACCATGGCCTAGCCAAGCTGACACAAAATTAACCCTCACAGATTATTTTATTAGTAACTGCTTCAGTATGTATATAAAAAATAAGGACTCCCTGGGGCACCTGGGGCACCCAGTCGGTTAAGTGTCTGACTCTTGATTTCAGCTCAGGTCGTGATCTCGGGGTGGTGGGATGAAGCCCCATGTCAGGCTCTGCGGAGTTTACTGGAGATTCTCTCTCTCCCTCTCCTCCTGCCCCTCCCCCTGCTCTCTCTCTCTCTCTTTCTCTGAAATAAATACATCTTTAAAAAAAAATAGACTCCTGTTTTTAAACAACCACAATATTATCACAGTACATTAAGTTAATAATTATCTTAAAATCCTCAGACATCCAATTAAATTAACCTTTAACTTTCCAATTGTCTCATAAATGTCATAATTTTTATTTTTATAATTTGTTGATTTTAGTTAGGCTCCAACCAAGTCCACAACTTGTGATTGGTTTTAAAAATATGTTTAAAAAATTATGTTTTATGTCTCTTAATTTACAGGTTCCCTCAACATCTTTCTCTTTCTCTTCCTTGCAGTTAATTTCTAAAAAATATTCTTTTGTATTGTAGAGAATAGGAGGTTTCAGTTTGGATTCTGCTGGTTGCATTCTCTCAGTGACATTCGTCATGTTCCTCTATCCTCTGTGTTTCTGTAAACTGGAAGGTAAATCTAGAGGCTCACCCAGCCATTTAAAGAGACACCTATTTGCATAATTTTAAGGGCTCCCTGAAGAATTCCTTGTTACCCATTCTGCAAACAAATAAACAAACAAACCGGAGCAATATACCTCCCCTATCAGCTTGCTGAGACTAAAATTGCCCTGCTAAAAATAATTTTAATTCCCAATTAAAATGTAATACTCCTAGGGGTGCCTGGTGGCTCAGTCAGTTAAGCGTCTACCTTTGGCTCAGGTCATGATCTCAGGGTCCTGGGATCAAGCCCTGCATCAGGCTCCCTGCTCAGTGGGAGTCTGCTTCTCCCTTTCCCTCTGCCCCTTCCCCTGCTCACACTTTTTTTTCTCTCTCTCTCTCTCAAATGAATTAAAAAAAATTAAAAATGTGATACTCCTAGGAAAGGGAACACTTATTAGACATTTCACTCTTAAGAATGAATGCTTTAAAAAAAAAAAAAGAATGAATGCTTTTATGAAATCCTTTCCCAAGTCAGTTTCTGAAAGTGAGGGAAGTGAGTGGAAAGTCAGTGAGAAGAGCACATGGGCAGTAGGTGTGTGTTTCATAGGGAGGGGACAATGGGGACACTATGCAAGGGAGAGAATCAGTTACAATGGGACTCATCTTCAAAGTCCCCTCAGCTATGAGCATTTGCTGCTCTATGGGCGCTGTATTCAGTGCTTTCAAGCAACTATTTAGTTTCAATCTTATAACAACCTGGGGAAGTAAGTAGAGTTTACACCCATTTTAAGGTTAGAAACACTGAGGCTCAGCCAAGCTTAAGCAACTGGTTAAAGGTCATGTGGCTAATAAATGTACACAAAGATGAAGGATGTGGAATAAAGATTCCTCCCCATGTTCCTGGCCCCTGTGCTCTTTCCACCAACCCACAGCTTCACTCTGGCCCCCCTACTCTGTTACTTCCAGCTCTGGGCTCGCTTGACAGGAGAGGTGAGAGATGATCCCTCCACATGGGTGCCTTCCAACCTCCGGTGTAGCCTGTTCCTGGACACATTCTGGGGATCGTGCCCAGAATTGGGCCATCACAGGGGGCAGTCAAGGATCTTCCCAGTGGCTTCTGATTTAATAAGTCTTTCTTTCTTTCTTTCTTTCTTTCTTTCTTTCTTTCTTTCTTTCTTTCTTTCTTTTTTTTCTTTCTTTCTTTTTCTTTTGCCCTTTTCTGGGAAAAAAAAAAAGATGGAAACACTATCTCTGGAAACCCAGCCCACTGATTCGACAGGAATGATACTTAGGACTTCTGGGTGCTGCCATGAGTCAGCAGCACTTTGAAACAAATTTTATTTGCTTATTGTAGAAATGAAATTGTAAGAGTAACAGAAGTAATGATTGAAAAAAAAACCAAAAAAACAAAAGAGGCAGTCTCCAAGAATCACACCACCCCAACAACATCAACCGTTCCCATGTCATCGTGTTCCTTGTCAGCCTCTGGCTGGAGGCATGTACAATTTTTCCAGTTCTATTTGGTTCCTCTCTGAGCCTACAAAACAGGCAGAGGAAGTGGGGGAAGAGACGGATCTCCCCCTGTCCTCCTCTGAATCATGGCCATTTGAAATGACTCAATCGGAAGCATTAACCTGTATGACTCTGCATCCAGGGAGCCAAGGAGATGGGCCAACAGAGCCTTGTTAACTTAGAGCTTCCTCATTTTCTTCTGCCGGCCTAGCACACAGCCGTGCACCTTCGTAGGGCAGCTCTTTCTTTGAGAACCAGACGTGGAAGCTCAAAACTAGCCAAGGTAATTGAGAAAGGAGGAGAAAGAAACCAACTGTAACCTATAAGCAGTTCCGATCTTCCTTACTGCTGAGATCACACACAGCTGCAACCCTCTCTCATCTCTGGGTGACTAAAGCCTCATTATTTAGCAAAACGTATTTTGGAGGCAATTTCAACTTCCGAAGACAAAAGGAAGTACGTGGAACCAGTCGAACCTTGGAAAATTGTCAGCTGTTTATTCATGTTATATGTGCTCATTGCATGCTGGAGGTAGGCACTGCTAACGTCCATCAATTTTGTGCATTTTTAGACAGTTAAGTTATGCGGGGCACAATCTCTCGCCTTAGCCAGCTAAGAGGAAGGTGGAGTGCGTTTACCATCATTACCTATGTACGCTGAAACCTTTGAGACATCCTTTTTTTAAAAAATTAATTAATTTATTTATTCATGAAAGACAGAGAGAGGCAGAGACACAGGCAGAGGGAGAAGCAGGCTCCATACAGGGAGCCCGACATGGGACTCGATCCTGGGTCTCCAGGATCACGCCCTGGGCTGAAGGCAGGTGCTAAACCACTGAGCAACCCGGGCTGTCCCCTTTGAGATATCCTTAAAGAGAAATGCAACGGGGAGGGGGAAAAAAAAAAGTTAAGTTTTTAGAAGAAGTCATTTGTCTTTAGCCGAATTCATCTGGGTACGATCCGGGTTGCTGCAGACATAAAACTGTCTGGAGTCTGGCTTCAGGGTTTAGAATTATAAAATATTCATGGCGTATAATTTTGCATAATTTGTTTAGCTACCAAGACATAATTTAGTTATTTGGTGCATGAATCCTTCAGGAGGCCTAAAGAAGAGGAAAAACGGACTTTAGGAAGCTAAATCCAGCTTTGGTGCAAATGCAGATACACTTACCGTCTGTGTCGTCCATACACAGAAACACACGTAGGTAGACACACAAGCGCGTGTGTGCACGCGGGTAATTGATTCTTCCCTGTGATGCTTACAGGCTGCCCTGGGCGTCTTACATAAATCACTCCCCTAGTTTCGCTCTGCATGTGATCGCCTAGAAACCCGAAGGGAAGAGCTCCAGAACATTTTCGATTTCAGCAAGATGCGTGTGGATGATGAGACCCCTTCGTTGTAAACGATCGCAAACGTGGGCGTTGATTTATCCAGAGCCGAGAGCTGCCCTCCGTGACCGCTGTGTGCTGAGCGCCGCGGGGCGCACTGGCCGGCAGAGGCCCCGACCCGGGGCGGCTTGGGGTCTGGGGGAGGGAGGCCGCAGGAGGGCCCCGCTGTCCGGGGTCGCGTAAGCCGGCAGGTGCACCGAGCACCCAAGGGAGACGCAGAGCCATGCACATAAGGGAAGGCGAGCGTGCTCGCTGCCCCCACTGCCCCCACCAGGCTGGGCCCTGGGCCCTGTCCCCTGTCCGGGGCTGCGGACACGGGATCACTTGTCCTTGTGTCTGCGGTCTTGCCCCTGCCAACCCATTCTCGTCCTGAAGCAGTAGGGGGTCTCTCTCGGGGCAGATCTGACACTGGTGTTCCCCTTAAGCTCAAGAAAAAGCTCAGATGCTCCAGCCTGGTACACAAAGTCCCCTCAGGCCCCAGGCGAGCGGCTGGCAGGACGCAGGACGCCTCCTCGGGCCTCTGGGCTGAGTCTCTCTCCCCCTGCAGTGCTGTCGCTCTGTGCCCTGCTCACTCCACTTCTTCAGGTTCAGTTGAGGCTTCATCCCTTCCAGGAAGCCTCCTCTCACTCCCCGAGATGGGGCCAGTCCTCCCTCTGTGTCCCTCATGGCCCTGGAACTTTCCCTGGCCCATACAGAGCATTCTCAGTGTCAGTAACTGGAAACCAACGACGTTAGTAGAGCTCTGAAGTCAGAGCTTCTGGGTCTGAATCCAAGACCCATCATTAACTAGTTTTGTCATCTTTTTGAAAAAGATTTGTCTATTTTATTTTATTAAGATTTTATTTACTTATTTGATAGAAGAGTGAGAGAGAGAGAGCCTGAGCAGGAGGAGGGGTAGAGGGAGAGAGAAGCAGACTCCTCACTGAGCCCAATATGGGACTCGATCCCAGGACCCATCATGACTGAACCAAAAGCAGATGCCCAACCAACCGAGCCACCTAGGGCCCCATAGATTTATTTATTTGAGAGAGAGAGAGAGAGAGGTAGAGCGTGTGTGGGCAGGAGTGAAGGGAGTGCAGAGGGGGAGAGAGAGAGAGAGTCTTAAGCACACTCTATGCTGAGCACAGAGCCAGACGTGTGCTCAGCCTCACCACCCTGAGATCCTGACCTGAGCCCAAACCAAGAGTCGGACGCTTAACCAACTGCACCACTCTGGTGCTCCTACTAGTTTTGTAGTCTTAGGGTAAACTGTTTACCCTCCTCCTGACACTGGTTTTTAATCTGTAAAATGCGGATGATGATGGTACCTCCAACACAGGACCATTGTAGGAATAAATGAGATTATACACATGAAAGTACTTAGACTAGAGCCTGGCATGTACTCAATAATTGCAATAATTTGTGATCTATATGCACACATAATGCATCCATAATACATACATTATATATAATGGATAATGTTACGTCATGTAACAGTCTTGTCTGTTGCTATGATAATTATTGGCTGGTATCCCCCTCAACACTGTAAACCCTCTCCCCAGTGGAGCAAGCCACTGCACCCAATCCCCAGGGCTGATGGATTAACCCCCGGGGCTGCGTGTACCCCCCACAGCATGCTGTTTGGGAGCCTATTCTAAAAGAGAAGGGCCGGGACTGGGTGTTTTTGTGGCCGTGTCTCTCCTGCTCCTGAGCACAGCACCCGGTGTGTAGATCATGTTCAGTCATCATTTTCCGAATGAATGAATGAACTGAGTTGTGTAAGGTTTCTTCCAAGAACAGAATTTTTGGTGGAGAATGGGAGAAAATGCAGGATTGGGTTTGTCAGAGGTAAGTGGGGGAGCCAGGCCTGTCTGAGGGAACAAACAACATGATGAGGCCAAGGAGCAGAGTGCATGGGAGGTCAGGAAAGAGCACCTGTGCCTTTTGTGCTGTTGGAATTGCTTCCTGTGACACACATATCGCTTAAACCCCCATGCGCAGAGTGCCTGACTGGAGGGGGTGGCTGGCTTATTAGAGCATTGAAAACAGAACAGTAAAAACAGAGATGGGGAAAAGCATAAAGGTAGAACAGTGAAAACAAGAACTCTACATGTAAGCAAAATAGATTTGATTGCAAAATGACTACCATAAAATTGTAATTTCATATGAATTTTAAAACTAACCTTTTACAGATTATAACAGTAATACATATTCATTGCGGAGAATGTGAGATATGCAGAAAAGCAGACAAAAAATAAAAATCACCCATAATCCCGCTGTCAAAAATAACCACACTGATGTAGTAGTTATGCCTCTAATGCTTTTCCCCCCCATGCACGTGTACATTATTGAATATAAAGTTTTGCATCTTTATCCCTCCATTATCAGGAATATCCTGGCCCAGACCCTTCATCCTCTATTTAGCTCTGTTGCCGGGGATTCCAGACTATTACAACAGGGACCTGAGAGGGTTAGAAGATAAGTGTGCTCTCTACTGGGCCTTTGCTGGCTGGGGGACGTGCAGGTCCCTGCTGGGACTGTATGAGGGCCGACTGCAAGCCAGAGGCCACTGGTCACTGTCAGCCTCAGAACTATTTCCAGGCAGCCGCTGGCTGCCTTCCTGTTGTTGATCATGAGATGACACCACTTCTACAGCCTGGGCCTGCTGGGACTCAGCTTTGGCTGCCTCTCCCAGCACTGGCCTTCTGGCTGCGGGGCTCAACGGCCTGACTTTCCAATGTGTGCTAGCATGGTCTCGGTAGGTTCACGGAAACTCCTCAAAGTGTGGTGACCCGGGGCTTGGCCTTGGCAGTGGACTCTGTGTGTGAGTGTGTGTGTGTGTTTGTGTGTATACGTGGGCATGTGGACACAGTTTTGGTTCTTGACTGCCCCTGGCCTCTGGTGTAGGGGTAGCTTGAACGTACTTGTTCTCCCCTCTCTTGGCACAGGCTCCCCTCGTGGCCACCCTGGAGATCTGATAGAAATGAGGCCAAGATTCCGTGTCCAGGACCAGGGTACACAAAGGTGACTTGATCTCAGAAACGAAGGAGCATCCCAGATGTCACAAGTAGGCTGAAGTGTTAACCTGGCCCAGCAGCGTGGCTTCTTCACTCTGGGTTCCAGAGTGCTAGGTTCAAGCTCCCAAAATCCCACTGGGCTGAGCTCAAAGTTTGTCCTGGAGCCTGGGTCAGGACTGAACCCGGAGTGGGGTCCTCAGTGAGAGTCAAGGGATGACGGGACTGAGAGGAGGAGGGGTTCTGGGTCAGAGAGGCAGGCTGTTTTCAGCAAGAAGAGGTTTTAGAAATTACAATCCATTTCCCCCACAGAGTGTGAGAATCCCATCTGTAAATCTCCTGGCAAAAGATCATGTAGCATCTACTCAGACATGTCCAGTGACAAGGGCTCACTCATTCATTAATCATTTGGGCTCTCAGAATGATAATTAGGAAATTCTTCTACATTAAGCTGAGATGTGCTTCTTGGGCCCATCCATCCAGATGCCCCAGTTCTGCCCTGGGAGTAGCCCATGGCAGACCCAGGCTTGGCCCTCCCTATTGACAGTGGTCCCTATGCACTCCTTTTCTCCTTCGAGGCCAGGAGCAAGCCTTCTGCCTGTCTCTGAGTGCCAGCCCGGCAGAGAAGTGAGGCTGGGATAGATCGGATCCAGGGACAATGTAGTTGTTACCTATTCTGGTCACAGTGGAGTCTTGGGGTTTGTTCGATGGCAACAGAGGTAGATGTAGGATAAAGCCCTGAGCCAGGACCAGGGTAAGACCAGAGAGACAGATTATACTCACCCCTCTGGTCTGTGGCCCTGTGGGGTTAGACACTTGCTAAAATCAGGGATGAGTCTCTTCTCTGCATCAGGCCATTTTTGGTTCTTTCTGTAATAAACCATAATTAGGAAATTTCAGGATGGCAAGAGACCCATATAGAACAGGCTTTCTGCCCCATTATTCTCTATGCAAAACAAAATGATAAAATTATTTCAATATTACCTTCTTTGTTTCAGCCCTCTACTTATGGGTTAAATTTGTTTTCCTAGTCTCAGTGAATTTTAACCCCTTATCTCCTTTTTGGGAGGGAGACACACAAGTTTGGGTCACAGTAGGACATTGGGAGCAAGGTATTGGACCCTTTTTATAACCTTTAGGGCAGAAATCACCAGTGGGTGTGGCATTCAATTACAACCCATTAGTTCAATTAATGGGTTTCCCGGGCAGGTCACTCTGTTCTTTTGTAGCAACATTAAACAGTGAGCAGTTTTCTGACTTATTCACATCAAATTTATGCATACTATATATATCAATACTGCAGCAAAATAAAATTTAGCCTGTAGAGATAGGTGCATGCAGATTTTGGTGTGACTTCAAATAGTAAGCATTTTCAGTTGGTTATTTCCATCCCCTTACATCTTTTCCCGAGAGAGAATTAAAACATGTGGTATCAAGGGAGCTTCAAGGCCACACTTGACCAAAGACCTCCTGGAACTAACTCAAAATCAGACTGGATCAGATCAAGTTAGAAACCATCCCATCCAACATAAGAAATGACAATTCCAGCTAAGAGAAGAAAGGGACAATCCTGTTAAAAATCAGGTGGGTGGATTTTAATGAGAGTGGCAATGAGGTAGTCTCAGAGCTTTTGTGCGGGAATGCAAAATACCTAGCTTGGCTGTTAAGCAAGATCTTTTGAAGACATATTGGAGGACTGGAGGCAGAGACACCATTTATGAGGTGTGTTAACTAGGCTACTAGCTAACTAGGTTAGCTGTTGTAACAAAGAGACCCCAAACTATAGGGCTTAAGTAATATGGAAGCAGTATTCTATATCTTGTTTGGTGTGACGCTTACATGGGGACATACAACTGTCAAAACTCAGTGAAGGGGACCCCTGAGATCTGTGCATTTTAGGGGTGTTAATTATGCCTCAGTTAAGAACAAATAGACATTCATTTCTCTTTTACTTAATAGTCCGAATGTGGGTGCATCAATCATTGTTCTGTTTTGTGACCAGTCAGCTTGGTTGTTCTAAACATGTAACTCCATCTCTGCTGCCTAATAAGGGGGACAGGGAGGAGTGGCTTGTCTTCAGGTGGAGGCGAACTTGGAATTGGACATTCCCCTTCTGCTCATATGCCACAGGTGCAAACCCAGTCACGAAGCGACATAAAGGAAATACACACCCAAGCTGAAAAGCCATGTGACCAGCTGAAACTCCTGAAGGTGGGACTCTATCCTAGTACAGAAAGAACAATGGGAGAATGATGCTGGAAAAAGTTGGAAGCCTCCACCACTTGGGGAAACCCTGATCCGTGACAGCCATGGCGCAGAAGGGCAGACTCCGGAGTCATTCAGGGACAGAACTGACCCAGTTGGGTCTCACTGTTTGGACATAGGGACAGAGTTAAAGATAATTACAATTGGTCATTGGTTTCAATTGGTTGGATCGGTAGGTCAGCAAACAGTGGAGCCATGATGGCAATGGGGAAACCAGGAGACCAGCCGGTGTGCTGGGGTGGGGCAGACGGAGGAGATGGCCAACGGAGACTTAGAGTCTCCATCCTTACGGTTGCTTAATAATAGAAGAGGCACTTCTCACTGCAGTGCAGGGCGTGGCTCGGCCTGAAACCAGGGAGCTTAATGATATTGTTTTTTCTTAAACAGGAGGTTGAGCATTCTGAAGGTAAAACAAAGCAGGAGCGGGTGGCCGAGTGTGGCGAGAATCTCTAGCCATCAGTGGTCCCCCACCACAGTTCTCTGCACCAGCTGCAAACATCTGCAGAGCATCTACTATGGGTGCATCGCCCGCCACCTTCTCTTTAGCACAATCCATCACATGCCCTTTTTGGGATCTGTGCTGCTCAGACCTCTGGCCACAGCCCGCTGCATGACCATTACTGAGTTGGATGCTGCATTTTAAAACACAGTGGCAGTACAACAGTTCAGGGATGCGTGTTTGACTCTTAGGCACTGGGGGCATTTGATGGCGGGGAGTGGCCAAGGGGCCCCACTCTTGCTCGAAGTGACCAGACGAAAAACACATGTCAAAAGTGTGTTGCTGTTCAGCCCTGTGCTGTTTAAATTGAGAGCAATGAGCTTTCTCACGGAGAAGATTAGAAACGCCTTAAAAGTGGGGCCCGCACATCCTGCTTCTTTGCTTTCCTTGCTACTCCTGACAGTGCTTAGGAAGATAGCTCTTTGTTAAATTAATAAGCATGTGGACTTAATTCAGTGTCAACAGCTTCCATGCTGACTCTTTAAGCACAGGGTGAAAACTAACCTCCTCAAATTCCCCATATTTACTCCCCACCAGATGCAGGTTCTTTTGATAAGTCAAGAGTTCATAAGGTTTACGGCAATGAGAGGAAAGGTAAGTAGCGTTCATCAAGGTGTGGGACCTCAGATAAGCCTTTTCACTTTTCTGGGCCTCCCCATCTGAAAACAGAAATAGGAGCTGGATGAGGTGTTAGCTAAGAACACTTTATAACATGAATATTCCACGATTCTTCTTAGATCAAGCTGCTTGTCATCTAGGCATTTTTCCAGACATTTGAGTTTGCAACTCCTCCACCACCTTTTTGAGGTAACAGCATTCCCTGTGCATGCTTCTTGCCCTTAGGTGAAAGCGGTTCCTCTGTTTCTGGTTTGGGTAGGAACATGAGCACAGATATGAAAGCAAATGATCCGGCACAGACACCCTTGTATTCATTCTCTATTGCTGCCTAATGAATTGGCATTAACTTAGTGGTTTACAGCAATACAAATTTATTATCTTAAAGTTTTTTGTAGGCCAAGTCCAGGACAGGTTAGCTGGACTCTTTGCCCAGTCTTATTGGCTGAAGTCAAGGTTTGGCTGGGATGGCCATCTCAGCTGAGGCTCGGCACACTTCTAAACCCATTCTGGCACAAGCAGAATTTAGAACTATGTGGTTGTAGGACTATGATCCCGGTCTTCCTGCTGGCTACAAGCTGGGGGTCACTCCCCTGTAGGGTGACCTCAGGTACTAGCCATGTGGTCCTTTCCCATCAACACAGCAGCTTGATTCTCCAAGGCAGGCAGGTGGGCAGCTTTTGATACTTCTTGTCTATTTAAAGTCTCACCTGATTAGGTCAGGCTCACCCAGAATAATCTTTCTTTTGATTACCTCAAAGTCAGCGATTAGGGACCTTGATTACATCTGCCAAGTCTTTTGCCATAAATCAGAGAGTGGTGTGACCCATCCAGCAGAGAATCATATTCAGGGAGGGCTGTGTACACAAGGTGGTGGAAATTTTTTATGGGGAGTATCTTAGAATCTGCTTGTCACGGCTCTTCAGGCACGGTTGCAATCTCAAATGCCTACAACGACAGGAGTGGCGACCCAGTGAAACTGCCAGAGTCTGTATGTAGAGAGTGGTGGGGTCTGTGGCAAAGTGAGGACAACATGCCTTCCCCTAATGACAGCAACCTGGGCTCCTACCACACTGATTGCCACGATGAGCCAAAAATCCTGATATTCATGTGAAAACTCCTGAGTTGTAGATTTGAACAGGCATTAAAAACAATGGTTTTACAATTTCAAAATGAAAAAAAAAAAATTAAAACCCACAGCGTGGGTCAGAGGTGACCTGTTGCCCACCAGGTGGTGGGCTCTATGGTAGAGACAATCAAATCTGGTTGAAGGGAACAACAAACTTGACCTTACCTAGGAGAAATCCAACTCTAAGGGTGAAATAGCTTCAGGAAGGATGTGATTGTGGCAGCCAGCCAGGGCCCTGGACGTGGCAATGCATCTTGGGCACCAGAAGCTGAATTTGGAAGTCGGACCCCTGAGGTGGCGTGGGGCCAGCGGAGGCGAGCAAGGAGACAGGCGTAGGCCCCCCTGGGAGCGCTGCACTAAAACAGTGTTTACCCTGAAAAAAAAAAAAAGACTTTTTTGGCCTCGTAATGCAGTTCCATGAGCAGCCTGGCACGTCACGTCACATTTGTAATGCAACACCTTCCATGGTTTGCTAGAAAATTGCTCCCCAAATTATACTTCTGTGAAGAGTACACAGTAATAAGGCACCACAAGGGCAGGGAAAAATTTATTGCAATTGGATACATTGAATAATGTAATGTTTCAACAATACCAAAAAGAATGTTGTATTATTAAATTACCCCAGCAGTTTTAAAAAGCAGCATTAAAATCACCATGAGCAGGCATTAAGACTGAGAATAACAAATATTGAGTTTTCCTCAGGGTTATGGTGGGGCAAAAGTCCTTCAATCCACTTAGACCTTCAGAGAACAGACAGGCGCTTACAGGGAAGGAGGACTGGAGTGAAATGAGCAGTCACTTTGGCTCCCATTCGATGCAGGAGTGGCAAAATTATAAAAGTTTAAACATCTCTTTAAGCAATCTGACAGGTAGGGTGAGGCGGGGGTGGGGGCCAAGCAATTATACAGAGAATGTGATCAGCGCAGGGGGCCCTTCGGGGTAATTCAGGCCCCCAAATGCCTACTTTTTCTGGAACTGCCGGGCTTTGAGGGTAAAATAGTCAGGGCTTTCAGTCCCCTTAATGACCGTCATTTCCTGTAGAGCTTACCGGTATCCAGGTGCGTTATGAATTATGTAAAGCGTAACTCGGGTGCTGTTTCTGAGCCTCACGTCGTCTCTCCCCCTAAACTCCCTCACTCTCACCCCAGATCTGTTCTAGATGACTCCCAATTCCTACCTGGTCCAGAGATGACTTTGCTGTCTTATAACTCAATCCACCTGCATCTGAGGCTTATTTAATGTATCAATTCCCCAGATTTGATGCCTTCTTGGTCTACTCACAGTTGAGACCTGAAAGAATTATCCTGATCAAGGCCCTTTGAGTTCAGGAAAAAGAAATCCAGCAAAACTAGTTCAAGACAAGAGGGAAGCTCAGTGGACAGAGAGAGGGAATTTCTTAGTCTCCAAGGGCAGGTTGCACCGCGGGGCCTCACATGGCCATGCAACCAGAACCGGGATGTCTGCAAAAACAGTTAACACGCTCCTCCCCTCACTGAGGGTCTGCTGGGGGCGCTGCACGAGCGGAGGGGGCCCTTGGTCTGTAACGAATGCTCAGGGTTTCTTGCTTCATCTCTGCGCCTCAGCTTCATTCTCTTCTCTCCACCAAGGGGGAAAACAGCCACCTCACTTGTAGGTCTGGGGGACTCATCAGCAGTAAGACCCAACAAGGATTGATGAGAGACCCTGAGTCCCTGAGTCCCACGTCCAAACTGGAGTGAGAGGAAGTTGGATTGAACCCACTCTAAGCCCAAGGGGAATCACTCCAATTTTTGTTTTCTTTCCTGCCAATCTCTTACTCATTAAACTTTGCATTGTTTCAACACTGTGACTGACCCAGAGTGGGTGGAATGGGGACAAGGTTGGGATGTGCCACCATCTGAAATGGAAGCCCCAAAGGCCTGCCATCGCATGGTTGAGATTAGCCTCTGCTGAAGAGAGGACTTGGAAGTGTGCTGCGGGTAAGCTAGGGAGTCTCTTGGATGCATTGTGGGGTCACAGTCTGAATGCCATTGATCTTAGGTAAACAGTAAGCGTGGAAATGGTACCACACTAATGGTAGAAATGAGCAGTTGCTCTGCTTGGGATATTTAAAAAAAATGAAGATAAGGAATGGGTTGAAGAGTTACCATTTGTCTCTGGCTCTGTCCAGGGCAACTTGACTGGCTTTAGGGGTTTCCTGGCCCATTTGGTGTGTGCCATTGATTAGGGCAGATGCTCCTTAGAGCTTGATGATGCCAACCATTAAAAATCTTACCATGCCCTGCCCTGTGACCTCGCCTTCAGTTAGTAATTTCATTTTTCAAAAATATTTTCCACTTAAAAAAATATCTAGTCAGCAGCTGTCAGCCAGTCTTATGAGTTTGATTAGTCTGAACCAATCATCCAGAACTTCAATGAACTCACGAAATTGAGCTCCTGAACCCTAAGATCTGAAGACCCTGGTGAACTTGTCAAGGCACCAACCAATGAGCTCCTACCTTGCTTGGATGACGCCAAAGAAGTCCTTACAGCCGAAGAGAAGCACAGTGAGAGTCCCCGTGACAGCTTAGAGGATCAGTAGTTCAGGGACCTCCTTTTCTCCAAATGTCTATCAGCAAGTTTGGTGGGGAAAATTCTCGGCCAGGTCACGGCATGTGGTAGTTGAAACTCTCAGAATCCTTCAAGTCACCCCGAGAAGGTGGCTACTGCGTGTGCCTATAATGATGGCAGGGACGGCCTGTGGCAGTCTGCCTTGGAAGGGTGGGACAAGCAGAAATCTGCCTTCTCGTGAATAGGCTGAACAGTTTGATTAGGGCTGACCACTGGGTTTTCTCTTCTCCTACTGCTCCTATCTGTAGATCTGTCTACTAGGGCTGCCACAGTAAAAGAGCATAGACTGGCTTGACCAGCAGAAATGTGTTTATTTTCTCATGGTTCTGAAGGCTGGGGTGTCCAAACCTAAGGTACAGTGGTTAATTCAGTTTCTGTTGAGGATTCTCTTCCTGCCTTGCAAACGACTGCCTTCTGTCTCTGTCCTCACAGGGCAGAAAGGGAAGGGGCACTCTGTGTCTCTTCTTTTAAGGGCAGTTCTCCCATCAAACCAGGGCTCCACCATCATGACCTAGTTCCTACCAAAAGGCCCATCTTTGAATCCATCACATTGTGGGTTAAGGTCTCAACATATGAATTTTGGAGGGACAAAACATTCAGTTCATAGCCATTCTTTTCCTTCTTTTCCTTATTATTGACCTTTCCTCAGGGTCAAGAGCACATTGCTGGCTCCCAGGACCTGTGGTAAAGTGCAGGGCTGAATAGTGCGAAATGTTGGCTCCATGTCTGTTCTGAAAGGAGGTGCTGAGAGAGAAGGGCAGCTCATGAAGTTTCCCTGGATGGAGCTGCTCCCTTAGGAATATGCCTACACAAGGTGTTAAAGCTCAAAGACCAAACCTAAGGTGGTACAAAGGAGATGTGTTGAGAGGTGACCCAGACCAATTTGTTCATGCACAACTCTTGGGCTCCTTTTTGGTAGATAATAGGTGATTTGAGGTGCATAAGGTTCTTAACATCCCACAACCTCACTACATTTATTAGCAACCAGCATAAAACCAATCATACAACCTTTCCTGAAAGCTAAATGACATCCTAGAAATTATACCCTTAAATGCTTCAACTGTCACCTTGGTTGATAGTTCATTTGAGGCAGATGTGACAATAACTTAGAAGTAGGGTGCTATTGTCTTTCTGGTTGGCATCAGACAACCAGACCCTCCAACTCAATGGATAGTCCCATGCCATTTAGAGAACGTGCTCTGGGTTCCATCTATAAGAATATCACTACAGATTTCACTGGACTTTTGTTCTCTTTGCACATAAGGGTGGGGAATGTCTCTAAAATATGTTGGTCAGTCAGTGTGCTCCTCTGGCTTTGGCACTCAAGCCTCTTTCTCTGATTGGATTTAATAGTCACCCTTGGGTTGATATTGTAGTTACATTCCCACTGCCCAATACTATTCCCTAACACCCAAACTAACCCAGCCAACTGTGCCAGACCTCCCTGCCCTGAAGTGAGGTCAAGAGGTAGCATTGGACAAATATCAAACAGGTATGGGAAGCAGAGTGACATGAACAGTAATGTGGACCTTGAATCCAGTTAGACTTGGGCTAAATTCTAGCCCTTTGCTACTTTCTGTGTGACTTTGGGCAAGATGCTTAACTTCTCCAAGCCTGTTTCCTCAATTGTCCAATTGTGTGAACATTAACTTCTACAAAATTTCTGACACGTAAAAACAGCACAATAAATGCCAGATACTATTACTGGTAACATTAGTGTTGCTGTAATCAATAGTTAAGCAAAATGCAGTGGTAGGGACCTTTTTTTTAGGGATCCTGGTTATCCTGGTAGCTCTTGGACTAAGTTCGTGCTGGGTTGTTAGTCTCTGTAAAAGAGGGTAGCAATGCCAGAGCAGACAGGCCATATTTTGGGAAGAAAAATGACATACTGGGAAAGTAGTCAGAAGGAATCCAAGAAGAATTAGAGGCAGAAACCCCACCTGAGAACTGGAACCCCAGGGTTCTGGGTCTCAGCACAGTGGAAACCCAGTGCTTATAGGGAGGGGACAGCAAAACCAGGCTCCGGTGGCAGGAAAGGTGACTCTGAACTGTAACAGGATTAGACAGGACTGTTCACCCCAGTAAGGATTTATCCTGAGGAATAGGAGTACAGAGGAGCTGGGGATGAATTCCAACCAGACTTGCTCAATATGCAAAGCTTGGAGGGTGGGTCAGAGTTGGTGTCTGGGATAAGAGGAACACATGGGATGAATTTCCCCAGGCCAGATCCTCAGCAGAGATCCTCAGTTCTTGTCCCCAAGAGAAAATTCTAGCTAAAACCCAAATTGCTTGTTTATTAGCAAATATGAATAATGTACAAATTAAACCACCTGCTCCTGTTGAATTAATTTAGGCTATACTGGGGCTGGGATGGAGTGGCTGATGGTTAGTTAACACAATCATGCAAATTAACACACGCCTGACTTCCAGGCAGATCCCTACTGTCCACAGCGGGGGCCCTAAGGGAAATCAGGCAACAGACCTTCAAGAAAGCAATAATCTCTGCTTTATCTGTTCTGACAGTTTTCAGCTATTTTCCATGGGAGTCTTTTGGGGAGAATATTCAGTACCTTTTTTTCTTAGCCCAACGATGCAGGAAGCAGAAACTAAAACATGGGAAAGAATAATGTAATAATTATTGTCTTGGGCCAGTGTCCCTCTGGCGACCTGATGATGTTATTTTGTGTATCTCACATTTCCATCAGCCCTTGGGACCTACCTCTCAGAGACTGGAATCTTTCTCTACTAGGTGGGTTATTTAAGTTTCTCAAGAAGACACTTACCTGGACCTCATTGGGTGAATGGGGCTGTATTTCTAAGACACAAATAAAAGGAGTAGAATAGGACATCTCTTTCTCTCTGGCCACAGATATTTAGGGTCTCAGCTCAGTTAGGACTAGAAAGTGGAGAGCCTGAGTCACTTGGGATGCAGCTTGAACCCACACACTGCATTCATATTTGCCAAGAGAGGTGTCTTATTAGGTCACCTTATCACCATCCAATACAGTACCTCTCTACGGGATTGAGTTTGTGCAAAGGAACCTCAGTGATGGCTGGCCATCCATTGGCTGGGGCACCAATGCTGGGTATAATCAGTTGTGGCCCACATAGCATGGTTGGCCCACTAAAAAAAAGTACAAAGCTGAGGACACAAGCATTCTTCAGAAGAGGGCTGAGGGCATGGCAGGTCTTTACTACATTAGAAACCCAGCTCTAGAATACTGCTGTGATTTTAAGTTTAAATTTTGGCTTGGATCCCTATCGAACTAGTTGTGAAAGTTTTTGAAATCTAGTTAAGGTTTCTGGTGCTTAGTTTCCCTATCTATAAAATGGGAGTACCAACCTAACCTTAAAAAGTCTAATGCGCATCAAGTGAGAAATTTGGCTATAAAAGCATTTTGTAATTCTAAAACGCCATGCAAATGTTTTGTTTCAAACTGTTGCTTTTATGATACTGCTCTTGCTCGGTATGCCAGAAACTTATTTAAAAATGCGATATTACAATGTTGCCAGAAAAAATAGAAGAAAAAAGATTAAGGTTAAAATTTCTATTATAGATAAAAGCTAGGATATACAGACAGCTAATTGGATAATATCAAACCCTTTTTAAATTAGATATTCAAATCTCCATTCAGTAGTTGACTACGGAGAAATTCCCCCAGGAATCCTATCAAACAAAGTATTAGCCTCGCAACTTCATTTTGTTTTAAAGTTTGCATCACATTCCCCATGGGTTGTTGCATGTTACATTGAACATATGGTAGGTTGCATTAATTAATTTTTGTTAAACACCTTGAGGAAGAGCAACTATATGAACAGCTGCTAAATCCATGTATTGTGTATGTGGATGACTCTACTCAATGTGTATAAACAAATACACGCTCTAATTTAGAGTTGACGTTTAAAAATTGGTAATGGATGTCACAGCACAATATCAGTGGAGGCAAGAGGATTTTTTAAACACTCTTCTGGAATGTGTGCCCTTTCTCATGGGCAATTTGTCTGTCCCTTCCTTTTTTTTTTTTTTTTTTTTTGTCTGTCCCTTCCTGATGTTCCATTTGTCCCACTGGCTCTGGGAGCAGCATCAGGGCCTGAAGTTTCCTATAGGCAAAGGCACAGAGCAATGATCCTCTGTGCAAACAGCTGCTTGGCTATGCTTGAGGTAAACACAGTGATGATGGGCAGTGTATCCTGAAAAAGGCTCCAGCTTGATTTGAAGAAATCTTGACAGTCTCTGTTGCATAGGCCTCTGGCTTGCTCAATGAAAAATCTGCGTGGTGGGTATAATTTGGTAGGGCTGCCCCAATGAAGTACCACAGACTGAGTGGTTTGGACAGCAGACATTTATTATCTCACAGTTCTGGAGGCCAGAAGTCTGAGATCAAGGTGTTGGCAGAGTTGGTTTCTTCTGAGGCCTCTCTCACTGGCTTGCAGATGGCTGTCTTCTCTCTGTGTCCTCACATTATCCTCCCTCTGTGCATGCCTGTGTCCTAATTTTCTTTTCTTATTAGGATACCAGTTGTAGTGGATTAGGGTTTGCCCTAGTGGCCTCATTTTAATTTACCTCTGTAAAGAGCCTATCTCCAAAAAACAGTGACATTCTGAAGTACTAGGGATTAAAACTTCAACATGAGAATTTAGGGGTGACATTATTCTCGCAAGAGTGGGGAAATTTGTTTTTGATTTAAGGCATCAATTCAGCTAAACCCTTCCCCCCATTCCTCCGTCCTGATTTGCCAAGTAGCAGCCTTTTCCAAGAGCTTCCATTTTTCATCCTCATTTCTTAACTTCCAAAACCAGTTCTGAGTTTTTCCTGAGTTTTTCCTGGTCTGATGGAAGAGAGCTTCTGTGATCTACAGGCCATAGAGGAGTCATGTATGACCCCCATTTATGCTGGTGCAAGAAGATCTGGGAAATGAGGACAGTTGTAGTAGAAGAGCAATTACTCCAGCCTGAAGTAAGCTCTCAGGCCCATGTCCTGGCTCCCAGGTCCCCAGAACTGAGTGGTTGAAAGTTGAAATGCTACCCAGTGAGTCCAATAAAACTTCCTGTGATGGTTGGGATGTTCTAGATCTCCTGTGTCCAGTACAGTTGCCACTCATCACATGTGGCTCTTAAGCATTTGAAACATGTCTAGTGCAACTGACAACTGAATTTTTAATTCTACCTAATTTTAGGTAATCTAAATTTCAATAGCCACATGGGGATAATTGCTGCCATACTGGACAGCACTGTCCTAGACGGAAGATAACAAAGAGCAGCTCTGGTATTTGTGAAATCCAGTAAGAGTGGGGCACCACAAACCACCCCCTTCCACACACATACTCTCCATACCCTCTGCTGTCGATTTGAACGGCCTTTGAAGAAAAAGTTATTGCAAAAGTTGGCTGCGGTATTCACTCCCTGCCACTAGTTTCAAGTTGGGGGCCCCATAAAAAGCTAGCTTGGTTTATTGCTTTGCATCCAAAAGTCTCCAAGAGACCGGATGAGTACAGATAGGAATGTTCCTTAGCCACAGTGGAAAAGTTTCTTACTAAGAAATATACCTCTCTGGAAATATTAACTTGGCAGAGGGGTTGGAAGTAATTTTGAGCCCATTGTGGCTTTCTTTGCAAATACTGTTCTTAACTTGGAGGGCTCCATCGGAGCAGGGCTTTGGTAAAAATAGGCAGTATCCATAATGCCTGTTAGTTTTTAGCAGGGGCTAGTAATATCCCACAGTGTCAGTGGGATAACATCTTTGGAAAACCAAGTCACTGTTGCTCACTTCGATCATGCCTCTGGCTCCGCAGAGCTCAGGTAAGTGCCAATTTGGAGACCTACCATTTTTATTTGTTATTTCACAGAGGTAAGCAGGGTGGGAGCTGCCCAAGACAATGAAGGTAGCCATTACCCTTCGTCGGGCTAAGTATATAATTTCCCCAGTGATCCTCTGAGTAATAACAAAAACTTATGTGAGGTACATGTAGTGTTATATTCCCTGGGGCTTAATATGGCTCTCAGTAAAATTGATTTTCTGAAATCTTGCAATATGCCTCATCAAACTAAATGAAACCTGCACTGGTTTTATAAGATGTGATTGGATTCTGTGTGATAAATTAACCCTCACCGTCAGAGAGGCTCTGGGTAATAGGCTGGTTCATTTTAGCCCCCCACAGATGCCATCCAGGATTTTAATTTTTCCACAGGTCCTTATTTAATTCCCTCTGGAATTGGAAGGCGCTTCCACCCAACAGCCTCTGTGGGCTTAGCTGGCATGGCTGAAAATCATTTCTCCCAAGATGACGATTTATCTCTGCCTCCACATAAAGGGAGCTTGGCTGTGGTGGACAGAGGGCCTTGCAGGGCAGAGAACAGAGGTGAGGCAGATGCAGGAATTCTAGGGCTTTAGGGAAAAGGATTCTGTAGGTGGTCAGAATTGGACTTCGAGAAGAAGATCACTTTTGCTCCTCTGTGACCCTCCCCGCAGCAGTGTCATTGGGTTATGTTAGGAGGTGTTAAAGATCCTGTCCTGATCTGCTTTTTAAACTGTGTGCGTGTGCGTGTGCGTGTGTGTGTGTGTGTGTGTGTGAGAGTGTATTTACAACACCTCTAGAGTGGCTGAAAATAGCTTTGCATTTCTGAGGGAAAATGACTGCCCATCTGAAACTGAGCCTTTCCTCTGTCAAATAAACAGAGTCGTACCTCAGCAATCCAAGAGGGACATGGTCTTTCCTTTGGAAGAGAAAAGTAAGTATGGTTGCACATTGATTCAACCTATCCCTAGGAGATGGGCTCCTAAGGAAAGCGCTTGAGAAAAATTACTCAGAGCAAATCCTAGGGGAGGAAGACAGTCTCTTCTGTGGGAGTAACTGAGATCCATTAGGCAGGGATACCTACATAAGCATTTCCAGAAGACCACTGTTTTTCATGACAATATTGAAATCCAACTAACATTATGCACCAAGTACCTGGGGAAATTGACAGCAAGATTGCTTATCAAGCAGAAGGATACTCTTGATGCAAACACTATATTGCTAAAAATCCAACTCTGTTTAGACCGACACTCTGAGGGGTGGAAGTAGCAAGGGTTTAAGCAAACCAAGTGCCAGATTCCCTCTCTAGACCCACCACAGCTCAGAGCATATTTATTCCTGGCCCCACTCCCTTCTCCTTTTTCCTAAGGCCCTGCCCAAGCTAATAAGTCTCAGGAAAAGCAAAGAACTGACAGTGTTCCCCAAGCAGACTGTGTAGTGTCTTGTTTAGCTGAAGGGTAATCATTTCAGGGAGGAGGACCAATGTGGGAGAAGAGAGATTTGGGATTTGTGAAAGATTTGGGGGAAGGGGATAAGAAAAATGTGAGGGATGTTTTCTGTTTGGGAGAAAAATGGAAGTCAATATTTCTCAACCCAAGAGACCAAATTACTTAGCCAATAGAACAGACTCCAGGGGGTAGTGAATAAAGTTGCCTGGGAATACAGAGAAGTAAGTTTAAGAGCAATTAGGTGTCACCGAGGAGAATTTTGCAGTGGCACGAAATAATGGGCCAATTTTCATTGTCGAAGATTAAAACAGTCATGATATAGGCTTTGTTCGTAGAAGTGTTTTTAGCTTTGTTATTCCAATGAATGTTTTCTTTGTTAAAATAATAAATAAAAAGATCCTGGCATACAATTGTCCTTGTCTGGCTCCTTTTTTATTTTTCCCCATTCTTATTTATTGCTATAACCTGGGTGTCAAGGTACACAATAAATGCTCTGTTTTTCACTGGGAGGCTTTCTGAAGCAAAAGGTGACCCTGGACAGGTTCAGGTGGAAGGCTGCGCCCAGCCAGCTAGGGTAGTTCTTCGGGGCTCTCATGATGGTCTCTCCATTCCCTTAGCATCTCCAAGTGGGCCATTCTCCCCCACACGTTACTGAGCAGTGACTATTTGCTGTTGGCTTTCTCTGACCTTGTCAAGACCTGGAACATGATCCTTGGCCCCTGAATGCCTTGTTAGGTTTGATGTAGTTCTAGACTCACTGGAACTCCCTCACCTTTCATTTCACCCTTGAAATGGAGAAAATAGAGGTAGTAAGCTTGGGTTAGCTAGGATCTGCCACTTGTTTATCTTTCTCCTCTGACCTCAGTATTCTAAATATACTGAGGTATATGGTGTACACGTGTGTGTATGTGTGTGTGTGTGTGTGTTTGTGTGTGTGTGAGAGAGAGGGAGAGGGAGAGGGAGACTGTAACTAAAACAGAAATGCTGTAACCATGGTATAACCTCTTTCTGTTTGTGAAGGGCACCTTCAAAGGGAGTCCTAGCCCTTTGATAGCATACTAAAATGTTCATTTTTAATTAGTTTCTACTTTCTTCATATTGCTGCAATTAATCCTGCTTCCTAACTTTCATCTCTATAAATAAAGGTATTTAACAGAATTGTAGGGTATTTATATCCTCTGTACCTTCTGTTCTATCTTGCAAAAGCACATTATTCCAGGAGATGCATGTGCTCTGACCTTATTCCAGAAGGTGCAGAAAGAAGCAAGTTTCCTACCGCTTATAGCTTAAGAGTTGAATCTCTAACTCCAAGATATTGGTGGGCCCAGATTTGGCCAATGGGGTTGTTTATTGGTCCATATGCTTCAGCATGAGCTTTTCCTAAAGGCCATGATGATCTCAGAGACACACTGAAGCAGGCCCAGTGTGGCTGGCCCAGCACTGGGATGAGGACCAAGGTGAGCACTTCACAGGCATTGTAGCTATGAGGCTCAAACAAAGGTTCTCAGCCACCCCCGCCCCCAGATCTGCAACTTTAGAACTAAGTCATCTTCAGAACTAAGTCTTCAAGGGAGACTTGCCAAGGTATTAGTGAATAAACAATTTGAATTCTACAGGCCCTATCCCTAAAGTTGATGTGTTTGTTGATTCCTGAAAATAGGATTTATGATAGTTTGGTCTTATTTTGGTTTCTAATCTGAGTCATATGGCCTACATTCCTCTGCTCAGGAGTGGGTGTGACTAAAATCTTGGGGGCTTGGGGAGGACCAGGGCAAAGACCCTGGCAATGTCAGCTCGTGGGCCACTGTCCTTGGTCCTGAACACAGAAGTCAAGGCATGTTGGGGCATGGTCACATTTCACTACCTGGAGATGGTTAATATTTCCTGCTCAGCCTTTTCTAGAAATTCTGAGTGAGGTCAAGGAAGAGGCAGAGAATGAGAGAGGACATCAAAGAGATACAAAGGGCTTAGTTTATAATGATAAAAAGAGATTTTATTTGGCAATTTGTTCAGGTTTTTCTTTTTAGTATCATCTTCAAGGGGAAAGTCAGTTTCTTCCCTGCTATTGAAGAAACATGGCTGTAGCTTATGCTTTACATTGTGGTTTATGTTGTATAATATCTGGCTGACTTCATGTAAATGTGACAGTTACAAATAGTTTTTCCTCTGGGATGTGGATGAGGGTGTCACATGCTGCCTCTCCCTGGGTGTCAGCCTGACACAACTAGAGTCGAGTAACTCCCTTACTGATGATGCTCTTTGCCATGATCATGAGAATGTTTATTGACCCCCCATCAAGTCCTAGCTTATAGTAACGATTCTCCTAAAAATTCAGCTGTGCTGTCTACCTCCTCTCAGATATGCACTCTGCTCTCCCCCTGCGTCCCTGCAAGCTTTCCCCCAAGCGCTCAGAGCATCTTTCATCTAACCACAATTCAACCCACAATCTCATGGCCTTGGAATGGGTTCAGTACGGAGGAGAGAAACCAAGAATAGCATTTGAAAGTCTCATGCCAAGGCTGACAACGTGAGCAGGCTTCTAAGGACTGTGTCTTTTCAGATGGAAACCAAAACTCAAGATGTTTTTAATTCCTTGGCAGCCTGTTTCCACCTTGACTTTTCCATGCAAGGAGGTGTAAGAAGTCTATTTACAACTATTGTATAATGTAAAGGCAAATTATTTTGTTGCTATGTTTATTCCTGGTTAATTGAGAAAATTATTCCATTTAGCCAAGAGTAAAACCTCTGAGATTTTTCTTCTCGTTTCTCTGCATGTCTGGGGAAACAGGCAGCAGTAAACAATCATGCCCTATTTTATTCCTAGTTAAATGAATTATCATAATAATAATTACCAGTAAAAACATCTGGTTTTTGGCACAGCTCAACACAGGGACTTCTCAGGGCAAGATTTGATCTTTCCCCTCAATTTTTAACCTGGCTTCCCAGTTCCTTAGGCTGACCTCCACAAGATTTGAGTGTGGGACCTTTGAAAGCTAGAGCTACTTTCAAATTTAGATGAGCTATCCCTTAAGAGACTTTGCTGCTGTTGTTATACACAATACCTTTTTGAATGTCTTTATTTCTAATTTAATTTTCTATGGAAATCATTTGCATGAAAACAGAGTTTTGTTCTTTACATCTGTTCCTGTTGTCTCTTCTCAGTGTGACCACCTGAACTGCTTGTCCAGCTGCTGTGGAATTCACCAGGATGCCACTGTGAGAGCAAGATACCTCCTGGGGTCCGATGCTCTGAACCTGGGGAAGGTTGATAATGCTCCTGTCAGATTTGAAATTTGTTTAACAGTTTATGGTTCCTAAAATATAAACAAAGTTGAGTCATCTAGGAAAAGCTTTACAGACAAAGAACAATTAAAGGACTCGAAGCATGGTCTGGGGACTACTTCATCACAACTACCTAGGATTGTTGTTAAAATACAAATTCTGGGGTCATCTCCCAAACCTACTGAGTCAGAATTTCTGGCACCTGTTTTTGTTACCCATCCCAGGTAATTCTAAAGTCAGGCTACAGTTGGAGAACCACTGAGTTAGAGTACAGGAATATTTCCTCAGGCAAATAACCTTAACCTCCTGTTTTGGGATCTGACATCTGGAAATCTGCCTCCAAATTCTGGGCACTAAAGAGATTTGCTTAATGTAATTGCTGCTGACATATGTCTGGCCACACAGATGTGTTCCTGGTGGTGAAAATTACAACTGGCTAGAGCATTGAAGCTGTCCCAGGACCCAATGTGTCAAAGAGGAAAACAAAGTTAGTATGAGCAATACAATGTGATGCAAGCAAAGTTCATGGACCAGGAATCAGAACACTTGGGTTCTGGATCTGACCATGTCATCAAATGCTTAACTTTGGCCACAGCAATGTTGTTCATCTGGGCCTCAGTTTCCAAATCTGTAAAATGAAAGGGTTAGAATAGATCTGTGGTTTTCTTTTTTTTTTTAAGATTTTATTTATTTATTCATGAGACACACACACACACACACACACAGAGAGAGAGAGAGAGAGAGAGAGAGAGGCAGAGACATAGGCAGAGGGAGAAGCAGGCTCCGTGCAGGGAGCCCGATGTGGGACTCTATCCCAGGACTCCAGGATCACGCACTGGACCGAAGGCAGACGCTCAACTGCTGAGACACCCAGGCATCCCAGATCCATGGTTTTCATACTGTTTTCCTCAGATTCCTAGGTCCCAGAAAAATCAAGAGGCAGGAAGGAGGCTGAGTGGATGAGGTTCAAGATTTGGCATGCCCACTTCAGCCAGAGAATCCCAGCTTTTATCTCTTTTATGTATCACGCTTTTGCAAAAAGGTTGTTTTTGAAAAGAGACTTCTGCTGCTTAAAAAGAAAAAAAAAAGGTAAAAGCAAACTATTCAACTAGATGATGTGTAAGATCCCTTCGAGCACTATGATTTTAAGATAATGTTTTAGTGGGTTCTAGTTGGTTTACCTAGGAAAATACATCTTCTTCTCTTTGAAACAGAGGATTATGAAAGACTACACCAACCACTTTGCATGTCAGATCCATCTTACAAAATGTTAATTTAACATTTGCAATTTAAAAATAAGTCAAGGATATAGAAGTTCTATTTCTCCCACAAGAATAGATATAAACTTTAGAATGTTTCTATCAAAGAGAAGTTTGGGCTTTTCCAACCCCAAGATATTTTATGAATAGTTAAAGATAATAGATGAATTCATAACACTACTAAGGTTTTCCTCAAAGGAAAACAGTAGGGGTTGATGAAGTCTGGAGTGTTTGAGCAGGTTGACAGTAATGGCTAATATTGGGTTTTGAAATATATGTGTATTTTAATTTTCTGTGTAGGCTGTATTCACATTAATAATGGACAATCCGGAGTTGATTATTCTTTGCAAATATCTGGTTCATACTGAGTTTCCCACCGAATCACTCAGACTGGAGAACAGAGCTGCAGCCAGCAGACAAGCAAGAGGGTTGTAATCAACCCCATCCATCCTCGGGTCAACTGAGAGACCCAGGCCACTAGTCTTTTCTTGCCCCACTTGTACCAATTGAAAAACAGGAGATTTGTAGCTGAGTAAACCCTCCTTCATGTTAGGGAGTTTTTTTTTTTTTTAAAGTTCATGGGTGTGTTAGTCTGCTAGGGCTGCCACAGGAAACTACCACAGACTGAGTGGCTTAAAGAAGAGAAATTTTCTTATAGTTCTGGAGACAAGAAGGCAGAGATCAAGGCATAGACAAGGTTGGTTTGTCCTTGGCTTGCAGATGGCTGTCCTGTCTCTGTGTGTGTGGATATGGTCATCTCTCTGTGTGCGTGTGGGTCTGATGTCTCTTTCTTTCTGTGTCCTAATCTCTTCTTCACATTGGATTAGGGCCCACTCTAATGACCTCATTTTAATTTAATTACTCTTTAAAGAACTTGTCTCCAAATACAGTTACATTCTGAGGTTCTGGGTGGTAGGAACCTTCAATATAGGAACTTTAGGAGAATACAATTCACACAATTCAGCCCATACCAGTGGATTAGTATGAGTAGAGAACTTTGCGTTGTACTGAGGAATTATGAATATTTTTATTACTGGTTTTTAAGATTTTTATTATTAGCTTGCTACTACTGAGGACCCATTTTGCCTTAGATGATCAATTTCCAATCAGGCCATCTGGAGTGCTGGTCTCCAGGTTTCTTGCACAGAACTGGCCGGTTCTGGCCCAAGCCTGGCATGAAGAGTGTGTCTGGATGTCCCTTCTGAAAGGAGTCGAGGCCATGAGAGTAGAGCAGACTTGACTTTCCAAGTTGCTGGTTTTATAAATTCTCCACGCAACTGAGCTCTTTTACTTCTGTCCATTCAGCATAAGGTGTTTAGTGATGAGATCATTTAGATTTTATCCTGAGGTGGGAGAACAAGCCATAACAATTTTTTTTGAAGATATCAAGTAAATAATAATGGCTTTGCCAGAATAAGGATCTTAACAGTGGGACAGTACATCTCATTTCGATTCATACGGGAAGGATAAAAATAGCCCAGCAACAATGGGAAATTACAAAAAGTACCTCTTGAGCCGTCACTAAAAGCCTAGTAGGGCTGGGAAGGGAAATAAATGCATATCGAGAGGCTATCTTCCGTTCTTATTTGCGATTGAATATCTTTTTCGGGTGGGCATCTACTGGAGCTTGATAAATACTTGGTGATTGATTAATAGAGAAAGATTAGCTGAATACAAGGCTGCAATCCCAGACTTTTTGCTTTTAATATTTAAAGAAGTCTGAGCTTAAACCTTCCTGTGTCATAATAGCTTAACTTTGGAGCAGGAAAGAGAAGATACCCCCTGCCATTCAGGAATGTCTATGGACTCGGAGTTAATGACAGTCATGGTGTGTCCATGTGTTCAGTCCTAGGAGGACTCAGACATGTGTCTGGAACAGTTTCAATGCTTACAAGCACCCTTTTCAATTCCAATTTTGGAATTATTTCCAAAATAATGTATGTATAAACTCTGACTATATTGTTAATTGGCCATTTTTCCTGAGCTGGGTCTGGGGGTTGGGAGGCAATGTTTCCAAAACCTTTTCATCCTCAAATGATATTTGTAGGGCACACTGGGATAACCAGGCATTTATATCAGGGTCTGTTCAGAAAATCAGAAACTTGGGACACCTGGGTGGCTCAGTGGTTGAGCGTCTGCCTTCGACTGAGGGCGTAATCCTGGGATCTGGGATCCAGTCCCACATCAAGCTCCCTGTATGGAGCCTGCTTTTTCCTCTGCCTATGTCTCTGTCTCTCATGAATAAATAAATACATCTTAAACAAAGAAAGAGAATCAGAAACTGCTCTAGTTATTGTAATAGAGAGAGTTGAATACAGGGAATTAGTTAAATAGGCACCAGAACTGAAAGGTGACCCATATAAGGCATTACCGTTGACCCCTCTAGGATGGGCACCAGAAGAGAGAAGCTGGGTACTCTCAGACCTGGAGCTTGGAAGAGGGTCCCAGACAGCAGGGACCAGTCCTCCGAGGCCTCCTGGTCATTGGCCTCTGGTAGCAGAGGAAGGGAGAAGAGAGCCCAGCATGCTGGAGATTTGCTTCCAGTAGGAGCAGTGCCTGGGTGCTGCTGGTCCTTCTCAGGGGGGCAGTAAAATACATTCTGGGATGGTGGATGGAAGCTGAAAACAAACTCACTGCTGCTGCAGAGTTGAGGAGCCAATGCGAGGTCACTGATGGCTGAACAGCCAGCAAACAGTCAGGAGCAGGTCCTCTTCCTCCTCTTGCTTTCCAGTCTCCTTCTCCTGCGCCTTGTAGTTAGAATCCTCCAGGGAGTCATCTGTAAAAGGAGAAACATATTTGCAGCTTCCCAGCCTCAACATCACAGAGCAGAGTACTGAGGGTAACTTTGGAGTCTGGAAGCAATAGCTTCATAGTTGGCACCCAGGACCATCCATCAGTGCAAGGGGTCTGACCCCATTGTCCCATGGAGGACGGGGAATCAAATCTCAGCCTACTTGTAACCTGATAGGTGTTAGACCAGTCAGGAAGTGCTGCTTTAGGGGCATAGGCATCAGCAAAAAGAGATGCACTAGTGTTGTGGGGAGAGGGTGCTGCATGGGGACAGAGGCAGGACCTAGTGAATGAGATAAGAGGAAGGTCAGCGGGCTGATGCGAGTATGGAAAGAAGCCAGTGTTCTAACTAACGTGGGCTCTGCAGATTGACTGCCAGAACTAAAGGCAGGTTTCAGCCCTCAGAGCTACTCTGACCCGGGGCAAGCTACTTAACCTTCCTGAGCTTCATGGTGCTGCTGTGAGGATTAAATGAGATAATCCGGGTAAAGTGCTTAGCCCAGAGTTTGTCACAGGGTGAGCATTCAATAAGTGTTAGTCCCTATTATCAGAAAATTTGTGGAACTCATTCATCCGCTTTCTCTGTGATGGTGATTACTGTGCATGCACATGATGACTCACTTTCTCATCCTGACAGGTCTGTGCTACCTAAATTCCACGTTGGATAAAACTTGATCTTTACTGGTTAGGTAGATGATTCATCCACCCTTGCAAATCTGGTAGGGAGAATGGGTCCACACAGGGTTGTTTCATCCGGGAGGACTGTCTCTTAATCTAACTGACAGTGTGGTTCTAGCACGTGGGATCAAGTTAGCTCCCCTGTTATCTGGGAGCTTAATTTTATGTATGATTGGAATTAGTCCCTTATTTATAAATAGCGATGTTAGGGCAGACATTACTCAATTCCTTGTTACTGTTCTTGGTGACTGTGGGCATCTAACCAATACCTGATTATATAAGGGCTGGCTCTATGGTTTGTCTTGGGAGGCACCAGTTCCCAAGGCCATGTGGTGTTATTAAGGCACTGCAAGGCTGGGCATCTGCCCATGGGACTGGCATGGCAAACCATCAGATGGCAAGCAAATCATCAAAATGAATCTCATGATCTTGGCCCTATGTCTTGTTCCGTTGTTCCATATCCAGCTGCCATCCTTGGACTTTGAACCCTTGGTCTGAACTGTTGGTCCCTCCTTAATGTTACATGCTTCCTTGAACCAAATTTGACTCTCTTATCCCTGACCTGGGCTGTTCTGGATTTTGGAACTGTGCAGTAGCTCTGCCTGGCTCAATTAAAATGTGTGTTGGCAGGGGAGGTACCTAGAAGGAGATAGAAGATCTTTGTCAATTTGACGATACCTAACATCTCACCATCAAAGACACATTGCTTTAGTCCAATACAGAGCTTGAGATGGTAATGGTTTTCACATGAAGGTAGGGTTTCATAATAAAATCTTTGGGGAAACAGCTAAACAGGTTTCCTTACCCCACATCATCTCTGAGCTGCTGAGGTACTGGTGTTAGTTGGTGAATCTCCAAGGTATAAGTATTAGGGGTTCCCTACTACTATGTAATCATCAACTCATTTTTGAAGGAGTAGCATTTGGGACTGGAAGATGTGGTTAGACACTGACCTTTCCTTATGATCTTTCTCTTCTTGGTGTCTTCTTTCTCGATAAAAGTACTTCTGGAAGGAAATATATATCAGGTCTCTGTCACCTTAGTGAGACTTAGTTCTGTGAGTTTCCAAGCACTTTGGATTTTCCTTGCACAAAGACTCTCACAGCTGTCTCTTCCCAACTGTCACGATCCCAAAAATGCCGAGGTGTAAGGAAACCAGAGATAAGGGAACAAGCCAGACCACTTGGAAGTGGTGTGGTTTGGTGTGGCATGTGTGTAAAGGAGGTGGGTTGGGAGGGACTGATGTGGGAGATGGAGTTCCTGAAACACATCTTCTCACCAACTTTCCTCTTTATTCCTTACTTTATTTCCTTAATGACCTAAATTTTAACTTTTGTGTCCCTCTCGTTGCATCCTTTGGCTCATCCACTGTGATGCAGATGGCTTTCTCTGCCTTTCTACCTGGTCTTCCTTTCCTCATCTCTCCCTTTCTCAGGTCAGTCTGGATAGTCATTGATCTGGTTCAGATTAAATCATGGAATATTTGTGATGCAGGGGGTCCTTGTGCTGACTCACAGCTGCTTCATTACTCTGGAGAAAGAGCGAGAGGTTAAATGCCATGTTCATGGCTCCTGATTCCAAGGTCAGTGCTCCTTCCTGCACTATGCTGCCCTCAAGATTGTAGTAATCATGACTTTTTATTCCATATTTTTGATGCTTTGACATCTTGGGGAGCTTGCAGATGCAGAAAGACTGCCCCTCTCAGAGCTAGCTAATACCTAGAGAGAGTAAACAACTCATCTAGCCTCCAGTTGTGATTTTCACATGCAAACCAACCAATCTGGGGCCCACATCCCCATACACCTCCTATATCAGGTTCTCACACTCCATGTCACTATCTGCATGTTCTCGTACCCCAGAGCCAGGTACTGATATCGGAGAGCTTGGTTCTTTGTCACAGAGTCGAAGAGTGTATCTCACAGACAAAGGAGAGTGAGTAAAGGGATAGAAGTTTATTAAGTGAGGATACAGAGAAAGCCCTCAGAAGTGAGAGGGGTCTTGACAGGGTTGCCACAGAGGGCTTGTAGGGTTGGTCCTTTATTGAAAATCAACCAGGGAACCTAAATCCTTTTAACATATCTACTGATATCACCACTGAGGAAGGACTAGTGATGACATCTTTAGTGGCTTACTTCTTTGCGGTCTGGTTATTCTTTGTTGGTCACAGATGATTGTCGTAAAAAAAGACACCTTCTCCGCCCACACCTAGGGCAGAGTGGTCTGGCTTGTTCCCTTATCTCTGGTTTCCTTACACCTCGGCATTTTTGGGATCGTGAGCCTGATTCCGTGGCCCCCTACCTATCTCTCCCTAGCTACCCCTGTTTGTCCCTAATTTAGTCCCAGGTAACTAGGGACAGCCTCTATGCCCCAGAGCCTACTGAAATTATCCAAACTTGCCAATCTTAAACCTGTTTACCCTGCCTTGCCCATTCTTCACCATGGAAACCATAATAAAGGCTCTTGCCAGCCTTTCCCACCCTCTTCCCTGTGACCCTGGTGCGTCCTCATCTGATGCCCCTCCCTGGATGGCACAGCATTTGCCCTCCTCCTGGGGTCTGTGAGTATAACAAACTATCTTTTCAATGACAGTTGTTTATTGATCTGTACTATACCTGAATAATAATAAAACCTATATTTTTAAATAGGGCTCGGTCCTAGGAAACTGCCTAGATTTTTGGAAGGACACAGAGCCCTCCAGGGTTTGGGCAGATGGAGGTCATGAAGAAGGATCTCCTGGTGGCAGAAAGTTGTGTGGGGGGAGCCTGCACTTTTCTATTCTTGGAGACTGACTCCCCAAGGAAGGCCCTGTCATCATCGCTCCCAGCCCCGAAGGATTTCTCTTTCTTGGGTCCAACACTGACAAAGCCACAATCCTTTTCCCTTGTTCCCTTTCACACAAGCCAGACAAGCCAGATTTTCAAAGGGAAATTGACTTCAAAAATAAGGGAAATCAAAAGGAAGATACACCAAGAAACAAACAAACGCCACCAATGCTCACATATGCATGAACAAAAACCAAGAAATCAGGCAAAATAAAGTAAAATGAAGGGAAGAAAAAGCAGAAAACCTAAGAACGGGCAGCTTCAAAGCTCTGGGCTGCAGCCACCCTGGCTATGATCCAGTCGGATCCTCTTAGTCTGTGGTGCGATGAGCTGTTTCTTGGTGACAGTGAGCCTCCCCTTCCACAAATGCCCCATGCTCCAGCCCTCCCCCCACAACCCTGTTACATTATTGATCTAAAAAACAGCCTCATTATGGGGTCCATTTGGCAGTAACTTCTCCCTCTTTGGATACCGTCCAAGACAAACCATTGCTACACTCAAATATTTCTCTGGAATATAACTATTCCATCCAGTTTGCACCCTGCCTTAGCTCTCAGGCCATACCCCTCCCTCCGGTGCCCAGAACCCCAGTACCCACCAAACTCCATCTGCCTCCTGCTGCCCCTCCCCACCCACCAGCTCACTCTGGCAATTTAGCTTTGCTGCTTTGTGGGTCTTCTCTTCCTGTTCACTTGGCCATGACAACCCAGTTCTTGCTTGTCTGAATCTGTCCTGTGATCTTAATACTCCAGAAGACCTTGCCATAAAAAAATTGTCCCCAAACTGCAGTCTAGGCTTTTGGAACACTGTTGAATAGAGCCCTGAACTCCTGATTATCGAAGGGACATTGTACAGAAACCATGTTATTGGGGCACCTGGGTGGTTCAGTGGTTGAGCATCTGCCTTTGGCTCAGGTCATGATCCTGCGGTCCTGGGATCGAGTTCTGCGTCGAGCTCCCTGCGTGGAGCCTACTTCTCCCTCTGCCTATGTCTCTGCCTCTCTCTGTGTCTTTCATGAATAAATAAATAAAATCTAAAAAAAAAAAAAAGAAAAAGAAACCATGTTATTAGAAGCTGTTTGCTAAGTCCCTTGTATATAGTAAACAAACACTATCACTCCCACTACAAACAAAACAAAACAAAACAAAACAAAACGACAACAACAAAAAAAACCTTGCTAAATTAGCAAGGTAGGAAGGGTAGACGCAAAGGCAACCAAGAAGGCTCATTCCTTCTACTGAAAAAATATTTATGAAATGCCAATAATGTGTTGGGCACCATGAGTTCTAGGCACTGGGGATATATTGGTAGATAAAATAGACAGAAATCTTGGTCCTCATGGGTCTTATATTCTAATGGAGGGGAGAGAGAGACACTAAACTTAATAAAGAGGCAAATTAATTAGAAGGTTGTAAGTGCTAATGAAAATCAGGGAAGCGGGAGCACACCAAAGGAGAAGGGCTGGCTAGAATCCTAAAAAGGCTGGTCAGTTAAAGGCCTTACTGAGAAGGTGTCATCTGAACAAAGGATATTGGGGAAAGTGTTTTAGGAAGACAGCACTAGAGCAGCCAGTGCAAAGACCCTGAGGCATTCCAGCAATTAAAATTAATTCATTGAAGCCAGTGTGGTTGCAGCAGAGTGCAGGAAGGGAGAGCACTCAGGAAGAGAAGGGTGGGGGATCCGGGGTCATGGATGTGTTATCCAGTAAGACCTTTGGCTTTCGCTGAGCAAGAGAGGGCACCAAAGCCAAGTTTGGAGCAGAATACTCTGACTTACAGTGCAAAAGAAATACACTTAAAAAAAAGATTTTATTTTTTAAAGATTTTATTTGACAGAGAGAGAGAGAGAGAGAGAGAGCGAGCACGGGAGGCAGGGTGGCAGGGAGATGGAGAGGTTTCAAAAAAGCAGGTTCCTCACCTAGTGAAAGCCTGACCCAGGTGATGCCAGGTCTCTGGGATCATGACCTGAGCCGAAGGCAGATGCTTAACTCACTGAGCCACCATGGAGCCCCTAAAAAGATTTTACTTTTTAAAGCAATCTCTACACCCAGTGTGGAGCTCAAATTCACAACCCCAAGATCAAGAGGCACGTGCTCCACTGACTGAGCCAGGCAGGGGCCCCGAAAGAAGTACATTTGTAATTTTTTGAACACTTAGGCGGTGCCAGGAATTGTGCTAAACACCGTACATGCACTATATCTTCAAATCTTTGCAGCAGCTTTTGGGGAAAGCTTCTGTTATTATAATCTAAACTTCAGGAAGTGGGGAAACTGACTCAGAGATCTAGGACACATGTCCTATAGCAGCTGATAAATCAAGGCGGCTGGAGTTGAACCCCAGTCTTTCTGGTTCTGAAGCTAGAACTTGAACCACTTGCTTGTGCCTTGGGACTTGTCACTAATGGAACCCTTTTCGCAAGCTTTTGCCTGCGCAGCCTGGGCCTGAAGTGACAATGGGTCCCAACCTCAGTTTTCTTATTGCATGAAGGACATTTTGCCTCCCAAGCCCATGACCACCCCGTGCCCCCTGGCTGAATTTAGGTCCTTCTCCTTCACACATGAAGCACTGTAGTTCAAAGTTCATACTCAAAGCTCCAATGGGTGCACCGTGAAGGTGCCGAGGCCAAGCATATGAACACGGCTTAGTAACTTAGTAATTACCTCCTCAAACCTATGGCCCCTGGGGCATACATATGACTCCCCTCCCCTACTACTATTCCCGCCTGACCCTCGTGAGGCCTGGGTATCATGCAGCTCACAGGGAACCTTCCTTGGCATCCAAGAGAGAACAACCGATCCATCATTCTCTGGGTGCCCCTCAGTTTCCAATAGCATCCAGCGTCCATGTCCAAGTGGCTTAACCTGGTCAGAATCTAAAACACGGTCTACTGAGCAACATCTGGCCCATATAAGCCATTTGAGTGTGCATGTGAGGTGTGTACGCAAGGGATAGAGTTCCTAAGAAGGAATGGCAGTTCTGCTGGGGAAGGTGTGGTGAGGGACTGTCGAAAGAGCTGGGACGAGGGGCACCTGGGTGGCTCAGTTGGTTAAGCATCTGTCTTCTGCTCAGGTCATGATCCCAGGATCCCTTGAGGTCCTGGAATGGAGTTTGGCATCTGCATTGGGCTCCCTGCTCAGCAGTGGGGGCTGCTTCTCCCTCTGCCACACCCCCCCCCCGCCCCTTGCTCCCGCTCCTTCTCTCTCTCACGCGCTCTCTCTCTGAAATAAATAAATAAAATCTTAAAAAAAAATAAAATAAAAGAGCTGAGATGAGAACCCAAAGGGCTTCATTTCTCAGCCTCCTCTGGTGAGGTGCCCTACGACCCAAGACTTTTAAACAGCCAGAAGAGCAAAAAACTCTAAAACATAGTTAGTATTTTAAGTGCATATGCACCTGTGATGTTGTGATTTTGAAATAAGAAATTTTTCTTTGGTTTTGTCCCTGTTCCTGGCACTGAGTTCTTAAAACCATTGGAATTTCTTAAGTGGTGACAGTGATCTTTTGTTCTGTGAATGAGGTGACTTTTGGCAACCTAAGATAACCTAAGAGGGAGGTGGCGGTTGCCAGGGGAACCAACCATGTGATTACTGGTTTGGAGCTTTCAGTTCTACCCCAGATCTCTGGAGTGGGACGAGGGGCTGGAAGTTGAATCAATTGCCAATGGCCAATGAGTTATGAGTCAGTCTTGTCTATGTAATGAAGCCTCCACAAAACCCCTGAAGGATATTTAATTATACTTCAATAATAATAATATAAAAAAGCTCCAAGGACAGACTCAGAGAGCTTCTGGGTTGATGTGGGGAGAGTGGTGTGCTTGGAGGAGGAAAGCCCCGCCCTTTCCCCCTCATACGTCTCCCTCTGCATCTCTTTATCTGGCTGTTCCTGAGTTATTTCCTATAATAAACCAGCAATCTAGTAAGTAAAATATTTTTCTGGGTTCTGTAAGTCACTCTAGCAAGTTAATTGAACCCAAGGAAGAGGTCGTTGGAATCTCCAATCTGTATAGCAGATTGGTCAGAAGCACAGGTGACAACTGGGATGTGTGATCGTGTCTGATATGGTGGGGAAGCAGTCTGAGCTCTTGACCTGTGAGATCTGATGCTATCTATGGGTAGATAGTGTCAGGATTGAATTGAATTGTAGGACATCCAGGTGGTGTTGGAGAATTGCTTCTTGTGTTACACACACACACACACACACACACACACAGGAATCGAATGCAGAATTATAGCACTTCATTGGGGTGGGAGATAGTGGGAATGGGGAAAGGGCAGGAGAAATGCTGATTTGAGCTCTATCAGGCTCACGTAAGACTCTTCCCTAGGCCATTCAAACAAGAGGAAGTGGGCTTCTCTGGGGAGAGACAAACAAGATTCTCTTCTAGAAAAGTGAGTCTGAAGGAGAGGGCAGCCATTTACCCAGGCCACTGCAGGAAAGCCCACTCTTGCACTGCAGAGGAGCAGCAGGATGCATCTGCAGAAGTTCTGTGCAACATGTGACCTTGACTTTCACCCAGACTTCATTCCAAGTGCACTCTCTCACCTTGAGAGGCGGGGAAAATGCCTCAGGCTTCAGTGACAAAGCATCTGGTAACAGAACAAATACCCAGCTTGTGTGGGGTGCTGCCCCTGTGGAGCCACTGGCTCTTAACAGGCCAAGCTGGAATGTTGTCATGTCTGGCCAGGGCGTGGGCACCTTCTGTCTACACTGACACAATTCTTGTGTCTACCCTACCCTGAGGAATGGAGCAAACACCGACCCAGTGATGATTGCATATGCAGCTCTGTCTTTCAGAGGCAGACAATCATGAAGGCTTCAGAGTTTTCAGTGAGGCTGGGAAAAGGTGGGTTCCTGGAGCCAAAGGAAGGAAAGGAACAGCAGCTGATGTCTGGGGAGGAGTAAGTGGTATGGTGACAGTGACCGCAGACATTGCCACCTGCATGAACCCACAAATCACTGGGCTGAAAATGAGTCAGAACCCCATTGGAGCAGTTCCTTCAGAATAGATGATTCTTAAGCCATTCATTTCTTTATTCAGCAATTTCATTAATTTACTTAATTTTGCATGATGATTGTCTTGGTACTAGGAACAGAGACAAATACGGTACCTGGTTTGTCTTCAAGGGGTTTGCAGTTTACAGCAGCACTGTTCAGTGCACCTTTCTGAGGTGCTGGAGATGTTCTATAATCCTGCACTACTTACATGTGGCTATGGAACGCTTGATATGTGGCTAGTGCAACTGAGGCACTGAATTTTACAACTTATTTAATTTTAATTCATTCAAATTTAAATTTCACTGAGCCTAGAAGAATAAGATGAAATAACCAAGTCAAGTGAGCCTTGAAGAATAAGATTAAATATAATCACTTTACAGGAGCATGGTTTAGCCAAGTTCTGCCGGGAGGTGAGGGGGTTTCCACACTTCTCTGGTACAAGTGAAGTTTTTCATGTTACCAGGACTTAGAGAAATGACTGCTGTTCCCAAGCCATTCTTCCTCTTGCTCTCATTTTTCCCCCTCTAAAGATATAGAGGGAGGTCTGTGGAACCAGCAACGAAACACCTCCTTCGTTTCTTGCTCTGTGTAGTCTCCATCCACCCACCCATTCAACCACCTGTCCACCTATTCAACCCTCTTCTTTTTTTTTTTTAAAGATTTTATTTATTTATTCATGATAGAGAGAGAGACAGAGGCAGAGACATAGGCAGAGGGAGAAGCAGGCTCCATGCAAGGAGCCCGACACGGGACTCGATCCGGGACCCCAGGATCATGCCCTGGGCCAAAGGCAGGCGCGCCAAACCGCTGGGCCACCCAGGGATCCCTCAACCCTCTTCCGATTCAGCTTCCTTCTCTTGGGAGAGCCGAGATGGAGGAACGTGCACACGCGAGAGGCAGTGTACAGAATAAGCACGAGATGTGAGACCCATGTACACATACCGTTTCAGAGACAATATCTTCAGGAGGTCCCTAGGAAGTGACATCTCTGCTCCCAAAAGGCAACAGTCGCTGCTAATGGTTCTGATGAGGCCATCTAGATGCATCTCAGTTACAATGATTACTGGACATATTTTTCAAGAGTCAAGCAGGTTGGAGTCAAGGTAAACCATTTGCAATGACAATGACAGTAACAGTAACAACACCAGAGGTGGATGTCTGCCGCAAGAACACTCTTATCATTTTTGTCCTGAACACCCCCAGTTCCTACCTTGAAGATGACTCTGCTCCCTCACCAGCCAGGGGCTGAGCTGTCTCTGTTGGCCAGGCCTGGGGCTCATCAGCATCCTCTCTGGGGAAACCAGCCAAAGAAATGGTCCTGTTCTTGCTTCAACTGGAGCATCCCATGAGCCCCATCATGCCTTGAGTTGGCAGTTGAGGGACTTCCCATCCATTTAGTGAGACATCTGAGAGAGAAAAGGAGTCTAGAAAGGTCAGCTACATAACGTAAGACGTGTGCACCCATTTACCTGTGCTCGCGCACACAGGGCTACCTACTGTGAGCTTCTCTCTACTGTTGCTTTTTCTCTCCATTCACTAAATTTTGCTGAGAAAATGTGGATGACTGAGAAAGAAGAGTTAAGTGGTCTGATGTTGGGGATAGAGTGTGAGGGATGCTATTATGCCAACAAAATGTTGAGAGTCTTCTAATTTTTAGCCAATTGTTTAAAAGCCGACAGACGGTAATGCTTATGAGATGTATAATTCAAGGCAAATCTGTCCAGATAGAGAGGATAAAGCATCTTTAACTTGGCTAACAAATGGTGAGCGGCATTCAGATAAATAAAACCGACAAAACCCAAGACACATAATTGCAACATTGGAGAGATGAAAAACAATCGTGTTTTTTTTTTTTTTTTAAGAAGTATATGTACCTGATTAAGGAGTTGGGATCTTCCTATCCTTCACTGCTGCTGAGTTATGTTATCAGTCACGTGAAGGCACGATGTATCCCTAAATCTTAAATATTTGACATTTGTCTTCTCTCCCCAAGGTCATGCTGCGTCGCCAGGTTTTCAGTGCTCCCAACTTTTTGTTTTGTGCCAAATAACATGATCTTTGTTTCATTAATATTTAAGAGTAATTTAGATTGTGCCAGATGATCTTAAAGCTCATTTAAATCAGCTTGAAGATAATATTAAGCTTTCTCCCAGCATAATCTACTACCATAAATGATAGTGTCATCTGCATATAAATGACGGGCTAAATATGATAATGAATAGCAAAGATTACCAATATAGAATGACAACTGCTTTTGATTTCAGATAAATCTTTCAAGGATCCATTATTCTGTTTTCAGAGTTAAAGATGCATTGTTTTGTCCAAATCGTCTAAGGAAAACATAAAAGGTTTTCGTGAAATGAATCTTTTATTGTGTTAGAAAGGGAGGGGGGGGGAAATGTCCACAAATTACACACATATTGTTTTGCAAATACAATAATTAGAGTTTGCACAGATCATTACTTTATTGGATTGAGGAACTGTCTCTTGGCAATTGTTGCATTTTCTCCATTTTTTTTTTCCTCTTCCTTCTCCTTCTTTGGATAATGATGAACACTTTTAAATACTGTTTTACTTGAGACTGGCTTGAACCCTTAAATTACCATAAACCTAGGGGATTTTTGCCATGCTGCCTTCTAGGGGACATCTTTGCACACTCTAAAAACATTTGATTTTAATAAATCACATCTTCCTTTTTTAAATTATCCTAGAACTTAACTGCTATCAGTTATTTGAATAAGATACAAGTTTTGGATAACTGTGCATCAAATATGATTTGTAAGAACTGAAGTAAGGATGTATATTTCTGTCCTAAGAGATTATTTTTGAAGTCAAAGGGAAAAACATAATGAGGAGAAATGAAGAAATAGACAACAGGAACAGCCAATGCCTGTAAACACGTATTGCCCTTTGTGTTGGTGAAGACGGAGGCCACTGGCGGACGGTGCAGTCATAGTTCACTTTCTTCATGGGTGCTGGGCAGTGTTAGGCAAAATAATGGTTCTTTCTTTCCTCCCCACTCTCTTGTCTTCCTTTTATCCAAGTATCCTCATTTGGCTTCCCTGAAACACAGAGGTCTCTCTAACCCCATACAGGAGTTTTACAGGGTGCTCTTGGAGTTTCAAAGCTCTGATAAAGAAGGTGGAGTTTGGTTTTGGGCTGGGAAGGAATGGTTTTCCCACTTTTCAGATTCAGTAGAGCTGGTCACTGTTGTGGGTCCAGGGAACATGTCAAAAAGCTTCTGGTGAGTAACTGCACGTGTGTCTGGAATCTCCTCCCACGGCCTCTGGGACTCAAAGATCCTCTGTGTTTGTCAATTGAATGAGTGATTGGGAATATCATAGTTAGAGGAAGTCTGCTACGGTCGGTAAGGGCTGCTCATCCACACTGCTGGATATGTTCAGGCAAGCAAACAGCCCTCTTTTTAGGCCCTCCAGCTTTGCCTGCACTTGATGAACTGCTTCCTTGACTTATCAGTCCCGGAGAAGAAGGAGCTTAAGATGAAGGAAAACCCGGGAGGCAGAGGTGCCTGAGAGGTTGGGAGGCAACAGGTTATAAGAAGACTCTAGGTGTGATGGGGAGATCCGGGGTGGAAGTCAAGCCAAACTATTGTATATGAGTCACCCTGTCCTGTGTCTTCATACGTTGATCTGGACTGTGCTTTATATCTGGAATGTTCTTTAACCAATTTTTACTTTTCTTCCTTCAAGATTCCCAAATGTAACCTCCTCTTTGAAGTTTTCTCATTTTTTGGACAATGTTAAAGTTTCTTTTTTTGCTTCCATAGTATTTTGTATATAACTTCATTGTATATTTGTATATTTTGTATATAACTTCATCAGTCCTGGATATTTATCTCAGCTTCTGTCTTCTCCATTAGACTATGCACTCTAAAGGGTGAGTTTTATTTGTCTAATGCCTAGTGCAGTGCCTGGCACATAGTAGACATTTTACAGGGGTCTGCTGCTGAATGAGGATGATGGCACAGAGCATTGAGAAGGAGCAATGGAAAGAGTTTTGGGAAGGCCACTCTGTACAATTGTGTAGGTTGTGTACTGTACATCTGTATGCATGACTCATATTTCTGGATCCCTGACAGCTGGGTGGAGAGGTGGGGAACTTAGAGCTTAGGAAATAGATTATCTTAGAGCCTTTTATGTCCCTTTTCACCTGGTCCACAGGGCTTTAAAATGATGTAAGTTCTTAAGTATAACATGTTTTCCAGACCAGAGGACTTCCCTATTTCCCCTCGAATCTTCCCATCTGTGAGTAATGTCTCAGTTTCCATCAATAGATACTGCACTCTTTTATTTCTCCAATAAGTAAACAGTAGTGTTTTGGTGTCTTTTAATTTGAGAGTCATATTGAGACCAGATCGTCTCCTGTTGGGATCATTTGGAGAAACTGAAATATAGGAAATCATATGCCCAGTGGAGTGGGATGGAGGTAGAAAAATTGCAGAGAGGAGCTGCCACACAGCTAAAAGCTGTGTTTGGGTAGAAAGTAACATACACAGGAGAACCAAAGGGATGGCCAAGTTTTAACCACAAAGGGAGGGAGGCTGAAGTTACAGGTGGGGACGGGAGGGCCGGGCTTTGGGATGGTGATGTAATTGACAGAACAGTGGCTCTGCCCTTTGAGAACCTTTTTTATTTGTTCCATGGTCAGGCCGCTAAGCTAATTTTCTCATAGTTCACACTGCTCTCTCTGAGATTGGCTTATCCTATTAACAATGATCAGAGCAACACGTCACCTTAAGACCTTTTGCCATCTTTAATGAAGGCTGTTGGAAAAGCTCCCATTTTGGAGAAGGTGGTCAGAGGGACAACAGTGACACCAGCTCTGGTCTTCCCATGTGGCACTTTCAGAGTGACACTTGCTGATCTTCTCTGGGCATCCAATGTCCCCCAAGTGTGACTGCTCTCCTAGAACCCAGGAGTCCTTTGACAGTGAAGCAGGTGCAGGGAGATCAAATTTCTTCCATGCAGGGAGGATGCATTCTTGGTGGCTCTGCCCAAAGCCAGAGCTTCCCCACCTGAACATAGGGACTCCTAGAGATGGATTAAAAACTCCATCTCACCAGGCAGAGAGTCAGTGGTAAAAAATTCTCCTTCTGAAAGGATCTGGACAGAGGGTGGGACCTGGGCATGTGGACAATGGCAAGAGCTGGTGAGGAGGCTCAGTGAGAGAAGAGGAGCTCAGAGGTAAGGACGGGTGGGAAGCACACTCCCCAGTATGCTCTGTGCCTGCCATCCTTACTGATGAAAAGCCAAGGAAAGACTGACCAGTTTTAGTGAGCAGATACAGCTAATTTACCTTATAATGATCAGTGCATTAGGCAAGTGTGAGTCTACTTATTCACTTATGGAAGCTTCTCTCCGTAAGTGCTAGCCACAGTTCTCCAAGGATACAGCCAGGCAGGGCCTTGCCACCACCTGTACCTCACATTGTCATTGGAAGCTACCTGTGGGGAAAATGATCTCCTTTAATCCTGTAATAGAACCAGCCTGTGGGCTAGATGCCATTATTACCCTCATTGCACAGATGAAGAGACTGATACAGAATCAAGGTCACAAAGGTCATAAGCAATGGAACAGGAGTCTGAATCCAGGGAGCCTGACTTCAGAGTCTGAGATCTCATTGATAGCCCTAGCCCATCTCACCATTTTCAAGTAAACCTGCCCCCCCCCATTATTATTGAGATATAATTGATATGTGATATTCTATTAGTTTGGGCACACAAGATATGTATATAATATATATATATATATATCCCACCAAAAAGGAGAATTACAGACCAATATATATATATTTCTAGTGGTCACCACAAATCTAAGTCTAGTTAACATCCATTGTTTGACTAGTTATAATTTCTTTTTTCTTTTGATGACAACTTTTAAGATCTCCTCTCTTAGCAACTTTTCAACTACACAGTATTAACTATAGTCATCAGGCTGTACATTCTCAGGATTTATTCACCTTGCATCTGGCAGTTTGTGCCTTTTGAATACCTTGGCCCAACCTAATCCTAAACCTGTTAGATGAGAGACCATCTGGATCCTGGGTCTCCTCACTGGCCCTCAGGTATGGGCACCTGTGTCCCTACTTACTGAGGAGGTAGAGGGGGCTTTGGCCTTCACATCTGTCTGGGTGGGTAGCACTGAAGGTAGGAAACCAGGTGTGCAAACCCCTAAGCAGGAGTTATTCGTCTGCTGCTAAGAAGCATGATTCCTCCTTGCCTTGTCCATTATCTGCACAGGGTCTCTCTCCCAGGTGCCTACTTCTCATTTTGCATACTGACCATCTGCTGACTATTGATTTGTCTGACAACCTTAATAATGCCCAGTGCAAAAAGGAATGCTGGGCTCTTTCCTTCCCTGTATTCTTTATTGTCTTCTGTTTGGACTTTGTTGAGAAAAAAAAATTCCATTAAAAAATATTATTGATGGTTAGTTCTTTTAATTTCCTGGGCACCTACCAATGAAGAATGCATCAAACTCTCCAAGCCCTGTCAGCTCGACCATGATCATGCCAGAGACCAAATGCCTGATGCAGATGAGAGAGGGAGCAGTGGTGGCACAGGTCATGCCACACCTGAGGTTCTTACCTTTGGCAGCATGACACACACCTGAGAGATTTTACGGCTCCCAGAGCCCAGGATACTCTCAGGCCTATTACGGCAGAATCTGGGTGAGGGATCCAGACACTATGCCTTTTAAAGTTTTCCATATGATTCCATTTTAGGCTTTTGGTGGCTGTATCGTATTATTTATGCAAAAAGACTTGTGCAACCCCAGCCCAGCACTTATTGTGGAAGTGAGGGGTGGCCTTGTATAGGAAAATGGTCTTGCCAGCCAGCTCACATGAACTCCACAAGAAGGTTCCTTGAACCCTTTATTCAGATTCCAGTGACATCTGATATCCATGGGTGGTCATTGTCTATCCCTGCATAACCAATTATCCCATACTTACTGACTTAAAACAGCCAGCATTTATTATCTCAGAGTTTCTGTGGGTCAGCAATGTGGAAGCAGCTTAGCTGGGTGATTCTTGCAAGCTGACTCCCTCACATGGCTGTTAGCAGGAGGCCTCAGTTCTTACTAGGTGGCCCTCCCAGAAGGCTACTCGAGTGTCCTCATGACATCACACATGGTAATTTAGGAGAGAGAACAAGGAGGAGGCCACAGTGCTAATCTCAAATGTCTTATACCCTTGCCTCCACCACATTCTATGTGTTAGAAGTCACGACATACAGCCCACAGGTAAGGAGAGGGGAATTAGATTCCACCTGCTAAAACAAGAGATGACAAAGAATTCACGGACATATTTTAAAACCATCACAATGAGTAAGGGAAATTAGTGTCTTTTCTCATTTTATTTATCTTTTTCTCAGGCAGAGGCCTTAGTTCTGCATTCCAGAGATGCATCAGGAAGCCAAATGCACAGCTGGCACAGACAGTGTCTCCTGGGCCAACTCCTTAACTGTCTTCTCTTTCATTGTGGTCCTTGACTCATCTCTTCCAGGAAACCCACAGGTACCTGTCCAGCTCTTGCTCTCTCTTGTCTGGCCTCAGTGTGGTTCTGCTGCTGGGGGTGGACATGGTGGGTAAGGAATGATTTGGACTGGGAAGGAGGCGATGGTGAAGGAAAAGATGCCCTCTGTGTGGTCTGGTCCCACAGTCAGCACTTTCCTTCGGTGAGTCATAATCTCCCAGGAGCACATCTCCTATTATGCTAACGGAGTGTTTGCCTTATTGCCAGACTTGAATGATATTATGCAAGGTCTGGCTTTGAGCTCTTAGAAATTGGAGTCAGAGCGGGAGGGGAGGATCTTGTCTACCACACTGGAAACCTGGATTTTAAATTAATTATACATAATTAGCATAACTTAATTACACTTAGGACAGAGGTTTTCAAAGTGTGTTCTGAGGAACCCAAGATTCTGTGGAGATCTTTTGGACTTCTGCAAATATCCTATTTGTAATCCATTTAAAAATTTAAAATACCATATGTTTTTAATTGTAAACAAGTAATATACACCAATTCTTAACAATCAGCACATTAGCTTGTGCCTGCCAGGCAAACTTGGTGTGGATGAGCCCAGATATTGGAATCAAGCTTTTCCTGTTATCACTATTAACAGAGAAGCATCTTGAGTTTGCAAAGCCAGTGATTGTTTTTTTCAAAACTGCTACCATTTGCAGCTACTCATTTGGGGGAATCAGACTTTCCTCACTATTAAACAATCAAAACAAAATCCTAAAATAAATTGGATGCTTAGATTGATATGACATCACTTTACATCCATAACTCGCCATTTTAAATTGCATGCTGCAAAAATTCATGTCACCATTATCTTCTTGATTGACTTCTAATACATAAAAATTATGAGTTAAAACCTATAAAATATATGTTTCATAATTATTTGTCAATTTTAATCTGTTTTGTACATCCGTGCATCCAAATGCTTGACATCCATGTCAAAATGATTTAAGCATTAAGAGGATTCATCATCTTACAAAGAAAGAAATTTCAGGGTTGGCCAAGTTGATGGCTCAACGCCGTCATTGAGGACGCAGGTTCCCTCTCCTTTTCTGTTTAGCCTTCCTCAGGGTGTTGTCTTTGGACTAACTCCCCTCAAGATAGCAAGATGGTTGCCATAGTTCCAAGTATCCATGCACACACAGGAAGTATCCAGTGAGGAGAAAACATCTCTCCCTAGGAGCAAGTAATTTTTTCCAGAAGCCACTAAACAGGCCTCCCCTGGCATTTCATTGTGCAGAACTTGTTTACACCAGTTGTTGCAAAGAGAAGGCCCAGCATAATTGGCCTTTCCCGAATTGTGGAAGGGAGATGTGGACTCTGAACAAAATGTGGGCTGAGCCAGCACGAACATAGGAGAGAATAGCTCTTGGGACTCTACTAACAGTATCTGCTAGGATTTGGATTCCTTATATGAGTCATTTAATAAAACTATTTTGCTACTAAAAAATAAAAATGTTCAGAAGAAAACTTCTGGGTGTTTGAGAACTCTTCTAGGGCCAGGCCTTGGGGACTGTTTTTGCTGCCAGCCAGTTTTGCAGGGAGGGAGGCGAGAGCCCACGCCTACGCTAAACCCAGAGCTAAGCCTGCCCTTCAGCACACTTCCTCCCCTCTGCGACACTGGCTGACCTCTGCATGAAGATCGACCACTTAGAAGGTGCTTTCCCGTGTTGACCTTGTTCATCCTCAAGCTGTGATGCTGGCTAGGGACTCCAAAATCTAGTCGGCCTTCTGACCATCCTCCAACATCTGGGGGTGTCTTGAACAGAAGAGTCATTGGATCCACTGAATCAGAACCTCAGGAGGTATTTTTTTCCCCAAAGCTCTCTGGGTATTTCTGCAATTGTGGGAAACAGTGCAAGGTTTGACATGGCTGGAGAGTTGGTGTAGCTGGACAAGAGACCGCAGGTGTGGGCAGGGGGCAGGTGAAGCCAGGGCCGGGAGTCAGGGCTGGGACTTTGTCCCATGGGACACAATCAGATGAGCACCTTGCTATCGCCATCCAGGTGATGGACATTAAGCCAACACCATGGGGACAGAAAAAAGGAAAGAGCACTCAAGGGAGGCTAAGGAAACACAGTCAACGGGACTTTGTGTCTAATTAAATTGAGAGAAAGAGAGACCCGAAGTGGCTCCCAGGCATCTAGCTTGAGGGATTTTCTCTCTTAGCAGGTCCCTTTTCTCCATCGCTGGTTTTCTGGCCTAGGGAGACAGCTCTGACCAAAAGAATCCTCAACTCTTTCACCTCAGTGGAAATTTTCTTCCCTTCCTCTGCTTCCACCCCCACTTGTTCCTCTGACAGCTGAACTGCCAGCACTGCCTGTGCCCGGGGCTTCTGAATCCTCCCACACAACCCAACAACCTGCCCATTCATCCTGCAACCCGCAAGAACAGCCGGAAACCACCAGGCTTCCACCAAACTGATACGTGATAGATTTTGTCCACAGGAACAAAATGAGTAAGTCCAGCCCATCTCAGCTGGAAAGGAAATACCCATTTACACTCTCAGCAACGAGAGGGGCAGTGTGGGACTAATCTCGAAGTCAATAAAACGTTAATGTGTAAATGAAGAAAACAGTGAAAGTGTATGATGAGTATCCAGTCTAGGCCGGATCAGAAGATAATTGAAATCTCGAGCTGTGTTCTTGAATACTTGTATTTATTCTACTACACTGTATTCTAAATAAAGTAAATTCTACTGTTTTGCTGAAACACTAATGGAAACTGTGAGAGAAGAGTAGGAGGGTAAAAATGAAAATCCTTGAATTTCCTGAATGCTAGCACTTTAAGAATTTTTTAAAAACCACTCATGAAAAGCTCTGGCAAGTTTACTTTTTTGTTTTGTTTGTTTTGTTTTCAGGCAATGTTTTATGAGCACTATCTCCATCTGACCACTTCTGTTCTTCTGAGACCTCTAGGCTAACGCACCTTCTCTTCCTCGGGTCTGCATACAAAAATCCCTACACATCTCCACTCATTGCTCCATTCCTTAAAAACCTGACGTGTGGTTCAGTTGCTGACAAATCCTGGATGAACACAGGGTACCCACTTCTTTGCCACTTCAGCAAAACACATTAAAGGGAGTCATTTCGTCTATAAAAGGGTGAAGGACTCTCATGATTGCAAATCTACCATTCATTCACTGAAGAGCAGGTGGGAACAGCGTTTAAAAAGAAACAGAGGTTTGGAATAGTGAATAAAAAAAAAAAATTATGGTTTATCTGTCCAGTGGCATTTTCTTCAATGACAGCAAAAATAAACTATTATCTTGATGTATGCAAATATATGGATGAATTTTGAAATTTTTTTTTAGGTAAAAGAAACAAGACCAAGATGGATGTATTACAGCAGATGATTCCATTTTTATAACATTTTATAAAATGCGGTGCACCTGGGTGGCTCAACGGTTGAGCGTCTGCTTTCAGGTCAGGGTGTGATCCCAGGGTCCCAGGATCGAGTCCCACATCCGGCTCCTTGCCGGGAGCCTGCTTCTCTCTCTGCCTGTGTCTCTGCCTCTCTCTCTCTGTGTTTCTCATGAATCAGTAAATAAAATCTTAAAAAAATTTTTTTATAAAATGCAAACTAATCTGTAACGACAAAAAAGACCCTGCATTGTGGTTGTCTAGGGCCGATGGATGGTAAGGACAAAGTACAAAGGAGTACAGGGAAACCTTTGGACGTGATACATTGATGATCTCGATGGTGGTGAGCATCTCACGAGCATATGCATATGTCAAATATCATCAAATATACACATTAAATATATGTAATTTATTATGCCTCAATTCTATGTAAATAGAGCTGTAAAAAAAAAAAGAAAAGCCAGGGAGAAAAATGATTGAACCTTCCCAACTGAAATTTTTTCAATATGGGAATGCTAATCATCTTCCTCTAAGGTAATTTTTCTTTATAATTTTACAGTTATTTTTGCAGATTTATGTTTCCACGCTAACCCCGCAAGTCATGTCAGGAGGTCCTTTCTATTTACCAGACACTTGGGCCTAATGAGGCTTCTAGAGGCACAGGCTGGCGGAGATGCAAAATTCGCCTTTTCTGTTTTGCTCGGTGCCATTCTCAGCTTGTGGTGGTTTCAAGGAGCCCCACTCCCAGCTAGCTGCTCAGGCAGGCCCCGGGTTCCCCACTCGCTGCCCTTTCTCCCCGCTCCTCGTGGGCTGGAAGCTCCATCGAAGTGAGTGGCAGCTGTGTATGTGGAGAAGGTGAGCAAGAGTTCAGGTGGCGGGGAGGGGACTGGCTCCCTTGGGGAGAAGCTGCACACAGAGACCAAATGCCTTTGCTGAAGAGAAGCATGAAAGAGAAGTCTGCGCAAGGAGAGGGTGAAACTGAGGGCGCCCTGCAGAGAGAAGAGGCTGTTGCAGGCAGGTTTGGGTCCCTGAAAGGGAGGGCTTGTCGGAGGTGAGGTCCCAAAGGCCCCCTTTCCTCCACATCTTTGTCTGTCTGCCTTTTCCATTAACGGATGTCGCTGCGGCACTCGTGATAATGATGTCTCAGATCTCCAGGAGCAATCCTGCTCACTGCAGACCCAGAACTCATGCCCTCAGAGTGTGGGCTAAGGCTCATCAGCTGATCCCTAAAGTGCACTGACATCAGTGCTCAAGGAGATGAAAAATTGTAGCCAGAATTATTTTTCCCAATAGCCATGACTCCAGGGTCATTGTATGTATTGAGAATATTTGCAATAATTCATGGAGTGGCTATTCAATAGCACTGCACCAAGCACTTGTACATAATATCTATTCAAATCAGTCAATAAGCCTGCAAGGGAGTTATTGTGATCCACATTCTAGAGATGAGAACACTGGAGCTCAAAGTCACAGTGACTTCCCGAAGACCATGTGCTTATGAAGTAGAGCTGCTAGGACTTGAGTCAAGGTGTGCCTAGCTCTAAAGCCAGCTCCTTTGCTTCCCTACCCACCCATTCCCCAAACCATGTTTTGTTGGACACAATCTGCTCCCTCACACCTCTTCTTTCTGTGTCCTACTCTGAGTTTTGTATGCTCTTATAGTCCAGCCTCCAAACAGGTTGTAAAAAGAGTTCAGTTTAGGCATAGCACCTCATTTTCAAAACAGAAGTGCAGAGATAAAAAAAAGCAGTCGGGGCATCAATGAATGCATCAGGAAAACTCTAGAGTTTTCGGTACATTTCTGTGCACATTCGAAATCTCTTTTTCTGGTCCTTGGAGACACTGCTGGCCTCTGAGCTTTTTCTCAAGGCAGTCCCAAGCAATCTCAAGGTTGGGCAGACAAGTTTGGAGGTGGGAGGGGCATGAGAGAGGTCCTAGGTAGGACACCCCAGGGTTACATAGGTGGATGCTGATGCCAGGCCTTCCCTCTGTTCATGCAGCTAGACACATCTGCCCCACGGGGCTTGGGACATTAGTTTATTTCCCTTCCCTAGTCTGCCAGGGAGGGTCTCAATGTCCTCTCATAAAAAGCAAGGGCCAAGGGAGTGCAGAACACGGAAACAAGAGGAAATGAAAGCTCTTTGGGAAAAGGCAACTGTGACAAATTGAAAGAGTGGAGAAAATACCAGGACAAACAAAAGAAGGGAGAATAGTCTGCGGGAGAGTAAGCAAAAGAGGTCTGTGTGTATAGCCCTGGGACCAGCAGAGTGCTGATTTGTTTTCTATAAAAAGAGATGTGTTATTTTCCCCCCTCTCTTGGCAAATAATGACAAAGAAGAATGGTTGCGGAGTTTACTGAAATGGAATAGTCTGCGGGGTATTCTGAGTGAATGAAATGTGCTCTCAGATATCTTATCATGTTCCCTACCAACTTGTTTTTATTTCAAATTGCCTGCAACAGGTGCCAGAGTCTGGGCAAAGTATAATACCGTACCTTGCAACAGCTGTGTGTAGAACGCACATAGAAATAGTAAAGAAAGGTTACACAATGTGACCAGTCTCATATGGCCCGGAGCAGCTCTAGAATTTAAAACATTTCCTCATCCTCGAGTTAAATTGGGCCCCCATGATATATGTTCTGTAACTCAATATGAAAGGCTGCTGATGGATGGGTCGATAGCATGGCCACCAAAGCCGGTAGAAGGCACCTGCAAGGAGCACGTGTGCTCTTGAGTGCTCTTGTATTCCGCAAGTCCAGGCTCTCTGAAATGCTGTTTGCTCAGTGTGTGCAAGTGGGTACTCCCCCAGCACATGGGAAAGAGGCTACAGAGTTTAACGCAGATAAACCTGCACCAGAGACACTTTTTCGGCTGCAGCCAAAACAGAAGCAGCTGTAGTTTATAAAAAAAAAAAAAAAAAATTCAGCACCTGAGTTCCACTCTTTTCCTTCACCCAGAAAGCACTTATGAGGTGAGTGGTAGGGGTGCCATTAAACTTGTTCTAATTGAAGAGGAAAACAAAATTCCTAAACTTCAGTTCGTATCAAGACATGATCTATAGTTGCTACTGTATGAACTAGTACTGCAGCTGAGAACCACTGGTGGAGAGGACCTTCTTAATTTGATAAAATATGTAAGAGCCATAGAGAACATAATCCTCTTTTTCCCTAGGTATTTTTCTGTGATTCGAAATGGAACAGGATGCTCCCAGGGGGCAGAAGTCTAATCATATGTATTGGTCAGGATTCTAAGTTGCAAGCAACAGAAACAGATTCTGGACACTTTAAGCAGAGAGGAATGTACTGATGCTATAACATTTAGCTCAGAGCTGCTAAAGCTCCATAGAGGATGCACATTCAGAACAACGTCCCCAATCACACTGCAAAGCTGTAGCCAGTCCCATCCACACCGCCAGTACCGGCACTGCCAACACAGCAGCTCCATCTTTTTGCAAACCCTGCCACTACCAGAGGGCATGCCTCATGGTCCCTGAGCTATGAGGGAAACTCCAGATGATTGGCCAAGTGGAAGGCACAGGTTGGAGTCCCAGAAAGGGTTTTGGAGTTGATGTATTATGAAGGAAATCAGTGGATAATCTTCATTTCTGATGTTTTGCTAGACTGCGGGCAGGGCCATTATGTGTCTTGTTTACATATCTATTCCCAGGTCCTAGCATATTACCTGGCATGCAAAAAGGGCTCAATATGCCTTTGTTGAAATGAATTAAAATTGAATTTTAAATTTAGAAGAACCCTTTCCAAGGGCTGACTGCCAGTCACTATTGCAAATTAGTTCTAGTAAATCAAAGTAAATTAGAAAGGCAATCAAAAATAGATTCTCCAAGCCCAGCAGTTGCGTATACTTAAGTACCACAGAATTTCCCTTAAACCTGTTGGTTAGTGGTTTGTTTGTTTATTTGTTTTTTTCATCAGTGACAGCTTTATTTTTTCTAATAATAACTGTGTTTGCCTGTGTCTGTCCATCCACATTGGCATATTGACTAAATGTTGTTTCGCTATTGAGAAATGAAACTACCATCAACCCTTATCTGGAGGCCAGAGTATTTGCTCTTGTTTTGTGAGACTCCTCTCTTTGATGGGGGAGGAAAGAAGGAAGGATCTTTTCCTATAGGCAAAAAAATATTTTCAAAGGTTTATTTGCAACGCCTGGACCATTACATGGTTCACACATTATGTTCTTATTGAATTACCTTAGATGTTTTGCCCTGTTCATTTCTTCCTGGTCCTTTGCAGAATTCCTAAGACTGCAGAGTAGAAAGCACTGTAGATCATTCTTCAGGCCGATTCAAGGAGATAGTCACTGCTAACACACAATGATGCAATTAGTGTTAGAGCTGTGCTTAAAGATACAAATATGGATTACTTCTCATAGTATACATGCCAGAAAAAGTTTTAATTGATTCTGGATGAATCATAAATTTTTATGCCCTTGATTCAGGAATATGTCTTTAAAGTTTAAAGGTCTAAAATCTCATTGGGTTTGAAAAATTGAGAACTGCTTAAAAATCATCATGAACTAGATTCCGTCTGTTTTTACTTCAGTTGGATTAAAATATTAACGTGCTTATTCTCTGCCATAAAGAGATATTTTCTTGGGGCAGAGGGGTTATTTTTTTGGTATGTGTGTAAGTTTTTCTATGTGTATTCTCTCCCTCACTGGTACAGAAATTATTTTTTCAAAATGATTTGCATTGTTCAGTTTTGAAAAATGTAGCATCAAGATTCCAATTATACTTAAAATATGTATATGTTGAAATAAGTATATGTTGAATTGAAAATTACCTCTGAATGAGATAGTTATTATTGAATTTTTTCCCTTTTTTCTGGTTTGCAACTTTTCAATAATGAGCATGTATTGCTTTCATGATTGGAAAAAAAAACCCCAACATATAACAGGCATTTTTTTTTGCTATATTACCATACTTGAATTCTTAAAAATTCCTCTTTTGCAAAATCATGTACCAAAAATAACAGAGCTTATGGGGAAAATAGAATTGGAATAGATCACTCAAACCTACAGAAGTTGAAAACCAGAATATTAATAAAAATCAGTGGTAATTCTAATAAAAATACTGGCATAAGTAAATAAACAAACATATGAAACCTGTAGCTCATACTTCCTCTTCTGAAATATATGTCTTGGAGGGCATTCATTTCTGATAGAGAACATTTTGCCAATATTAAAACTTGGATTTGGGGTATATAGCCTTTTTCATTAATTCATTGTCTTAAGATAGAGCATAATATCTTTGTAGTTTCTTTGTTTTCACTCTCAGTTTGCCCAGAATAACTGAAGGAGTGGAAACGTAGGGTCTTGGAAGCCACTGAACCATACAATATATGCACTAAAAAAAAAAAAAAGACTATAAAGTTTCAGTTTTTTTTTCTGAAGTTTGGCAAACATTTGTAAGCCTTTAATTTGTTTTTAAATGTTATTTATTTATTTATTTATTTATTTATTTATTTATTTATGAGAGAGAGAGAGAGCCTGAGCAGGAGGAGGGGGAGAGATGGAGAGGGGGAGGGAGAGGGAGAGGGAGGATGTCAAGCAGACTCTGCACTGAGTGCAGAGCCCAACTTCGGGCTCAATCTCATGACCCTTGAGATCATGACCCAACTGAAACCAAGAGTCAGACACTTAACCAACTGAGGTACCCAGTGTCCCTATAAGCCTTTAATTTTAACTTTGAGAAAGTGTATCTTAGATTGCTTCAAAGTTTTAACATGCTAGTGGAAATTACTTAAGAACTAACATGACTTCTGAATTATACTGACCTCGTCCCTTACTTGCTGATCACTTGTGAGCTAATATATATTAGAGAGCTATGTCACAGAATAGACTATACCAAAAATTTTAGGTCCATTAGATATGGTACCTAGACTGTAGATAACTGGAAAGAGAAACAAGAAGAAAAATCTGGATAAACTACAAAATTAAAGCTTTTCTTGAACCATGGATAGCTAAGGTTGCAGAGTAACCAAGAAGTCTAAAATCTATGGAAAGATGGGCTTCTTCTAAAAAAGAGGGGGATGAATACTAAATCACCTATGGCAGAGCATGGGAGAAAGAGATGTTATGTGCTGTACTCAAGGGTAGAAGAGGAGCTGAAATTTTTTATGTAAGAGCATAGAATTCAGGGAGCCATAAACATGAGACATTGCATTCACTTCCAGGCTCTACTTCTTGAAACTTTTCAGGGTGCTCAGAAGATTGTGGGTGGGATGGGAGACCTGAGAAAGCAGCCTGGAGGAAGGAGCAACTGCCCTTGCAGGGATGGTACAAAGCCTTCTCTCCTATGGAGCAAGAGCCTTGAGCACCTAAAAGTGGTGAACCAACCCTGATACCCACAGGGCATGAGGGAAAGGTAAGGAAAAAATTCTTCTACTTCTGGAAAAGGGGAAGGAGACATTCTGGGCTAGGATCCTACACCAATACCACAAGAGGTCTCTTATTGCTGACAGAGGGCAGGAAACTCTCTTCCTGCAAGACCCATCAAAGATACAAGGCAGAGTTTGGCTGCCATAGGGAGGAGGGCCAGGATCACTGAGAAAGCCCCAAACTGAGACTCAGAACATAGAGCCTAGCTAAGATTGAGGGGAAACCAGAACAACAAAGACACCATCCCCCTCCCACCATCCACCACCATTCAAGTAACAAGCAACAGCTGTCTCCTCTTGGATGAGAAGGAAGAACGATGAAATAGAATCTCTTTGAGGCCCAAGCACATAAGGAAGGCTGAAACTTGAGGGTAGAGTACACAACACTACAAGCATAAGACAAAGTTCTCAACCTTGTCATTATCGACATTTTGGGCCATGTAATTCTTTGCATTGTTGTTCTATGCATTGCAGGATGTTCAGAAGCATCCCTGGTTTCTACCCACTAAATTCCAGTATGATCCTCCTCCCCAAGTTGTGACAATCAGAAACATCTCCAGAGATTAGCATATGTTCTCTGGTGGCAAAGTCACCTCTGGTTGAAAACCACTGCATTAGAGAAATTTGAAGATAAGTAGTACATTACAGGTGACCATAAGAATAAAACTCAAATCCACCTCACCTTCTGATTAGACTGATTCAATTTCAACACTAAAGACCTAGCCGAAGGGGCACCTGGGTGGCTTAGTCTGTTAACCATCTGCCTTAGGCTCAGGTCATGATCCTGGGATCTTGAGATGGAGCCCTGCATTGGATTCCTTGCTCAGCAGGGAGCCCACTTCCTCTCCCTCTGCCCTTTTCCCTTGCTCATGCTTGCTCTCTCTCATGCTCTCTGTCTCTCTCTCAAATGATTATCTAAAAAATAAAAAAATAAAGATCTACTAGAAGAAAAGTTACGCCCATTTCCAGACATAAATAATATTTACCTCAGTCATTACTAATCTACATCTGAAGTCTAGCATTCAACAAAAAATTGTGAGATAGAGAAAGAAACAAAGAAAAATAGCTTTAATTTTAAGAGAGAAAATTATTACCAGAGTCCTACAGAGACAACCTACATATTGTTACTATCAGACAGAAAATAACTATGATTAATATTTAAAAGCCCTGGTGAGGGGTGCCTGGGTGGCTCAGTCAGTTAAGCGTCTGACTTTTGATTTTGGTTTAGGTCACGATCTCAGAGTCATGAGATTGAGCCCAATGTCCTAAGTGTAGGGCCTGCTTAAGATTCTTTCTCTCCCTTTCCTTTTGCCCCTCCCACCCCACTTGCACTCATTCTATCTCTCTCCCAAAATAAATAAATAAGTAAAAGCTCTGGTGAGCTAATGGACAACACGCATGAACTTGGATGGAGAACTTGAGCGGTGGGATGGAAACTATATGAAAGAGTCAAATGAAAATGCCAAAAGTAAAAAACAAGGTAACCGAGATAAAGAATTCCTTTGAATTCACAAATAAAATTGACACAGCTGAGGATCAGTGAACTTGAAAACAGGTCAATAGAAATCTCCCAAACTGAACCATCAAAAAGAAAAAAAGAAAGAGAAACAGAATAGAACTGTGGGGCAATACAAAATGGTCTGATGTAACTGTAATTGAAATTCCAAAGGGTAAGAAAGAGAATAGGGCAGAAAAAAACAAAACAAAAACAAAACAAAAAAAAAAACAACCCTGAAGAGATAATGGCAGAGTTTTCCAAAAGCAAACAAGAAAAGAAAAAACAAAAAGCAAATCCCCAACATCAATTGACAGATCTAAGCAGCTCAGAGTAACCTAAGCAGGAGGAATAAAAAGAAACAAGGGAAGAGGAAGAGGAGTAGAAAGTAAAGGAGGAAGAAGGGGAGAAGGAAATAATACACCTGACATATGATATGCAAACTCCTGAAAGCCAAAGATAAGGAAAAAAGTTAAGAATTACAACTGATTTCTATTCCAAAGCTACACAATCTAGAAGACAATAGAATTAAAATTTTTAATTAAAAATTAAAATAGTAGAATTAAAAATTTTAAGAAAATCTCTGTCAACTCAGAATTCTCTACCTAATAAGACCATCTTTCAAAATGAAGATGAAACAAGTACTTATTTAGAAAAGCAAAAGCTGAGACAATTTATCACCAGCAACTTTCACTTCAAGAAATATTAAAGACACCTCATCCAGGAGAATAAATATGGTATCTAGCAAAAACTTAGATCAACTTCCTCCAAAATTAGAGCTACCTGGAAATGGTTAAAATGTAAGTAAAATGTTTTTTTCTTATTTTTAATCATTCTCTAAAACAAAAGATAATGACTTTCTAAAACAAAACTGTTAGGAAGATATTGTGGGTTTATTGCATCTGTCAAAGTAAAATATATGACAATAATAGAACAAAAGACAGGAAGGAGGATTTGGAAGCTTACTGTTATAAGACCCTTACACTATATATGAAGCCTTATAATATTACTTGAAGGTAGAATATAATTAATTAAGGTGTAATTATAAACCCTAGGGCATCCATAATTTTTTTAAAAATATAAATTATAAGCTGATACTGGAGATAAAATGGGATAAAATGTATTCAGTCTAAAAGCAAGCAGAAAAACAGGAGCCAAGAGAAAAATTATAGATGGAAAGAATTTTTAAAAAGTAGCAAAATGACAGATTTAAGCTCAACAATATCAATGATTACACTAAGTGAAGTGACTAGACAGAAATTGTTGGATGGGACAAAAAAGCAAGATCTAACTAGTAGACTTTACAAGAAACCTGTTTTAAATCTGAAAATACAGTCAGGTTAGGGCAGCCCAGGTGGCTCAGTGGTTTAGCGCCGCCTTCAGCCCAGGGCATGATCCTGGAGACCCGGGATCGAGTTCCACGTGGGGCTCCCTGCATGGAGCCTGTGTCTCTGCCTCTTTCTCTCTGTGTCTCTCATGAATAAATAAATAAAATCTTTTTAAAAATATATTTTAATATTTAATATTTAAAATATATATTTAATTATGATATTTATAATTATATTATAATTATATTAAATATAGTTTATTTAATATTTAATATTTTATAATATATATAAAGTGTATATGTATATGTATATATATATATAATCAGGTTAAAAGTAAAAGGATGGGAAAAAGATATACCATATCAATGCTAATCAAAAGAAAGCTAAAGTGACTATATTAATATCAGACAAAATAGACTTTAGAACAAGGAATATTACCAGAATTACAAAATGAAGTAACATAAGAATTAAGTGGTCAACTCATCAAGAAAATGTAATAATCCTAAAGAGATTTTTACTTAATAATAGCACTCCAAAATACATGAAACAAAAACTGATGGAAGTAAAAAGAGACATAGAAAAATCCAAATAATAATTGAAGATTTCAATTCTTATCTCAGGAATAGAATAAGTAGGTAAAAATTAGTAAGGCGTTAGAAAATTGAACACTCCATGAACCAACTTTACCTAGTCATCATTCATAGAACACTCCACTAACAATAGCAAATATATTCTCTTTTCACGTATATATCAAACATTCACAAGATAGATAATATTCTGGGCCATAAAATAAACCTTACCAATTTTGATAAATTGAAATAATACAAAGTATATTCTTTGGCCAGATTTCTAGTTCAATAGAATTAAACTAGAAATCAACAATAGAAATCTATCTGGAAAGTCAAAAATATTTAGAATTTAAATAACACAGTTCTACAAAACCTATGGTCAAAGCAGAAGTCATAAGGAAAAAAGTAAGTCGTAAAGAAAGAAGTTTGAATGGAATGAAAACAAAGCACATAAAAACTTTTGAGATGCAGCTGAAATAGTGTTTAGAGGGAAACATATAGCTATAAACACTTAATTAGAAAACAAAGATCTCAAATAAATAATCTAATAAGCCTTTACCCTAAGAAACTATAAAAAGATTAAACCTAAAATTAGCCAAAAAAAGGAAATAATAAAGATAGGAGCAGAAAACAATAACATTGAAAACAGAAAAATGAGCAATGGAACAAAAAGTTGGTGAAGATCAATAAAGCTGATAAGCCTCTATTCATATTGAACAACAAAAAAAGTCTCAAATGCCAATATAAAGAATGAAAAAGGGTACGCCCGGATGGCTCAGCAGTTGAGCATCTGCCTTTGGCTCAGGGCGTGATCCCTGGGTCCAGGATCAAGTCCCGCATTGGGCTCCCTGCGAGGAGCCTGCTTCTCCCTCTGCCTGTGTCTCTGCCCCTCTCTCTGTGTCTTTCATGAATAAAAAAATAAAATCTTTAAAAAAAAAAAGAATGAAAAAGGAAACATTATTACAAATCAGACAGACATTAAAGGGCTAATAATGGAATATTATGAACAGCTTTATGTCTATAAATTCAACTTGGGTGAAAGGGCAAATTTCTTCCAAGGAATATTCATTCAAGAAACCATAGATTACCTGAATCATTCTATATCTTATTAAGGAAATTTAATTTATAGTAAAAGCCTTCCTATAAAAAACAAAACAAAACAAAACTTTAGCCTAAAATATTTTACTGCAAAATTGTACCAGATGATTTTGGAAAAAAATAATATCAATATTCCACAATATTTTTTTCAGAAAATAGAAAAGGAGCAATCATTTCCTAATTTACGATGCCAACATTACTGTGATATCAAAAACAAAGATCTCACATGAAAAGAAAAATCACACACATACCCCTCATGGAAAAAAATGCAAAATTCATCAATTTAATATTAGAAAATTGAACTAACAACATATGAAAGGGATAATACATCACAATCAAGTTGGGTTTGTTCCAGGACTGCAAGATTAATTTAGCATTTTAAAAATTGGTCAATTTATTTCATCATATAACAGATTAAAGAAGAAAAACTATAGGATCTTCTTAATACATACACAAAAGGCATTTGATGGTATTTGAATCTATTCGTGATTTTTTTTTTATTCGTGATTTTAAAAAGTCTCAGAAAGTGAGGAATAGAAGTGAACATCCTCAATCTGGTAAATGGCAACTACAAAAAAACCTATAGCTAACATTATACTTAATAAGCCAAAAAAAAAAATAAGCCAAAATATTTTTTACTTTTCCGGTCAAATACTTAATGAAGAATAATATTCCCCTAAGACTGGGAACAAGGTAAGTATGTCCATTCTCACTACTTGTATTTAAAACTATTCTGGAAGTCCTAGGTAGTGCAATAAGACAAGAAAAAGAAATTAAAGACATATAGGTTAGAAAGGAAGAAATATATTTGTAAATATCAAAATAGACTATATTGAAAGTCCTAAGAATCTATGAAGAAAAGCTACTAGAATTAGTGAAGTTAGCAAGGATGAATGATACAAGGTCCATACACCAAAAGCAACTGTATTTCTTTACAATAGCAATAAAAATGTGTGAATTGAAATTAAATAAACACCACTGAAAATAAAGTCTCATTACTTAGGTTAAAATCTAACAAAATTTATGCAGGGTCTGTATTCTGAAAATTACAAAACTTTCATGAAGAAAATTGAATAACCCCTAAATAAATACTATGAGGCATACTATGCTTATGAATTGGAAGTTTCAATATTGTTAGGAACATAATTCTGCCTAAACTGATCTACAGATTTAATGAAATCTCAAGTAACATCTCAGGTAAAAATTTAGCAAGATTTTTTAATAAAAATCAACAAGTGGACTCTAAAATGTAAATGGAAACCAGAATAGCCAAGCCAATTAAAAAAACAAAAAGTTTGGGAATCCAATGCTACCTTCAAAGCTCATTATAAAGCTCTAATAATCAAGATGCAACAGTGATAACATTCACTCATACATCTATGACACTTCAAAGAAAACATAGAGAAAAACCTGTGATCTTGAGTTAAGCAATGAGTTTTTTCTTAATGCCAAAACAAAAAACACAATCCAATTGATAAGTTGGACTCTATCAAAATCAAGAAATTTTACCCTTTGGAAGACCATGTTATCAAACTAAAAAAAGAAACCATAGATTGGGAGAAAATATTTGCAAGGCATTTATTTGATAAATGGCTTATATGCAGAATATATAGAAATCTTACAATTCAATTATAAGAAAACAACCTCATAAAATATGGGTAGAAAATTTTAAGAAACCTGTCACTGAAGAAGCTCCATCAATGGTCAATAAGCACATGAAAAGACTTTCAGTATCATTAGTCATTATGGAAATGCAAACTAAAACCATCATGAGATACAACCATGTATTAGGATGGCTAAAATAAAATAAGATAAAACCTGACAACAAGAAGAACTGATGTAAATGTGAACAACTGGAAGTCTCAACATTGTTGGGGAGTGAAATGGTACAGCCGTTTTGGAAAGACAGTTTGGCAGTTTCTTATAAAGTTAAACATCCACTTACCAGAGACCTAACAATCTCACTCTTAGGTACTTACCAGAGAGAAATGAAAACTCCATGGTCACACATAAAATTGCACTTGAATGTTTTTAGCGACTTTATCATTAATCACACACAAAAAATGGAAATAAGCCAAATGCCCATCAACTGGTTAATGGTTAAATGGACTGTTGGTACATCCATTCTTGGAACAGTTCTCAGCAATACAAAGGAACAGGCTGCAGACACGCAGCGGCGCATATATATCTGAAGTGGATCGTGCTAAGTGAAAGAAGTCAGATTATAAGGCTACATACTGTATGATTCCAACTCTAGAACATTCTGGAAAAAGTCAAAACTATCGGGACAGAAACTAGATCAGCAGTTGCCAAGGAGCCAGGGCTGAGCTATCAGGATTGATGGCAATGGGGTCCGAGGGAACTTTTGGGGATGATGAAAATGCTTTAATATCTTGATTGGGATGAGAGTTACGTGGTGGTAAGTGGTGGTTAAAACTGATAGAACTGTTACATTAAAAAGAGTAACTTTACTGTCTATAAATTATATCCTAATAAAATGTAAATCTGAAAAAAAAATGTCTATAACAGCGAAAAGCCACACGAGTCCCCTCGTCCCCCAGTGATCTGACATCTCCATCTGATGAGGGGTGAGCGCTACTTTCTGAGTGGGAGAAGATTGGGGATCCACAGGGCTCAGGGTCAGTCTCTCTGCAAACAGACACAGGACAGGCATCTGGGGGGCAGGCGGTTTTCCGGTCTCGGACTCTGCTCCCCTCACCGATGTCTTCAGACCGATGCCCAGCGGGAGCTGAGTGCCCACCACACTTATTTCTGTAGGTATCCTTGTGATGGAGGATTCCGAGCCGCCTTCTGATGCACACGTGAGGTGTCAGTGGTGACCCCCACACTGGTCTCCAAACCTGGGGGTACAGCTCAGGTCGACTGCTCATCATTCCTCGAAGCACAGGCTCTGGGCACGTGCAGGGGCCTTGCAGCAGCCAGGGGCCTGTTTGGGTGACAGCTTAAGCTCATTTTGCAGCCTGTGGAAGGGCCCCGGGCCAGGAGCTAAGACTCCTGCTGTTAACTGTCCCTGTATCCTCTCCGCCCACTCGGCCGAGCCTGGCAGGAAGGCGGTGGGGGCAGCGGGTCCACAGCTGTACTCTGGCTGCCGAGTGGAGGCCCGGAGGCCCGGCAGGGAGGCTTCGGGCAGTGGATGAGGCCACTCTGCCTGGAGCTCCGAATTTCTAAGCTTCCTGGGGGTTAAGCCTAACCCTGCTTGCTTGGGGAGCCCTTCTTCCTCTGCATTTAGAATCCTTTACTCCTGCATTGACTCCCCCTAACTGCCAGGTAACTAGCTAGACGCGAAAATGTAACCTTTAATTTGAAGGCCTATTCTTGAAGAAATTGCCTGTCTGCATTGCTGAGGTTCTGGGAAGCTAGCAATGAGGAGGGGGAGGAGGAGGAGGAGAGAAAGGAAGGAGGGAGCAGTCCCAGATGGAACGACGGGGTTCACAGCTGAACACTGAATCCAGTACTTCCCCGTCCATAACCTATGACCTTGGCTTTCCAGCTGCCCCAGGACCTTGACTCGGCCAAAATTATTGGGCCCTTCCCAGGCACTTTTAAGAAATGTTTGGCCGGGGACACCTGGATTAGACTGAGGGGACTGGGTCATTTAAGAGACCCCCACACACACCCCCTTCAGGAATAAGATGTGTGTTTAAGGCTGGTGGGTTCCTCCATTGGCACCCATCCGATGGCAGAGGGGGAGCTTCGCAAGCTTTCCCACAGGAGAAACCTATGGGGAGGCAAGGCCACCTGGCCCCCAGCCCAGTGCGGGGAGACGCTGCTCGGGAGAGACAAGGCCACCTGAGCACTTGCACGGGCTCTGGCACCTGGAACAGAAACACGCCGAGCAGCAGAGTATGGCTTTCAGACGTGGCCACCGCCACCTGGCAGGCGGGCAGCTGTCGACGCCTTCCTCGCTGCCGTGTGCGAGGCAGGTTATGTCACGTGGCTCACTGTACACCCTAGCAGCAGTGTCCCCAGGGGGTGACAGGCCGGTTGCCGAGACCCAAGGGGGAGAGCGCGGCACCTCCCGGTTGCATCGGGCCGCGTGTGCCCGCGTGCGGGTGTGCCCAGCCCTGCTGCAGGCCCCAGCTCCTAACAGCTGAGGGCTTCGGCCTCCCGGTGACAGGAACTTGTCGCCCGTGTGGTTTTCTCATCTCGCCTGGCTTCCGTAGGCCCCTCTGCTGGCCCACCTGCCGGATCCTTCCTCTCCCCCTCCCCTGCTCCTCTTTGAGGTGGTAACTAGACCAACTCGGCAATGCCCTAGTGGCTCCCCTTTCAGGCTCTCAGCCTCTCTCAGATTAATGGAACAGGAACATGTGCTTGCATCTGATGCCAGTAATCATATCCTGAGTGACCACAGGGAGGGGGATTAAGCCGAGGTACTGGCCTGGCCCCAGGGATACGGTTACAGGAAGAAAGCGTTTCTTGACAGCAGCAGCCCTGGCTCCCTCACACTTGCCCCCTCCTCCTCGCCAGGCTCATTAAGTCCCTTGAATATTTTCCATAAGAGTAATTAAGGTCTATGCAGCAGTGGTGGGAGACTGTCAAGAACTGGATTTTGATCTGCTTTCTGGATTTGCGCTCGTGGCTGCAAACAGAACACATTTCCATATTCCTGACCTTGATGTGATCCTGTGATGCTGTACTTGGAGCGTGCATTTTCAAGCAGCGAAAAGGAAGCAAACATATCCTTAGCTAGCCTGAGGACCTAACTCAACAAACACCAACCCTGAGCAAATTACTCGGCCAGTAGGACAAAAATCCCTCCGCGAGGTGGCCCTGGGTGGAGGCAATAATGCACATACTCAAATGCTGTGACACGAGGTCATATATGATGAGTGTGACGAGAGAAACACAAGTCAACTCAGGGAGCGTGAGGAAGGGAAAGCGTTCCTGGCTGGGGAAATCCAAGGAGGCTTCAGGGAGGAAGTGGCATTTGGGATGAGCCTTGAAGGGAAGGTAGGATTTTGATAGAAACAAGTAAAAAGTACAGGCATTCCATGAGAAATGATCCAGTTTGAGCAGAAGCCTCGAGATGGGAAGGCACAGAGTATTCAGAGAAATGAGTGAGAACCTGAGCTGAAAGGCAGAAATTTGCACCTAAAGAAGAGACAAAACATAGATCCGCAGAACCTTGACTTATGAAGAGTTTAATATCAGGCCTAGGAGTTGGGAGATTATCCTCCCAGCAATGGGAGCCGTTGGAGGTTTCAGAGCAGGGGAATGACAAGATAACACCTTCTGGACTGAACTTTAAGAAGTGTACTTTTGAAGACGCTCAGAATCCAGATTATGGGGAGAGGCGTGTGGGAGGGGTGGTGGGGGGTGAATCGGTTAGGAGATCAGTGCAGTGATCTGGGGAAGACTAGAAAACGAGCATGTGACGGGACTGGAAGGATGGTGACGGAGGTGGGGCGAAGAGAGACTTGGCAAATGGTTGGGTGTGGGAGGCGAGACGGGTGGGCAGGCCAGACATAGTACTCAGGGCTGAGAATGGATCCCCGGACCCTGGTGGCGCCCTGAAGAGAGGTGGCACCAGCAGGGGATGAATGGGTTCGGAGCAGTGAATGCCCCTTTGGGTCTGGGACAGTCAGATGCCCAGGAGAGACCCGGCTCGGCCTGCAGGTGGGTGGGAGGCCATGGGCTGGGAGGCACCAGGGGAGGCCCCAGGGCGGGGCAGGAGGCAGGAGTTAGGGCAGCTCCGTGGGGAGGTGGCACATGAAGGAGGTAGGAAACGAGGAGCACTTCCTGTCCCAGGAACCAGGGGGGGAAGGATCTCCTGTCATACGCTGAGGCTGAGGCTGAGGCTGAGGCGAGGCTGCTGCTCTGTGGCTGAGGAGGAGGCCCGTGGGGTCCTTCCTGAGGCTCCAGGAGGAGCGAGGTGGGGCGGAAGCCAGATCAGAAGCCAGTGAAGAGCGAGGGGGTGGGAGGAAGTGTAGGCAGCAAGTGTATTTCCTGGAGGGCTTTTAAAAATAGGACTGAGGCCCATCATCCGGGGATGGTTTAGGGGCCTCCTGCCTCGTATCTAGGAGACAGACACAGAGGCTGCAAGGAGCCAAGAGCTGAGATCTCTGGGAGTGCTCGTCTCTCTCCCTCTGAAGCCTGAAACCTGGTATGTGTCCTCCTGGTTGCCGGCGAGGAAGAGTCAGGTGCTCGTCAGAAACCAGGCCCCCAGCACAGGCCGGCGCAGGTTACCCCAAGGCGCTGAGACCTGACTTGGTGGCTTCTATGCCGCAAGTGTTAAGTCTTCTTGAGTCTGGTGTCAGGGACCAGCCTGGGCTGACTGTTGGCCAGCATCGCTTCTCCAGGACCCTGAGAGAGGGGAGTGGAGAATCAACAAAAGGATGTGTCAGCTTCCAGGGTCTCTTTTCTAGTCCTCAGAAGAAAAAAGAGTCTTTCCTTTTGAAGACAGGCTTGAGGTTAATTGATCTTTCCTCAGGAGAGGCCACCAAAGAGAGAAAAAAAAAAATCCCATATGTGGTGTGACAGTGCCCTAGGGAGGCAGCCAATTATCTTGGTTTAGGAGGAGCCTGCCATTGCCTCCATTGCCTGCCATAGACATGTGTCCCCTGGCTCCTCACAGGTGACCCTGGCTAGCACAGCTTCACCATCCCAGACCACTCTCCTCCCTCCCTTATGAGAGCAAAGCCTCCAAGATGCTGCTAGATCCACCCATGTATGGTCTTAAAACAGATGCCCTGGCTTTGGCCAGCAGCTGGCCAAAGAAGAAGCTTCCAGAGTCCAGACTTTGGGTGTATGGGCTAGTTACCTGTTACTGAGGGGAGTTAGTGAATCTCTGTCACTATTTTGGGAATGAGGCTGCTTCACAATGACACGTGTTGTAGCTATCTATAGAGGGTTTCTGCCTTCAATCAGGAATAATCTTTCAGTGTGTACTACCCTGGAGGGTCTCGAAGTACTGCCTTCCCCTCTGGAAGCCAAAGCTGAGGTGAGGGAAGCGGGGTGGGCCTGTGACTCAGGCTGAGTTGATCCACAGGGCTCTGAAGACAGAAAGAAAGAGGTATGGTTTACAAATTGTTGCCATTTACTGGAGGTCTAGAGGCAGCCGCACTGAGTGTCACTGTAGGGACCTCCTACTGGTGTCCAACCACCCCTTCCCATGGTGACCTGGGCTCTGGTTCCAGCTCCCTGGCCTCCTCAGCTTTCTATATGTCTCTTGGGCCCAGCCTGGCCCTCCAGGCTTTGTGTCTCCCAATGAACTGGCCTTTCACCCACGTTGGTCTGACTGGGTTTCTGTTGCTGGCAACCAAGAACCTCCACACAATGGAAAACAGCTAAGCCCTCAGGACCTTGGAAATGGGCTCAGCCGGACCTGAGGGGCAAACTCTGTGTGCAAGTCACTTTCCAGCAAGAACTCAGAATGCCACTCTTGGAGTGGGAGACACAGAATAAGCAAACAAATAAATATTTAAACACACACACACACACACACACACGTATCAGATGGTGATAAGAGAAACATCAAGTGCTATAAGGGAGTAGAGAGCTGAATGGGCTCTATGTTACATAGGGTGGTCGGGGAAGACTGCTTGGAGGAGGCAGCATTGAGCACTGAATGTAGTGAGGGAGCAGCTTGGGAAAGACACTTGGGAGAAAAGCCTTCTGGGTCATTTGGGGGCACGTGAATGTTTGTAAGGAAATGGAGGATGAATGAATGCCCAAGTGGCAAACAGGGCTCCCATATTGACAACATGCCTTGCAGCCCTTCCCTGTGTGCCTTCAGTGGGGGGTAGGGGTGGAAGGCACTCGTCAGGAGCAGGTTTAGGATGTGGGGCCTGGGCAGGGCCGGATAGGTTACCTGACTCGTCTCCTGATGTCAGGGGATTAAATTGCATCAAGAGCACAAAATACACTCTCAAAGTTGACTATTATTAATATTTATACTCTCCTCGAGCAATAATAGACTATACATCTATATATATCTATGCCTCCTTGGACTTGGCCTGTTATTTCTTTGTGATGAATTTAAATTACCAAAGATTCATGTGATTTATTTGCCAAGGCACAAATATAGGCAGCCCTGTTCATGATACTCTTATTCTTTATTTGATGGGACCCCAGACTCTTGAAAAAGTCTTTTCTTGATGCACAAAGGAGATGGACGTCTCTGGCCCCTGGGGCACTTGTTTATTTCCTTGAAGGAAGGAAAATAGAATCCAGCGTGTGCTTCCTCAGTAAGGGATCCCTGCTCCCTTCCAGAATGTCCTTTCTCCTTGACCCTGTCCATTCAAGTTAGGGTCATAGACTGGGGGCTCTTCACAGGAGAGGAGTTTCACAGGCCCCCAGCCACAGCTCTGGCTTCACCCTCTGCTCCCTCTTCCTCCTCTGCCCTCCCTCCCCTTTCTTATCTAACCCTCTGTCCTAACTTGCCCTGGCTTCTCATTTGCACCCCAGTCCTGCTCTGATCCTTTCTTGGCTGGGTGGAACTATTCTCGAAGGAAATGACCTCACGAAGAGCCTTATATGACCATCCACTGTTGTTTACTGTACGTTTGGCCTTGGGTAAATGAGGTCAAATGAAACAAAATTCCAACCTGGTGGCCATCACCTCATGTCCCATTGTCAGACACTCCTGGTGACCCCCCAGTGAACTGACTCTGAAGCTTTCTTCTGTCTTGAAAACAGGTCAGTTTTCAGGGCTCAAGAGGTGTGACCTTTCATGCACCTGGGGCTCCAGGGCAGCCCTGGAGAGGCTGATTCTTCCTTCCAGAATCTTCTCCAACCCAGGGATCTCTCACTAGATCTCCAGAAGGCAGTGCTTTTAGTAACCTGCATCATAGATTAATTAACAGGTTCTCCCCAGATTAGAAACTCGATATGCGTTGCTCGTAGACATTTAAATTGGTATAATAGCCTCTTGGAGGGCTATTTGGCAATATATATCAAAAGCCTTGAAAATGTAGATTCCCCTGACTCAGTAATTCCACCTCTGGGAATTTATCCAGAGAAAATAATCAGAGATGTAGCCAAAAACTGTATGTATAAGAATATTTACTGCAGTGCTAGTTATACGGTTAAAAAAAAATCAAAAGAATCCACAGGGATTTGGTTAAATAATTTAAGGCACTTTCCTCTAAAGGAATACCAGGGAATACTAGGCAGTCCTGTTTTTCAAAGTGTATTTAAAGCATCTATGAAAAAAAAAATAAAGCATCTATGATGATATGCCTCAGAGATGCTCTCCTTTTGCTTTCCGGGTCCACTCTGCACCATCTGGGCTCCCTGCCCTGGACCGCTCTCTGGATCTGTGGGGTGGAAGGCACAGCAGGAGGAGCGTGGAGGTGGGGTTCTTGATTCCTGGGCTGTTTCTCTCCTGGGGGGCCATTGACTGTGTCAGCCAGCACCTCCCCTGGCCCTCCCACCCTCACCCTTCCGGTTCCAGTGGGGAGGCCCCCCCCCAGACCCTGCAGGCTAAGCAGGGGGAGCTCTTCACTGGGCTCTCCAGCACCCCTCCAGGTCCCTTCACCTGTCCTCAGGAGGTTGGAGGGAAACTGTTTCCCGGAGGCCCCTAACTGATGTGAGGCAGGAAATAAAATGCTTACGATCTAAAGTTAAGTGGCTGAATCAGACCAGGACACAGCATAATCTCGACTCTGTACTTAAATGAATGTATTTAGAAAAGGAAAACATATCTACACATGAGAGTGGGGAGAGACTGGGAGGAAATACGCGGGATGATTAACTGCTCTTGCCTCCGGGTGGTGAGATTGTAAGCACATTTTCTGGTCGTCTTGATGCGATTCTGTATTTTGCACATTCTCAAAAGTAATCACGTATCATCTTTACAGTGAAAAAATACTTAGGTTAATTTACATTTTAAGACACAACTGGTAAAACAGCAAAATTACTCAATAACAGGATAACAGCGGGCCAGCCGCTCACAAATACAGTGTAGGTAATAGATTTTAGGTAAATATACGATGATGTAATTTGAAAGGAGATTGAGCTTCTCGGGGTGAAGTGTAACGGGCCTTGACTGTTCCCCATCAACACCTCGTCTAATGCTGAGCGATCTTCTAAGACTTGGTCCCGCTTTAGAGACTTCCTTGCCAGGCCTGGAATCTCTCACAGGTGCACTTGTTCTGGGCTCTGGCTTCCGCCCTGCCTCCAGCTACGCTCAGGTGAAGGGTAGGAAGGGGCAGGGGGTCTGAGGATCAAACTGACAGATGAGGCCTGAGCAAGCCAATACTTTGGCACCTTCCCAAGTGTATCCTTAAATATTGTTCCGCATCCACTTAGTGGGGGGTAGGGAAATTCTGTGAGTAAACCTCCTATGCTCAAATTAAGAGTCTTACAAATACCAAACACAGCATGGCATTTTGACTTAACTTAAAATGATCTTTCACAGATTCTCCAGCACTCGTACCTGGAGAGAACTCAGCTACTTGCCCACTTAGCATGGAAGTAATACATACAGGGCTACGATGACAAAGACCTGCTCGACATTTCCAAAAGTTACTTGGCTTTTTTTGGGGTGAGGGGAGTGGAGTGGGATTCCATGTGGGTGACACTTTTCTGTGATACTGGACCTTGCTCAGATTTATTCTATATTTTCTAAATCAGGTGGTTTCTTTAAAAACCTACCAAGGGATTTACATTTCTAAGAGAGTAAAATTAATTACTCCTACGTAATAAATGCTTCTTATGCAGGACTTCCAGAGTTTCAGGAAAGGGAGCCTGCAGCTTCGGAACATGCAACTGGCTGGCCTCAGATAAATGTGCAGACTCAAAAAGCACCAGGCAAGTTGCTTGAGCTGGTCACAAAAATAGTAAGGAAGAACTAACCCTTAAATAGTGACGGCTGCACGCCGGGCTGTGTTCTAAGCGCTCCATGGGTGCCTGTTTCATCCCCCAACCAGAACTGCTGTCACCCTCATGTTCTAGCTGAGAAAGTAGGAATGTAAGCGGGGCAAATATCTTGCCCAAGGTCACACACGAATAAGCAATGGAGCCTGGATTTGAACCCGGACCGGTCGGTACTAGGCTTGAAAGCCACCAAAGCTTCTGCACCCACCAGGAGCGTATTTTAGGTTTTACTCAAGGATGGGGTGTACTTTGGCTGAAGTTTATGTTTTGCCAATTATATCAGGAGTCATGCATGGAAACCTGAGTTAACTGGCTCTGTGTTTCTGATTTTTTTTCCCCGTGATCTTTTAGCGCCTTTCATAGATTGGTAACTGGGACAGCTGCCCAGTTCTGCCTCTAAATCTGACTCTGCTGGGCATCCAAGTGTCCCTGATCACCGTGTGTCAGGGAGGAAACATCAGACATGATCTCCCAGGATCAGAGCCAAGAAAGGCTGCATCCCGTGGTCCCATGAGCCTTCGGTTACCACACACTCTCTGCCTCCTGATTCGCTGTAAGAGAAAATAGCGTCTGAATCTATAGGCATCCTTTGTGAAGCCCAGTGGCCTCCCGATCTGGACGAGGTTACTCCAGCAACCCAGCGCCCTCACACTCCCTCCAACTCCAGAGGCAAAGGTGTTCACTAATTAGCTTCGTCTGTAAAGACCGCATCTCTCTGAGCGGCGTGCCCTCAGCAGGACTTTTTAAAAACCTGCTGCAGGTTAAAAAGCAGACCTGCTTTTAATTTATTAAAAGACTTGGCTTTTTTTTTTTTCTCCCACTGAGCATTTTAAAATGCAATTAGACAAAATGGAATAATAATCAGGCAAAAGTACTGAGGAGTTTTCGCAGAGGGGGTCATCCTTTCTCATGCTCCTTTCCCCTTCTGGGCCCTTCTGCGGGGACAACATGCCTGTGGAGCTGACACAGATGACCCCCTCACTCCAATCCCACATTCCCGCAGACCTGAGTTCTCAAGAATCAGCCACTGGATCTTCACACAACCTTTGCTAGAAGACAGAGGGCGCATGACCCTAGCAGCCTCACCCCAATGCCCTGGTTTGTCTCCTTGTTTGGGACATTTTTTAATCTAATTATTCTTAAGATCAGGCTGAGGATTTGCATCTTTTTTTTTAGTATATGTGCTGTCGAAGCGAGCGCTGATTTGCATCTTTAAATAAGTTCCCTAGGCCAAGTTTGAGAGCCTCAGTAAACTCTGAGAAGTAGGCCCTTTCCCGTCATCCTCTCTCTTGCACCAACAGTGCTTAGAAAATATGCAAGCATCAGGTGAGTATTTGTTGAATGAATGAACAAAATTTCATGAGGCATGTCAGAAGGTTTTAGAGAAACAAAAAGGTAAGAACAGTCTCACCTCCTCACCAATGACTGGAACAAAGGAAATGGATTGTGAGATATCAGGACTCCTATCATGAGTTTCATTCCTACAATCAGGTGTGTATAGTGCACAGGATTTTGTACTGTATGAAACATGCCGTGGAAAGGGAAACCCATGAAATAGTCACTGTTGGCCTCTTACTACTGGCATCACCAGACTAGAAGGACAAATGGCTGCCTTGGCTGGAAAGCCCAGGATTCTCCTCTGGCACCAGCATCTTTACGGTAGGTCTCTAAAGAGGTGAAGGTACGTGCATTCTTTGATAGGCCAAAGACTTTGGATAGCATCACAGCCTCCCTCCCCCGCCCATCATCCCCAGGCTGGTGGTCGCCCCTCCAGGTACCCATGGAGCAGTCCCTGTGCGCAGCTGAACATGCTGATTTATTCAATGTGCCAGTGAGCCTCACTGGGCCGAGAGGGCCTTGACGACAGCATCTCTACAGCATTTGCCCCTGGGCAGCCTGGTGCCAGCTCACACCTAATAGGCATTCTGTAAATGTTTGTTGAACCCCTTTGTTCATCAGTCAACGTGGATTTCAGTAATTAAAACTGTTTTTGATGCACTGGGATTTGTTAACAGGAAAACAATGAGTTCAAAGCACGTTGTGGGACTTGGAAGGGAAGCTAGTCCCCGTTTTGCCAGCTTCTGACTGTCCTCTCTTCCTTACCCCTGCCCTTTCCTTATGATTTCATGGGCAACTAATCAAATGCACCTTTATCCTCTAAAAGGAAGCAGGCCTGTGTGAAGAGGCTCGCACCGAATTCCTTATCCCATCAGGGCACTTCATACCGAGAGGAAGAAACTGGATTTGGAAATAGGTCAGATTAAATATCTATTCAAATTCTTTCTCTTCCCTTTCCTCCTTCCTTTTCCCCCCTGTCCTTCCTTTCTCCCTTCCTTCCTTCCTTCCTTCCTTCCTTCCTTCCTTCCTTCCTTCCTTCCTTCCAAACTCTTGCCTTCCACATGTGCACTACATCTGAAGCAGGGTGACATTCTCTGTTGTGGACAGCAGACACCAGATCAATTGCTCTAAGTTCAACTTTTAAAATATTAAAAGAGAAATTATCACCTGGGCAGTTTGTTTAGATTGCAAACCTCTGGAGCTTGGCTGGCGCTGTGCCGTTTTCCACTGGAGACCCACCGGTTCACTCTCTCTGGCCTATGACAAAAGTCTTGGACATTGGGCTTGCCAGCCAGACCCTCCTCCAGCTACACGGACACCGGTATGTTCCTGCAGACCTTATTTACCCATGGACGGGCCAGCTTCCCATACTGAGCCTTGCTCACACTCCAGCTCATGGCCCTATAGGGAGTGAGTCCTCCACTTCTCCCAGCCAGGCTCATGGCACTCGGCCGGCAGACAATTCTTATAATCCCTAGATAGGAAGGACCCTCTGGAGTTGACCTCTTGGCTTTTTATTTCCTAGGTGTAGAGAGTGGTTAGACTTTCTTTTCTGGTCACCATTGTTCCTTCATTGTGGGACAAAGGTTCACTGACCATTCACATGACCGCCTGTGCCAGGCAGGGTCCAGGGTGCCCAGCTTCATGCCCAGGAGCAAGCAAAGCCCAGGCAAGTTTGGGCATCCCATGCAATGCACCCATGCAGTTCTTACCAGAAAGATCAAAAACTGAAGAATAATACATAATCATGTGAACATTTGAATCCAGAGGATGGTTCAAAACTGGGCCTTAAGGTGACCCTGTAGCTTCATGGAGTCAGCTATGGACAAGCTGCCCAGGAGTCCCCTTCCTTCTGGCTGTGGTCTCTTTTTCCTTTCCTGGTCCTTTGCTCATCCCCAGGCGGGAGCTCCATATCATCACAGCTGATAAGGGTGCCTTGTCAGCCTGGTCAGTGGATCCTTACAAGATACAGCCTTAACCTTCTCCACGGTCGGAGGTGGAGGCCGTTCCTCCAGAGGGGGGCATCCATGAGACAACCCGGCTTGTCTCTTGCTGTTATTTCATGTTGCACACCTCAACCTTCATACGTTGTTATGCCAAGGGATCACCCCCATTCCACTAGGGATAAAAGAGAGAATGGACAGGGAGGATGAATGAGGGACACAGGGTAGGGTTGCCATAAAAAAAAAAATAGGCATCTTTTAGCCCAATATTTGGAAAATACACTAGAAACTTATTCATCATTCACCTGAAATTCAAATTGGATCACGCATCCTAAATCTGGCAAGGAAGTCCAGATTGGACTTCCAGTCCAGGAAGTCCATTGCCACTTCAGGAAAAAGCCTCCTTACTTTGCTGCCATCACCTACAATCCCAGTGCAGCTGGTCTGGGAGTGGGGCTGGGAGGGCACTCTTCAAAAAAGGAAGTGCCCCTTTGAAAAATGACTTTTTTTTGGGACCTCCACTAGGTTGAGTAAATGTTCTCCAGGCAAACTCATGACACAAGGAGTGACTCGGACTCCTTCTTCTCCATCCGTTGCTGTGGAGTATTTTATGATGAGGTGGGATCACTTTACCTTCCCTCAGTAAATGAGAGTTTTCGCTAGAGCCGTGAGTGAGTTGAGTGGCTTAAACACCAGAAATTTATTGTCTCTCAGTTCTGGAAGCTGCAAGTGTGAGATCAAAATGTCAGCAGAGTTGGTTCCTTCTCTGGGCTGTGAGGGAGAACCTGCCCAGGCCTTTTCCCCAACTTCTGGCATTTGCTGGCAATCTTTGGCATTCCTTAGTTTGTGAAAGTATGACTCCCATCTCCGCCTTCATCATCACATGGTGTTCCTGTGTGTGTCGCTGTGTGCAAATTTCCCCATTTTATGAGGAAACCAATCATATTAGATTAGGGTCCCCCCTGAGGACCTCATTTTAATTTGATTACCTCTTTAAAGACCTGCTTTCCAAACAAGGTCATATTCTGAAATATCTAGAGTTAAGGACTTTTTTAGGGAGAGATACAATTCAACCCATAAAAATGCACCTTAGTCTTGTGTATATGTGCGTTCGCTAGGAAGATAAGGGATTCAGTGATTCGGAGTCCTATTCGGAGTCAGTGATTCGATTCCTTTGCTGGCTTTGGTTGATAGTGATTTAAGGACTTGGAGTAATGGAAGATAAACTGCTTGTCACTGCCCACTCTGTGCTCCAGGAGATTGCGTTTCTGAGTGAGGCCAACCCCCGCATTGCCCTGCAAAGGGCTCTTCCATTATGTTAAGAGCTGGTGATGATAGTTGCCATTAATATTCAGCCCTTTGGCCTCCACCCTCTCCCATTCCCTCAGTCCTACACACTTCCTTCTGACCCTCCGGGAGGTAACATCAGGACTCTTTTCTCCCAAGAGACCTCTGTGATTGTTTGCCTACAGCAGGGAGCCTGGCGATGCTTTGGGAAGCATGTGTTCACGGAGGGGTAGGAGAGGGAGAAAGGGAGTCTTTTTCGCAGGTCTTCACCCTCCCCCTTCCAATCCAATATTAGAATAAAGTCTCTGCTTCCTTCTTATCCTCCATGCAGATGCTGGGAGAACAATATAAAATTCCTTCTCAGTTGGGGCCCTAACTTCTCATTTATTTATTAAGAAATGATGCTATTTTCTCCAAGGAGCCATCTATCCTGTTTTCCTGGGCACTGTCCATTACTACAGAAACGAAGGGAGGGAAAGATCCACTTTCAGCCGTGGGGGTTGTAGTGGCTCTCAATGTCTCTTTCAGCAGAGAGAATGTTTTTTGAAGCCTGTCCAGGAAATTTGGTTCTAAGAACAGCCTGCTAATTTGAGCTTCTTCAGAGCTGACTCGTGTGACGAAGCTGGCATGATGTCCAAACCAGGCCGGTGCCATGGCAGTGGAAAGTGCCTGCGTTAGGCTGCTCAGGTGCCGTGACGAAGTGCCACAGGCTCGGGGAATTCAACAACAGACATTTCTTGTCTCACAGATCCAGAGCCTAGAAGTCTAAGATCAAGGTGTTGGCAGGGTTGGCTCCTTCTGAGGCCCCTCTCCTTCGTGTGTGGCTGTCCTCTCCCTGGTCCTCACACGGTCTTCCCCTGTGCATGACTGTGTCCTGATTGCCTCCTCATGTTGGATTAAGACCCCCCCCCCCAGTGACCTCATTTAACCTTAATCACCTCTGTGGAGACCCTATCTCCAGAGTCACATTCTGAGATATTAAGGGTTTTCTTTAACATGTGGGAGGGGGGAGGCGGGGAGCACAGTTAAGTTCATAATGTTGCCCTTATATGAAATTCAGGGGCACTTGGGTCTCAGGCTTAGCTCTGCCTCTGGGTAAGTGACTTTGAGGAGTGTGTCAGCTGGAGGTTTTGGTTGTCAACAGCAGAAACAATCCAGGCTCATTTGAGCAACAGGGCAATTGAATTAGGACGCTATTGGGTGCACACTGACACAGCGGGAAGGCTGGGAACCAGACAGAGACCCTGGCACCCTGGGGGATGGGAAGCAGAAGCCCCAGGAAATGCCCTGTCGTGCAAATGCTTGGATCAGGGTGTGGTAGCTGACATGAGTGAGCTCAAGAGTGCCAAAGGGCAGCTCCTTGTTGGGTTCACCACTGTGCTGGGGGAGGAGGAGGAAGGACCCTGAGCCTTGGCCTCAGTAGTGGAAACCAGGCACCAGGGTCCATAGCTGTGCAAGACCTCCCCTCTTCGGAGGGAGTGATTCCTCAAGAGAAAATCAGCAACTGTCCAAAGAGGAAGTGGATGTTGGGACAAACAACTGTCACATGACTAATCCCTTGCTTGAGAAAAGGGGGCTGGACCAGGCAACCGCTATGTCTCTCTTCATTAAACATTTACGAAAGCTCCCTACCACTTCTTTCTTGAGATCTTCCCCTTTCTTTGTCAGGTGGGTGTTGAGACTTCCACTCCTGGATTCTTTATTGCCTGTGGTGCCTCCCTGGCCTTTGACTTCTCCCCGATGTCTCCCCAGTGGAGGCGTTGGCCTCTGTTTGTTCAGGAAGGTCACCAAGGCTTATACGGCTATAAAAAAGCAGAGTGAGCAGCTTTCTGGTATGGATCAGTTTATTAATGTCTTCTTTGTGATTTGTACTGGTAGTAAATATTATATTCATTATAAACAATAATTCAACCTGCCATTCTTTCTCTGGTCCTCAGTTACCTTGTCCATAAAACAAGGAGGTTGAATTAAATGATTATTAAGGTCTCTTTCAGCTGTAGCTCTGTTGGATTCCATGAAAATTAAACTCCTTAGGGTAGGTAGTCTGTGGGGGTTGACTGTGAGGCATCCCCCTAGAACTTGGAAATGGAAAATGTAATTTCCCTCTCAGGGAAAAATTATAAAACCAGCTGGCACCAGATCAAAGAAGATATATTCAAAGTCTCCTTAAATGGACAGGATGGATCGCAGACCAGAGAAGTCTGGATTGACAACGCAAACATCCCCAGGGACAGAATGGCCTGTCAGAATGGGATGGAGCATCAAGACATGGAGGAAAGGGAGGCTGGAGAGCTCCTCGGGATTGATTCAAAATCTGGCCAAGGTGAGGCTGGGGCAAGGCAGTGGGCAGGGTACCCACATGTTAGAAGACTCTGGACTGCTGTTGGCTGCCTCATTGTAGTAGAGATGGGGAGGAGATTCAAGCTGCTAGCACTGGATGAGAGTCCACATAGCTAACAATCCACTTGGCACAGGTGCCAATCAAACAGGAAGGTCTTTAGCTACAGCTGGAACAGGGCTCTAGGGTCCTACATATCCTGCATTTACACATTTATTTTCTAATGTCTGGGACGTCTATGGGGAACTTAGTATGGGAAGAGCAGTGAGTAGGAGCATATAGAAGGCTCAGGGCAGAAGCTATTTATCAATCAGCCCAGAATTATTTTGTTATTTTAATAACTTACATGTTCGAATCATTCATTCTCTTTATCTGATTCCAACTCATCAAGCAATCCTTTGATTTGAATGTGGTTACCCATGTTTCTACCTATAGGGAAAGAATGGGCATGACAGGCTTACACGATTATAAGATGACTGTATTCTTCAAAGTAAACGAACAGATTTTCTGTTTTATCAGTCTCTTGGGAGCCTGATCACATAGATCAAGTGACATCCCCCTGTGAGAGAAAGCCTTTCTTGGCTTGCAAACAAAGTCAATTGCCCCAATTAAAAAAAAAAAAAAAAAAAAGAAAGAAAACAGAAAGACCCAAACTTGCTGCATAGAAATGCTTCTTAGAAGTAGCCAGCCAGCTCCTCTTTCAAAACTAAAATCAGTGGTCCAAGGGTTTCTTCAGTATTTTTCCACAGGATTTCTGGCTGAAATTCCAAGGCATGTAAAAATTCAACTATAGACAGGTTAGATATAGTGGTTCTCTCTCTCTCTCTCTCTCTCTCTCTCTCTGTCTCTCTGGTGTGTGTGTTTAACAAATTTTTAGTAACACATTTATTTTCAAACAGAATCTTACAAAGGACCTGAAGCTCCAGATAAACATACCCATATGCCAGGCATCTCTTCTTGGGTGTGTAATAGGCACCTCAAATAAGAGGGATCCAAATAGCATTTTTTTTAAAGATTTTATTCACTCATTTGAGAGAGAGAGAAAGAGAGCAAGAGGGAGAGAGAGAGAAAGAGAGAGAGAGAGTGAGCATGAGCAGGGAGCAGAAGCAGAGGTAGAGGGAGAAGAAGACTACCTGCTGAGCAGACTCCCCAATGTGGGGCTCCATCCCAGGACCCTGGGATCATGATCCGAGCTGAAAGCAGATGCTTAACTGACTGGGCCACCCAGACACACCCGAAATAGCTTTCTTAATGACCTGCCCTTCTCCATGCCTGCTCTTCTTCATCAGGCCAAAAACCTAAAATCATTCTCAGGTCCCCTCTTCCCAAACTCAGGCTTCTCCACACATCATATATTTAGAATCCCACCCCTTCCAGGCCAGGGCCCCTAGTCATGAAACATCGTTGCCGGCCAACATCCCCTCTTACCTGGGTCACTGCACTAGCCTTATAATAGGTCTTCCTGCTTCCACTTCTGCATCTGTGTGTTCGTTGTCTACGTAGTGAAGTACTATCTTCAAAGCTGTGGATTAGATCATATTCCCCTGTTCAAAGTGCTCCAATGTTTCCCAACATACTTAGCATCAAAATGAAACTCTTTCCCGTGGTCTGCAAGGCCCTCCACCATCTGGTTTCCTGGTGTGTCAGTGATTAAACCGCTCTCCCCCTCATTCTCTTGGCTCCAGACACACTGGACTTATTGTTGTCCCTCAACTGTGCCAAGTTTGTTCTCTGCTTTGCATTCCCTGTTGTGCCCGCTTAGAACCACTGGTACCCTTGATTTTGAATGGCTCACTTCCTCACACCAGTCAAGTCTTTGCCCAAATGATACCTCAGAGAGGCCTTCCCTCACTACCTTGTCAAAATAACTGCCCTGATTCATTCCTACCCACTAGCTCCTTGATTAATTCCCACCACCACCCCAGCATTCTGTAGAGGACCCTGTGGTGTGCTACCCAGCTCCCCCTTGGGGACTGAGTGAAACTCACTGCTTTCACTGCTCGGAGTGTTGGCTGCCATCAGTTTACACCTGAGACACTTTCCAGGCATTGGTCTTTGCCCGAAGAAGCTGCTTCACCTGCATTTATGTCCATTCCCTGGAGGCAGCCTGTCTCCAACAGCTCGTCATACAGGCGTACAAATTCTCAATCCCCTGCTCTCAATGGAGACAACTCTCCTAACCAATGCTCCAGAGCTACCGTTAGCACTGGATGAAGCTTCTGCTCCCAGTGCTTCACAGCTCAACTTTTCCCCTCTGCCCAGCCTGTAGAACCCTGCCCAACCCCTCACCCCTCACATGTGCTGTTCCTGACAGGATTTCTATAAATCTCTGTCTCACAGTCTACTTCCTGTGGAAGCTAACCTATGGGCCACTACCTAAAATTATGTGTTTGTTTACTTATTTCCTGTCTCCCCAACTAAGACTGAAGTTCAGTGAGAGCCGTGATATTGTCCATCTTCTTTGCCTCTGTATCCCACCTCAGATGCCTTGCATGGTGCTTAGCATACTATAGGAATTCAAGAAATAATTACTGAATGAATGAATGAGTGTGTCCCCAGTATATATCATAGATGAAAGTGAAACTGCTGGGCACGGGGACAGTCAAAATAGGTGAAGGCGATTAAGAGGTACAAACTTCCAGTTATAAAATTAGTAAGTCACAGGGATGTAATAATGTACAGTGCAGGGAATCCAGTCAATAATACCGTAATAACTTTGTGTCCTGACAGATGGCAACTAGACTTACCTTGGTGATCATTTCTTTCATAACGTATATAAAAGTCGAATCACTATTTTGAACGCTAACATAAATGTCAATTACACTTCAGTTTTAAAAATTCTAATATTGGACTGATAAAAAGAAAAAACAACCCTGATACATTGGATTTCATCAAAATTACAAATTTATGTATATGATAAAGAACTTGTATCCATAATGTATAAAAACCCAACAAATCAATAGTAAAAAATAACTCGGTTAGAAATGGGCAAAAGACTTGATACGCAGTTAACAAAGAAGAGATATGAAAAGCCAATAAGCACATGAAAAGAGGCTCATCATGATTAATCATCAAAGAAAATTGAATCAAAAGCACAATAAGTTAACATTTTATACCCACTAAAATGCTAAAATCAAAGGCCAACAATACAAATGTTGGCTAAAATATGAAGCAACTGGAATTCTAACATACTGGTGGTGAGAGTACAAAAAACAGTGTAAGTATTTTGGAAGCTGTTTGGCAGTTTCTTATAAAGTCAAGCATACATTTACCATATGACCTGGAAATTTCATTCTGAGACATTTATCCAATATAAATAAAAATCTACAAAAAAGAGTTGTAGAAGAATGCTCTCGCCAAGATTATTCATACTACTGCAGGTTCGAAACACCCTGAATGCCCATCAACCAGAAAGTGCAAAAGTGAATTGGAGTATCTTGATACACTGAAACAGCACTCATCATGGCAAGGAATGAGCTACCCATACACAAGACAGCTTGCTGAGTGAAAGCAGCCAAATTAAAAGTACATATTGTGGGAGTTCATGATGATGAAAGAAAATTCATGTATGGCGATACATGTCAGAGTGGTCTCCCAGAGGGAAGGGTACCTTCTGGGAGAGAGTCATGGTAAAGATGGACTTAGGGGGCAATTCTCAACTGGTCTGAGAGCTCCTGCTCCACCTCCTTTTTACCCACATTTTTAATAACTCTTGGGTGAAGGTTACCCAATGTACTACTGGAATACTGCCTATGCAGGGGAATTGCTTTGAGAAGGAGCATGTAAGTGTGTAGACATGTATAAAATGTTATCTGTGCTGTGGAAACAAATGAAGATCAACCAACAACAACAACAAAAATTGAAACTACCTTTTTGAAATTAGGGGGGAAGAAGGGAGATGGGAGGCGCTCCTCCCTCAATCACTCCCACTCCCACACCATTTGAGAAGTGCCTGAGGGACCTTGCAGGACCTTAGGGCAGAGCTGCTTCTTTTTTTTTATTATTATTTTTTAATTTTTATTTATTTATGATAGTCACACACACAGAGAGAGAGGCAGAGACACAGGCAGAGGGAGAAGCCGGCTCCATGCACCGGGACCCCGACGTGGGACTCGATCCCGGGTCTCCAGGATCGCGCCCTGGGCCAAAGGCAGGCGCCGAACCACTGCACCACCCAGGGATCCCCAGAGCTGCTTCTGAATCAGGAAATTGAGATTCATGGCCAGGCCGCATCACTAAGAAGGCATTCACAAGGCCTCCTCAAGTCAAGATGTGGCCTTACAGGTGCATGAGCCCATTTGGCAGGGGCAAGGAGCCCCACACTCTGCTCTGGGAAAAGAAGAGACATGGGAAAAGAAGAGGCCTATCTCTCTGAAGTCAGTCATAAATCCCAGGGATCTGGAGACGATCCTAGGGGATTTAGTATGCCCAGTGAGATTTGGGGTTGGAGGGATGACCCGAGACTCTGGAACCCCAAGTCAGGAGAGGTCCCTTTTTGTGACAGCTCCTGGAAGGAAGACTGCTTGGGCCCGGCCCTGGGGCGAGTCCTTTATTCCAGTAGAACGCCCAGGAAGCCATGGACCCTGGTGACAACTCATTTCCTCCTGAGCTTTTATAGTAACTCTCCTCTATTTCCAGTATTAGAATTCCCTGGAATGTTCAAGGCTCCGGCACCACAAGGTCGTAAAGGCCATTTCTGGGTCCAAGAAGGTGACATTGCCTATTTGTTCTGTTCCCATTTCTTCTGCAATTGCTCCCACATCTGACTGATCTTTTTCATTCTACTCTGCATTTTTGACAGAGACAGGAAAACAAGGCTGTCTGCCAGTTTCAGATGTCCTGACTTCTTGCCTGGGTGGAAACACACTGGGTTGGAATGAGATCATGCCGGGGAATCTTTCCCCTGAAACCAGGAGGGAGACGTGGCCAGGTGTGCTCGCAGACTACTGCCCGGTGAAGGCCCCGGAGTCGCACAGAGGCTCAGCCCATCTCTGCTCGACCCATGGCCCAGGGGGAGAGGAAGTTCCCAGGTGGCTGGCCCCAGACTGGCTGTGAGAGTAGCTGCAGCCCGGGTTTCAGCTCCTTCAGAAGGCCGCTGGAGCAAAGTCCACTGCTTGGTCCCTAGGAAGAGGTTCCGGGGATTATCTGGCAATCTTTTTCCTCCCCTGAAGCCCTTTCACAAAACAAAAAAGGAAAGTAGTCCACCCAGCAGATGTCCAACAGCCTGCCAGACAGTCCGGACATACCCATCGCAGCCTGGCCTGGCTCATGACACACCCTGAGGAGACCTGTCCCAGGTCCCTAAGCAGGTTGATGCTGGCTCATAGACAGGAATGTTCAAGAAGGATACAGAGCAAGAGGAGCTGAGCTGGACGGAGTGCATCATTGTCCTGGAGCCTGCCAGGAAAGACAAATCCCTTCCTCAGCACTACTGAGGCCACGCACCCAGGGAAATGCCTCTGAGGACCTCAGGCATGCACGTCACTGGCCTAAGTACAAGCAGTGCTGGACACCACTAATAGCCATTGATGAGCAAACATCCTCACAGAAAAGCAGATAATGCCTCATCCCTGCCATGGCTAAATTGTTTTATAACATTCTCATCACTATTCTAAAAGAATAAAAACATTACTAGCATGTAATGTCCTCATCAGGGTTCAGGACAGGCCCAGGCTTTATTCTTGGCCCTGGCACTCATTTACTGGAGAATTTAGTAATCTTGGGCAAGTCCTCCCACCTTTTTCTTTTTAATTAAAAAAAAAAATTAACTTCTAGGCTTTGAAGTCTGTTTGTTAGTAATAATATAACAATTACTACCATTACTCTCGAATGCCCACTGTGGGTTAGGCACTATTCGAGGAGCTAGAAAAAGCAAGTGGCAAGTAAGTAAGCAGACAAAATGTGCCCCCTTCAAGGAGACAGGAACCACACAGTTATGTTGACCAGGATGCTTTTATACAAAGAATTGTTAACTATAAGGGAGAGTTGGAATTAGCAACACATGGAAGCCTGGAGGAAGGGCACCGCCATTGATCTTCAGACCTTCCTGTTTTCCCCATTCTGTGCTGCAGCGAGTAGGAGTTACAGAATTTAGGTTGTGACATGTAAAGTACTTGCCACAATGTGTCTGTTGTTAAGTCCTTGCCTGTTAGGTCAAGATCCCCCTTCAGTTCCACGCTCTGTGATGCTGGAGCGGCTCGAGGCCCCCATGTTAATTTTGCCTTTGCCACCTGCCGTCTGGTAAATTCTCACCATGGGGGCACTGGAGGGAGGCTCGGAGAGAGAGGGACTGCGCCCTCCGGGGTGCTCTCTGAGGGCTTCCTGGCTGCTTCTGTCCGTCAGTTGCCACTGTTTGTCCTCCCTCATCCAGGGGTGGATGAGTCCATTTTGTGGTTCTACCAGCAGTTGCAGAACCAGCCACTGTGCACTCCTTCTGAGATTCCAGCACCCGCCGAGCAACAAGCACCCACTTGTCAGAGGTTTGCACACCACCAGTACCTCTTCTGCTCCTACAAGCTTTTGTGTGTTCCTAATTCCAACTCTTCCCTATAGTTAACAATTATTTTTATAAAATCATCCCATTCAACATAACTGGTGTGGTTCCTGTCTCCTTACTGGACCCTGCTTTACGACTGTGGGTGCTCAGATGCTGGCCTCGCCTCGCTGGATCTAGGCCTTTGTCCTATCCACTGTCTCCCCCATGACGTGTGTCCATCTGCAGGTCTGTGGGAGAGAAGGGTTAGCTCTGACCACTGAACACCCCCCCACACACACACACACACCACCACCACCAAGAAGACCTGGCTCACATTTTGTGATAAAGAAGGAAGACAGCACTTGGGTGGTCACTCTCCAGGGAGCAGACACTTGTTGCTAAAAAAAACGAGGTCAGTCAGCAACAGCGCATTTGCCCGCCCCCATCCCTTCTGAGGGCAGCTGATGGCACTCTAGCACTCTAGTCAGTGCTTGCCCTACAGCCATCGTCTCCCTTCATTCCTGCTGATGGGACCTGGGATTTGGGTCAGACCAGAGGTCTCTTGGTCTTGGGCAAAGTAGACCCTTTCTCCAAGCCCAGGAATGGGTCATAATTGGTCTAAGCCAGCCAACTTATCTCCCTCCCTTCTGCCAATGATCGGGCATGTCACTTGGTCATGGCCAATGACACAGAGAGAAATGAGGCAGAAATCCATGGGGGCTTCCCAGTGGCTGGACTTCAGCAGCCAACTTGGGGCCATGAGATGGCACTATTGAGGATGAGAAGCGAACCCCTAAGAGCAACAAAGCAAAGAATTAGAAAGAGCCAGGATTCTGCATGGCACGCCACAGTCCCAACTCCTATCTCCACGCTTCTCGTATGGTAATCCATGAACTGCTTACGCCACAAGCAGTGGTTGGCTATTCTGCTGTTTGTGACCAAAGCATTCCCATCTGATAGAAAATAGCCATCCAGATCAACCCGGCGCCACTGTCTCCTCCACCGGCGTCTGCTCAATCGTCACCCTGGCTGCTGCAGGCTGCGCCCCAGAAGGCAGTTCCCACCTGACCTCTGCGGGTCAGCGGTCTGCTCTGCAGCGGTGCCCCCAGCACACCACACGTGCCATGTTGTCCTTTGCTAGGCTCCAGGGCGACCTTCAGAGCAAGAGGGCATGTAAATAAAAGGTCTTATGTTTTATATGCTGGTCAATATTTATTCAACCCCCAGAGCAGTGGCCTGGAAGGAACAGAGAGACTATAAAATGTCTTCTGTACTGAAGCTTGAAACTGTGCAGGAGCAAAGGGGCCTCTCCGTGCTCTCACTGCCAAGCAGCCTTCAGCTCAGCAGAGCTTGGGAGCCCTTGGGGAGCAGAGTGGCTGGGGCAATCTGGTGCATGGGGACAGAGACAGCCCAGGGCTGTGGACACATGGCAACAGCCACGCTCTCGATGCAGCTCTAATCTGCGCCTTGAATGGCTTATCAAATGCAGATGGTCCCGCGTCCCCAGGGACCACTCTCCTCCCCTCCCTTAGAGGAGCCATCTCATGGGGAAGCCCACACTTTTAAGGGCTGCAGCTGTGGGGTCTTTGGAGGGGGGTGTGTGCGTTTGATGGAAGGCTCCCCTCCCCATATCTTGAGCCCCTGCTTGGCCTTGCTCTTCCCTGACCTCTCCTATTGCCTGTGTTGTGTTGATTTTGCCATTCTCGTGCTCTCTTACCTGTTTGTCGTCGTCCCCCACCTGGCCTTGTTTACACGGCCTCTGTTACTTGCTTCGGACAGGGTGGACGATTCTCTCTCTATGGAGAATTTTTAAACCTCCCCCTGGACGACTCTCTCAGGTCCCAAATCTGTTGCCTGATATTTTAGAGCCTTCCCCGCTCTGCCCTCTGGTTTCAGCTTTATCTCCATCTCTCCCTTCCACATACATTGTGTGGCCACTGGAAATGATGCTCCAAACCTGCTCCATGACCCCTTTCTCCTGTGCCTTTGCTGAGGCCGCTCTTGTTCCAGGGTAGCTTTCCTCTTCAACCACCAGGAGCAATCTAATCAAATCCACCAAGGCTTAGCTTAAATGCCTCCTCAGTGTCCTTCGATCTTTGCTTTTCCTCACTGGGAGAGAGTTTTTCTGCATCTGGATCACTAACAATTCATACTCCTTGCACTAGAATCAGAAGAATTTTCTGTGTCATGTATGATTGTTTCCCCTTCTCTTACATAATAAATCAGTGGTCTCAACCAGGTAGCGACTTCCCATCCCTACTCCGGGGCACATGTGGCAATGTCTGGAGATGCTTGGTTGTCACACTGTGGGGGAGCTCCTGGCATTTGGCAGGTAGGGGCCAGGGATGCTGCTATAAACAGCCCCCCACAGCAAAAAATAATCCAGCCCAAAATGTCAACACTATCAAAACTGAGACACCCTGAGTTAGCTTATAAGCTTCCTGAAAGCAGAAACCACACTTCCTCTTCCTTTTATTCTCCACAGTACACAGTTTTGAAATGCAATTTTGTTCAATTATTTTAAATGAGCAACTATAAATGTTTAATATACATTTACTCACTCTGTGTCGAACCCGTATATAGATGCCAACCACCCAAAGAGCGATCTGTCCTCTGCATCACGCCCATAATAGTCCCATTAGCCACCGCGTGCAATACATAAAGGGTGTAGCTCTTCATCATTGACATTCTCCGAGTCTCTCCCTGCATTGCTGGGTCCCATAAAGCAAAATCCCAGCTCATATTCACTTAGCTCCTTATAGAAATTCCTTCACTAAGCTATGCTTTAGTGTACTATGTCTTCTGTCTTTATGGAGGGTCAATAAAAGTGGCACTCTGTTAACAGTGTCCCTGTGCCGTGGAACTCCAGTTATCAGGATTTTGTACACTCCCCATCCTCGAAGGTGACTGTAAAGCAGCTCCTTTATTTTACAAATGAGGAGAGTTGGTTTCTCTGTTATTCAATATCCTTTATCCAAGGGCCTATGTGATACATTTTTACCTAACTTTAATTTCAGGAAAACATGTTGTAGATGTCATATATTGTCGAGAAGACAGAAATCTAGGCACCTTAATACGCTTCTCTTTTTGGCTTAGCGAAAAAGCTGTCAGAAAAGTTAGAACCAAATTAAAAGTCCAAGTGTTAGAATCTGCTCCACTCAGGTGTCTGAAAGCATCTATTTATTTCTTCTGCTTTCTTCAGCAGGAGTGCTATCCTTAAATACCTGCTCTTGTGCTGCGTTTTAATCTTTAAGCTGCCTCAAGTCTTTCGGAAGTGAGTACAAATCTTAAGTGAAACAAATAAAGACTAACTTAGAGCTATTGTGAGCCACCTTCTATTATCGAGTGCCAAGCGCCAGGGTGCTGGGGCGGACGCAGCCTGGTTAGAATTTCAGCTCTACCACTTGTCACCTATGTAACCTTGGGCTTGCTACCTAACCAATCTCAAAGTTGCTACCTCATAGGGTTGGTGAAAGGATCAGAAGAGAGATGACGCATGCATGAGAGCGTCTTTCTGTGTCTGCCCATAATAGATGAGTCATGCCCATAGTTCCTGCTTCAATGTCCAGCCTTGTTTGTGAAGTTCACCGTTCGGAATTTGTTCCACTGAGTATCTGGCTCAGCCACTTTTCAGTAATAGTAACAAATTTGCACCTTAACATAGATTCTTCTTCTTCTTCTTTTTTTTTTTAAGGGAGGAGGAGCAGAACGAGAGAGAGAGAGAGAGAGAGAGAGAGAGAGAGAGAGAGAGAGACTGAGAATCTTAAGCAGGCTCCATGCCCAGTGTAGAGCCCAAGGTAAGGATCAATGGCCCAACCTGGAAATCATGACCTGAGCTGAAGAGTCGGACACTTAACAGCCTAGGTACCCCTAACATAGATTCTTAGAGTTATCATTTATCTTCCCTTTAAAGATAAAGTAACTTATACAAAGTTATCACTCTCTGTCCCTGTGATTTTCTTTGGGAGGATAAATCATGTAAACAACAGCACAACACTATACTTTGGGTCCTTTGATTAGCTGTTCTGGTAGCTATTTTCAGAGTTTGGCACTGTCTGCACTTCTGTCACTTAGGCTTACACTGGCCTTGAGGTTTCACGCTGTAAATGTAGGGAATAAAGCCAAAAAAGGCTACTTGTTTTTCTTCTTTCCTTCGATGGGATGAATTTAGAAACTAATGAAGAATACCAACTATTCTACGTGTCTTTATCATCAAACGGTTTCCCATTTATTGGGAAGCCCAGAGTCCCTTGAAAAAGTTAAAGAAACGTACAATTTCTTCAAAAAAACACTTCCTTTTTTAGAGTAGTTCGATTCTCATAGGTCCTTGTGAGGAAGTCAAGAACGAAGGCTCAGAGAGACATCAGGGCCTGGCCTCGTCCTATAACTGGAATGGCTGCTCTTATTCCTCTAGGACTGTTGCCATTCTCATGGAGCCAAGTGGCTCACTGGTCCCCTGCCCCTAGACTCCTAAAACTGAGACCCCAAGCTCAGGGACACTTATATTCCTTACTGAGTTGAGAGGAGGAGATTTGGGATTAAAGTTTGTGAACCTTCCAAAGCTGTGTTATCCCGATAGGGTGATCGCTAGGCCCATGTGCCCCCTTTGAATCAACATTCCAGCTAATTAAAAGGAAATAAAGTTAAAAACCCCGTTCCTAAGTTTCAATGGCCACATTTTAAAAGCTCAATAGCCACCTGTGGCTGGTGCTACCCATCCCGGGCAGCCAGAGGTAGCACACATGCATTGTCACAGAAAGAGCTGCTCAACAGTGCTGTTTGAGACCCTTTCCTACCCACAGGGGGATTGGTGCAGAAGGGAGGCATTGTTGTACATCCACCACTTCTTACAGTTCCAAGACAGTGTTCTTTGTGGAGGAGGGGCTCTCAGTGGTGATGCACCCCTGGGTCTCCCTTTTTTGGTGCTTGCTTGTTTCGCACCCCAAGCCTCTCTTGCAATTACAAAGAGCTACAGACAACAATGAATCCAGGGAGCAATAGGCGACTGTCTTTTGCTCCAAATACGTGTGTGCATTGAGGGGTGTGATGCAATCAGTGACCAATGGGCAATCTCAAATACCTCAAAGAAATGTTGCTCTGGAAACATTCACTGTCTCGGGGGGGCTCCCTTTCTAGCATGGCCCATGGCAAGAAGTCCTAGTGTCTACTCCAAACAGAAAGGGTGAAAGATTCTTTGGCTTCTGCAAGGCCAAACTTGCTTTATGTTTGCTCCTTTTATATTGATTTAGAGAAATAAAGTGTTCAAGTTTTGCCTGAGATGCTTATGTAGTTCCCAACTTCCCAGGGAGGTTTCTATTTTATATATTTCAGTACATAAAAAATATACAAACTAAATGCTGTCGCTATTGTCTCGCTGTGTCCCTGAAACCAGCTGACCTTGACTTTTCTTAATTCTCTGCTTCTCTGGAGGCTTTGGCATGGGGACAGATCCCTCGCCGTAGTACCCGCATGGTGCCTTTGAAGCTTAGAACAATCTTTTTCCCTGGTCCCAAAATAGTGCCTCTATGATTACCCTGATGCCCCGGCTGTCATCATCCCAGGTTTCTGGCTCTGCCTTCTCCTGATCCAGATAATGTCTGGCACATGGAACGTTGTGTCTTTTTTGCCCTCAATTTCACACTTTTCCTCACATACTTTGTTAATATTAATAAACACGTGGCTATCCACTGAGCTCTTCCCATATGCCAGAAACGGTGGTGAGTACTTTACCAGGATTGCCTAAGTTTCATTTCACCCTCCCCTCTACCCCTGGCAGCTACCACCTTGTTCCAAGCCACTGCTACCTCTCACCTGGACCATTGCAAATGCTCCCAACATGTGTCTTTTCCCCTGTCCTTATCCCCTTTGGTCTACACTCAGCCGAGTAGTCAGAAAGAGCCTCCTAAAATATGAGTTAGATCATGTCATTCCTCACGGCTCCAGCATCCTCTCTTCTGACTCAGAGCCAAAGTCAAATGGCCTATAATACCCTAAGTGATCTGTGGCCCGCGCCCTGTCACTGCCTTGAGTGTGTCTCCTATCCTCATCCCTTATTCTAATCCAGCCACACTGGCCTCAGGGCCTTTGCACTGGTTTTCTGTCTGCCAGATGTCCACGTGGCCTGCTCCTTTGCCTCATTCAAGTCTCTCTTTATTCAAGTACTACTTTCCCACTGGGGGCTTCCCTGGCCACCCTATCTAAAACCATATATGCACATATATACACATACTCACACACACGTCTTCTCCACAGCACTTGGCACCATTAACAGGTCATACACTGAACTTATTTGTTTCTTGTCAGTCTTCCCAAATGATGGATCTAGCTAAGCTCCATGAGAATAGGGACTTTGGTCTTTTTTGTTTATGGGTGTACCAGCACCTGGCACATTATAAGGTACTCAGAGGGTATTGTTGAGTAAGTAAATGAATTCTCTGAGATTTGTAGTCAATCTGAGTTTATAGGCAGGGAAACTGAAGTTTAAGGTTAAGCAACCAGCCTGTAGTCACAGGGCTGGTCACTCCGAAGCCCAACACATGCTCCCACCCATGACAATGACTAGCATTCCATCAGCACCCTCTGGAGGGGCCCCTCCGGGCCTCACCTCACACCTGCTCCCCTGCCCACCCGTGTGTTCAGGCGGAGGGCTTCCGCAGCGCGCCAGCCTCCACAAAAGCAAGTTCAGCAAATTCCTCGGATGCCAGCTATCGTCAGGCAGAACTTCCAGAAACGGCAGCATCTCTTTCCCATCTGGGCCAGAAAAGCTCAGAAAGTGCAGATTCTCCAAAGGCTCGGGTGCAAGCTCACCGTACCCTTGGGTAGCCTGATACGAGGTGAGCCACCTATCAGACAGGGCTGGGAATAATGAGAGCAACCTTTTCTTTCGACCCAGAGTGGAGGGTGAAGAGTTCAGCAAATAAAGCCTGGACTGCCAGCAGATTTCTCATTGTTATGGTGAAGAGGTTACATTTAATGTTTAATTTTGATAAGCTATGTAGAGGAGAAAGAAAAGTGTTTTAAATATTAGCTAGTGAAGAGAGAGAACAAAGCAAATTTTTTTTAAGGAATGGGTTTGGAACTATTGGCACACTTTTTAAAAAAAAGTTTTTTGTATGTGCTAAAATGTACATAACAAAATTCACCATCCTAGCCATTTTTTTTATAAAAAGATTTTATTTATATATTAGAGAGAGAGAGAGAAAGAGAGCACAAACGGGGTCGAGGGAGAAGCAAGCTCCCTGTGAGCAGGGAGCCCAACCGGGGTCTCGATCCCAGGACCCTGAGACGATGACCTGAGCTGGAGGCAGACGCTTAATGACTAAGCCATCCAGGGGCCCCCATCTTAGCCATTTTTAAATGTGCAGTTCAATAGTGCTAAGTATATACACGCTATTGTGCGACCAATTTCTGGAATGTTCTCATCTTGTGGATCTGAACAACTCACCTTTCGCTCCTCCCCCAGCCCCCAGTGACCACCATTCCACTCTTAGTTCCTACAAATTCAACTACTCCAGATCCCTCATAGAGTGGAATAAGGAACAGTACAGTATGAGTCTTTTTGTTCCTTGCTGATGTCATTTAACATAATGTCCTCAAGGTTCACCCCTGCTGTAGCTTGGGTACACTTTTCAAAACCAGTGTTTGTGCCTGCTTCCTTTGATTAGGCTGGATGTAAAGTCCAGGACTATTTTTAGAGATGCTTATTTTTTCATAAGCATTCTGTTTGCATTTATGATGTGTAAAAATAATGCTTTGTTTACAACCACCCTGTTCAAATGGTTGAGGCTTGCCACAGAGCTGTACTTTTCCATTCAATTTTACTTTTTTCCATTAAAATAAAATAATCTAGTAAAACAATTGTCAATAAATAGAGAACACTATTTAAAGAAGATATTCAGTGCAGTGCATGCTTTAGAGCAGTGGTTGTCAGACTGTCCCCAGGAATCCTGGGTCCTCTGAATGCATGTCAAGGCCACCAAGGAGGTGTCTGTGAGGAATGAACTTTGACCTCAGCCCTCCAGTTTTGTTCAGAGCAGCTCTAGCTGAAAATCTCATGTTGAGGTCCTGCATAATATTTTATTTGAATAAAAAAGTTTCCATAGTGTGGAGACATTATTGTTGTCCACCAAATATTCTGATTCTTCCCCTCCCATCCCACCCCCATCAGCATTTGTAGAGTTGTAGTTCTTGACTTTCTGATGATTGGATAGAGCCATAGGACTAATTATGGCCAATGAGGGTATGATCCTGGCCTGGAACATTCAATTCCCAATGCATGACCCTCCAGACCACCTCCACTTTTGCCTTTTCTCTTTGCCGTGGTATTATGGATTGCATGTCCTCCCAAAAGTGATATTGAATCCCTAATCCTCAAGGTGATACTATTTGGTGATGGGAGTTTGAGCAATAACTAGATCATGAGGGTGGAGCCTTCATGGTGGGATTGATGCTTTTATGAGAAGAGACAAGAGAGAGCTTGTTTCTCTCTGCTCTAGGCCATGTGAGGGCACAGCAAGAAGACACCATCTATGAACCAAGAAGAGAGCTCTCGTCAGACACTGGATCTTCCAGCACATGATCTTGAAATTCCTTGGCCTCTAGAACTGTGAGGAATAAAAATTTGTTGTTTAAGTCACTCAGCTTGTGGTATTTTGTTATAGCAGCCTGTGTAGACTCAGACAAATGGCTACAATGTAGTGGCTACTCTATCAGCATGGATCCCAGGATGAGAATGAGGAGGATAACAGAGAAGAGCATTCAGCCATTTCAAACTATTCAGCATGAGCTAGGAATAATTATTTGTTATCTTTTTAAAAAAAATTATTTGTTATCTGAAGCCATTAACATTTTGGGGTTGATTTGTTACTGCAGTATAACCCAGCATGTCCTGACTGATACACATAGTTTTTGCAAGTGTGAAAATAACCATTTTGGAGCTATCTAAATGGTGATGTAGATTTAGATTTCTTCACTAACTTTTAACTCTTTTTAAACATTTCTTAATCCAGTCTCATGTTCTGTGGTTTTAGGTTGGGCTAGGGTTTATTTATGGCTTCTTCTTAGATGCTCACCTTCTACACTTGATTGTGACTCTAGGAATTTTAGGAGTTTCATCAAATAGTTAACTTTTGTAACTTTTCTGCTGCTGCAGATTTTAACTTTTCCCCCCCGGAAAGGAATCTTCTGATTACCATAGGTTTTCTCATTCAGCAGTGCTGCTAATACTTCTTCCTAATGCTCTACTCCTACCTCAGCTGTTTACATGGGGGAAACAATTACATATTCATTTCTTCTCCTGCCTCATGGCTGAGTCATATTGAGAGAGACACAGAGACAGACAGAATGAGGAGGAAGACCACAAGGAGGAAGGAGGCAAATAATAATAAGAAGGAAACAAGAAATATTTTTGGCACTTGGTTTATGTTGCTGATCTCTTTTTCTAATCAGGGGCTTCTGAGTTAGTGTTTATCAAAGTGTGGTTCTCCTACATCAGAATCACATGGTGAGCTTGTCAAAAATGCAAGCTGCTGTTCAGCACCCACCGGGGATATCAGGGTTATGCCCATGTACACCAAACTTTGACAAACACTGGTAAAAATCACTCTAAAACTCCCTGTTGGCCAAATGTAGCATCAAAAGCAGTCTTTTCTCTGTAATATTAGATGACACCATTTTTTTCAGTCCTGGCTCAGTATCCAAATTAGTTTCTGTTAAAAAAAAAATGTTGTAGTCACTAAGTTCTCAGCCTACTCCAGAACTCACTTTTTCTAATATATAGTTAAACAGAATATATCAATATTTTAAAATGGAGAAATAAAATGATACAATCACATTTTGCATTGCTTATCCTTTATATAGTTTAAAGTGTTGCATTCTTAATTTAAGGGCGACACACACCCAGACACACACACACACACCCCAAACCAAAAAAGACAACCTCAACAATTAATTGTGATGAAGCCAAGTGAGCATGAGGCAACCAGGTCCTGAGCTCCAGAATTACCATAGAAGCAGCACATTAACGTCGATCATCAATCAAATGTCCACAACTTGGCATATATTATCTCATGTAATCCTTATAGCCACTCTTTGAGGGAGGAATTATCTTGTTTATTTTACATGGAGGAGACCTAGACTCAGAGAAGTAAAGTAAGTTGCCCAAGGCCACATAGCCAGTATGTGGAAGAGCCTGACTTATATAACTTATATCCCAAGGCCACTGGCCTTCAAAAATTCAGATCCTCTACACCAAGCCATTCTCTCTTATAAGGAGCACTGAAACAGTGGAGGGAAAATTCAGGCAGAAAGGGGAAAACTGTCCCAGAGGGTATGTCCACCTAGACCAAATCACCCTTAATTTGCAAGAATGACCATAGCTTATAGCATGAAAAATACGGAAAGATTATGGTGCAGACTAGCATCATCTATGAAGAGAATTTGCTTGGTCAGGAAAAAGAAACAAACCAAACCACTTCAAATCTGGATGTTATTTCATTTGGTCAAAGTAGGTCAGAGAGTTGGGCAGAGTGATAGGTGGTTCTTTACTGGGAGCTGTGTTTGACTGAGGGAATTAAAGTAAGATGGAAAGAATACAATGATGCCACAGTGTTTCTCTTCAACTAAGTGATATTAGGAGTCTCTACTGAAGTAGGGACATTTACAGTTTCTATATGAAATGTCACCAAGACAGGTTGGCCGACAGAGAGTATCCTAGAAATAACTGCCTACAAGGGGAAAAATTCTATATGCAGTTGCATTTCTAATTCTATTTCTGCAGGACTAGGATGGGAAGTAAATAAGCTAGGAGGGTAATGTCCTCTTGTTCACTGTCATTGTCAACTGAAGGGAAAGTACACGTTCTGGTTCATTCTCCCTTCACCTGCCAGAAAGCCCGCTGGATTTTTCATAACCAGAGCTTGCTCCATATACCCATACAACCAAGCCTCGTGCATAATTTTTGTTAATATTCCTTTATTTAGATTTTAATTTAGCTGGGTGTAGAGTTCCTCACTACGTGTATATCCTCTTCAGCAAGTCGCATGCTGTGGGGATGTAATAAATGCTTATTAATAATAATGATATTTCTCTGTTGTGAGTTTTCTATCCGTATAATGAATTGTCATTGGAGGAGAAATGCTCTGCAATAATATGTGTCAACTTTTTAATGAAAACTACTATATTGAGTGTCTGCAAAGAGCTATTCCAATGTAAGTTATTAGAATACCATAGCGTTAATTTTTAGGAATTGATATATACTTATGTGGAGTGGCTTGAAAGTACCTGAGCTCCTGGAGCACGTTGAATTGCAACTTAGACATTTTGCTACTTGACATGCAGGGAGGCTTCTCCATTAGCATCAAAGGCTTCTCATGGTGTGGTTGCTTTGCTGATTGAGTCATGTAGATCACTCAAATTCGTTGTGAAGGCTTACACTTTAATCATTCTCTCACGGTAATATAATGGTAATTGGTGTCATTTAATCTACTGTGCTGTTTAATGCCCTGAGACTTCTGGGGATTTCACACAACCCATCAAATGTTAACCTACACTATTTATTTACTCCACGAAAGAAAAAAACTCCCCTTTTCCTCAGGTGCCCCAGCTTTTAAAGAACCTGCCTGAGGTAGAATGCACTCAGTTGGGTGTGGCCCCACACCAGGGAGAGGTTTTCCCTGTCTACATTCTCTTGAGCTATGTGGCTTTTGCACTTCTCCCCAGAAATTCTGTAAGTCACTAAGCTGATTCACTGAACTGATTCACTTCCCTGGGAAAATTAATTCCCGGGCCTGTGAATTTTCTGTCATTTCATATGTTAGTATTGGAGGCCTAGGTGAACCAAGCACGGCAGTGAGGCGAATTCCTCTCTAAATCAGGCACTCCTGGGACCCCACTCTAGGAAGCACAAATGATTAAAAACACAAAACAAAAGCAATGCTCAGAATTGTCAAAAAACAAAAACAAAAACAAAACGACCACGACTATGATGACAACACACCAACTTGGGGAGAGGATGTGGCTGAGGGAATGACAAGAAATCGTAGACTGCTCAGCTCCTATCTGTTCCTGAGCTGGGTATCCTTGAATTTGGTCGGCCTTCCCAAACCCCCATTGCTCCTGCAGTACAAACATGCCTGTGCGGCACCTCGTGGAAGCCAATACTGTATGTATCACCCTCCCATAGAAATAAATGACCCTAGCAGAATGGAGGACATAAACTCACCAAGCACATAAATAACCATTATGGGCAGCTCTGCATGACTGCAAGGCACTGGATCCAGAACCTGACAAAACATTAGAAAGATTTGTAAATGGTTGTGGCTGTTGAGGTGGGAACCAACAAACCACATATCTCTAGCATTTTCAAATTTATTTTATTTTTGTCAAAATGGAGTACTTGACCTTGATCTTTGCTTTCTGAATGGAAAAGAAATAAGATTTTAGCAGGCATCCCATGCCATCTGAGGTGCAGATAGGATCTTAGCGGGGATGCAATGGACCCTGGTTCTGGTAGGATTGTTGTCTTTGAAGGTGCTCCCTGTGGGTGGGGGTATGGAAGAGAAGGTGAAAATACTTTAGCTAGACATGGCTCTCAGCTTTCATGTAGACGAAAAGCAGATTGGAAAACCAGCAGCACTGGGTGGGGGTGGAGTGCAGACAGGGCAAAGGCTGGCTCTGTCTTAGGCAAATGGATTATTTCTTACATAGGTTAAGCAGATTGTTTGCTTTTTTTCTTTTGCTTCTTCCCTGCTTTTTTTTTTTGCTTCTGTGATCTGAACAGAAGCAACTGGGTACAGTCAATCTCCAGTGCACCTGCCCTCATTTTTCCTACCTACAGTCACAGCAGACCCTAGTTGTTGATCATGAATGGTACTCTTTCCCCTGAGTTCATATGTAGTCCCAGAACATTTCTTCCACATGCTCTACAGCAACCTTTGACCAACAGAGGAAGCTGGTTTTCTGGATGGAACTTACTTATTGAGTAAACCCAAAAGAGACTGTGTTTCCTAGCCACAGTTTTGCTCTAGTTCACCCCATGCTCAAAAAATATTTGTTAAGAGAATGGGCCATGACTGGTGATAGAAGCAAATAATCTTGGAGGCTGGAGGACAGGACTCTAAGATAATATTGTTGAATTCTTGATGTGCTTTATTTTATCTATTCCATTCTTTGCTCCGTTTAGTAGCAAAAACAAAACTAATATAGTTAGAAAATACACTAACAACACATATATACATTATTATTCTAAGAAACCAACAATATAAAGTTTTTAGAAATTGTGTAAGAGATTAGTTAATGTCAGCTAAAATAACACTTTTAATAACATTAAAGAAATACTTGTTTATTATAGAAAATCTAAAAAGTAGAGAAAGTAAGTAAAAGCAATTAAAAAAGTATATATAGTTCCATCCACAATAAGTATTATAGCGATTTTTACTATTTAAAATCTCTAGTGTTTTTTGGAAATAAATATATCTTTAAAATGATTTCTTTCTTTTTTTCTTTCCTCTTCTTTCTTTCTTTCTTAGCAAAATTAATATCATTCTATGCACAGTTTTGTAACCCACATTTTTTCACTTAAAAATACATGCTGAGCATCTTTTCAGATAAATGTCTACAATTTAGTGCTCGGAAATGAATTTATAGTTTTCCATCAGGATGCAATTTTCTCTTGGGGTCGAATGCTGGATAGTAACAAACCAACATCTTTCAGAAAATGCTTTTACATAAGGCATTTTAAAAAGAACTATCAAATTTTCTACTCCTCCTTCCCCATCCTCCTCCCCTCAAATAACTAAGAAGTTAAAGATTCCTGCTACCATTGAGATGACATTTAAATACTGATAGATCCATTGGAAGGAAGTTTGTGGTTGTGCGAAAAAGGGGGGCTTTCAGCTGTTCCATGAAGGAAATGAATGCTTGTTTTTCTTGGAGGTCTTTTCTGAATTAGAAAGGAGAAAGTGTCCTTTCCTCACAGGAAGCAGCATACGTGGGATCTACCAGCCTTTCAGGATGGGGACTGGCCCTGAATTTTAGGAAGTCCATCCCTGACCATAGCAGGAAGGCTGAAATAAGTGCTACCTAGAAACCACATCAAAACAGAGCCAGAGCCCTCAGAGTCTACATGTTCTACAGCAGAGTTGACAAGGCTTACTCAGGATCAATCTCCCCTGCAGGTGGCAAGAGTCTGATCTAAAAATCTTATACCACTTCTTCAATAAAGCAGAAAAGAAAAAACCTGCAGTTGGAGGATTTTGTGGAAAAGATGCTTCCAAGAAACCAGAACTAATAAATGTCAATGGACTGACTCCATTCCATGCCATGAAGCAGAGCACTGAAGCCTGTGGACATAGAATATGAATAGAGGGATCATGTCCAGGGTTTTCTTCAGCTTGGTGATTTCTCCTTTGAGGGCCAAGAGATGTCTTTAACTCTTTGCTTGATCTGACTGTTTGATTTTCCAAAGGTACCACGTCTCACACATCCGAGATTTAAGCTTTGATGTCCTTGTCTACAGGGAGGGCCATACTGAACTAACCCAGCCCCTAAAGGCAGCTGCCTATCTTGCTCAAATGATTTTTAAGAAAGGAGGTTGGTCAAAGACCCCTGGCAACCTTTCCAGTGGTTCACGACCTAAACTATTCACAGCCTTCTGCTACTGACAAATAGTCTCTGGGCCTTGTCATCAGTGAAAGAGAACACTGTCCTTTCAAAATTCTTCCTTCGTATCCTTAGTTCAAGCATCCTTGTCCTGGCAAGGGATTGCTTAATCATTGGCAACAGAAACCTACGCAAGCTAGCTAAAGACAAGATATAAAAAAATTTAAGATACAGAGATAGCTCATGGGATTCAAGGGCAGAAATATAGATGGGTCTTAGGAAGGCCAGGAATTTGTAACTTGTAAATTACAAATGTGTTTGATATGAGTGACTGAAACAAACAACCAACAAAAACCCAACAGAATAATAACCAAAAGCCAAACCATAATATTGGCTTAAATGACCAAAAGGCTTATTTTTCTCATGAAACAATTTCAAAGTAGTCAATCATTCCTGTCCTTAGGTATCCAGAGGTGGGACATTTGTCCTCATCGGTGCAAGGTGGCTGCTGCCCATCCAAGCATAGCATCTGCATCCTAGTCTGGAAGAAGAGGGAGGGGTAGAGAAGCAAAGGGCTTCTAGGAAAAAGGAATACTGTATACCTTTAACCTTTTGGAAAACTTAGCCTGGAGTTTCTACCTACTGGTGGTCACCTTGAGAGACAGATAAAAGAAAAGTCAACTGAAAGAAAGAGGACTAAGTGTGTGTGTGTGTGTGTGTGTGTGTTTTGTAGACATACTGCTACCTAGAGTACAATCTGATTCCTGCTGGTAAAGATGAGGGAAGAAGGGACATCGGGTAGCAGTTATCTCCTGCTGTGCAGCAAACTACCCCAGACATAGTGGCGTAAAACAACACCACTTTATTTTCCCTTGACTTTGTGGGACAAGGCTCAGGATGGATGGTTTGTCTCTGTTCTACAGTGTCTAGGGCTTCAGCTGGAGTGGCTCAGACCTGGGCAGGCTAGTATGGCAGGATCAGCTGAGATGGCTAGACTGGGGCTGAAGGATCTAAGACAGCCTCACTCACAGGTCCAGGGCTTACTGGGCGCTGTATGTTGCCCTTCACATAACCTGTCTCTGGCTCACAGGCTTGGATCATGCAGCAACCTAGTCCAAGCATCTTTCCATGGTGATTGGCTTCTAAGGGGATTGAAACAGAACCTACAAGGCCTCTGAAGACCTCTTCTGGAAGTCATACAGCATCAATCTCCACACCTGTGACTGATCAAAGCAAGTCAGAAAGCCAGCTGGACTTCAAGGGGAGAGCAGATAGACCTTACCTCCTGCTGGAAAAAGCAGCGTACACACCTAAGATGGGAGGAATTGTTGACAAGGTAATTGCGGACAATCTTCCTAGCTAGCCACAGGTCCTGAGGCTAACCTTTCTTCCTCCCTGTCTACCTGGCACTTGCCTCTGTTTTTTTCTGCAGATCTGTTCATTCTTCCTTAGCACCCAGTTCTAAGACAGTTGCCCTAGCATGGTGCCATCAGCCCTGGAGTCCCCTGACCTCTATGACTTCTGACTCCATAGCCAAGTAACTAGAGTTGCTAAATCCCTGTTCTCCTCTGAACCAGCACAAGGGCAGGTCAGAAATCACTGGGCAGTCCTTTTCTCTAGACCATAAATCCCAACCCCTTGAGGTATTTCATGAATGTTTTTCTATAGCTCCCTTGGGAACTAACCTTCAAGAAAAAGGCACAATCTTATAGTAGGTATTTGACAGTGGGTGGGATGTGGATGATGTTGAATCATGGCATAAAACCATTTGGAGAGCTTTTAAGAAGTAGTTCATGAAATGCAGTTTATATTTTTATCTTTAAACCCTTACGTCAATAGAAAAAACAATTTCCATCAGATTACATTGTTATCTGGTGGGTGAGAGGAGTGATTTTTTAATTCTGATGCCTCTCTACATATACATACTCTGTGGTCTGGCTCCATTCATTCTTAGGTGAGGCTCCTGTTACCAGTAAAAGCACTGTTTCCCTAAAGAGCAAGGAGACAAGCATCAAAGAGGTCATTCTCCCTGCCCAAGCCCGAGGTGGTTGAGTCCTTGGATAATCACTGCCTTTACCAAAATGCTGCACAAGTGCAGAGATCTAGGCGCCTTCCTAAGTTTGAAAATAACTGAAGCTAGAGTTCCTTTTTTTTTTTTTAAAGATTTTATTTTTATTTATTTATTCGTGAGAGACACAGAGAAAGAGGCAGAGACATGGACAGAGGGAGAAGCAGGCTCCCCACAGGGAGCCCAATGTGGGACTCTATCCCAGAATCCCAGGATCATGCTCTGGGCCAAAGGCAGACGCCCAACCACTGAGCCACCCAGGTGCTCCCCTTTTTGTTTGAAGTTAGAGTTCTTAATCTGAAGTTCAAAGAATGTGCGAGCCCCCTGAAATTATATACAAATTTTAGCATGTGTATTCATTATTCTGTAGCTGGAATTTAGCTTTCATTGGATTCCCAAAGGGGTCTATGAACAACCCCCCCCCCCCACCTGACACACACTCCACCACTAAAAGCCAAGACCTATTGAATGAATACACACCCAGAAGTTATGATGTCTGAACAATGATATGGGATTTACTGGGGACACTTTTTTTTTTCATAAAGGTCTGCTTGTTCTGTGGTGCTAATTTCTGGTATGTGAGGAATTGATGTAAAAACAATCAGCATCAGGGACCCCTGGGTGGCTCAGTGGTTGAACGTCTGCCTTTGGCTCAGGTCGTGATCCTGGGATCTTGGGATTGAGTCCCGCATTAGGCTTCCCACGGGGAGCTTGCTTCTCCCTCTGCCTGTGTCTCTCTCTGCCTCTCTCTCTCTTTGTGTGTCTCTCATGAATAAAGAAATAAAATCTTAAAAAAAAAAAAAAAAAGCAAACAATCAGCATAAGAAAGAGGTAGTTGCAAAGGGATCTGGAGTCCAGTGAAAGCATGAGGCCGGGAGAGAGGGCTCAGCATTCTTTTGCTGCTGAAACAGAGAGGAGAGGAATAGCCTGGTAATCACAGCAGCGCCTGTCTGCTTCCCTGCTTCCCTGAGGAGGGATGAGGGGTCTCACCCAGGAGCCCTCCAGCCCGGCCTCATCCGGGACATGTCTGGCCTCAGCCATTCCCCAAGAGGGGCCCTGCAGTCTTGCATAGTCCTTGGGTCCTCCTATGTCCCAGGATGTGGACTGTGAGAAGCAGGGGTTGCCGGACTGGGCCAAGGGCTTTCCTCCAGCCCTAGTGATTCCGCTTCCTCTGCCAAGCGTGGCTGGGACAAATGCCCTAATACAAGCAGAGGGGATCTGTCCTGCCAACAGTCACCACTAAGCCCTTCTGCTCAAGGTACATTCATGCTGCTCCCAGATTGCAGTTTCTCATGAGAGATCTGGGTCTCTGCTGGGTGTCCCCTGCCCTCCTTTGTTAATGCTTCTGCTACTTTATGCTCTGCATTGGAGGTCAGCTCAGATTTACTGAGGTAACCAGCACAGAACCACGAGGAAACTACCAGAAGGGAGGCTTGGGGGGGGGGGGGGAGATGCAAATGACAAAGGAGGAAACTCCTTCAGTGGAATTGGTTTTCTTCCTCCAACCACCTGCCCCTCCGTGCCTTTCCCGGAGGTCGATCTCTGAGAACTAATTTCTGCTAAGTAAATAGCAACGGCCACATCAATTTCCTGTCAGCCGCAGCAGCTTCGACGGTTCCTGTCCTTCATTCAAACACGTGAATGCTTTGCCTAAATTGCACATTTCTCATTTAGCGCACCTTGAAGCCGGCCCTGTCGCTTGCCCGCAGTCTCGGGGCCCACTGTTGATGGCATCCGTCGGCTCCACAGAGGCGCGTCGGGGCGGCGCAGAGGACACACTCGAGCACGCCCAGTGACTTCAGAATGAGAAGTCAGCTTCGGAAATTAGGCTTTTAAAATCTGAGGAACAAATGTAGAAACTTACCTGAATATATGTTAGAAAGTCACTCTTTTTTTTAAGACACGAGCCAGAAGTCTGTGGCATTTTCTAAAGGAAAGGCCACATCCTATGAGGTGAACACTTCTCGTCTGGGCTAGCTCTGGAGTTTCCACCTGACTTCTGGGGTATGCTTGGCTGGACGCCGGGGCTCTGGGGGGAGCCTCAGCAAGTCACCTGCCCCTTCAAGGCACATGTGACCCAACGGGTACAAACATGTCTGCAGCGCTTTCTTAGATCTTCCTACAGGTAGTTCTTCCAGCAAACGCCCCATGAGGTAGGTATTGAATGCTCTGTCCTTCAGAGGTAGGCACAGAGGCTCGAAGACCTGAGGGTACTTGCCCAAAGCCTCACAGCTCGGAAGGGACAGAGCCTGGCTTGTTGTCAGGCCTCCTGAACCGGGTCCAGGGTACAGCCCACTCCACTCAAGGCAGCCTCGCTCTCAGATGCCTAAAACAATCTGGAATCTACTCTTTTCTGCTAAATACTAGGGCTGGAGGAATTTCTTTCCCCACTGTCTTGTCCTTTGGCCTCGACTGGATGTACCTATTCTTTTGTCTCTTGGCCTGGAGAGGAAAAAGACAGTGATGACAGTGTTCTGAGACTTAATTAACTAATCTCTTTAACATTCGGCTGCCGTGGGCAAGAGGGCCTATGCTACAAGAGTCCCAGAGAATTCTACGCTCAGAGAATATAGCTTTTCGATGGCAAAGATCCTTTAATGCAAAGGTGGGTGGGGGAGAGGCCCTCCCCTCCAGCTGGGCGGGAGGAGAGATGGGCGTCAGGGAGCAGGGGCCCGGTGTGAGCCGGGAAGTGAGCTGGAGGGAGCCTGGAGGGAGGTGTCAGGGGAGCCCCCCTGCAGCCCCCAGGAGCAGCTCCAGCGGCGCCACATGACTGATGGGTGACCTTGGCCCGGGGGCGCCTTGTTTCCTCCTCGTGCACCACGTGGCAGTGGGGGCAGGCTGCCTCCCCCTTCCCCCCCCCCCCAGGTTTGACGTCTCAGCCTTCGCGATAAACCAGGCTAAACGAATTAGCCTGGAAAAAAAAATTAATTGAATTTTAGAGAGAGAATGTTTTGCTTATCTCGTCTTTGCTAACAAACCCGAGACAATGCCGGCGTTGTCGTGGCTTTTCTCCCTCGTCCTTTACAAGTGGCCCGCAATGTGGGCAGGAGCGTGTCCTGTGGGTCACACCCCACGTCCTGAGCCTCCCCGTTTTGCAAGGCCTCCTCGGAGTCCGCTTTTTGTTTGGCATCGAAGCCTGGGGGCTGCTTCCGTATGCTGGCCACGGGGCTTCATATCATTTCTCACCAGGACCATAATCCTGGCTCACTGATTAAGAAGCGGGGGGGCAGGACCTGGGGGGTCACCAGAGTCGGGTCCAGAACATCATGTTTGCATTAAAGTCTCCAAAGTGCCACCTTGTAGTCTCAACCTTGAACGAGCCCCCACTTTCAGGGTAGGGGAAGCAGGAGGCAGCAACTGCAGGGCTGTTTCTGTGAGGCTGAAATTTCCTTTGAGGAAGATGAAGTGATGAGGTTGAAAATAAGTGATGAGGGTTTATGCTTCGTTTATGCAGCCGGACAGTCGGGTCTCAGTGCTCAGGGTGCACTCGCTGGCTGTTATCAGCAGTGTCTGTGATGATGGTGGCCCAACCACACAGGCCACAGATGCCTCTGCTAGACACTGAGAAGCGCTGTCCCCCAGCACGGTCTCCTCAGCCTGTGCATGAATGCTCACCGAGGCACAGTGGTCCTGGGGCTCAGGAGGGGGCTGCTGTCAGCCACAGAAAGAGGCGGCCCATGCCATTGCAAAAGCTGAAACTGAGAGAGGTGCTGGTGGGGCTGGGGGCTGGAACAGCAGAATTGCTCAAAATTAGGTGGCTCTGGTTAGAGCCCCTGGCCCCCCATGCCTTCCCCGAAGGGATCACACAAGTGACAAGGGGAAATTTGGCCAGCTGCTGGCTACTGAGAAGAAGGAGCCTGGGAAAGAGGGCTGAGGCAAGAGCAGTGGGAAATGAGGTCTGTGGTTTCCTCTTTAGAAAAATCCAGCTCCGTAGCCACTGTGATTTCTTTTATGATTTGGGCAAGTAGTCTAAGGCTACTCTGATCAAGGTCAGGTCCCGGGGGAAGCTAACGGACATGTCTTACCTCCAGTGCCTTTCCTCTTCTCATTATCAAATAGGGCTTAAGAGTGTTTGTGGAAGTATTTTTGCCTCTCTTCCATTTATCCCACTTCTGGCAGAGGGAAGATTCTCTGCTGACTGGGAGTTCTAGGGACTCCGTTGCTGTTTTTTTGACTGTAGCACATTTTGTCTGAGACGAGTCAATGCCAGGTGAGATCCTGGGGAGTTCAGCTTAGAATTCTAGCCCCACATTCATCGGGGTGTCCAAGATTGAAAAGTGGGAGGGCAGACATGTGTGGGGAGGCGAGTGGGGCTTACAGGAACAGGCCCCAGGCTCCCAGGCAGGGCCCAGGAGGGCTCAGCCCTGACTATGTTTTTGTCACTGACTCACACACATGAGGAAAGACACGGGGTTCACTCTCTCTGGGTCTCCATTTTCTTGTCCATCAGAAATGTCTCCTAATCCTGGCCTGTCATCCTCATGAAGTCGTTTTAGATTGATTTTGTAAAGCTGGCAGGCAGGATTAGACCATGCCACTCGGCAGAGCTGCTAGGGAAAACTTGCTAGAAGTGATAAAGACTGTGAGGTTATGGGTCAGCCGTGGCCCATGGTGTCCAACACGTTAGCGGAGCTGTGGTCTAGGGAGTGCTAAGTTCTCTTGTTCTAGATGTGAAGGCAGGCTCAGCTTGCATCTCACGGGCTTGGATCGCTAAGCACAGTTAAACTTAACAGAGGGATTTCTATGAACCAGAAACTGTTCCAGTCTCAAAACTGTGTGACATACAAGCAATTATTCTCCCCACTTTGCGGACAAGGACACGTTGGGGCATGTTGAAACCAGGGATCTTTCCCGTATTCGGCAGTATTCAAATCAGGAAGCAGTATTCCAATCCAGGAGGTCTTGCTTTCAGAACCTGAGTGTTGTAGGGAAAGCTCTATGCAAGGGTTGGGGGACAGGAAGCACATGGGAGCGAAGCCTCAGTTCCACTGCTGACATCAATCACTTTAGGCACATCTCTTCACCGCTCTGGGCCACAGGACACCCACCGGTACAATGAGGGGTTTCACAAAGGTCCCTTCTTTCTTTAAAATTCTAGAAAGTCATAGTTTGCCTCTAGTTGGGGACAGAGTCTCCTCTAGAGCAACTGGACAGCCACCAAAACAGAAGCAGAAGAAATCCAGATGTTATCATAACTACCACAAGCATGGCTACCATCGCAACAACTAGCATTTATGGATACTCGCTAAGTGCCAGGCACTAAGCCCTTTGTAGTCCTGTCTCTTAAACAGACTTATTAGTTAAGTGCTAATTTTGCAGGTGCAACAACCACAGCCCAGAAAGGTGAATGAACTCACTCAAGGTCACATAGCTCATAAGTGATAGAGATCTGGGGCATTTCTCGCCGCCCTCTGTCCACCAAGCACACTCCCTTCCAACTTATGACTGACGCTGCAGCACACCCAAGAGCTCCAGAGAAGGTAAAGTTGGGGTTATCACTAGAACAACCTCCCTAAATGCAATTACTGCCCCCAGTTGGGGATAGATATTTGGCCTATGGAAACCTCTTTCAGGCCACCTAATGCTAAAGCTGGGTTCTGGGAAGGACAGGACAACCCTGGGACACCTGGCTTCTACCGTTAGCCACCTTGGGGAACCAGACCTTGGAAACTCATATTGGAGGGATCTGTCCCCACTTTATTCCCTTTGTATTAAATACTGAATTTAAATGTCAGCAGAGAGGTGGAAAATAAATAGGCTTTGCATTGATGGTTAATTGCAGTCCACATTTTCCAGGCAAAATTTAACTGCAGACCAGAAAACTAGTGTAGGTTCTGGGGAGCGGGGGGGCGGGGGGTGGAGAGGAAGGGCCTGGTTTCCAAGTGCTAAGAGGGATGGTGCAGAAAGTGGCGAGAAGACAACAAACATGTACTCTTTAGGTCACAGAACTGCCTCTGGGAAGCTGAGAAGAGGGAGGAGGACGAAATGCTGGAGGATCTATCCATGTCATCAGAGCCAGCAGTACGCTGTGACAGACACCCAAAGCTTGGTGGTGACGTAGTCTCAAACGTTCTTTTTCTCTGGCATCACTGACATCTTACATAGCCCAATGTGAGTTGGAGGCTGGGGGTGGGGGGGGAGGGGAGGATGGTAGGCTCTGCTCTCTGCTCCACCTAGTCATTAGGGACCCAGGCTCCTCTACCTTGTGTCTCTGGCATTACCCCCAAGGCTGGGGGCTCTTCACTGTGTCCTCTGCCTCCAGCAGGAGGAAAGAGAGATCTCATAAATAAGACAGCCTTGCTATCATTACCTGGGCAGTACACCATACTCCTTCTCATATTCCAGAGTGGGAACTAGTCCCTTAGACTCACCTAACTGCAAAAATACTAGGCTTTAGCATATTGGTGCTGCCAGGAAAATGAGAAGCAGGCTCAGTGAGCCTGTGGTATTGTTTCTGTCACATTAAACTTCTGGGTTCCCCAAAAATTGATCCCCAAGCCCTTCCTCAAATGCTAATAAAACCTACTAGGTGAAGGTCTCAAGGAAGTCCCAGGAGATTTCATCCTTTTCCTTGGCATATATCTAAGAGCACACAGAAAAGCTATTTAATGGTTTTGTGGTGGCAAACGGTGCTGTAATACAAATTCTTTTGGTTCTTCTGATCACCATATTTCTGTGGACGAAGACTGAGATCAGTCCATGCATTATGAACGTAATGGTACATTTAATATGATCTATAGCTGATGGCTGCACGTTAGCTTTTTGAGTCTGGCTACTGCATTATCAAAGCTTATGATGGTCATGTGTGCTCATCTTAAGACAGGTACGTTCAATGAGTGGTTCTCAAACATTGAGGTCTTTTAGGATTAGCTGAAAACCCTGTCAAAAATGCAGATGTTTTCCCTCCTACCACCCCAGAGATTCAGATTTGATGGGTCTGAGGTGGGACCCAGAATCTGCATTTTTAAGAACATCTGAGATAAGTCAAAGCACAGTGAGGTCCTGAGGAGTCCAGCTTGAAAATTCTAGACCAAAGATTGCAATCATTCAATGAGACCATAGTTCAGTTCCTCTTCAAGGAGATCATTTTGGAATATACTTGAACTCAGAGAACATCATACAGCTGTTATCACCTTAAAAAATAAATAAGCAGATGGGGCACCTGGGTGGCTCAGTCAGTTAAATGACCCACTCTTGAACTCAACTCAGTTCTTGATCTCAGGGTCATGAGTTCAAGCCCTGCATGAGGCTCCATGCTGGGTGTGGAGCCTACTTAAAAAATAAAAACAAACAAACAAACAAGCAGATATATAACTTGACATAATACACTTCAATGGAAAGCACTCAGTTTTGGCCACAAGTCAGACGACACGGGACCAAGTCTTAACTGTCACTAACAACTCAAACCATGTAAACTTAGCTCAGCAAAACACTTAAAAGTATACTTCCTGTTTCTTCTTCAGAGAGTGGGAGTAACAGCAGCCCCACACTTACCCTACAGAGTCATTTGGATGATCAAATACATTTAAGTAAGGTAGTGCTTTGAAAAATATAAATTTCTATAATAGCAGCAGGTAATATCAATATTAGATAAACTGAGGGAGTTATTTACACTACAAAGCAATCATTTGCCTTACAAAGAGATTCCTTAACATTCTTTAACATTTAAATGCTTGCTTACAAAAAATTAATTGGGGAATAGGGCCAGAGGAATGCACTATTAATGCATTGTTAAAATATTAAGTTAATAAATCAGAACTCAAGTTTTCTGCAATGATGGTCTAAGCCAATAGGTTGATTTTAAACATTCAATTAACATCTACCCATTGCTAAAAGCAAGGTAGAGCTCTAAATAGATCTCCTTCATAATTGTTACTAGTAAAAACAGAATTCCTCCAATTTCTTTCCAATGCCTGCTTCTCAAGAACAATTATTCAGAAAATAGCAGACAGGCTTATCCCCAACACTTGTCTTTGCTCCCACTAATCCTCATCCTGGTTCCTAAACCCACATCTCAGAGAAGCAGGACTGTGCTGTGCTGGAGAAATTGGAGAAATAGCATTAAAGGCCTCCAGTCCTTCCCCTCTGCCTTCTGCCACTAAGGCCAGGGATGCGGAAAGTAGCATTGTAGGTTGTAGCTCTGTCATTGTAGCTAAAGGTGGTGTGAGACACGGGCATCCTTAGGGGAAATGGTAAAGTGAGTATGAATGAATAGAATGAAATAGAGACCAGGAGGACTGCTGCGCTCCATCCAGTTGGGTGGTATGGCTACCTGGAGAGCTGAGCTCAGAAGAATTCTGAAACCATATCTGGGCACATCAGGAAAGACGGCCCTCATTAATTAGTGATTTCTTGGGCAAGAAGTGAGAAGGAACTACAGAGTGCCATCCTTGACTAAGACGATGGCCAAGGAATAGGGAGGGCTGGAAGAAGGGATAGATGAATAGATTTCTGACACTATATGTTGTTTTCTATTAATATTTCCCAGACCTTCATCCTCCAAATCCCATTTCCCACATTCCTCATCAAAACTACAACATGTCGTGCATGTTTATAACTTGTTTCCTTGTCCTTATCTCTCAGCTCCAATCTCTCTCCCACTATCACCTTTAATCTTGCGAACCCTTGAAAAATCCCCTCTGGCCCTTAGAGATATCTTCTGTTCTTTTCTTTCATCTCAAAGTTCACAGTCTGTGATAGTAGGTAAGGTGTTTGTTAACTGGTTTAATTTTTATTTCATTTACTGTACATTGACTATACATGACTCACCAGTTTTCCAGGCCAGATTTTGTCATCCTTGGGTAGCGAGGCCCAAGAGGGCAGGAATCTTGCCGAGTGGTGTTCTCTGTACAGCACTTTGCTGTGGATCTCTGTCCAGGTCCCTGTTTTAGTATTGAGGCACTCATTTTCCCAGAATCTGGCAGTGTTGGCAGCTGACAAGTCTTAGCTCCCTGATGGAGGGTGCCAGCTTCTCTACACACCCATTGGCTATGATGGTGGCTTGGATAAAGAGACTGACATGGATTCTAGCCCATTCTCTTGGGTTCCAGCATAGCCTCATAGGTTCCAGTTTGTCCTACTCCCCCCACTTCACTTTCATCTTCTATTCTGACCACCTGTCTTGCAGACTTCAGGCTCCAACCCCAGACACAGAAACAACAGTTTCACAGAAACAGTGTAATCAGCTCCCATGATAGCATAAAGCCAGATCCCTTTAATAAATGAGTAAATATCATATCATATCATCTTGTTTCTTTTTTTCATAATTAAATCAGCTACAAATGCTATCTATCATTCATCCCTCCATCCTTCCATCCACCTATTTATCATAGTGGTTCTCCTTCTTGATCAAACTCTGATTGATGCAGCCACCTTCTGAAGTTGCCCTCAGGGGAAGGGGGTTGCTGAGACCAAGACAACACCCTGTCTTCCACATTGAATGATGAGTTAATATGGGGATATAAAGGCCCAGCCCTCTTGCTTCCAGGTGGGACAACTCAGAGGGTCTTTCCAGCTCTTGCACTCACTGTGGGGCTGGCTGAGGTCTATTACCACTGTACCACTGTTCAGTGCCTCCATCTATCGAACCTTGCTTTCCTCACGTCCCCATTCACCTTCTTGCCCCCTTGCAGAGACTGATCCCCAACAAATTTTCAATAAACTGCCTACATGTGAACCCTGCCTCAGAGTCTGACTCCTAGAGAACCCAACTGAAGACATGCTTAATTCATTCCCATTCCTTTCAGTCTAACACATTTTTATGTGGCATCTACTTAGGGCCAGGTACTGTGCTAGGCACTGAAAGTACAAAAAATGAATTCATTGCTGCTCCAGGAGAACACATATCTAATGACATAGGCAGAAATATGAGCAGATAATTTCAAGATCTAGGCATGCCCAGGAAACCTGCAATGGTAGCGAATGGCCCCTAAGGTTCAAGAAGGGCTTCCTGGTGCACCTGAACAGAGTCTGGAAGGATCAGTAAAAGCCAGACAAGATGGAAAGTGCATTCCAGACAGAGGGGGTAGCAGGAATGAAGACATGGGGTCCTACAAGAGCAGAGAATGCACCCTGGTGCTACCAGCGGGTTGAGTGTGAGTGGCTGGCGGCATATGGTGGAAGAGAAGCCAAGCCAAAGAACTTGGACTCACTTTATTTTGTGAGCAGTGGAGAATCAGGAGGGAGGAACAGGAGGGCAATGTGGTCAGATTTCTGTTTCAGATACTTCACTCAGGAAGGAATGGTAGATGTAGTGGGCTTGCACATTTATTCTAATCTCCTGGAGAGCCTTCCTACACTGCAGCTCTGCGGTGGCTAGAGAGCTCCAAGTGCACTTGCAGGACTCCACTGAAACTAGGGTTCTGGGTACGACTTAGGTTATATTACACAGAAGTACTCGCCTGAGATTTGGAAGGTGGAAATGAGGCAAGGGGCCTGTGCTGGTTTGCTTGCCAACTCACTCATGGAGGTGCTGGGGTTTACGGCAGTGGTTTCCCGGTCATGGCTGCTTCTCATCATGGCTGTTTCCTAATTGTCATGGCTTCCTGGTTGTACTGGAATCCTGATTATGGCAGTGGCGGCGTGGTTCTGGAGCTGGCAGCTGAAGCTCAGGCTTCTGTATTTGGCACACAGCTTTGTGATTATAAAAGAGGCAGTAGTTCCCTTGGTGTCCAGGTTTGAAATGTGGCTGTCAAAAGCCACTTTCAAAAGCTCAACCTGTTTATTCAGCTTTCCAACAATTCTGTAAGCCATTTAAGGCCCTCTAACCAATCCCCTTCCACCCAAACTGGATGGAGTAGATGCTTTTATCTGTCCCTGAATTCTGCTTAATATGGGGACAAGACTAAACTTGTCATAGGGTTGTTGCAAGTGTCTAGGCTGATGAGAAAGAGGGCCATGGGGGACAGAGAGGAAGGGACACATTAGAAAAACATTTGGAGGGTAAAAGTAGCAGTAAGCTTGGTGATTAATTGGGTGTCAGGGGTCAGAAGTGAGAAAGAAGCAATTTGCTAAGATGACTATTTTCTGACGTGGGGAACTGGTTGGATAAAAATCCAGCTAAGATGAGGACTTCTGGGGAGAAGCAACCTGGGTTGTGGGAGGCAAAGACTGATGAGTTCAGGTGCCCATGGGGTATTCAAATAATTTCTTTTTTCATAATTAAATCAGCTATAAATGCATAATTATTTATTAATATCCATTTCTTCCCTGAATCTGTGAACTTTCCTGACAGTAGGAACCACATCTTGTTCGCATCTGGCACCGTCTGGTACAGAGTAGGTGCTTGACAGACATTTGTTGAATGTTGAATAAGTGCGTCGGATAATAAAAGTCGTAATGATCACACCCGGCACTATCAAGATGAGCAAGCAGTCTCAGGCACTGCGGCTCTGAATAGTGATCACTCAGGAGCCGTTGTTGATGATGATGATGATGATGATGATGATGATGATGATGATGATGATGTGTTTGACCAGGAACATCTCTATGGTTAGAAAATCAAGCCAGAGGTGTAGGATTTCATCAACATTCCTCCAAAACCCAGAAAAATAGGCCAGAATCTCCTCCTTCAATCAAATTGTACTTCTGTTACATATTCATTAAGTGCCAATCGTGTAGTAGGCCTATTAGGAGGTTTTCCCAGGTGCTTTGCAAATGGAAAGACTTCTGTTGATCTGTCATATACTTAGTGCAATTGCCAGCTCTTGTGAATCAAAGCCAAGTTGACTCCAGTAACCCAGGGTAAAGCATGCCCTCAGCCAGACTGATTTCCTGCAGCTGCTCGCAGGGTACGGCAGCAAGCTGATCATTATCTGCAACGTGGTAATTAGGCTGGGCTGTGATTGGGGCAGGCTTTGTCCCTGTTTAGCTCCCTCACTACAGTACTGAGGGTTTGCTGTACATGCCCTGCCTCCTTCTATGTGGGTGCTTGAGAGGCTATTCTCTGATCCATCAGTCCTGATGATGTTTTTTAAAACCATTTATAATGCCCCCTTATCTTCCCAAAGTGAAATCCACAGACAACGTAACCTATATGCACACATAATTTCAAGTAAATTAGTATCTTGCCTAATAGTAATATCCAGGCACTCAGAAAAATTGATGATGATGATGATGATGATGATGATGATGATGATGATGATGAGAGTTTGGCCGGGAATATCTCTCTGGTTGGAAGGTCAAGTCAGGGGTGTCAAATTTCATCATCATTCCTCCAAAACCCAGAAATAGGCCAGACTACATAAGGAAGGTAACTCACAATAAAATCATGTGTATCTCAATGCAAAAGATGTACTACTAGTTCTGGGGAAGTGCTCCATGCCTGCACATGTGAAATCCTCATGGATGCGCTTGCTTGCATGTGCTTACGGATGCAGACTGGGAATACATTAGTAAACTGGTGACTGGAAACTCTGACTGGGATCACTGTCAGTGATGTGTTTACTGGAATAGTCAATAGTCCTCTGATAAAGTTCCAAACAAAATAAAGAACAGCCTTTCCTTGATTTGCACAGTAGTCGAATTCCTTGGAAATTAAGTGTACGTTATAGTGTAAACAAAATAAAACCTCCCCAAACTCCAAAACTTCAAAACTTTGTGGTAAGGTTCCATGATCAGATGATTAAAAACAGGTCTCTTAACCACAGGAAACAAACTGAGGGTTGCTGGAGGGGAGGGGGAAGGGGGGACAGGGTAACTGGGTGTGGGCGTTAAGGAGGACACGTGATGTGATGAGCACTGGGTAAGACTGTTGAATCACTGACCTCTACCTCTGAAACTAATAATACATTATATGTTAGTTAATTGAATTTAAATGAAAATAAAACAGGTTTCTCATCTGTGTAATTGTCCAGTAGGACAAAGTTATGTAGGACAGACAATTCTTGGCTGTGACAGCAGTCCTGGGCTGTGGTCCACTCAATGCTGGTAGAGTCACTGGATCACTGTGACCACCCAGGAAACTGCTCTCTGCTTTCCAAACGCCCCAAAGGGGCAGCACTACCCCACTGGAAACCACAATATGTCCAGCAGGAGCTCCCCAGTTGGATCTCTCCCTTCAGCAGACTGCCCATTTGAAAAAAATATGGGGCAGGAGGTGTGAGTGAAGGTTTGGGAAGATAACAGGAAACTGAAGTGGCCGTGGATCTGCAATCTGGGCACAAGGGTGAGAGCATAATTGGAATCTACTCAGTGCACATTTTGCAGGAGACTCACCTCTGGGAAACAAACAAGAGTGGGAGTTCAGTTGCCCTAATGGCTTCGGGTTCTGCAGGGTTTCTGTCTGGGATAGTAGTTTCGCCCAATGACTTGAAGTCACTATCTGGTTTGAAGTATCCGAGTGAAAAGATCATTAAAAAAAAAAAAAAAAAGACAAAACCCTTTGCTGCAGACATTTTACTAAGGATTAGGGAATACCTGCTTTGGTTCAAATCTCAGCTCTGCTACTCACTAGCTGTGAGCTTGGGTAAATGACTTAACATCTCTGTGCCTCAGCGTTAGGAATAGTGCTCTCATTGTGTTTTTTGAGTGCATAAAGGGTTGTTACGAGAATTCCGTGAGTTCATATTCGTAGAGTACTTAAAATAGAGCCTGGTTAACATAGTAGGCAAAACATATATGCATGTTAAAACAACTGAATACAGTTGACCCTTGTCAACAACACAGGTTGAACTGCACAGATCCACTTATATATGAACTTTTTCCAATAAATATAGCACGGTACCATCAATGTATCTTCTTAGATTTCTTCAATATATTTCTTAGATTTCCTAAATAACATTTTCTTTTCTCTAGTTTGCTTTAAGAATATAGTGGGTAATACATATAACATACAAAATATGTGTTAATTGACTATTATTGGTGCTGTTATTGTGTATTATCAGTAAGGCTTCTAGTCAACAGTAGGCTATTAGTAGTTAGGTTTTGGGGGAGTCAAAAGTGATACGTAGATTTTCTATACCTCGGCCCCCCTAACTCCTGTGTTGTTCAAGGACCAATTGTACATACATTTTCAAAACAATGAAAATGTCTCATTTCTACAAAAAAATATTTGAATAAATGAGGTATTACCAGTAATAAAAAGGGTGACAGATCAGTGACACAACGATTGGCACAACAGTGAAGATACCATAAGCCATTTCAGTGAATGCAGTGACAGTTTGGAGGAGAGATGGGGCCCCCTGAGCTGCACTGGGTGAACCAGTCTGGGCCACCACGCCCGAGTGATCAGAAGAGATGGAGAGACTAAGGCAGCACAGCCTCCAGCCCATGGGACTGCAAGTGCATCCTGCACCCTGGGGACTTGAGAGATCTTAATTCATGGACCCTCACTGACCAAGCACCTACTGTGGGTGGGTACCATGAGAGAGATGAATGCACTCTTAAGTGTGTGTGTATTATCTTGTGTGTTCTGACTCTAAGGAACTTACAGGGGAGTATGGGAGATGAGATAGTCTGCATCCAAATTATGTTGAGTAACAATTGAATGTTGCTGGTAAAGAATATGGAGTTGGCTTTTGGCCACAGTCCCTCATTTCTGCCTCCAGAGAAGTTATAATAAAGGAATCCATACATCTTCCTCTCTGTGTCTGGCTCCCTCAAAAACTGGGGAATCTCGAACTACTCAAACTTCTACCAATAAAAAGGAGAACAAATCTCACCAGTAGAAGCCCCAAACTGTGTAGGTAACATCTGATTATTGTTTTTTTTTTGTTTTGTTTTTGTTTGTTTTTTTAGTAATGCTTGGGATTGGAGACTAAAAGGATAATAGAATAACTCCTCAATGATCTAAGTCTCTTAGCATCCTGAAATTTCTACTGCTTTGTTATTTTGAAAGGACCGAAATTTGTCCTGGTCCAACTCTAAATAAAAACTGAGTTTAAAAAATGGATGTTAATAATGTGTGAGTACTAAGGGAAAAAAAGGAGGGATCACTTTCAGCCCTATTTTTGTCTTACTCTGCAACTTTTAAATAATCAACCCACTGACAGTTGGGACAATACGAAAGTTGTGATCTTGGTAATTTCCATGGCAAACAGTATTGCTCACCAAATACCCCGTATGTGCTTCCACAGTTCTCAGCCTGCCTTGTAGGGCCCGTGAGATCTGTGACTAGTTTCGGCCAATGGGCTAGGAGCAGAAGTGGTGTATGTGACTCTGGGCTGGAGAGTTTCATGGCTGCTAGTTACCATACCCACTGCCTCCAATTCTCCCTCCTCCAATCCCTGTCACCATGTAAACCCAAAGACTCAATCTTGGAGACATACTGGAAAAGTCTAGCTCCCTGAGTCATTGAAGAGAGGAGAGCTGCTCTGAACAGTCACTTGAACTCAGAGAAGATTTTTCATGAGCAAGAAATCATCTTTTGTTGTCATAAGCAGCTGAGATTTGGGGGATTATTTGTTACCATGGCCTGTGCTGACTAATATAATTCTGTCTCCACGATGGCTCCAAACCACCCCTGTTCTGTTCTCCTCTCTCTTGCTTTTCCCATTTCCTTAATTGCCTCTCACTTTGAATCCACATTTTAGTTTCTCTTCACTCTGCTGCCTCAAGACTTAGGAAATCAGGGGATTTGGCTTTGTTGTTCTGGTTGACCCAAGCAAATTCAGTGTGAGACTTCTGGCATCTGCTCTCTGAAGGTTGACCATGGCCAAGGCCAAAACCTGAGGGACCTGGAGGCCAGGCAGTTCTTGACATCTCCTGGGAGGTAGAAGAGTGAGCTCAGATAGGAACTATCACAACTAACTGTCCTAATCTCATTTGGGGACCAGGTTCTGTAGGAGCTAGAGTGCAGATAACAGAGGGGGCAGGACCTCCTTGACTTGACTGTAGCTCCTAACATAGGCTCTGGGACATAGAGGGGCATGATAAATACTGGAACAAATTGATTAGTTTTTTGAGGTTCTGGTTTAAGCAATATGGTGCAGTATGAGATTATGTGTCACTTAACTCATCCTTTACATATCTAGAGAACACAGAATAGTAGAAAGAACACTTGGCTAGAGGTCAGCCAACTATAGTAAAATCTGGCTTTGTTTAATAAGTGTGTGACCTTGGTCAAGTAACTAAGCCTTTCTGGGACTCATTTTATCCATCTGCAAAATGAGAGGATTGGAACAAGCAAATATCCAGATCCTTACTAATTTTAATGTCTTCGATTCTGTAAGTCTGAAACCTACAATCAAGCTAGTGTAATAAATATGTTTGTATGCCTGTGAATTCTAGTGGGTCCTATAGTCCCTTTCAGGCACTGGCTATATTTTAGGAAATTATAATGTTTATTTAAACTTTCATACTTGTTTATTTTTTACTTATATTTTCTTTTTTTTTTCAAATATACATTTGAGTTACACGAATCAAAAACAAAACCAAGGGGCACCTGGGTGTCTCAGTTGATTAAGCATCCAACTCTTGATTTCAGCTCAGGTCATGATCTTAATGGTTGTGAGAGCAAGCCCTGTATCAGGCTCTGTGCTCTGCTTGAGATTCTCTCTCTCCCTCTCCCTCTATCCCTCTTCCTCACCACATCCTCTCTTTCTCTCTCTCTCTCTCTCTCAAATAAATAAACCTTTAAAACAAAAGCTTCACTTCTTATCATGATAAGCACTGAGTAATGTATAGAATTGTACCACTATATTGTACACCTGAAACTAGTGTAACACTATGTGTTAACTATATGGAAATTTTTAAAAAGTCTCACTTCTATCTTTGTTTCTCTTCATTCAGTTAGGTAACTATTTTTATTAGCGTCTTATCTATCCTGACAAGTTTTCTTTATGTTATCAATTAATATTTTGAATTCCCTCTTTTTCTTTGCATAAAAGGCAACCTTTAAATATATTAGTTCCTTGTTTGCTATTCTCACTTCAGAAAACATGCTGGGACTCTTCCCATATCAAACTACAAAGATCTTCATTTTGTATTGCTGCATAGTATTCCATTGCATGATGGACCATAATTTATTTGACTAGCTCCCCAACCAAGGAATATTTGGGCTGTTACCAATATTTTGTTATTTCATTGCTATAATATATAATCATATATGTGTATATATATATTATATATATAATATATATATATATCAAGCATGTATAAGAGATTTCTACAAGTAGGATTGCTGAGTGAATACATAAATAATTCTACATTGTGGTAGCTATGGACAGATTCCCTATCACAAAGTAGTGCCATGCTGCATTCCCACCAAAAGTGCATGACACATCTGTTTCCCCACAGCCTCACCAACAGAGGATGGGGTCATACTTAGACTTTTACTAATCTGATAGGTGAGAAATGGTATTTTCACATAATTTTTCATGTGTATTTATGTTGTCTGTGAGGCCAACCACCTTTTTGTATATTTCAGAACAATTTGCATTTTACCTTCAGTGTCATGTCCTAGGCTCATTTTTCTATTGAGTTTTTGGTCTTTTCTCTTTTTAGAAGCCCTTTATATATTAGAAACATTAATGAGCTGAAATCATTTTAACACTTTTATTTTGTGGTTTTATGGCTTTAAATTATTTTAAAGAACTAATAACTATTGAGATAATTTATTTAATAAATAAATATAAGGAATTCTACTCTATGCCAGCTGTTGATGAGAAAAATGAGTAAGACAAAGACGAGGGGTTCCAAAAAGTCACTGGGCCAGTGCAGTTTAAAATACAATCTAGTGTAAGATATAATAATAGTATCTAGGGGCACCTGGGTGGCTCAGTGGTTGAGCATCTGCCTTTGGCTTGAGTCATGATCCCAGGTCCTGGGCTCGAGTCCCACATTAAGCTCCCTGCGGGGAGCCTGCTTCTCCCTCTGCCTGTCTCTGCCTCTCTCATGAATAAATGAATGAAATATTTTAAAAAATAGTATCTGATAATTTTTAAGGTTGTATTAGTTGGTGAAGAAAACATAAAAATAACAATGCCTTTAGCAAAACAAAATTTCTGTCCCATAAAAGTCTAGGTGAGTGGTCCAGGACTAGTATTGGGCTCATGGTGTCAGAAACCTAGGCTCTTTATGTAGCCTCAGCTCATGGCTCAAGACAGTGCCAAAGACTTCCTATCACTTAAGGTAGTTCTAGGGAGTTGCTCTAAGGCCGTTCCACTTATAACCCATTTCACCAGAACTTAGTCACATCAAGTTGCAAGGGAGGCTAGAATTGTTCCGGGTTACTGTGTGCCTGCTAAAAATTGGGATTCTGTGACAAATTAAGGAGAATGGATATTGGGGTTCAGTCTGAATCTGCCAAAAAGTAAATGGGAAAAATATTGGTATTCTCATTATAAAGGATAAAAAAATAACTTTCTATCTGTTCAAGATGCTGGACTGAGCACATTTTCTACCTGTTACCACACACACATGCATACACACACACATACACACACATAGAGAGAGAGGAAAAAACCCATAAACACATAACAGCAAAGAACATGGAGAGGGGACACTATAAGTGGATGAGTAGTTTTAGCAAATTTCTTGCAGCCAGAAAGTACATGCAAGAAAGTTTGGTAGGGTTCACAGTAGAGAATGGATTCGATCATCTAGAACTTGGGAGAAGCTCTGGGCCTGAATTGGCAGGGAAGGCAGGAGAGAAGACTGAGAACTGGAACTGAAAAATGAGGACTGATTAAAGGTTCATATATGAAACAATTGCTCCCCACTCCCACCCACCCCTATTCCCAATATCTACACATAGATTGCATGACTGCCAGGACATGATGTGATCACCACTAGAAAAGATAAAAAGAAAAAGATTTATATATCTTATAGAAATTCTAAAAATGGCATGAGACGAATTTAACTCGTGTGATTATTAGTAGCACGGAATACAATCCTTCTTATTCTTTCTTTCAGAAGTCTCCAGAACAGGAGTCAGTTCCCTATCCACCCCATTAGAACAAAGCTCATTTAGTCAACAAGCCCTATATACCCAGAGCTACTAATTACTACTTCCTCATTCTTAATTATCAATGGACAATCAAGGTTACAAAAAACAATTATCTGAAAATCGCACCCTGATGAAACAAAAATAACTCAAGAACACAAAAAAACTTTAAAGAAATTCTCATCAATATCTTGAGAGTAATAATGTTATTTATCACTCAAGCTGGGACAATGTAGAGAGTGATACAGTGAACTATTAATATTTATGCCAGGACAGACAGGTATAAACTATGACTATCCTCAACAAACCAAGATAGACGATTGCTGTTATGGACTGAATATTTGTGTCCCCTTAAAATTCATATATTGAAATCTTATCCAGCAATGTGGTGGTACTAGGAGGTGGGCTCTTTGGAAGGTGATTAGGCCATAAGGGTGGAGATCTCACCAGACACTGAATCTGATAGCATCTTGATCTTGGACTCCATAGCCTCCAGAACTGTGAGAAATAAATGTTTGGGGATGCCTTGGGTGCCAGTGGTTGAGTGTCTGCCTTTGGCTCAGGGCATTATCCTCCAGTCTGGGGATCAAGTCCCACATCAGGCTCCCTATGAGGAGCCTGCTTCTCTCTCTGCTTATGTCTTGGCTTCTCTCTCTGTGTTTCTCATGAATGAATGAATAAAATCTTAAAAAAAAAGGAATAAATGTTTGTTGTCTTAGCTACACAGTCTGTAGCATGACTAAAGCTATCACCCTACTCCTGAAAGATCTGAATAGGTATAATATATGTAAATGAGAACAGGACGCTAAGAAAAAGGAACAATCAGAAACCAAGATAGAATTCTCAGAAATTAAAATATTTGATTGTAAAATTTTAAGGTTTAATAGAAATGGTAGAATATTAAGTTGAGAAAATCATCAAAACATAGAGAAAAAGGAGAATAACATGGAAAATATGAAGAAAAGGGGGACAAAGATATATAAAATATAAATATTTATATTCTGGACACCTGCTTTTTTTTAAAGAGTTCAAAACAGAGAGCAGTGAAAAGAAAAAAGGATAATAATAAATGAAATGCTAAAAGAAATGACTCAGAATTTTTTAAACTCAAGGGCTATCGAGTAACCAACAACAACAAAAAGAGAATGTTTCTGTTTTTACATACTCACTGTGAAATTGCAGAACACCAAGGGCCAGAGATTCTAAGAGTTTCCAAAGGGAAAAAAAGTAAGTTCCTTATTTTTCCAATCCAACTGGTATTAGATTTCTAATCCAAAACCACCCATGCCAAAATGCAGTAGAAAAAAATCTTTTAGAGTTCTCAGAGCAAATTATTTTAAAACTAGAAATCTATATCAAACCAAATATTTAAGCATGAGCATCTAATGAAGTCTGTTTCAGATATTCGAGAAGGAAAGAAATGTATTCCCACACATGTTTATTGGGGAGGTTACTTGAGTGTGTCAAGTCCAGCAAAGGTAAAGCAAAAATCCTAGAATGGAAAGTTTTTAAATAGAAGAAATCATAGAATTTACTAAAAAAAAATCCCTGGATACCAATTGTCAGTGACCTAGTAAATCATTTGTCCAAATTAAAAGAATATCAACAGGCTCTAAGAAAAATGTTTTCAAGAAGAATGGAATGGATTCCCCCATCCTCCTCCTCAACAGAGTAAGATGAGTAAAGACTAAATATGATAAAGGAGGCATATGTTTCTTCTACCGGAAGAAAAAAATACAATCAGTAACTCCAGGAAAAACAAAAAATTGCACAAATAGGAACTAAACTAAAATGTAGCAGTATTTTGAGCAATTGGATGAGTGTGAGAAAGAAGATGCTATTTGTTCTTGAAATATTTTTCTTTGAATGTTAGTGGAGTCGTGACATTGGAACCATAGAAAAGAAATGCAATCATGGTGCTCTACTTAGCTCTGTAACAATATTTACACAGCCATATTGTAAGCACTGTTTTCTGGTTTTCAATTTTTAGAATCAACCTATAAACAAAGCAGAGGAAACTTAATTGTGGTTACAGAATAGATGGAGTTTGGGAGGTAGAAGGAGTAGAAGGTGGAAGAAAGAGACATTTGGCTTCTATCTTCATCTTACTGAATGAGCAGTCAAAGGTATCATTGACTGTTGATGGAACAAGAATTAGAGGTTTGTCTACAGTTACAACAGTAACAGAGAAACTAAAATAGCTAAAACTTTCAAAACTTAGCAAGGAGTGGGGGAGACACAAATTAAAACCTTATCTACCCTAAAAGGAAGTGGATAATGTCTACTGAGGTTGTTGATCAAGACATAGCCGGGTAAACATATTATTTGAAGATGCAGAAGAAACCACAAGCAGAACTAAAAACAGAAGCTGGTTAAAGGCTGTCGTCTCTGGGAAGTGGAATGATGGTGAGGAGAGGTGGGTCAGGGTACTGTTTCTTTACATGGCAAAACCTTTTGGACCATTTGATATTTTAATCATGTGCATAAATCAGTCTGATAAAGTTTGAATTTAAGTCCTGGAGACCCATTTCACTGCCACATCATCAAAATACTAAAACTGATTACAGAATAAACGAAATATTCACAATAAAATGAGAGAAAGCAGAGAAGCTGATTTAACACAATTCACACTGGTCCATGGCTAAGAAATGGGAGATCTGGAATTTGGACAAAAGCAACTATATATCCACTGGGCTAGCCACCACTGGGCCCATATGACAAAGATGTCATCTCTGCTATCCAGGGATTTAGGGTCTAAATGAGGTATTACCAGTTCTACAAGGACCTTCCTCTTCTACGTGTCTGCTCCAGGTCAGCCCCCAAGCTCAGTCCTGAGTCTTGCACACAGCAAACCTCTTGTCTCCTCCTCCTGGAAAAGATAGACCATCAGTCACAGGTAGAATTTGAATTCCTCATCTATCCTTTGGTGGTTTTGCCTTTTAAAAGGAATCATTCCCATCCTGGACCCAGCTTCTTACCTCATTCATTGCTTCCTGGTTAAGCAAGAAGGATTAGAATATTGAGAACTTCCCCTTCCAATGGAGAGCTTGACAGAAAGCCTTAAAGACTATAATCTAGAAACATAAATCAAGTATGTATTTTCATTGCGAGGAGGCCATTAGGGAAGAAATACAAATTCCTAGGAGGTAACATACAATCACCTAGTTGAGCCCTGAGAAATAAAATACAGACTGACAGTGTCGGAGTTTGGAAGGAGGGAACCTCTTTCCTGAACGTTGAAAAGATTTGGTGTAGTTTTTGAATGTTGAGTTTGAAGTAGATCAGACCATCCTGGAGGTAAATAAATTCTGCCAGGGGGTGGGGACGTGGTTCACCTCTGGCCAACAGCTGATGGATGTTTGGGGCTCTGGGAGAGGAGGGAGCTGACCTGGCCTTCACTGAGTGTTGATATGAGTCTTGACTGGGAAACCAGGATTTTCTTTAAGATCTCTCCTGAGGAGCCCTGCTTGTTGCCAGGAGATCCCATGGGGTATTCTGGTTAAGTGGCCGTCAGTCCTCTGGGAGACTGGAGAGTTTGTAGACTATCAGGTGTCCATGTACACATTCATATGCAAAGCAGGCATGGATTGTAACGATTGTAGACATACAAACTACCTTTTTCCATATGCATACACATGTGTTGTAATTAGTAAAATACAAATGATTTTATTTTATTTATTTTTAAATGTAAATAATTTTAAAGCGTTATTCAACTGACAGTAACTTTTTACATTATGTGGTTTCACAAAAGACATTAAAAGTACAACCACAGGCCTTTTCTGTGCTCTATTAGGCTTCCACGTTTATAGTCAGATCTCTCTGCTTTCTTTTAAAGCACTTAACACAATTTCTAATTGCATTTTTGTTTTTGTGGCCGTTTATTTCATGTCAGTCTCTCCCGCTAGACTATCTGCTTCATGGGGGCAACGAATGCATCTGTTTTTCTCACAAATTGTATTCCAAACTCCTAGCAGAATGCCTGGCACATAGTAGGTGCTCAGTAAATATTTGTTACGCAAATGAATGAAGTGGCAGGGCTGGGGGAGGGTGTTCAATAATTATTTGTTTGATGATTTAAAAGTCTGATTATTAAAGGAGGCAATGATCTGGTTATTTTACAAATATAACCAAGACCCAGCAAGCCAGGAGAGTTACCAAAGAGACAGGTTGGTTCACTGCAAATATGGAGGCAATCTGAACCCAGGGATCTGCCTAGTATCATTGCCAATTTCTAATAGCATTTATTTTTGAGCTTATTTGTAAGTAATGTGATGCTGGACATGATTCAAAGCACACCAAGCAGAGGCTCAGCCTCTTTAGTGATTATAATCTAAAAGAGTGTCCAGTGGAAATTTTACATAGGAATGTTTATGTTGATGCTTTCTCATAAACTATATACTTAGCTCCCTCAGGATGTATGATAGTGTGGGTCACCAACAAGGGATCACTAAAAGGAAGGGACTCCATTTTCTGAAGCCCCCTCCTCAGTCCATTTACTCCCAAGTACCCCTGAGCCTGAAACTAGACTGTGCTATTTATGGAATGCCAATCACCAGAGAGAACTATTCTAGGTGCTTTGGGGAAATACATAGGACTTACCAGGCATGGTACTTGCTTTAGAGGGGAAAACAAGCAAGTCTACATTTATTTTCCTTTGTCACTAGGGTTCTTTCTCTCTAAAGATCTATTCTGGGTACTCAGCAGCTGCTGAATTGACCTGCAAATAAATTCGACTACATTCACAGTTCCTAAAAATGACTGTGACCAGTTCAGTCACAAAGGTGAGAAGAAAATATTTTCAGAGAGAGCAGGGGTACATGAGAAAAAGTCACATAAAATAAGTAGAAAAGGCTTGAGATTGCATAAATCCAACACAAACTGTTGGTTGTGAGGAGGTAGCAGTCTCTCCAGTTATGAAGAAAAATCTCAACATGCATCCTACATGGGACCCTGCCAGCAACCTATGGGCATGTCACTCCCCTTCTCCATTTATGGCTACCGGTTGCCATTGCTTGGCAAGTACAGTAGATGGGAATATTTAAAGACCCTAAACTCTACTCCCAATGAACTGGGACTCCAGTTCTGGAGGTCACAGCAAGGAAATAGAGTGACCCAAACAAATTTCTTTAAGATAAAATTTCCTTTCATTTTGACAACTAACAGCAAAATCTGGATTTCTAAACTACTCTTCCTCCCATCATTTAGGTTGGTGTGCTCAGAAAAGGACAGAGTGGTAGCGATAACTAAGCTACTTGTGGTGGCAACGGTCCTGTAGCTTGCTCGGGTTTGGGCTGCAAGATAGTGCATTTCAGCTACCTTTCACGTTCCTACCACCTAACAATGCTGGCAGGTGAAATTGTAGGAGAGGAAAAATAGTTTCAAAAATAATTTTTTGGATGCCTGGGTGGCTCAACTGTTGAGCATCTGCCTTTGGCACAGGGCGTGATCCTGGAGTCCCGGGATCAAGTCCTGCATCCGGCTCCTTGCATGGAGCCTGCCTCTCTCTCTGCCTGTGTCTCTGCCTCTCTCTCTGTGTCTCTCATGAATAAAGAAAGAAAATCTTTAAAAAATATATTTTTTTCTTCTACCATTCTTTATTCTTGGCTGAGATCCCCTATAATAAAAACACATTAACAGAAGAAAAATGAAAAATTTTTAAAGATTTTATTTATTCATTTGAGAAAGAGCATAAATGCACAAGCAGATGTAGGGGCAGAGGGAGAAGGAGGGGGAAAGAATCTCAAGCAGACTCTGCTCTGAGTGTGGAGCCTGGCTTGGGGCCTGATCTCATGACCCTGAGATCATGACCTGAGCTGAAACCAAGAGTCAGATGCTTAACCGACTGAGCCACCCAGGCAGCCCAGAAAAATGAATTTAGTTACATACATATGTACATCCATCCACCCCCCCCCCGGGATACCCATCCCCCTGGGATACCCATCCCAGGTATGGGACGCCAAGATAGCCTGGTAACTGAGTGGTAACTGAGGCTTATATACCACCCTGGGAAAAGGGATAGGGGTGAGCCTCTCTCTTTTGGTCTTTGCTATTTGGAAGGGGAAACAAGTTTCGTGGGAGAGTTGCCATGTGCCAGGAGTTATATGGGACATTTTACATGTAATAAGCCACTTAATCTACCCAACCTGTCAGCGAGGGGCTTAACATTCTCTTATTCTTGCAGATATTAAGAATAAACAAGTGCAGATATATGAAGTTCCTTGCCCAAGGTCACACAGCTAACACATAGTGGAGGCAATATTGGAAGCCATAATCTGCTATTATCAAGCTGAGGCTTACTTACAGGCAGGAAGTGTGTTTATCTCAACCACGAAGCCCCTCCAGACACTCTGGACAAAGTAGAATCGTAGCAGAAGATAAGGAGAAATGGGACCCTCCTGCACCCCATCTTTTGCACTTGAGGAGTTGCTGCTTCCTGCCTCGTGGGGCAAAAGGGCAGAGCCCTGCTTTCATTCCTCTGCAGAAAAAAAAGCAGGTCTATGCCAGACATAGAAAGTTCACTCTTCAGACCTTTCTGCGAAACTGCATTATGTTCTGTTTCATGTTTCCTAAATTATTTGCAACAGGCAGCTGTGCTTGGTCAGAATCTCTGAGGTGCTCTGGGATTCCAGACAGGGTGGGGGCTGCCGCCCTGCTCTCTCCGGCTGGGAATAATACAATTCACAAATGTGGAGCATCTGGGGAATTTAGGGGCTAAAAAAGAGAAGCTCCTGGCTGGAAGTGGCTAGGATTCCTGGAACTTCGTGGTCCAGGGATGTTTTGCTTTTGCTGTGTAGCTAATAATACAGCAGCCCTGTATTGACATTACCGTGTCGTAGGCACCGTACGAAGGACCTTTTGCAGGTTCTTGACGCATCCATCTGGCAATCCTGACAGCACTTAGTCCTCGCAAAGACCCTGAGAGGTAGATATTAGCCGGCACATGTTATATGAGATGAATTAATGGAGGCTCAGATATAATCACAGCTTTTCCACCAAGTTGGGGTTCAAACCCAGGCTGCTTGGCCTGAATGTTCATATTTTTAACAACAGTATGTTGCTGCCCATGAATTTACTGTGAGGTTAACGAATATATCGGACAAGCTTTTCTCCATCTCACACGCTACCCACCAAATGCTTGAGCAATTGAGATAGTTTGAGTTCACTGATGAGGGGAATGGAAAAACAGCACTTGGGTTTGTCCCAGTTACATGAATTAATTCTGTCTTGGGGTTCTGATGGCAGCATAAACCAAAGAGCCCAGAATCCCATGATGAAATTATATCGTTAAAGTCCTTGGCAGCTTAGCTATTATTTTATGTAAAATATATGCATGGCTTCTGAGAATTCTTCTCCACCAGCAGACAGGATGAAAAAAATATTAGCAATGATCGGATTCTATGCTATCACGCCGGTATTTATGTGCCATTATTGATAGGAATGCTGCTTGTTTGGAATCTGGAAGGTAAACAGAGTTTCAAATTCCAACCCTCTATTGTGGAAAGTAATAACCCTGCAGCATGGCCATGCAAATTAAGGAACTCTGAAACCCCAAACCTCCAATCACAGCACCGGGCACACCAACATTCCAAACACGCCTCTCTCCCCAAAGAGAGCCTGGCTCATGCCACGGAATCTTTTCAGAGCCAGCATCAAAGGCTGCGTGAGGCCCAGTATGTGGGACATCTCATTGCAGCCCAAGTCCCAACGTGGGGTGAGGTCAGTGAGGGCAAATAACTAAATAGTTTTCTCCAAAACGCCATAGTTGGAATTCCCTCCCCTGCCCTGGGTTCCTCGCCCCTCCTCGCTGTCATGCATGTCTTAGTCTTACAAAGTCCTGGGGGCTCAGTGCCTGGCTGGCCCCCCGCCCCACCCACCTGCTGCACAAGGCGGTGCCCAGCCCAAGCATAAAAGAACTCCACCACCACCACCCCCCCTTCTGCAGAGAGGGACAGAGCTCGAGACACGCCCAGGCTATCTATAGAAAATCCCTCTGGGGGTTCTGCTGACAAGTCACTCGAGATCCCTCCTTGGGCTTTATTATGTCACAGGAACCCTGGATGGAATGCAGAGGATTAAATTCCGAGCCCTTCCCAGTCGGCTGGCCCCAAAGGAGGGGAGCCAGCCGCTTTCTGCCTGGCTCTGGGGCCAGCTGCGCTCTCAGGTGCCCCCTACTGCATGTTTTCGGCCCTCTGGTCCTGACGCCTGCAGAGGCGCAGGCCAACCTTCCAGGGAGGCTGTAGGAAGGCCTGGGGGCTGCAGGCAGCTCTACCCGGCTGCTTTCTTAAAGCCTGGAGGGAAAAGGATGGACGCTAAGGATGCAGCTTTGACCCTCAGAGCTCACCGAAGGGATCTGGGCAAATCACTGCTCCCCACTGAGCTTTGGTTTCCTCCCTGGGAAAACCCTGGCCCATGAAACTGCTACTATCACTACCTCGCAGAAGCTAGGGGGTGGATGCCACGGAGGGCTCTCAGCAGGTGCTGAGGGGGGATTTGGAGGCCCCAGTGGCAGGCACAGGTCCATGCCCATTGAAGGATGACAGAAAATGCCAGAAGATGCCAGAGCGAGGAAACACTTCAATTGTGGGCTTATTCTTTTTGAAAGGCAAGGATATCATCTGGTTACTTAACCTGACAATCTTGTGTGTTCCTCACCCATAATATGATGAGGTAGGTTCCTACCTACTAGGTAGGTCTGTGGTGATGAATAAATGGGTCAGTTCATTAAAAGGGCTTCAGATGGTGCCCGGTGTGTACCAAGACGCCTATTTTTATTATTATTCTATGGGTTACCTATGGTTGTTGTTGTTCTTATTATGAGATCCCGGAGCTTTTACAGCCAACAATGCTTTGCAAAGATCACTAGTGTTGATAACATTCCTTGCATATTTATGACATGCCAGTCATTCTGCTGAACATTTAAAATAATCCAGCATTTCAGAACAATCCTGTGCATGAAGTACTATCATTTCCATCTTTTAACACTGAAGAACCCGAGTGTTAGGGACCTGCGCTAGGTCAGAGAGCCGGTGAGTGACAAGCATGGTCATACCTGTCCCACCAGAGCTTGCCCAGACTGGAGTCCTCTCCAGCTGTTGGAACTCCCAAGCACCCTTGACCTTGCTGGGTCTCATATGGAGCCATAAGGCAGATACTTACACCCGCTTTCTTTCCTTCACACGGTTGTCTCCAGGGAAGTGCTGTGCCAATTTACGTTCTGCCCAGAAGTGGGAGATCTAATCTTCATACAGGAAGGTAAGTCAAAGGAGGTGGTAGCGGACTTGGACAGTCCCCGGGAGCTTGCAGATTCATGGGATTGTCCTGCTCCTTCTCAGAGAATGAGAAAGGACGGAGGGGACATAGTATACGTTTGATCTAAGCCAAAAGCCCAGGGAGGCAGGCTCCTGTAGTCCTGGGGAGGCCACTTGTGTTATGAAAAGTAGATGGTTCCCCACTTTCAGAACCTGGCAGGTCTTGAATCTCTCCGTGTGTGTCCATGCGGGCGCACACGTGCACGCACCACACACACACACTGATGCTTTCAGTAATAATGCATCACTAGGCTTCCACCTTAGCCGAGTATGTGAAACATGTAAACAAATAATAAATTATGCCTGTGCCAATGGGGCATAGAAGCAGTAACTATAAAATACTACCCAGGGGAGAGAAAGTTTATTGAGACTATGATAGAATGCCCCAATCTCATTGCCAATGGCATTATTTCACACCCAGAGCAAGCTGGCAGGGTTGTTACTTCTTGAAGGAGAGTTTTGTCTTTCTCTTTAAACATTAGATTTTTTTTTCTCCTTTAAACAATGCAAATCTTTCCTTCCAAAGGGATCTTGAAGAGCAGATTCCTTCCATTGTTATAAAAGGGATTCGGGATCCTCAGAATGAAGGGATTCCTGATGACAAGGGCTTTTTGTTGTTGTTGTTGTTTGTTTTGTTTGTTCGTTTTAAAGATTTTATTTATTTATTCATGAGAGACCCAGATAGAGAGAGGCAGAGACACAGGCAGCGGGAGAAGCAGGCTCCATGCAGGGAGCCCAACATGGGACTCCATTCTGGGGCTCCAGAATCACGTCCTGGGCCAAAGGCAGGTGCTAAACCACTGAGCCACCCAGGGATCCCCATGACAAGGTTTTAAGTACTGCTCATTTGGCACGGTGGGTGCCACCAAGGCTTTCCTTTACATGGAATGCAGACCTTGGTTCCTAGGGGTAAAAGATCCTTTGAGGGACATGTCCCTGCTGGACCCTGGGTTGAGAGATGATGCATCATAACAGACTAGAGCAGTGGTCTCCAAGGTGGGGTGTCATACCCAGAGGGTGCTATCCCCAAGCAATTCATTTGAAGTGAAGAAAGTATTCACTTTTTATACTTATTTTTTATGTTATCAATACAAAACCATTTTGGTTATTAAAACTTTAAATATATATAAAAGTAGAATAACTTAATGAACTTCCCATGTACCCATGTAGTCATCATCTGACTTCAAATATCATCAATAATTCGTGGCTAGGCTGTTTTCCACTATTCATCCACCTACTTGCTCCACTCTCTTCTCCTCCCACATTCTTTGAAGCAAATGCCACCGTATACATTGGGAAAAGCAGTCTTGTACATGCAGTCATTGGACACTCCTCACCACCCCGTAGAACATTTCTTACCAAAAGATAAAGCACCCACACAGCCTGTACTGGGTTTTATTGCCTTGTGTGGGAATAGCTTTCCCTATTTTAGGTTCAATGGATGTTCCTTTGCTTAAGCATGCACATCAATGGGTCACAGGTCCTCAGTCTTCAGTATTTCAGACCTCATGGGAGAGAAGTTGGGGTCCTTCCACTCTGAGAGGACCTACATATAGATCAATTGCCCTTTATTGGCTGCTGGGTGAGACCCAACAGCCATGAGAGACCAATCTATGTTTCTTCTCTATGTAAGGAAAATGTTCCACCTTGCATTTTCCTTGGTGATTCCAGCACCACAATAAAAAGAACTGAAGAGTTTGGAGTCCATCCTTGGATTGGTAACCAGTGCACAGTGTTCTGCTCCCTAGAACTGATAACTGCTGCTCTGTGTTTTGCTGTACACTCTCTCATTATGGCCATAAATATTTCAATATATGGATCTAAACAAGTCCTCCATCTTTAAAAACATAACCATAATACCATCATTATATTCTGAAAGCATCAATGATAATCCCTCCACATAATTGAGTATCTAATCACTGTTTACTTTTCCTCAATTGTCCCATTTTTTTACAGTTTGAACTGGGATACAAACAAAGTCAATACATTGTGATGGATAAATATGTCCCTTATATCCCTTTTAATTTATTGATCCCTTTCTCAACCTTTTATTCTATTCTTGCAAATTTTGTTGAAGAACCTGGATTATTTTTCCTGGTTAATCTACAGGTTGGATTTTGCTGATTACATTCCCATGGTATCATTTATCATGTGCTTTTATCCCTTGTATTTGCTATAAATGAAAAATCAAGAGGCTCTCTCAGGTTCAAATTAAATATTTCTGGCAAGAACACTTTGTAGATGGTGCTGTGGACATCTATTGGGAGAACATAATATTTGGTTTTCTCTTTTTTTTGTGATATCAGCAATCTGTGATGATCATTGCTAAATCCTGTAACTCACTAAGGATTACAAAATGTGACATTCTATATATCTGTCCTCATTTATTAGCTGGAATACTTCTATAAGGAGAATCTTCTCATTAGCTTTCTGCTAACCCCGAGGCATAACTCTTATAGGAAAGGCAGGACAAATGATTTTTTTCCTGGACCAGTTTTCAAAATAATAAGTTCATCATCTAGTATTTTCCAAAAGTGATTACCACCTATCTTTCAGTAGCTATAAGCATATGAATTTGCACATATATAATGTGATTTAACCCATTGTGGTTACTCAAAGTCCCTAATTTTTGGCCAGTGGAAACCTATTCAAGTTGGTTCCTGAGTCCTTTTGACATGACCCCACTACTAATTGATAGCTTCTTTGTTTTCTGGTATGACAAGATGTTCCAAGCGTACTTCCCAGACTTCTCCAAGGAGCTGATTCCTTTTAGTGGGAAATAGTATTTAAAGACCACAATCTATACTTAGGGTTAGATTATCCTTTTTAAAAAATTCTTTAAAACTATTTAAAAATAAAAATGTGCATAATATATTAATACTATGGTAAGTAGATAACATTTATGAATGACAAAGAAACATACATACCAAATACAATTTAGAGACCTACTTATTTAAAGTATATATCTGAGAAATGTGCTTGAATTCCAATTCTGAGCTCCTTTTCTGGCTCTTTGGCCTTGGTCAAGTACTTTTTTCTCTCTAAATGTCATTTTCTTCAAGTGTAAAATGAACAACAGTCATAGCTACTTCAGGGAATATTATGACGAGCAAATAAGGTAGATGGTAGAGAGAGATAGAGATATTGGTAGATGATAGGTTAATAGATCCATTGTTAGCATAGATCAATGTGCACACGTACATACCCTGGCTTCACTCAACAAATGGGAGCTATTCTAGTATATCGACTAAGACCAATATTGGCAGAGCCCCACTCTTATGGAAGGTCCTGTGTCTGCCCCTCAAGGATCTTGCAAACCAGAGGACTAGAGAAGCACTGCTCATAGGTATGCACATGCAGCAACCATTCTCCCAAGGACTTCCTGAGCAATATGAAGGGTGAGCCTTCTGGAAGTTCAGAGGAGAACTCCTGGGCACCTGGAGAGGTCTGGAAGTCTTTGTGAGAAAGATAGGGCTTTACTAAGGAGGTGGACATGGGATATGAGGTGGCAGAGAAGGCATGCCGGGTGGGGCAGATGGCCAGGTACAGAGAAAAGGGGAGACAACAAAATAGTAATAGGAGGAGAAGCTACTGGAAGAAACAGTCGCAGGAAAGAATGAATGTTCCATAGTCCCAACCCTCCATAGAGGTGAGCCAGAGGAGGATAAGAAACAGGACCCTGTTGGTTTTAAGAGTATATTTGGTCTCTCAGTAGTGGAAGGAAGCTGCGCTGCATCTGAGAGGAAAGAGGGAGTGGGGGCTTGCACAGAGGGCTCCCTGTGGGTGGTCCTTAGAAGGACAAAGCCACCCAGGCACTAGACAACTACAGAGCAACCTAGAATCCCATAAGCTGCCCTAGTGTGTGGCAGGCATCCCCCCACTTTCACAATGGCTTTGATGGCCCAAGCCCCAGGAACGCCAAGACTAGGCTGGCAGCAGCAAAGCCAATGCCAGGAATAACTGAAACTGTGCATGCCTCTCAAAAGCTTGGTGGGCCTCTGGATCCTGTCTGGCCGGGCCACGTCTGGAACTCACATTATCACGATTACGTGTCCGACACTGTGTTAAGTGCTTAACACACATTCTGCCATTTAGTCCTATGGTCAGCCTCCAAGACAAAGTGTTCCCATTCAACAGATGAAAACACTGAGGGTACAGAAGTCCAGCAATTTAGTGCAGGTTAAATACAAACTGAAGGTGGAATTCAAACTTAAGTCTGCCTCTAAAACCCTTTCTCCTACTCTTTTCACTCTCCACTGTTACTGACTATCCCTTAAAATGATGGTCAGATTCATTTAGTACAGCATCTATGGTCGCCCATGGTAGAAGCTGCTGGAACATTCCACATTTTTTACACACATTAACTCTTTTAGTTCTCTCATGCCTTGTGGGAAGCTTTTCTATTATTCTTATTTTGGAAACGGAGGCACAGAGAGATTAAAAAACCTACCTCAGGTCACACAGTGAGGACAGAGCAGGGTTCAAACCCAGGCAGTCTGGATCCAGAGCCTGCAGGCTTGATCTCGTGCCATAACTCTGCCTCACATGGGCCAGGTTTCCTCTCCATCCCACGTTTCCTTTCTAATGCAATTATGTGCCTGCCCAGGAAGCACTGTCGGGGAGTGGCAGGAAGGCTGAAATACCCCGAGAACAAGATGTTGGAGGTGGCAGGTGGCAGTTCTATGCTAACAATGTCTGTTCCCCTTGCAGCGGCACCTCTGATACTTATGTGAAGTGAATGCACTTGGCTCTGGGAATCAGAGAATTTGGAGTTTTAGGAGTAACAGTGCACGTACCAGGGAGGGATCCTATTCCACTACTCTGGTGTCAGAATTTTCTTTTTTTTTTTTTAAATTAAAAATTCTTCTTAGGAGATTTTATAGGGAGAGCACAAGCAGGTGGTGTTAAGAGTAGGGGAAAAAAATCTTCTTTGTCCCTTAGGGACTAAGAGCAATGCCTGTTCTACTGAGATTTGTAGTCCAATTTATCTTCCTTAAATGACCACATAGGAAAATGATCACAGCAGCGAAGTGACATTAGAAATGTGAAATGGATAAATAAAACGTTGGCGAGCGCTCTGGCTGCTGAACCCACTTGAAAAATGGAGATCTAAAGAGTACACAAACTGAACTAGAAGGAGCCTTTAGAAGGAAGGCAACAGAACAAAAATGTCAAATGTTTATCTGGACAAAAAGAGAAACTGATGGGCAGAGGCCCTCAGGCCCTTGCAGGATTCTTTCTTCTTGAGCAAGGCTGAACATTTCCACGGGTCATTTCCCTGCAGTGGTCACAGCCACTTCTAGTGATGACGGCATACCACGGAGCGTTCCTCGTGGAAGGGCCTTTGAGGTCACACTTTGTAGTCTGACCACTTCACTGTGCAAATGCGGAGCCAGGCCCAGAGAGATGAAGTGACATGGCCTGATACTTGATGTGCATTGTCTTGTGCAATGTTTACAAAAATCAAACCATTCATCAGATTGGAATGCAGGTGAAAACAGCAGCAACCACTGACATCCCCGAACCCTACTGTGTTCCAGATCTCAGAGAGCCTTCTGCAAATGTGATGTCATCTCATCCACGCAACAACTTGGTGAGATTGGTACTAGCACAGCCATTGAGGCCTGGAGAAATTAAGTGTCTTGACCAAGGTCACATAGCTAGGAAGTGTCAAAGCCACGTCTCAACCCAGCCCTGGCACCAAGTCTCATGTTCCTTCTTTACTGCCTTTTGACAAGAATGGGGAATAGTAAAATAAACCAGGATATATCTCCTGGGATATTATTTCACAATTAAAAATTGTTATGAACTTTATGTAGTAACATGGTAAATGCTCATTATACAGTGTTTAGTGAAAACTGTAATAGTCGATGTAACTATGCAGAAGAAAAATGGAAGTAGAATGTTTAAATACTAACAGTGGCTGAATAGCATGATAAGCTTCTCTTTTTTTTTCTGCTTTTTACCCATTTTAATTTTATGTAATGTGGTATAGATCTTTTTGTAACGGAAGAATGAATATAACCATTTTTCTTAAAGAACCAGCAGTATACTTTTAGAATCGATAAGGAAAAGGCTAAAATGAATAGTAATATATTTTCCTTTCCTTGGCAATAAAAGCTAATAAGTAATTGATTTGCAGTGTGAGATAGAAGACCATTATACAAAGTCCATACATAACACCATTCTCTTCTTACATTTCATCAGATGCAACAAAAACTAAAACTCAAAGAATTAAAATCTGAAGCTACCCTATTTTTATGGCTGGCGTAGCCGAGTCTATTAATAAAACGAGATGATAACCTTCCTATGTTTACCAGGGTGGTGACTAATCATTCTTTCCTCTGTCTGTAATTGAGCTCCAGCCAACATTGAGGCCCGTGGACACATTGGGTTAGAAGATTCCTTCCCGTCCACTCTCTCCTTCCACGTGTGGAAGCTCAGGCAAAAAGCAGCAAGTCACTTGCTCAAGATCTTGTGAGTCTTAATATTTAAATCCTGAAAATAAACTCCAAACCCCCCTTTTTGGTTTTGTGCCGATCCCAGCAGCCAGTTCAGAACCCTTCCTTCTCTGGATGAGTTAAGGCTTCAGTGAGGGCACAGGATGAAAAGCCCAGTTTAATAAACATGGGCATTAGCAGTAGCTTAATTCCCTGAGTGCTTCCTAGGTGCCAAGCACCATGCTAAATGCTTAACACGGCCGATTTAGCCCCTAACGTAAGCCTGAGGTACAGGTAATAACATCAATCTTATTTCTATGCTGAGGAATAGGAGGGTCCGGAGGACCAAGCCTCATGCCCCAAATGTATAGCCAGCTGGCAAGTGGGCCAGGGCTTTAGCCTGGATTGAAGGCCTTCAGAGCCAGGACTCGTACCTCCTGCGTCTTAGCCCAGAAGGGATTCACAGTGCCAACAGGCTCTCACCCATGGACACAATGTTATTCCCGGGGAGTTAAGAAACTTGCCTGAGGTGAGAAGGGGTGTTGGAAAGAAAGCCAGATGTCTGTAGTCCAGAAACATGACCAAGGCTATTTGGTAGCAATCCAGAATGCCTTGATTTCAACCTCAGAAAAGCAATCTATCAGCTCCTCCTTCTTCCTTCTTCCCACCAAAGTGTGCCTCTTGGTAGCCTTGGCTTTTGCTTACTCAGCTTGCACACCCCCACCCTTTTTTTAATAGAAATTGTGATCAAATGTAAGCTCGGCAACTCATTCAACAGATGCATGGTGGGTTTCAGGCCTTGGCAAGGCCTGAGGGGAGGACGGGGTGCAAAGTTCTTCTCCAATGTGGTACATGACCTCAAGAACCTTCAAGAACTGCACCAATAGGCTTACTTTGCCAGACAGACATGGAGGAGCCCGAGAGGGGATGCCTGTTACTCTTTTAAAGTGAGCAGTCCATGCTCCTATGTTTGCCAGAGGAATTACACAAACATTTATATATCCTAATACCCAGCAAGGCAGGCCTGAAGCTCCCGGCACTGAATGGCTCGAGTTCTATTTCCTCTGTCAAAATTAAGTGGCCCTGGCTGAATTGAGGGCACACTGTGTTAGCCAGTCAATGAGCAGAGCCAGGAAAATTGGTATCAAAGGAAAGAAGAAGAAAGGAATGAGCAGACATTTAAGATAAGCCACTGAAAAGCACATATTGGAATTCAAATGTATCAAGAATAGGCTTTGGAGCTAGTTGTGTCTGATTCTGAATCTTGGCTCCAAACAATCACAGGCTGCGTGATGTTGGTAAGTCCTGTAGTTATTCTCAGGTTCTGTTTCAAAATCACTAAACGAAGTACTGATGCTCACCTTGCAGGGCTACGAGATTCATGATAATGCATGCCTAATGTCTAGCGCAGCGCCTGCCATTTTGCATTGCCTACTGTGTGGTGACTAGTATTTATAATCCCTGGGCATTTCCACTAACTGTTGGCTTGGCCCACAGTTGTAAATTAAGTTGAGGATTTCCAAAAGTGAGGGAAAATAATGTCTTAAAGCAAAATTCAACAAACAGCTGAGCAATATTTACTGAGTATCTGCTCTGGACTTCGTTGGGGTTGGGGAGGCAGGGAGGACTGCCTGCTTTTTCCATGACAGAGAGAAAATAAAAACTCAAATTAAAATAAAAACTGAACTAAGATAGCTTGTTTTCAAAACACTAGGCTCAGCCTCTGTGGAGAGAGAAAATGAACTCACCAATTTGTTTCAGCTCCAAAGGCAAACTACAAATGAACGTGGATATCCAGTTTTGACCGGAGTTGATCAACTAAGTATGCTCTAGAGCCAGGTGGAGTAGCCCAGGTAATACAAGCTGCTATAACAGAAAAAACCCCAAAGAAGATATTTCTTTCTCATTCACAGGAAGTCCAAAAAATTGGAGATGGAAGAGATGTGAAAGGGGTCCTTCCAGGCTCTGGCTGGCTGAGGCTTTACCATCTTCAGCGTGAAGCTCCCAAGTCTGACCTGGCATCGACTTCCAGCCTACAGATGGGGGAAGCAGGAAGGCACACTTCTCACCTCTATCTCCACACTCCATTGGCTAAAATTTAGTCATATGGTTGTACCTAATGGCAAAGGAAGCTGGGAAAACGATCTGTTAAGCAGGAACTGGAAATGGATTTTCGGAATAGCAGTCAGTTTCTGCTACACAGTGCACCTGCAAACACCAGGGATTCCATGTTTGGGAAATCTAAGACCCATTCTTTCTTGTTTTCATTCTTGTAACTCACCCCCGGTATTTAGTCCTTTGGTCCCCAGGTTCATAACTACAGACAAATTTTCACAGTACAGGGACAAAATAGAATAAAAGGGAGAGTGGTAGATATTAAGGACTCTCAAAGGGAAAAGTCAAACGAAATTTAAGCCAAGAGGGAAAAATCAACATTCAGCCTCTCTGCTTATACAACACTCTGAAGGTGAAGCCTCTAAGAAACCAAGGCAACATTCACAGAGCTGCATCAGCAGATTTGGGATGTTTTGACACAGTTAAATTTAAGCTAAAACTTGAGTCTTCCTCAAAATAAGAGCATTTAATTGATTGTTTATGTTTCCTGGCTATTGTAAACTCAAGCCTAAACCACCAAGTCATACTATCTGTAATGATCATACCTTGTTCTGGAGCGTTCAGTTCTTAGAACCTCCAGAGCTTAGAGAAATGGCTTCCTTTATTGGCATGTCCAGGACAAATATCCACTATTCATGTAGGTCTACCTCTGGATTCTTGTCCGTTCTCCTGGACTCCATGTGGCTCAGACCACAAGAAGCTCAGGCTGAGATTTCCTGTCTCATCTTCCACAACTTTTCCACCTTCCTGCGAAAGTTCTGCTTTGGAGCTCATATCATCTTAGTGTCAATCTTTCTTTGTCACGACCCGCAATAATAAACACATTTTATATTTTGATCCAGTACACGCACACACATACACACTTAAAACAAAAGTTTCTTGAAACATTTTTATTTTATTAAGAATTATGCATTCAGATAATTTCTGTTTAATTCTATTTCAATCCATTAAAAAAATGCTCCTTGAGATTACTAAATTGTTTAGATAAACCATAGATTGGTTATGTTTGTGGTCTACTAGCCTACAGTCATCAGCCTACATTAGCAGAATTATTTTTTCTCTCCTTGAAGCCAGGGAACCTCATCTCTGCTCCATTTTTCCCATATTTTCCTAAAATTACACCCTCAGCTTTTCCCCTTGTCACCTTTTGAATCTGTAACTCCTGTATCTCCCTAGACCTCAGACTCCTATTCTTATAGTCCTCTAGCTTGTTACACCCACTTTACCTACACTTCAAGATTAATAAAGAGTTTTAGACCCTTACTCTTCCATTGACTCTTCTTTATTAGAAGCTTTCTGGTCTTGTGTTTCCCAGGCTACCCATACTCCATCACTACAACCTTCTAATTTGCCTATTGGTCCACCACTTGGCATGAGATATTTTGGTTCTGTCTTCTTGATAATCAGGCCCACAGCTTGGCCATCAGCCTGATGGGCATGGCCAAGAAAGTGTACACATTAATGTGTCTGAGCCAGGCCTGTCAACTGGGATTGATGTCTCCACTGAGTCATGACTGCTTAGTTATTCTTTAGCCCACTGTAATCCTCCCACTTCTAATCCCTCTGCACTGTTATAGACTGAAAAATACAAAGCATACTTGTTGGGCCTTATTTTACTCTGTCTGCAGCATCTGAGACTATCAACCTTCAAAATCTCTCCTCATTACTTTGAACGCTCCCACTTCCCTAGTTTTTTGCATCTTCTCTGGCCACTCCTTTTTAAGCTTCTTCATAAATTCTTTCTCTTCTCTCTACCTCTTAACTGTTGATGTCTTCACATTCTACAACATTCTAGGGCAAAGTCATCCATGCACATGGTTTCCCCTGCATGATGATGACTCTCACCAATATATCCTAAATCCATGGTCCTTGCAGCTTCATATCCAATCCTTATTGCATCCCTTCACCAGGATGTCTCACAGAGCCTTTCATTTTTTTTTAAGATTTTATTTATTTATTCATGAGAGACACAGAGAAAGAAAGGCAGAGACACAAGCAGAAGGAGAAGCAGGCTCCTCGCAGGGAGCTCGATGTGGGACTCTGGGATCAAGCCTTGAGCCGAAGGGAGATGCCCAACTGCTGAGCCACCCAGGCATCCCTCACAGAGCCTTTCAAACACAACATGTCCCAAAATGAAGTTGGATCTTTCCCCCTACTTAGTGTTCTTCAAAGGGTTGCCGTTGCATTTAGAAAAAAAAAATCCATAATTATTATGGTCTTCCAGATCTAAATGGTCTAATAACCTCTAGCTCCCTTGTCTACCCCATTATTTAGACTTTTCTCATGACTCATTCTGCTCAATACAAACTTGAAGTTCCTCCAATACGCCAAGTATGTACTTATCACAGGGCTCTGCCTGAAATGCTATTGACCCAGCTGGAAAAGCCACAAAACTCTCTTCCCCACCTCACTAAGTTTTCTACTGAAATACCAGCTGCTCACAGAAGCCTCTCCCACCAGCCTGTCAAAATAATATCCTTATCCCCTTCCCCTGCTTTATTTTGCTTCAAAGTAGTTACCATGACATTACATGAATGTGTTTATTTCTGTTTATCCTGTTCACTAGAATATAAGTTTATTTAGCTGAATCCCCAGCACCTAGAACAATACTTGAGACAAAGTAAGAACTCAATAAATAATTGATGAACAAATGATTTATTTATCTCCTTCTTCTCTCTTATCTGCTGCCCCCTAACTGTGCTTTCTCCAGGATTCTAGGTAAAAAGTGCATGATTTTCCCAGTCATAGCCCAAGCCAGAAGCTTGGCCTGAAGCATCCCCTACTTATTCTCTCCACCCATATCCCATCTTTCATGTTTCTTAGTGTATCCTCCTAAGTCTCTCTCCTGTTGCACTTAATTTCTCCATCTTCGCTGCTGTGACCTTGTTTTCAGTATCATGGATCCCTTTGTAAATTTAATAAAAGCAATGGGTCGTCTTCTCAGGAAAACATGCATGGAAACAACATATTCTTCATAAAAGAGTCTTTAGATTTTCCAAAGCCCAGCATGGATGTCCCTCCCCAAGTGCCACTATATCCAAAGGTAAAAATCTCTGGCTCAATGACTCCTTATTTTTTGCATGAATAACTGTGATGTGTGCTTGGCTCTGAATGTTTGTGCCCCGCCCCACCCCCACCAGAAAATGCGTATGTTGAAATCCCAACTTCCCATGCAACTGTATTATAAGGTAGGCTTTGGGTGGTGATTATGTGATGAGGGCAGAGCCCACATGAATGGGATTAGTGGCTTATGAAAGAGATTCTGGAAAGCTAGCTCACTTCTTTCTCCATGTGAGGTTACATGGAGAAGACAATGGTCAATGACGGAGTAAGCTTTCATCAGACACCAAATCTGCTGGCACCTTGATCTTGGACATCCTGACCTCCAGACCTGTGAGAAATGCTTGTCATTTATAAACCACTCCATGCATTCTGTTACAGTAGCCCAAGTGGACTAAAATAATGTCCTCTGATAGTTCCCTCTGCCACTAATATATTGCCCTTTATCTGACACACTGCCTAAGTAATCTTTTAGCAGTGCGGGTTTGTCCATGGCCTCTTAAGTGTCCTGTGTAACACCTGTTGATGGTCCTCCATCACCTTAAGAGCAAATTCCTCTATGTTGGTGCTGTTTATTCTCCTAGCTCAGCCCTTTAGTGTTCCACACTCACACTTGAATGGAGCTATTCTCTCTCACACTATCTCTCACACCTCCATGCCTTTGAATGTAAAATTTCTTTGCCCTAGCTGACCCTCACCTTCCATCTACTTGGCTACCTGCCACTCATCTTCCCCTGAAAAGCTCAAGGATTGTCATGAAAGTATTCCCCGATATCCTGGGGTTTAACTAAGGGCTCTTTCCTTACATCAGACTGTATTGTGATAATTACTGTGTCCATTTCCCCTAACACATGGTGCATCACAGAGAGCAGGGACTGTTTTGTGAATCTCTGTGGCACATAGTAGGTGCTCAATAAAAGCATGCTGAATGGATGGAATGATCAGGTAAAAGGAGGGAGAGGTGGAAGCAGCATGTTTTGGATACATATAAATGGGGCAGGTATAGCCAACACAGCTTCCAAAATGGGAAAATCCATATTTACAGACGAGATAAACCTGATAGTTCTTCCATTTGCAAAAAGGATTCACCACAAGGGGCCTCTAAATAGCAGGTACTTTAGCCAGCCTATGTAAGTGTTTGTTTACAGATCATTAATCATTTTACAAAGAGGCCAAGAGCTCAAGTGCAGCCAATCAGAGCCTTTAGAACTTCTGAATTTACTCTAGAAGTTAACAGGAAGAAGGATTCTATGTTAAACTATACAATTAACACGTAACTTTTCAGGAACAAGCCAGAGAGAGAGAGAGAGAGAGAGAGCGCAAGAGAGGGAGAGAAAAAGAAGAACTACAGTGACAGGAGCAACAATTTTAAGAAGTCTAACTGGAAGTCCTTAACCAAGGACATCTCCATTCTTTTGTGCTGTGGTGGGATGGGTGGGGTGCTCTAAAATAATTGGACACTGACAAGTAGGCCTTCACGTAGTTGGTAAAGACAAAGTTCTCAACTTCTGGTGAAGACAAGGATTCAGAGAGATCTTGTTTTGGCCATCAATGTGCATCTAACAAGTCAAATAGATTTATTCTGACACAAGCCATAAAGTTCACTCATCTATTCACCAAATATCAATTGAATATCAGCTGAGTACCTGGCACATGTCAGGCCATGTGAGATAAAATGCTGACCAAGATCTGGGCCATCCCTTGCTCTCAACGATCTTGCATTTTAGAGAGAAGAGCAAGCAATCAACACACAAGGTAATTTACTACTGTGAAAGTGGTAGCACAGGAGTAAGAAGGTGATATGACAGTGAGGGTGCAGCTACCAGGAGCTACTCTAGGCAGAGAAGGCAAGTGAGGCCTCTCTGAGAATGCATCATCCTGCTGAACCTGATGGATGAGAAGAAGGCAGCCATGGAGAGACCTGGAGAAAGGCATTCCTAGAAAAGAGACCATCAAAGTCCTAAAGCCTCCAGATGAGGAAGCTCTAAGGGCCAAAGAGCTTTTAAACCAAAAAGAAGCCCCTATAACTAGAGTTCAATGGAGGAACAAGGCTTGTAGGAGGTAGAAGATGACAGTGGCGTGGATCAGGGTGGTGGCAGAGGCAGACAGATGTGGAGAGATTGCACATTAGCTGATATGGGGCATAGAACTGTAGTAAATGATGACAGCTGAGATATCTCTAAGGTCCTTTCACACTCAGACATTCTGTGACTGTAATCTGGGAACCATGGCTATCAAAGTGGAACCCTTGGACAGCCCAGTTGGCTCAGTGGTTTAGCACCGCCTTCGGCCCAGGTCGTGGTCCTGGAGTCCAGGGATTGGGTCCCACATCAGGCACCCTGCATGGAGCCTGCTTCTCCCTCTGCCTGTGTCTCTACCTCTCTCTCTCTCTCTGTCTCTCATGAATAAATAAATGAAATTTTAAAACAATGTAAAGTGGAACTCTGTTGAGAGAATCTGCCTGGCATGAAAGCTAGCAGGAGCCATGCTTGAGTCACACTGTGATGATTATAGGCCCATGGGGGTTTGGGGTGAGAATTCCTATAGACCCATCACTTGAGAAACCCAGAAGAAATTCATTCTGTGCATTCTAAAATTTCCCAATCCTGGAGCTAGCTCTGCTCGAATCTTCTTTCTTGTCCTGAGCCATGAGCACTCTTTTGGGGATTCTCTATATCAGCGAATGGCATCACCCATCCAACCAGAAGACAGCAAACCATCTTTGACAACTCAGTTGCAAACTGACCAAACTTAGGTTCGTTGGTCACAATTACTCTGTACTGAGTAGCTAATGGCATCTCTCAAATGAGAGAGGATAATAAGGGCTGTAAGTCCCTTTCCCCAACAACCTCACAATCAGAGCATGTCTCAGACCAAATTCTGCCTCACAGACATTGACTGACAGACAAGCATAAAAATGGTCACACGGCCAGTTGTGTAAGCTCAGTGGAAGCCTAGCTTCCTACCGACTAGGCACTCAAAAACACCTTGCATGGAAAGCTCACCTTGAGGCTGATGCAACTATACACCCCATTGCAGGATTCAGATAACCTAGGCCAGTGGTTCTCAACTGGACCAGATTTTGTCCTTCAGATTTTGCATTCCAGGAGATTTATGGAGATATTTTTGTCTTTCACAACTGAGGAGGCACTCCTAGCATCTAGTGAGCAGAGGCCAGGGATGCTGCTAAACCTCCTACAAGGCATTTCATCTATCTCCAGTGTCTATATGTGCCCCTTCCTAAATAAGTATAGAATTAATCACTTGCCTCTCCCTTCTACTGCCCTAGTTTGGGCTTTGAGCATTTCAGACAAAGCTTTCCTCCCACCTGCTTCTCAGCTCCCTGTTTCCTCTGGTCCAGTCTCTCATCCTGCTATCAGATTGATCTTCCCAAACTAGGACTGGTGTCCTGTTTTTCTAAATCCTCCAATGGCTCCTCCTTGACTGATTAACTCTCTGCTTTCTCTCCTGCCTCTTCTTTTTTTTTTTTTAATATTTTTTTCTTTATTTATTTATGATAGTCACAGAGAGAGAGAGAGAGAGAGAGAGAGAGAGAGAGAGAGGCAGAGACACAGGCAGAGGGAGAAGCAGGCTCCATGCACCGGGAGCCCGATGTGGGACTCGATCCCGGGTCCCCAGGATCACGCCCCCGGCCAAAGGCAGGCGCCAAACTGCTGCTCCACCCAGGGATCCCTCTCCTGCCTCTTCTATTGGGCATTTTGTTTTAACCTGGTATTTTAGTTGCTTTTGTATACCAAACTCCCCCAAACCTTTGTGCCTTTGTACGTGCTATTCCTCTGCCTGGAAAGCCCTCCTGTCCCTCTTTCATACTCTCTTCCACCTTTCTGGGCATCTAGAGCTTGAGCCTAAACTCAAATACTATCTCATCCTTTGACAACTCTAGGCCAGCTCTGGGGCTCCTTATTGACCTTGCCCTACTCTATACAAACCTCTATTAAGGCAGATGTCCCGGTTGTCCTGTTGTACTGTAACTGTTTGCAGGTCCGCTGCCCTCCTGGACTCTAAACACCTATATGACTAGCTCACTGGGCCCAGCATGTTATCTGTTACACAGTAGGCAGCAGCTAAATATTTGTTTAATATTTAATATAAAGTGACCACTTTCTATGCCCTGGTTTTTGCTTTTTGTTTATTTTGGTTTTTAATAGTTAGATTCTTCAAATTTTCAGTAGATAAAGTGATATAAATGAGATGCTGTGGTTTTCAAACCTCAATGTGCCTAAGTATCATTTTGAAGATTTGTTTCAAATGCAAATTCCTGGGCCCTAAATGCTCAGGTAGTTTTTTAAATTAATTAACTTTAAAAACTGAGATATAATGAAATTCATTCTTTAAAACTGTATAATTCAGCTGTTTTGTAGTATATTCACCAAGTTGTGTAACCATCACCACCATCTAATTCCAAAACGTTTTTATCATCCTAGAAAAAAAACTGTATCCACATCCACATCCACATTAGCTGTCACCCTGCCATTTATCTCTCCCTCCAGCCCTTGGCAATCACTAAACTACTTTCTGGTCTGGGGATTTGTCTAGTCTGAATATTTCCTATAAATAGAATCATACAATATATGGTCTTCTGTTACTGGCTTCTTTCATTTAGCATAATGTTTTCAAGTATCACCCATACTGTAGCATGCATCCGTACATACTTCATTCCTTTTTATGGCTGAGTAATATTCCATTGTATGGATATACCACATTTTCTTTATCCATCCATCAGTTGATCATTTGGATTGTTTGCACTCTTTGGCTAGGGTGAATAATGCTGATTTGAACACTTGTATACATGTCATTGTATGGACGCATGTTCCTAATTCTCATGGGTCATGAGTAAATGCCAAAAATGTTTTTCACAGCTGCTTAACCATTTTACATTCCCCATCAGCAATGTATGAGGGTTCCAATTTCCCCATAACCACATCAACCTTATTATTTTCCATCTTTTTTATTATAGCTATCCTACTAGGTGTGAAGTCATAAGTCCTTGTGGTCTTGATTTTTATGTCTGTAATGACTAGTGATGTTGAACATATTTACATGTGCTTATTGAACATTTATGTATCTTCCTTGGAAAAAAAGTTTATTTGAGTGCTTTACTCATTTTTTTAATTGGTTGTTTGGATATTTTGTTGTTGTTGAATGTAGTTCTTTACGTATTCTGGATATTAATCTTATCAGATATATGATCTGCAAATATTTTCTCTCATTCTATGTGTTATCTTTTCATTCTCTTGATAGCCTTTTGATGTGTAAGAATTTTTAATTTGATGAAGTCCAATTTATCTATTTTTCTTATATTTCTTGAGCATTCAATGTCATATCTAACCCAGGATCACAATGTCTACTCCAAGGTCACAAAAATGTATGCCCATGTTTTCTTCTTAGAGTTTTATTAGCTCTTACATTTATATCATTGATCCATTTGAGTTAACTTTCATATGTGGTGTGAGGTAAAGATCCAACCTCATTCTTTTATATGTGGACATCCAGTTGTCCCAGCATCATTTTTTAAAAAGGCTATTCTTTTCCCCATGAGATAGTCTTGACATCCTTGTAGAAAATCAATTGATGATAAATGTAAAAGCTTATTTTTGGACTTTCAATTATATCCCTTTGATACATTTGTATGCCAGTGCCATACACTTGGATGGTCAAGCAAGACATTTAGAAAATCCTTGATCTAAAATTACAGTTTTTGTAAATAAGAGCTAATCCAAAACAATGGTTCCCAACCAGATTGAACATCAAAATCATTACAAGGGTTTCAAAGAGAAAAAGTCTTGATCTCTAGGTGTCCTCTCCCCCCAGCTTCCTCTCCTGCCTCGGGGTTCTGTTTCAGCAAATAGCTATGAGTCTAGGGAACTTCTGTTTTTAAGAGTCATTCTCATTGATCATCCAGAATTGGGACTTGCTGGTTCCAGGTGATCATTTAAAGTTCTTTCTAATACATGGGACCTATAATGTCAGGTAAAGAGAAAATATAAGGTAGAAGTTTGACCCCAAAACATGATAAATGATTATCTTGTGTGTATTTGGCCATCAGAAGGCATCTCTCTGATGAAAAAAATTGAATATGATTTTATGAAAAGTGACTGATGTCAAAGGACCAGTTTATTCTAAAATGTATAGATTGCGAGGAGATAATCCATAGTTCAATATTAATGCAGGTGTGGAAACTTGGCCCAATGCCAGGCACAGTGCTCTCCTTGGTGGTCCCACAGCCCCATGCTCTGTCAATGACATGTCTGTCTCTCCCACTAACCTCTGGGTCTTCTTGAGCAGAAACAGGACTTTTTCCACTTTGGATTTCTAATGCCCATCACTGTGCCTAGAAAACTGCAGGTATTCAATAAAATGCCAAATTAAACTAAACACTTTCTATATTTAGTCAAATGCATAGATGAGGTCAAATAGCAGGCTTTATGTAAAAATGCTAGGCATGTGATGCCTTAAAAACAGAACTGGAAGGGAATTAAGCAATGGGATTAAAAAGATTATTTTTTAAAAACCAAGCAATTATTTTTGCACCATGTTTATTGTCACGTGCCTGCCTACTGATGGTATTCCTCAGGGTCCTGGCAGGAAACAGATGGTTCACCAGAGCTAAATGGAGAAACTATTTCCAGAGGACTGGGCAAAATTAAGGCAACAACAAGAAATAAAGTTCCTGATCATCTCTAGGCCTGAAGGGATGAGGGGACAGAGAAGAGTGGTCAGAATCTAGTGAGAGCTGGAAGCTGGACAGATGACTGCACAACAGGACCTAAAGCCATTAGCATGAAATGGGCAGTAAAGGGCACAACATTCCTCGGAAGGCCAACCAGAGAATCACCAGCATATTCACCCATGGGGAACAGGAAGACATGGATGTTCAACAATAATCCATTGGAATTAAAAAGAAATGTAAGGAACTGAGGTACAAAAAAGCTTCTTAGTCTGCAGCTCATCTGACTTTCTGGGAAGGTTGTGCTTTCATTAGTTCTTCTACCAAATATTTGAGTCTTTTTATGCTGTAAGATGCTGTTTTTGGCACTGGGGATGTAAGGATGAATAAGACAATTCTCCTGCCCTTAGGAAGCTTACAGTGGGGAGTGAGGGACACAAGCAGTTAATGACAATACAATACAATAGTATGATGGTGGGTGTATTTGTTTCCTAGGGCTGCCTTAACTTGCCATAATAAAGTGCCACAAACTGGGTCGTTTAAACAACAGAAATGTATTGTTTCACTGCTCTGGAGGCTAAAAGTGTGAGATCAAGGTGTCAGCCAGGTTGATTCCTATGGGCCTGTGAGGGAGAATCTGCTTCAGGCCTCTCCCTTAGCTTTTGATGGTTTGCTGGCAATCTTTGGTATTCCTTGGCTTGTAGAAGCATCGTCCCAATCTCTGCCTTCATCATCACACAGTATTCCATCCTGTGTGTGTGTGTCTTTGTCCAAACTTTCCCTTTTTATAAGGACACTAGTGATATTGGATTATACCCTACTCTAGTATAATACCATCTTAACTAAATGCATCTGTAATGACCTTATTCACAAATAAGATCCCGTTCTGAGGAACTGGGGGCTAGGACTTCAACTACCAATTTGGGGCACAGAATCCAACCCATTGGGTTGGCTCAGGGTATTATGGGAACCCATATGACATGGCTATGGAGGAGGAATAAAGAAAAGGCACCTAATTGGTCCTAAGGAATAAGAGCCAGCCAAGTGAAGAGATGATGAGTGGGCAAAGGAGGAGGTGGACTGGACACATGCGGAAACCAGAGACAACACTTGCAGTTTGGTGCTAGAGCAGAAAGCTCAAGGCCGCACAGAAGGATCAGCCCTCTGGTGACAGAGGTTCTTTACGACCTGCAGAGTCCAAACCAGAGAGCAATGATGGAAGAGTCTTAAGCAGGGACTTGACAAGTCTAGTTTTGCCTTTCAAAAGGGTCACTCCAGCAGCTAGGTAGAAGATAGTAAGGGTTGCAAATGGGCCAAACGTCCAGGAGGCTGTAGTGTTGGGCCAAGTGAGAAAATGGTAATAGGGATAGCAGGAAGAGAAGGGGTAAGTTTGAGGGATACTGGAGGGTCTTAATGATTGCAGTGGCTGAGTATAGAGGAGTAGGGTAGCAACATCCCCACCATTGCAAGGGAGGCCACGGTGCCTTCAGCAAGGTGAGAAAGAGGTGGTTTAACAAAAAAATTGCCCCCAATTGCCACTCTTGAAATACTGAATCAGTGGTGCCTGTGAGAGATAGAAGCTAGGGGTAAAGATCTTGGTTATAAAGAGAGATTTGGGAGTTCCCTGTGCATCCCATAAGAGAGAATAAGCTTCACCAGGGAGTGGGTGTGGCAGAGCAAGATGAGCCATGAGTCAGAAAAGAATCCTGGAGAACACCCACGCACCTCTGACAGAGGAGGGGGAGGAGGCTTTTCCAAGGGACAGTGGAGAAACAGAGAATGTAACATGTGGAGGTTAAGGAATCATGACACTTCAAAGAAGGGCCCCCATATTTTTAAATGCCTCAGAAAGTTCTAGTAAGGAAAAGACTGCAGCTAGTCTTTTCAATTTTCTGTCAGGGAAGTTGCTGGCCACTCAGAGACAGCAGTGTTAGTATTGTGGTGGTGGGAATGGAAACCAGAGGACAAAGAGCTGAGGATGAATGGATGTGTAGACAGCAAGAAGTCCGGAGTGACTGGAGGAAGACATGCAGTATGAAACTTGAGTAATTTAGAAACTTAAAGGGAGGTAGAAGAGATTTTATCAAAATGACACAGGGGATTGACTCATTTTGTTTAGCATAATACCCTCTAGTTCCATCCACATCATTGCAAATGACAAGATTTCATTTTTTGATGGCTGAATAGTATTCCATTGCATATATACAACACATCTTCCTTATCAATTCATCTGCCAATAGACAATCTGGGCTCTTTCCATAGTTTGTCTATTGTGGACAGAGAAAGATAATTATTATATGATTTCACTCATATGTGAAATTTAAGAAACAAAGAATCATAGGGTAAGAGTTGGAAAAATAAAACAAGAGAGGGAGACAAACCATAACAGACTCTTAATCAGGAAAAAACTGAGGGTGTCTGGAGGGCATGGGGAGTGGGGGAAGGGGTAACTGGGTGATGGGCATTAAGGATGGCACGTGATATAATGAGCACTGGGTGTTACATGCAACTGATGAATCACTAAATTCTACCCCTGAAACTAATAATACACTATGTGTTTCCTAAATTGAATTTATTTGTTTTATTTTATTTCTTTTATTTTTTAAATTTAATTTAAATAAAGAAAGAAATTTAAAAAATGGAACAAGGGATAAGATCAAAGTGTGTGAGTTGGCATCAAGGGAGACAGTAAAGGGCACAGAAAGGGGCACACCTGTGACACAGAAGGTGAAGATGGGCATGCACTGTGGAGCTGTTTGTACGAAGCAGGTGGGAAGTAGCAGAATGAGCTTGATGACCTTGAAGTTGGAGGCAAGTTTATCTGCTTAGTGTGACGTAATAAAGGTTGAGTAGCTTTGGTGAGAGTGTTGGAAGACTCAGAGTGGTCACCTGGGAGCCCAGAGATGCAAGCTCTTCAAGGACAGGGAAAGGCGACATGGGCAGCATGAGGGCCTGAGGAGGCCAGGGGCGGTGAACTTGTGGTGGTGTAGCCTATACAGGAGTGTCCATTTCCCCAGGAGTGTTCAGTCTCAAAGATAGAGCAAAGACAACAGCAGTGAGAATTTCTGTACATCCAAGTCCATATTTGGCTTGGTCAGAGTTGGGGGGCACTGAGGGATCCGGTGAGACCTATGAGCCACTGGGTCCAGCTAGGAGATGAAGGAAGTTTGATGAATGGGGAGAAGACGGAGGCGTCAGGGGAAGCAGGGATGCAAGAGAGCTGGAAGGACCCACAGAAGTAATCAGAAGAGACGTACTTACCCCACTCACAGTTTTATGAGTGCGGCCTACGAGTGAACAGCAAACCCTAACATGTACGAGTCCGGGCTCCCTTAGGCAAGCTGCTCATGTAAATCCACTGAAGGTGGATTAAAGGAGAAGCTACGTAAGATGCATGCCAGTTACCTTGGTCAGGGCCCTTTGGACTGGGTCCCAGAGTCATGTCACAATTATTATTCTTGGGGTGGGGATTGTTTAGAAAATAAAGGAAGATACCATCAGATTTTGTTTATCTTTATTAGAATCTGGTGAAGTATTTCAGCCCTTTTCGAGGCAGAGTCTTGTAACAGATACCAGAGTCTGTCCGTGAATAATGAACCCCCACTTCACAGGGAGAGTCTGTGGCTGAAGGGCAGTACGGAGAGGGCTCTCCCAGAGTCTCCAGCTGCATTTTCTGAGCCCAGCAAGTGACTGATCAATGGCAGAGAACCCCGCAGTTGACCAGATGCAGTCATCCCCTGCCCGGGACACGGAGCCCCCAGTTCTGATATGCAAAGAGGGCCTGGGACTCTTGTCAAATCACCGAACAGGATGTTGGCCATGCAGCAAACAGGCCTGCGAGCTGTTGACAGCCGAATGTCAGGCTGCCAACACCGGGCCCCCCCACACTATGGGCACTGCCCCTAGGCTTGGCGGCAATCTGTATTCCAGCACACACCATCAGCCCTGCTGCTGGCGCTCCAGCCCGACGCACCACGCAAGGCCCGTGCTCCGGTCTAGAGACACTGCTGTGGCCGCGCACACAGGCCCCTTTGTTCAGAAACACTGCAGGCATGAATGGAGGCAGCTTCCTTTGGTTCTTTCCTCAAGGCCTGGAAAGAAAGGCCTCACAGTCAAGCTGCCTGACTGACCAGCTTTGAGAGTGGAGGGGGCTCCTGCTGAAAGCTGGTTAGTTGTAGCTCGTCCAAATATGGGGCTTAAGGGGCTTGGCCAGAGCTGTGGCAAACCTCACTCAGGTGTCCCCAGGCCTGCGTGAGGCTGGCCGAGGGCCCTTGGCAGCCCCTGCTCATTAAATGTGTTGAGAAAGTATCTCCAGCAGAGAAGGGTCAGTCAACACTGACGCTCCGGTGCAATCTTTTCAAATGACAGCCTCTTGCTTTGTGTGTGGAAAAGCCTGAAGAGCAGGATAGATTCAACAGGGGGCCTAGAACCAGTTGAGTAATTACCATTTTCTCCTTCTGTGGCTGCTTCCTCTCCCCTGAAGTGATCTTCTGGCCGCTGAAGGACACTTGGTGATCGGGTGCAGGGCCATGCTCTCTCTGCCTCCGGTTGCACCACCTGACACGTGGATGCAGAAGGCAGCCAGTGGGGAAGATGGGTTCTGAGAACATTTTCTCTGACCCTAGAAAAGTCCCTAGATCATCATCTCCCAGGTCTGGCGTGGTGCTGACAAATGGGCTCCATTCTGGCAGAAGGGAAAACTAGTTTCAATTCACAGTGGAAAACCACATCCCTTAAAAAAAAAAAAAAGAAAATCTTTGTGATCCTACAGGAATGATTTCCTTATTTGTTAGCTCCAGAAAAGACTGCTGCATAAAGCTTTTGAGTGATCACAAAAGCTTTCTGCGTGCCAAACATCCTGTTTGGTGATATACAATTTCCCAGCAGGGTGGACGGCTCAAGGGAGTCCCCCGAGTTCCTGGCACTAGGCACCTCTGGCACCCCCACAGGCCAACGGTGACACAAGAGCAGTGGAGAGAAAGGTGGCAATACCAGGTTTGCCAGGTGGCAAGGGCTGTGTTCTTCCCCTGCCAGGGTCTGTTACATTGTTGCCTCCTCCATGGGTTTTCCTCATGAAAAAGAAGTCATGTTCCCCCTGCTTGAGATCAGCACAGGGTATGATTCATTTTATGTCTCTCCAACACCTAGTGCAGCACACAGCAGGGACTTCACAGGTATTTAATGGATGGATAGATGCTTGGGGGACTGGGAAGATAGGTTTCTTTGCATTTTAGCTCTAGCAGCTTTGTTTGGAGACGAGGCCAGGGCATGTGTCTCTTGAGAAACTCCCAAATCTAGAAATCTGGGCATTCTTCTACCACTGTTCCCAGCAGCTCAGCAGCACCCCGCCCCCTCTACCCCCACCCCAAGGAGAGGCCAATGCAGCTGAATTAAGCCTAAACAAAGAGCATCTCCTTCCCTCCCTATCCCCATCCTTGAGGCTGGCCCAGGTTCAGGAGAGTTCTAGGACTTGGGATATGAGCCATAGGAGTTAGGAGAGCATATACCCTAGTTAATTTAGCTCCTCTAGTTGTTCTCCCTGACTTCTAAGAAAATGTAAACTTCCCTAGGGATCTAGCCCATCCCTACTTTACTAGCCTTCATACCTTTCTCCTCCTTGCTTCCCACCTTATATTCATTCAACACACATTTATTCAAAGCATACTGGATATTGGACATTGTTGATTACTAGGGATGTAAGATGATTTGGGTCCATCTCTGAGTTTACAGACCACTCTAAGAGGGTGAGATGCAAATACTCACCATTAGTCTTAAAGTTGCTGACACGTGATTACGTATGGGGTTACACTGGTGGGGCAGCTCATGGTTAAGAAACATCAGACCTTATTTTTGTATTTGGGGAATTTAGTGTGCTGGTATCGTCCTATCACCTTGAATTGGCATTGCAGCTTATACTGTGTTTTTTTTTTAATACATTACCTCCTTTAATCCCCACAATAATCCTGAGAGCAGAGATTTAATCTGGTTTAAAAATGAAGAAACTGAGGCACGAACTAAGTGGCGGTTCAGTCTCAGGAGTAACAGAGGTTTTGAATTCAGGATGCCTGAGGGCAGCCCTGGCTCTTCCTACTCCACAAAACTGCTTTCCAGTGGGCCAGCAGCCCCTCATCTTCAGTGCGGAATCTGGTCAATCCTTTTACAGGAGATGAGAAGAGAACTCCAAAGCTAGAGTGGAGCCCCCACTTCCTTTCTTTGGCCTCAGCTGCTTCTCTGTTTTTCAGTTCTCAAACTATAAAACAGAAATAAAAATAGGGATAAGAGTGTTCTGTTGCTTCCTTAATGAACCCACCTGCTGGCTATTGCCAGAAATTCCTTTAAAGAAGCACAAATCCCTTCATTCTGCAGGTATAAATAAAAAGCTTAAGATGCAAATGCCTTGAAGCCTTAACACACAGATATAAATAAGTTCCACTCAAGTCCAGATGATAATAGAATATTCTATCCTGCTTGTTCTGAGCTAGCAAGAAGAAATAAAAATCTCCAGTATTCCCTAGGCTTTGCAGTAGTTTTGTATGTAAGAATTATATATATAATGTTTTGGAGCATCTACTAGGTGCCAGGCACTAGGTTGGGTGCTAGTTTCAATGGTAACCCAAACAGACATAGTACCTTCTTCCGCAGTGCTGTTGAAAGAGAAATACAAAAATTAGGTGAATAAATTAGAGCAAGCTTGTGGAGTGCTGTGAAGAGGGAGTAGAAGCCTTCTTGGGTAGAGGGAACAACATATTCCAAGGCTCTGGGGCCAGCATGAGCATGTGAAAGGACCCAAGAGTGGAGAGCTGCGAAGGGCAGTTAACAGTGGCAGAAAGGTATGAGAAAGGCCTTTGGTTAAGGGCCTTGGGACTTGAACTCAAGCTTCCAGGGACCCTGACCATATTGAAGGACAATGGGAAGACATTTAAGCCCTTTACAGCAGGAGGGATAATAATATGATTTATATTTTTCAAACAATTTAATTTCCTGCAGCATCAGGAATGGACAGAAGTATAGTAAGGACAATACCATCGCAGTCATTCAGGGGAGGCTATGACGGAACAGTGGAGGTGGGGGATAGACGATCCAGACATGTTATCATCTTAGAATCTTAGAGAAAGAAATGGATGGGATTTGGTGATGGGATGGGGGGATAAAGAAGAGAGAGGTGAAGGATGACCCTCATCCCTGAAGCTAGGTTGACCTGGGTAGGAGGCATAATGTCGCAGGCTGACGGAAGGGCCTCTCCAGAAGGATCAGGCCTCTGAGGGAAGATGATGAACTCAGTTTGTTGGGGTTTGGGTCTGCATGAGCATGGAGACACATGGCATGCGGGTGCCATCTCTGCCTTTTAGTGCCTGAAATTGCCTTCCCTGCCCCATGTGGCTGGCCCACATCAACACTCAGCCATCTAGTCTGGTCCCCCTCCTGGCTTCCCCGCGTCCACCAAACACAGCACCTAGAGACAGTGAGACAGAAGCCAACATTCCTTATGCACTCAACATTCCTCTCTGTGTGGTCCTCACATTCCGGCAGGAGGGCAGAGGGAGAAGCCAGTTTCTGCAGTTTGCACATCTTGGCCAGACCCCTGCTGTAGCGCGGGTCACTGCCTGTCAGCAGCCCATCACGGGCGCGTGGGCCACAAGGAGAATTCCAAAGAGCCCGGAGGGGGACCGCCCCGCTCCGTCCCCATCTACCGGTGTGACCTCTGCCCCTCAGCCCGGCTAATGGAGTGACGGGCTGCTATTGACACAGCCCCATTTTTCAAAAGGCAAATAAAATTAAGCCACCTGGAGAGAAGCAATGCAGATAAAAAGTCCATCTCAAGACTCCTTAAGGACTCTGCAGCTCTTTTTTTTTTTTTTCTAAATCCTTTCATTGATTATATCGTCTTGAGAGAGAAAGAACAGAAGTCTTTTTTACAATGGCTGAACTGCACCTGCCTTCTCCTTTCTGAGCAAGTGTTTTGTCGATGGACAAACAAGAGCTTTTCCCAAGCTCCTCCCAGCCTGGAAAAGGCTTGTCAAACTGTTCTCTCTAAATCCCACCTCGGTGAAGACTTCTGTGCTCCAGGCCCGCCTGTTTCTAAAAAGCTTGGGAATTTGTGTACAGACACATATCAGAATTCCCCTTCAGGATAAAACAGGGTCTGTGACTGAGCTTTTAGGAGCGAGTGAGGGACCCTCTGTCTCTCCTCCCCCATCTCAGAGCTTCCCTTCCTCCCTCACACCTCTTCTTACCTGAATAACAAATAGAAAGACCCCAGGTAGAGATGTCTGTCTTCTTCTCCCAGAAGTACCTTTGAGGAGAAGTAAACATGTGTGCCTTGATCTCACAATAAAATAAAAAGGTCATCTTTGTCCTTGTCCCCTAGAAACACAGAGACCAGGGCAAAAACAATTGGGAGGTACAAGCTGGGTGGTGAAGGTCGAAGGGAGGTAAGTCAAGATGAGAAGGGATTCCATTGGATGTGCTTCCCCTCTGGTTGGGTGCCAGCTGAGAAAAACAGCCAGAGGCTTAACAAAGGTCTTTACTTGACATGAGGGACTTCTCAGGGAAGAGTACAAGGAGAAACACATCTCATACCTCAGAATGGTACACAGGGGAGAGAAAGGAGAGAGATTAATCTATAGGGCTCCCCACCTTTCTCCCTCCTCCCATTTGTCAGGTCTCACTGCAGAAGAAGCTACTCCCCCAGACCTCCAGATTATATTATTAGACCCTCATCTTGGGAACCAAATGCCATACCTTCCACAGTGGTATTTCAGTCAAGGGCAAAAGTGGGGGGTGAGGTGGAGTATGTGGGGCACTGAGAGGGAGAAAGGGGAAGAGAGAGAGGGAGAGGAGAAGGAGGAGGAGGGAAAGGAAAGGAGGGAGTGGAAGCAGCTTTGGCTAAGGAAGTCAGAGAAGGAACATAACATCTCTGTCCCAGGACAGTGGGTATAAAGGGTGGGATGCTTTTCTTCCCACAGAATAGGTTTTAGTAGAAGTGGAAAGGAAAACAATGGAGGGCCTGGGAGGGGTGTTCATAGCAAAGGTCTGAAGGACATACCAAGCGTCCCTAGGAGGAAAGCACTGAAGGAGTAAGGCTGGGTATGCTTGTGCACTTTGTGTCTCAGGAACGTAGGGGCAGTGAGCTGTGAGGGAGGCCGGTGGAGGGAACCATGGAGTGAGGATCTGCACTGTGGAAGATTAAGTTCTCAGAGAGGCACAGAGGTGCTTGCTCAGAGAAGAGTGCTTATAAAACCAACCACAGTGATTGGTGATGAGAAATGATGCTCTACATCCCAACCTGCCTGCTCAAAAAAGGCCCAGGGAGATCTCGAGATGGTACAGAATGACTCACTGTCTCTCCAGCTGATCTGAAGGAGAGATTGTGCATGTATGTGTTTGAGAGGAGGAGGGAAAATGTCTAACTGAGCACCCCTATTTCCTGGACGAGGGCAGGACTGGGCCCCTCTCCTTGGCAGAGAGGGAACCAAGCCCCCCCCCCATAAAGATGTCCCATGGCCCATTCCATTTGTCCACATGGCCAGAGGAACAACAGCACACCCTGTAATTTCTTTCCCAGGCCTCAGGCCTGACTGGGACTTGTCAAAGCACTCATTTGGGGGGCAAGGTTTGGGGATCTCTCTGCTGGCCACATGTTGCTCTCTCTTGGAGGTAAGTTCATTGGCCCTTTCCTGGCACAGCCCCATGAAGGCTCCTGGAGGCATCCAAGCCTCCAGGACCCTGTGCCGGATCCCTGTGAAGTCAGTTATGAGGGAGACAGGACAGCTTGGGCAAGATCGGGGTATCCATCGGAACTGGCCTATGAAGTTTTGGGCCTCTCAAAGCTAAACCTTGGTTATAATATTATTTGTAAAGCATTCCACGGAGTGCAAAGTGTGCTCACCTTCACTTTTTCTTTTCATTTTATAACAACAAGAAGGTGAAGTTGATGATGAACCATCTAGACCCAAGAAGCTAAAGATAGCTTTAAGGGTATCTTTATCCAGAAGATAAAGCCTGGAGCCCAGACTTTTCATTCCTAAATTCTCCTCCAATCCTGTATTGGAAACCTAAAGAAGAGCCTGAGAGATGAGACTTGTGCATTTTGATTATTCTAATTTAGAAACATGGTTCTAAATTCCTGCATCTAAGGTGGCAAAGGAAAGTCTTTTAGGACTTGGTCTTCAGATGGCACCTACCCCACACTATCGTGGGCAACAGCCATGAAATCCTCACTATCAGGCGTTTTCAGCCCTCACTTACCACCCCTCCCACCTGAACTATTTCGAGAAGGAAATCAACAAGCATTTTCCAGGCTGCTTCTTTTTCACTGTTTTGTGCGCTTGCGTGCTCTCTCTCTCACACACACACCCTACACTTCCCCCCCACCCCCCCCAAGTGCTGCCAGCAGAGGCTCCCTGGGAATTTTAATAGCATCAATCAGCCTCACAGCTGGGGGCAGAGATAAGGGTGCGGCAGTTCTTCCCTTAGAGCCCTTCCCTGGATTTGTGAGTATAACTCTCACTTCTTCAATTTGGGAGCCCTTCACACAAAGACAAACATGTACAATTACCAGTCTCCAGTGTGGAGAGAGGGGAGGAGAAATCAGCCCAGCTCCCAGCCTGCCTGTTTATCTCTTTACCACAAGGATCCCTCCGTTTCCTCCAGGATGCCTCCAGGTCCTGAGGCCAGGGGGGATCTTGGGGAGGGGGTGATTGCCGGGGCACAGGGAAGCCTTCTCCGAGGATCTGGGTCACTCCTGGACTTGAGGCTCAGGTGGACCCAGAGCAGCGAACGGGGCCTGCTTCCTGACCTTCCTCTTCCCTTGGATGTCCTTCAGACCGAACAAGCAGAGGTGTTGCCATCCTCCTGAAAACATTCGTTTGGTCCTTTTTTGTCCCTTCTTTACACAACAGGCATTCCTGGACTTCTTCCTCCATCTCCCAGATTTTTCATGGCTTGAGGGAGAAGACACTGGCTTATTTGCTATTTTATAGTCAATATTTTCAATGGGCTAAGCGGCCCCAGGATGTAATGGAAGGAGATGATCAGAGGAACTGTCTTGAAATACTGTTTTTTCCCCTTGCTGGTGTGTGCCTAGGGTCCATCGCATCACTGCTTTCTACCTCAGCTTCTCCATCTATAAAATGTGACTAATTACTATCTGGAAGAGTCATGGTAACGACCTAGTGAGATAGTGCATGGGAAAGTCATTGGCCTCCTGAAGGACTCAGTGAAGCGTAGGTCCCTTCCCAGACACAGGGTTCCAGAGCAGGTTCTCTGTGCCTTCGTTCTGAATTGAAAACCAAAGAAGAATATCACCTTTCACTTTGGCAATCACTTTGTCCTTGTGTTCTTTATTTGTCCTCTTAAAAACATACGAACACACTGAAGACTCTACCCTTAATCTTCTTACTGTTACTCATCTCATTTCACTTAGAATCCAAGTAAAAGTTCACCTCTTCTCCACCCCAAGTCACCAAGTTAATTCTGTTTTCTTCTTCCCATGCCCCCCTTCCCTACACACACATGCACTGTAAGAAGAGAAAGAGGTCAGGGAATTATCAGTTTATTCATTCATGTATTTGTAACTGCTCTACCTCTAATAGGATTTCCATCAAATCAACATGGGCCTTTATAGTAAGATACACATTTAGATTGAGTTAAAGTAAGCTGGTGAGGACACTGGGACATGGGGAAGATGAGTTGTTGGAGGGGTTGGGGGGAAGCCGGGAGTGAAATCAGCACACAAAAGCAGCTCGATTACATGAGCAGCTCTGAGAAGAGCTGGAGAGTTGACAACAACCCACAGACCTCTTCTCCCTGCCCAAACTGGCACTTTCAAGGAAAGGATTGAAAAAGAAAGCCACCGAAAATGATGATCTTGGCAACATCCTCTGTTTTTCCATGGGGAGAAAAGTGTGTTGGGACCACAGAAGTCTCTGTGTAGGGTTAGGAGGAGGCGAAACCATGGTTGCTTTCTGGATAATCATCTGTCAGAGGCGGATCACATGTTGGACACCTAGGGAGCAGATACTTCTGGTATAAATCACCAAATCAAAATAACCTGGGCCTTTGCTTGGAAAATGCGGGCCTACCACAAATTCAAGCAAGCTCTGACTTTATGACATGGAACCACTGTAGACATCATAGCAGCCCAATAAATTAAATCACAAGCAATTATCAAGTTGTCCTCAGAGTTCAAAAACGAAGATGACTAAAGCTGGGCAGCCCTACACACGCACTCACGCACTGTGCAGGCTCATTAGGATTCCAAGGACTTGAAGAACTGAGGGGAAAATCCAGAAATATCTGTTGTAAGGAAGGACAAAGTCTTCTTTGGCCCTCTTTGGGTCCCTGGCTGGTTCTAAAAATTAAACTGGAAAAAAGATATTAATAAGAGATAAGCATCATCTTTTATGGAATTTCATCCACATCAGTGGGAGCCTTCACAGGAGAATGAAGATACAAAGAAATGGCCAGAGCAGGAGGCTTTTATACCTTTAAGACCATGAAACAATAAATGTGTGAAGAATTGGCAAGACCGAGGGGTTTGAGCAGGGGAGGAGGGTGTAGTCCAACTAGGGCTAGGTAGTCCTTACCTTCCTTGGCTAGGAAGATAAGGGTTCGTTTAACAAAGTGTGTTTGCAGATTCCCCTGGTGTCTTCTCTGGGCAGAGAGTAGTGGGTCTCCAGTAGAAGAAGAATTTATTTCCTGCGTTTGGGAAGAAAAGGGGGAGCTTTTCCTGCATTTACTGCTCCTAAATTGCCTTCAGCTCGAAATAATTTTTATGTCAAAGAGGTATATTTGGGGTGACATATGCCGGTTTCCATCTCTGTCCTCCTCATATGGATGAAGATCCCAAGGCTACTGGCTTGAGCCATCACGACAACACCTGGGAGGCAGCCTGGAGATGGGCAGAGGTCTGGATGCCCATTCCAAAAGGTGTCTCTCCCACATTTCTCTCCCTTGTTTCTTGACTCAGGCCTTTGGCTCTGCCGTCCCACCATCAAATTCAGATCCTCAGCTTCCCATCTTTCTTGTCTTTCCCCTACTGACAGCACAGCCACTGCAGGTGTTTTCACTGCTCACTTGTGGGCACGCGCTGCTGCCAGGCCCTCAGAGGCCACAGCACCAGGAGTCTGATTCTCCCCTGTTTCTAAGGTGATACCTGGATTATTTGCAATACAGGTGTTTACACCACATACCCAGAGTTCACACTGCTTGTTTCTGTTAAACTATTGATTCTTTCTCTTGGCAGCTGACAGGAGGCTTTGATGTGGGGCTCTGTTGTAGTTTCTAAAGGAAGGAGAAGTTGGTGGGAGGATTTACAGCTGTTTGAAGAATTCCTCCGCCCTAGCAATTGTTCTGGAGGGAGGAGCCCGTTGAGCATTTTCCCGGCTGGGGGCAGCTTTCCTGAACCCTGTTTCTTTCAGAGAAGGAGAGAAGGGAAACTGAAGTGCTTCCAAATAAAGATCTGAGTAATGAGATTTGATCTGAAGGGATTTGTTCTTAAACTTGAAGAATTTCCAGATGCAATCCGTAGCACCAGCAGATTTGGGTCCTTCCAGACGAGCAAAGGGTCTGCTCTACTAGGGATGGGGCCAGAGGGGAGGCGTTTATTGACCCCTTCACCACCCTATTTCCCCCTTCAATTTTTCTGCCATAAGAGGCTTCCCCTGTTCTGTTGCAGCAAATCTCACCAAGTGAATAGTGCTTTCTGGGGACCTCGTCTTTGTTAAGTAGATCTGCAGTGATACAGTAGAGATTTTAATGTGCAGTGCTGTGTTTTAATAGTCTATTAAACTACAGCATTACCCATTAGCTGGCTATGGCACAATTGCAGAAATATCAAAGATGTGCTCTCGGGAAAGCACTCTTTAATGGGGAGATGCTGCTATACTCTGAAAATCTCTGCAAAGAGAGTAAAGGCGGAGGAGGGGAAGGGAGGATGTGGTTGGGGGGGAAGGTACTGTGACCTGGGCTGACTCAAACCCTCTTCTTATTCCAGGACCCCAGTCTGAGAGGGCAGCCCTTACCTACTGGCAACCACCCTGGGACCAGATGACTTGTGGCTCCCTGTTATGGAAAGATTTTTTGCCAAGCTGTGCATTTCAAGGTCGTTGGGCACTCGAGGCCCATTCTTACTGGTCTCAAGGTTGGAGTGACTTTGAGGCATGTGGTCATTTGTCTTAGTTTATCAGGGGCTGGAGCTTTCATTTTTATGGTTTGCTCTGTTCTCCGTGGCCTGAATGACAGAAGTATGAGGTAGATGATGTTCCTCTTTGGAAAAGTCATTTTGCTCCAGGATTTTCTTCTCCAGAGCATTCCCCTCCTCCCTAGCACACATTCGCCAGTATGTGCATCCCCACCAACTTTGTGTCTCAGCCATAAATAAGGAAGTTGGGAATTCAAGTCTGCTCCCTCTCATCATTTCAGTGGCAGCTGGGCTGAGTCTATCCCAAGGAGAAAATGAGCAGATTTCTCATCAGCCCTGATGTCGGAGATGGACTTAGTAGCTAGAGGACTCTATCTAGCCATTATGCAAAGTAAAAGTCCAGGCAGGTCGCTCTCACCTGTATTATTCTGCAGCAGAAATAAACCTCAAGACCAGAGCCATCCAACCAAGCCTTACCAGATGAGAGCTATGAACAGCATTTTCCAAAAAATCTATCTTATCTCATAAGCCTTTTCCTACTGTGCCTTCCCGCTGTACAGCAACATTTAAAAACCAAATTGCAAATTCCAAAAAGAGGCCATTGCCTTCCCAAGATTTGCTCCCCCAAACACACTCTTTATGCAAACGCAGGCCCACAGGAAGCCTGGAGGAGGCAGGAAGAAATGGAAAGACAAGGGAAATAACCCCCAAATCAGTAGTACAACAAAACTTCCCCCATCTGCCTAAATGGTTTGCTCATTCAGCCTTGGAAGTAATCGCTTTCTTACTCACTCAGTGACATTTTATTCTAGGTGAGCGGATGAGAATGTTAATTTCATTCATGCTCTCATCTATGTATTGTTATGAAGAAGGGTGAATTGCCTTCTTTTTCCCTTTTTAAAGTGGAGGCCTTGTGAGTAGGGTAGGCAAGCCACGTCCACAGGGTAGGATTTGATCTCCTACAGCCAATGCCTGTCATGCCACCTTTATAGCTTCATCTCTCTGGACTTGAAAGCACACACACACACACACACACACACACATACACATACACACAAGAATAGAGTTTCACAGATTGTGCATTTAAGCCTTTAAAAAATGTATTATGCAAACAGCATTCATGTGGTTAAACATTTTTCCCCGGTAACACGGGAAGGTATAATATATAAAGGAAATCTCTTCTTCATTTATTTACCCCTAGACTAACTCCTTAGAGGGAGCCACTATTAACAGTTTGGAAGTTTTTTTGGTAGTCATTATAATTTTAAATTATATATATTGTTTATTTCAATTCAAGAAACTCTCTAACCATTTCCTATGAGAAAACGAGACAGAGATGTACCTCTCCACCTTGGTTGTCCCTGTACTTCTTAAATTGGCTCAACATCTCAGGCAGCACTTAGAAATCAATTGCAGGCTTAGCAACAACTAGTTAAGAGTGAGCTAAAAACACTTTGGCTAGATGCTGGAAGGGGCCCCCAGTGAAGGCTGGGGGGAAGGAGGGAACCCTAGGGGGCAAGAGAGAAGGACCACAGATGAATTTCTTTGACTACATGGCCTTCTCACATCATGTAGATGCTTTATCCCCATTAGTTAAAGGATTACAAGTATGGGAAGGAGAGCCTTGATGGACAATATGAGGGCTTGCTTTAAGAAACCCACCTCTCACATCTGTCTTCATTCATTCATGAAACAGGTGTATTTGTGCCAGCAATAAATAGTTCAGGGGATCCCTGGGTGGTTTAGTGGTTTAGCGCCTGCCTTCAGCCCACGTCATGATCCTGGAGACCTAGGATTGAGTCCCACATCAGGCTCCCTGTATGGAGCCTGCTTCTCCCTCTGCCTGTGTCGCTGCCTCTCTCTCTCTGTGTCTCTCATGAATAAATAAATAAAAATCTTTTTAAAAAATAGTTCATTGCATCCTGTCATAGGTTGCATTAATGGCCCAATATTTCCCCTCCCTCTGCCCATGTCCTTTGCCATGTAACTTTGCAGCATCCTTCTGCTCTGTCGGCAGAGTGAAATCTCCATCCTCAGTTTAGCCATGAATCTTTTTCTCCATTGATCAATGGGATATCAGTAGGTAAAGAGTGGGCATACTGGTCCTGCTCCCTCTTGTGCTAATATTATCACCATGAGATGGAAAAGCCCAGCTTAGCCCTTAGTCACCGAGGCAGATGAGAAACCCATGGCCCAACCGAGTACAGAGGCATGAGCCAGCCAGCCTGGGCTAGATGGGCCAAGCCTGGGCAAGATCAGCTAAACCTGCAGACCTGTGAAAAATAAATATTGGTGATAATTAAGCCATGACCATTTTCCAGTTTTTGTTATGCCACAATTTGGTGGCAATAGTCATGGATCCACATCCTTGCAATCTTCCAGGAACTGCTGAGAACACTGGAGAAGGCAACAGTGGATAAAACAGCCACAACTCTCATGGGACTTACATCCCAGTAGCACACTTCACAGTGCATCACACATATTACCCACTTCTTCCTTTTGACTCCTATTTTTGAGATGGGGAGACTGAGGCTTAAGAAGGCTAAGTAATGTCCTAGTGACAACAACCTAGTAAGTCACAGAACTGAGATTTGAACTCATACCTTCTGACTTCAAGTGCTTTACTCTTTCCATGACTCCGTAGCATCCTGTAGAGGTCAGCACCTCTCATGCGAGTTAGAGAGAGACCTGAGTTGAGTGGGAAGACAGATGGGAACTGCAAATCTGACCCAAGGAGGACTGCTCTGTTATCGACAAAATGAGAAACAACTCTCATTTTTATCCCCTGAAATTGTTCCTCCTTGCAATTAAACCAATCTCTGTTTACAAGTATTTAGCATGATTCTAGAAATTACATTTTGAAATTATGCGAACAGAGAGAGAAGGCAGCCCACACAGTGAGCGATTTCTTGTGGGTAATTGGCTGCTGGTTCTGGCTCCGATGATGCCTTCTCTTTTAGAGCATAATTAGTGATTTCAAAAGAAACTGTTAGAAATGGCCTAGGTCTCCAAAGAAATGCTTTTCTAGCTCCTAACATTAGGAGATCTACTAAAAAACATGCTGACAAATTTCCCTTTTTGTTTTTTTCCTTCTTTTCATAATGACCTCCCAAGCTATTTTTCAAAGGTTGAAAAGGTTGTGGGTGTATAGAGCTCTTTCAGACATGGGAGAAATCCCATATTCCCATCAGAAAGCACAGAATCTCTTTCTCTTTTCTTTCTGTCTCCCTTTCTTCTTCTTGAGAAAGACACAGAGTATTTGGATTTTAAGAAGGTGCATTGATAGATTCAAAAGTTTGAACAAAATAACTTATTTCTCTCTCTTGTAAGAAAATATTTAGGCAGTCATGGACTGCTATGATGATTTCATGTTCAGCAAAGACCAGGCCCCTGGAGGACCTTTCATCCTCAAGGTCACCTCATGATCCAAGATAACTGCAAGAGAACTGGTGACTCAACCTTGATATCCACATTCAAACACCAGGAAGGAGAGAAGGCTAGATCCACTCAGCTGAATCACTTTTAGGGAGGTTTGTCTGAAGTCCCACACACAACACACAAAAAATGACTTACAATTCATTGGCCATAACAGAGGCAGAGGCGCCTGGGTAGCTCAATCAGTTAAGCATCCGACTCTTGATTTCAGCTCAGGTGATGATCTCAGGGTCATGGGATCGAGCCTCGAGCTGGCTCTATGCTCAGCTGGGAGTCTGCTTGAGATTCTCTCTCTCTCCCATCCCCCCACTTATGTTCTCTCTCTCTCTCTCTCTCTCTCTAGCTCTAAAATAAACAAATAAATCTTAAAAAAAAATTAACAGATGCATATGGCCATATCTAGCTTTGAGAGAGGCTAGGATCCATGCAGCTAAATATGGGCTTCTGTCACTAAGGAAGAAGAAAAGAATGGATACTGGGACAAGAAACTAGTTCTGCCATAAAAGGAACAGTGGAGAAATGTGGACATGTAAACTGAATGAAGGTATGGTTCGGTTGGTTTGAAACTAATATTAAAACCAAAGAGATCTGGTTAATGTATTAGCTTCATGTTAGGAGCTTAGGGTGAAAAGGGGCTTTATCTTTTGCCCCATTCCATTCAACAACGGAATTATCTGGGATTCAGGTGAAGACTTTGAGAGCCCTTTGTCTATCTCCGCTGATGGGCCATACCAGCAAGTTTAGCCACCATGTAGGATAATAGATAGAATCTGGATCCACAGCTCTGGAAAGACTGAAGTGCTGGGCAGGAAATAACAAGAGACAATTTAAGAGGTAAAGATATAAAATTCAATATTTAGATCTAAAAACGAACTGCACAAGTGCAGGATGAAAGAGACCTGGCTTAGCTGCAGATTTAGTCTCCGTGTGTTGAAAGTGAGATGTGGCTATCAAAAGATATAATTGGATCTGGCCTTTGGCAGAAAGGAAAACGAAGCTAATATTTATAGAATATCTACAAATGCCACACCCTTTGATGGGCCCCTACAATGATTCTAGAAAGTGAGTGTTGCTATCCCCTGAATCATAGAGAGACTAAATACTGGCCCTGTTTCACACAACTAGTAAGGATGGAGCTCTGTTCTTTCCTCTCTCTGCAGATTTGGTCCCTCTAGGGTAGGACTGGAGAGACGGAGAAGCCCTATTGTTTACTACTGGCCCTATGTGAAATTCCCTTTGTAGGGACTGCTCCTCAGGGAATGAATTCTAACTGGCTTGGAGAACACTTCAGCCAGGTAGTGTTAACAGCAATTAGTTCATCTGATTAAGCAATTAGCAGTCTTTGTCACTTAGCAGAGATGAGGAGCCCAGAGGAACCAAAGCATAACATAAGCTTTGAAGGGAAAAGATGGGAGGGAGATAACCCAGGGAGCAACACAGCAAATTGCAGAGGGAACCAGATGCCTCGGAAGAGGTAAGAGACGGTAGAAGTGTAACCACACTGAAGACCCACATCACCTCTGCAACATCCTTCAGCACTGATAAGGAAATTGAGGCACAGTGACAAGCAGGGACTTCTCAACTGTTACTTCCAACTGGTCAGTTGAATGGTTCTCAGCTCTGGCTACATATTAGAATAAACTGAGAACTCAAAATACCTATACTGGGGCATGCTCTCTAGACCAATTGAATCAGAATATTGGGGAAGAGGATGGGCACTGGTATTTGTAAAAACTCCCAGGTGATCTGATATGCAACAAGGGTGGGTGGGCTCGAACACCCGTGCAGTGGGCCACTCAGGCAGGAGGTACAGCTGCAGTCAAGGATCTCCGGAGGAGGGGGCTGTAGGGCCCCTCTGGTTTGCTCGGGAATTTCATCACTATCACACAGCCTTCCCTCTGCCCAGGTTCATGGCTTTGGGATGAAAGCGCTTCTTTATCAAAGACTGAGAATCCCAGGGGAGCGAAGGATCAGAAATCCTGGAGCCCTTCAGTCTGGCCTCTCTATTTGTCCTAGGGAAAAAAGGATTCTCTCTTCTGAATCCCAACCTGGCTTCATTTCTTTCTCAAATGCCCCACTCCTCCATGAGCCCTCTTCATTCAGGCTACTCTGATATATCCATTCCTCCATGAATTGTTCCCCAATTTCAAGAAAGGGACACTTTCTCTGCTTCTCTTACTTTGCACAATTATGCAGTGTTCTCAGCGCATTTTTTGCTGTTGTAACCTATCCCAGTTTTTACACCTGAGCCAAGCAAAGCACCAAAGTTACCTAGACATAAGGACTCTACAGGCTTATCCCCAAAATTGAGGTCCAGGGTGTGCTCAGGAATCTATATTACCAAAAATACTGCCCAGATTAGCCAGTGTTGCCCTTTGGCTTTTATCATACGGTATAAAAGTCTAAGAAGGAACCGTTCTTGGCGTACTGTGATTTTGTGCAATTGTATGTATGTGTGTGTGTGTGTGTGTGTGTGTGTGTGGCGGGGATGTTTGTGTTACACGGGAATCCCCAGTTATTCATATTTCTGCCCTGAGGGAGGGAAGTTGAGAAATTAATTTTGATTTTACACCCCAACTACAAGTGACTTTTTCCACCAAAAAAATAAATGTGACATTTCCCTTCCATCTTCACAGTGTGGAGTATGCTGATCGCAGCAGAGGATGAAAAGAGAATCCAGACACCAAGCAAGGGAGAGAAAAGAGGTGAGCTGTGGACAAACAGCATTCTGTAGGGGTTTTGGAAAGACTAACCCTTAAACAAATTAGTTGATAGTGAAGGCAAGGTGACATTAAGGATGTCTTGCTAATGAAACAAGAAAGAGATACTCCAACTGAGATCTCCACAAGTTAATCATACCATAGGATGAATGAAAGGGGTACTGGCAAAAACTCCAGGAAGAAACTATTTTCTGACTCACCAACTAGAGGTCTGCATATGTTCCCTGGGGAACAATAAGTGAAGACTGATATCAGGTCTTCAAGATATGACATATGTAGCTGTATGTAAATAAATGCTGGAGTAACATATTTCCAAAATGTTCACATTCTAGAATGTGGGCTCAGTGGTTGTCTTCTTGTCTTTGAGTAAAATCTCAAGATTAAAAAACAACCACCACACCACCTCAGGCGCTGATTATAAATATGTCAATTAAGATATTGTTTCATTGGGACGCCTGAGTGGCTCAGCAGTTGAGCATCTGTCTTCAGCTCAGGGCATGATCCTGGAGTCCAGGGATTGAGTCCCATATCGGGCTCCCTGCATGGAGCCTGCTTCTCCCTTTGCCTGTGTCTCTGCCTCTGTGTGTGTGTGTGTGTGTGTGTGTGTGTGTTTCTCATGAATAAATAAATAACATCTTTAAAAGAAAAAAAAAGATATTGCTTCATTATTACTGTCAAGATTTAGTACCCAGGAAAATAGGAAAGCAGTAGTCCTTACACTCCCAACTTGTCTATGGGCCTGTACACATTAGATTGGTACATGTAGCAAATGCTTTATCTAAAAGCACATTGGATGGCACTTAGCCATTGTTTTGCCCATGTATTTCTGTTAGTAGAAACTTCTTGAACTGAAAGTTCTTTGAGGAAAGGAATGGTGCTCAGCTCAGGCTTTTCTCTGGTAAAGCCTGCATTGGTTGGATGCTACTCAGGTTTGGAAAAAATGTTCTCTCCCCCACAGCCAGCTGTTTATGCCTGGGACTTCTCCACTTCATCTAGATCTCTTTTGTGGGTAGTAATCGTCCTCCTCTTCACTTGAATTTTTATGAGAAATGGAAGATAAAACAAATATAGCCAATTGGGAGAAATAAAGCCTATGGCTAAAATTGGATTGATCTGCATTCCTTTGGGTTTGGTGTCTTACTCTCCATATTTCTCTAAGAGTTGAATCTTGTCTAATTATTTTTCTGGGAGGATTATGATTAAGAGTGAATATGTTTGAAGGCACAAATAGTCAAACAAACATTTTATTCGTTGCATGTAGATAACCAAAGGAAATCCAAGGTGGAGAAGGGATGCATGGGGGAAACAGATTAGAAGAGAGCCAGAGCCTGTTTCAGATGGGATTTGAATTCCTATTGAAAGTGGGGCGGTTAGAGGATAGTCCTAAATTCGAGTGTCTAATGCCCTGGTCTTCATGCTCTGCACTGAGCCTTTTGCCAATAAAGCCCTGTGGAAAGCAATCAGAACCTTTTAAATCTGACATTTCTCAAGCTGAGAGCAGCCCCTTCGTGCTCCTGTGTAGCTTTGCCCAGGAATTTCCTATCAGAGAGAGAGATAACCTCAGAGGATGTTTGCATCTATTTTGAAGTTCCTAGGTGTCCAAGGACCATAATGGATTGCCTCTCTTTCTGGCACTTGGGGAGGCCTAACACTTCGGAGAGGTCCTTGAGCCTTTTCCCTCAATGACAGTCTATTGGTTTTCCCAGAAGAGACCTTGAACTTCCAAGTTCCTCACTTCTCCCCTTCAGAGCCTTTGTAATATCCTGTTGCTGTCCAACGAAAGATGAATGGATAAAGAAGATGTGGTTTATGTATACAATGGAATATTACTCAGCTATTAGAAATGACAAATACCCACCATTTGCTTCAACGTGGATGGAACTGGAGGGTATTATGCTGAGTGAAGTAAGTCAATTGGAGAAGGACAAACATTATATGTTCTCATTCATTTGGGGAATATAAATAATAGTGAAAGGGAAAATAAGGGAAGGGAGAAGAAATGTGTGGGAAATATCAGAAAGGGAGACAGAACATAAAGACTGCTAACTCTGGGAAACGAACTAGGGGTGGTAGAAGGGGAGGAGGGTGGGGGGTGGGAGTGAATGGGTGACGGGCACTGGGTGTTATTCTGTATGTTAGTAAATTGAACACCAATAAAAAAAAAAAAATATCCTGTTGCTAAATGTACTGAACTTCATTATGGGCTTTCCAAAGATAAGTAGATTACAATGTTCTTAGCACCTCTCTTGCAGCCCTTGGCATCTCTCTCTGCAAACCCCTGTCCCTTCCTCAGTCACACTATAATGTGTAGAAGCCTCAGAATAATCTCCTTGGGTCTGAACTCAAGTGTGAAGTCAGAGCAATCCAAGAGAACACATGAGTGTAGTTGGGGGAGGCTGCACTGAAAGGAAGGGGCTGGGTGACTGGTCATGAGCTGAGGTGACACTCACCCTTACATTTGGGGGCCATGAGGAAGTTGACTATCCGGGGCAGACAATGCAGAGTTGCATAAAGAGCTTCCCAAGCAAGGAGGTAAGAGAAACAAAAGTAAAAATGAACTATTGGGTCTTTTTCAAGATAAAAAGCTTCTGCACAGCAAAGGAAACAATCAACAAAACTAAAAGGCAGCCTACAGAATGGGTGAAGATACTTACAAATGACATATCTGATAAAGGGTTAGTATCTAAAATCTATAAAGAACTTATCAAACTCAACACCCAAAAAATTGGTAATCCAGTTAGGAAATAAGCAGAAGACATGATTAAACATTTTTCCAAAAAGACATCCAGATGGCTAACAGACACATGTCTCAACATCACTCATCTTAAGAAAAATACAAAATACAAGATATCACCTCACACCTGTCAGAATGGCTAAAATTAACAATACGGGAAACAATTGATGTTGGCGAGGATTCAGAGAAAGGGAACCCTCTTGCACTGTTGGTGGGAATGCAAACTGGTGCAGCCTCTCTGGAAAATAGTGCGGAGTTTCCTCAGAAATTTGAAAATAGAACCACCCTATGATCCAGCAATTGCACCACTAGGTATTTACACAAAGGACTCAAAGATACAAATTCAAAAAGGTACATGTACCCCAATGCTTATCACAATAGCAATGTTGCACTATCAACAATAGCCAAACTACAGAAAGAGCCCAAATGTCCATCAACTGATGAATGGATGAAGAAGATGAGGTATGTGTATACAATGGAATATTAGCCATCAAAAAGAATGAAAGCTTTTGCCATCTGCAACGATGTGGATTGAGCTAGAGTATATTATGCTAAGCTAAAGAAGTCAGTCAGAGAAAGACAAATACCATATGATTTCACTCATCTGTGGATTTTTAAGAAACAAAATGGGAAGGGAAAATATGAGAAGGAAAAAATAGAGAGGGAAGCAAATCTTAAGAGACTTAATGATAGAGAATAAACTGAGGGTCGATGGAAGGAGATGGGTGGGGAATGGGCTAAATGGGCAATGGGTATTAAGGGTGGCACATGTTATGATCACTGGATATTACATGCAAATGATGAATCACTAAATTCTACTCCTGAAATCTATATTGCATTATATGTTAACTAGAATTTAAACAACTTCTTAAGCATGACAAGAAACCTAGAGACCAAAAAAGAAACTATGGACAGATATATTAGAGAAAACAGAAAAGTTTTTATACGGCAAAAAAACACTACAAACAAAATTAAAAGCAAATGACAGACTCCTAAAAATATTTATAATCTACACAATGAGAAGTTAATAATCTTAAAATACAAAAAAAAGTCTAAAAATTGGGAAAAGACCTGAAAATTTCATTTACAGATGAGGATATGCAAATGGCAATAAATATTTAAGAAGATGCACAAACCTCCCTAGTGATTAGATACATACAAAACAAAACATAGACACATTTCTCACCAATTAGATTGGAAAAATGAAGATCAATAATATCCAATGTCTAGTCATAAACTGTGTGGGAATATAAACTGGTGAAACATTCTCAGAGAAAAATTCAATAGTTTCTCATTAAATTTTTTTTTTAATTTTTTATTTATGATAGGCACACAGTGAGAGAGAGAGAGAGAGAGGCAGAGACACAGGCAGAGGGAGAAGCAGGCTCCATGCACCGGGAGCCCGACGTGGGATTCGATCCCGGGTCTCCAGGATCACGCCCTGGGCCAAAGGCAGGCGCTAAACCGCTGCGCCACCCAGGGATCCCTAGTTTCTCATTAAATTTAAAATGCATATAATTTTTGTTCCAGAAATCCACTGACACTTTTTTTTCAGAAAAGTCAGGCAAGTATGTACAATGTTTACTGAATCAGTGTACTAGGAAATATCTGATGGCAACATGAATATTAATTAATAGTAGAATGATTTAGAAAACATTACAGTTGATCTATACTGTGGAATACTATGCAATCATTTAAAAAGAACAGTGTTGCTTTTATGTACTAATGGGGAAGAAGATCCATGTTATACTACTGTGCTTAAAAAATAACTTTACACCATAGTATGATCCTATTTTATCTTCATTATAAACTACAAAACAATGTGAATATGAGTGAGTAACGTGTATATTCACCAACACACATTTCCTATGGGCATAGCCGAAGTTCTGGAAAATATATATATTTATCTATTAAATTTAGCTACATGATTTATCTATTAAATTTATCTCCCTCTGACATTTGGGACTCACTTTTAAAATCCATTTTCAGTGTATTGTTGAATTTTCAACTTCCATGTACTACTTTTGTGATTATAAAAGAAATACACAAAGACTCTCCTTAGGAGTCCATCCAACACAGTAGTAACAGAGGCTGTCTTGACCCAGTTTTGAGGCCCTGGGTAGAGGTTGGTCAGGTCCCCTTCTTGAGCTGACAATTAATTCCACAACCCCAGCTACCTCCTTTATGGTGCTCTCCACTTCAGACCACTATACACTTGTGCTAATCACCCCAGGGCCAGGTACCACACCATCAGGGATAGGTCCTAAGCCCCAGAGCCCCATTACTCAACTAGTCAATCCTAAGTTGGTTTAACTTGTTTCCCATGTTCCTTCCCATAGAAACCACAAGGGCCTCTTTCCCACAGTTCTACTTTCTCTCTCTTCCTTGTGACCAACCCTGGTGCTTCCACATAGTGCACTATGTTCTTCCCAGGGAACTGTGAGTATAACTATAAAACACTCTTCGGCTTCTCTCCCTTGGTCTGCATCTGGCCTTACTATATCTCACCTGAGGTAACATGGTTAAAACACTAGTTTGGGTGCTTGGGTGACTCAGTTGGTTAAGCAACTGACTCTTGGTTTCAGTTCATGTCGTGATCTTTGGGTTGTGAGATCAAGACCTGCATCAGGCTCTATGCTCACTGGGAGTCTGCTTCAGATCCTCTCTCTCTTTTCCCCTCTCACTCTTTCTCCCTCTGCCTCTGTCCCTCCCACTCATGCTCTCTCTATAAAATAAATAAATCTTAAAAAAAAGAAAACAACTAGTAAAACGTGCTTGGTTGTGCTTTTAAGGAACATCCCATGGGTAGATGCGCAGTGGTCATAGAGGTAACTCCAGAACTACCTCCATTTTATCTGACTTTGCCTGGCATCTCCCCTTGGCTTCCATCCTATTGACCTTTGCACAGGTTCTGATGCCTTTTCCCTTCAGAGTCTGCACCTAATGTACCTTTGGCTCCATTTCCTGGCTCTGACTCTGCTTTTCCCATCTGGTCCAACATCTCAATGGAGCAGTTATTGGCTAATGACCTGCTGTCTGGCCCAGCTCCCAGCAAACATGACCCAGCTTTATGGACAGCCCTCTAGCAAACATGACCAATGGAGCTCAGAGACAGAGCAAAACTCTGAGACTGTCAGATCTGGTGCAGGTTGAAGTTGGGGTCAGAAAGCAGGAAGATAGACTGTCGGAAGTTTGGAAACCAGCAATGACCACCACACTCTCTGGAGCCCTTCCTATAAGCTAAAGGGGAACACATGTAGATTCTAGGGTGTGGCAAGCAGCCTTTTAGGACCAGATGGACACAATGGAGGACAAAGCAAGGGAGGGGCCCAGTGGGTAGGTTGACCAGAAAGCAGCCCACCTATGAAAGAGGTCATGTAGGTAATAAAGTGCTATGAGAGGGATATTAAAAGGCTCAGGTTTGAAATGTGATTCTGCAGATTCTGTGCTTGCTGCGTAGATGTGGGCATTTAAACTGTTCAAGTCTTAGGCTCTTTATCTGGTAAGCTGGACTTAATGACGCCTACCCATGTCCACCTCATAAGTAGTTGTGAACTCCATGCCCTGTGTCTCCCCTCACCAGACACCGGAGATCTACAAGGTATAAGAACTGCAGGTGGAAAAACAATTGAGAGGCTCCTTGTGGTGAACACCTTGATTCAGAGCCAATAAGCTTCTTCTCTGTCACTGCTCTGGCTCTTCTAAGGCCTCATCCTGAGCAGGAGAACTCAGGATGCGGTGGCAATTGCAGACATGGGAAGAACCTCAGATGAGGGGTTAGAGATATTTAGTTGGGCATGAATTTCATCCCCTGAATCTCTCCTCATGTTACAAGTCTAGCCTCCACTGGCCTCCAATTCCCATGCCCCTTCCCCCACTATCCCCCTGTCCCACGTACCTACCAACTTTGCTTTCACCCCTTCTTTGGGGCTGCTAAGTTAAGAGCCACACACCTGTGTCCAAAATCTCAAGCCAAGACACGAACTCCCAAAGCTACCTCTGCAACCCCCTCTCATTTGACGATTCCTTGGAAATCTCAAGCAATTTCCATTATTGGCAGACACGGTGTTTCCTTGTTGCGTTCCACTTTCATACAACTGGAGTTTGTAGACAAGAAAAATACAGCTGTTATGCTGCACTAACTGGGCTTTTATGTTGCTTCACAGGCAGGAGACTGGCTGTGGAATGCCACACACCTCCTTATCACTGCTTGCGTGCTGGGACCTCTATTCATTTTATGCATTGTGTATCTCAGAATTTTCCAGGATGTGGTGAAGAGTCATGTTGCTTGCTCTCAGAATTATGCAAAAAGCCATTCTTTTTCTTAAGCCAGAAATCGTAGGCACTCCAGAACCCTTTTGACTCAGGCAGAGCTATGGGTTGGGTTTTCCACAAAAGGCAGAAGGAATGAATTGACACTGACTACGTTAACTAGCCCTCCCAAGGGGAGTGGGAGCCCCTGCTCCAAGCCAAGTGTGAGAGCCATTCTGAGGCAGGAAGCTTTTAAAAACTCACAGTGAACCTCAGCTCCTTTAGCTTTGGGGCTCCATTATATATTGACTGAGAGAGCTGCAATCATTAGTTGCCTATTTTTTAAATTAAAATCATTAAGCCAATGTAATGTCCGGAAGAGGGCTGGAATTGGCAGCCTGGGAGAGCATAAGCCTCTCTTTGTCAGCAGCCAGGACCAGGAGGAACTGAAGCTATGTAGGCACTTTGGGACCAGCATCCCATGAGCTGAGAACCAGAGATGATATTACCCCCCAGGTAGGAGGAGCAGTAGAGGCCTTCCTCCTCGAGAGAGCTCTTGGCCTCCTGCAAAGGGGGAATAAGTCATGCTTGTCCAGCCTCTGGGAGCACGCTGGGAGGCTTGTGTTGCCCTCTGCTGCTTTCAGACCTTAGGTCCCTTAACTGGGCACTCACGCAGATCTACCTCCACATTTACCAGGTAACCACCGTAGCTGCAAGGTCCTCCCTGTGGGTGTTAAGGGATCCTGCTCATTTCCTCTCTAAGTATTTATGATGTAATGGAGGGAAGGAAGAGGAGGAGGACAAATGAAGCAAAGTAAAGTGCTTGAGGAGAAAACCTTCTGGTTGATGGGAGAGCATGGCAGCTTCTGAAAGGAAAGCCTGACATCTTCTAGGGTCACTTCTAGCTTTTGCCACTCAAGGGGTTAATATTTCCCCCAAAGTAGGCTATGGGGTGGATGCTGTATTTGCCCTGTGGGTGTCTAATAGACCCTCCCCTGCCTATCACATCCTCTAAAGCTTGGTGTGGAACTGCAGCCTGTAGGGCTTTTGTCCTACAAATTCCATTAGGATGTAAGCCAAAAAAACAAAAACAAAACAAACCAAAACCAAAACAAAAACAAAAAACAAAAAACAAAAAACAAAAAGGATGTAAGCTCAGCCTCATTTCTTGTGCCTAACTTTGACATATTAACCTGTAGATCAGATGTTCAGAGTTCCTACTGGACCCATGTCTAATTTTCCCTGTCCTTTGTTTGAATTAGTTTCATCTAAGTGATACCCTTTTGGACACTCAGGTTCAAAGGATCTTTCTGTCAAGAACTCAGATGCTCTTCTTGTACTTCTTCTGATACCCTACTTCGTGGCTCTATAGGGTCTTGTACACAGAATGTCCTTAAACAAGACCCCAGTGTTCTCAGCACAGAGCTCAGCTCTCTGTTACCCAATCCTCCCTCACGTTCAGATCCACAGTTTTATCAAAGCATAGGCTCACTACACTCCTCCCATTATTAGACATGAACCCTCAAGAAACTCCATCTTAGACTTCCAATTATCTATTCTTATCTAAAGAGCCTTCTAAAGTGAACTGTCTTGTGGCCTGTTGCCTTTTCCTCAATATCAACATTACTGTAAACATGGCCAGACTCTTCTTGAGAAAATGATTCAGGGTTGGACTATAAAAAGACAGAAAATGGAAAGGCAAATTTTCTCTCCTCCATCTTCTCATTCCACCCTAGAGCAAAGATTTTCATTCTTATTGTAGTCACCACTATAATTATAAACGATATGCTTATTTCTTTATCTGGATTCACCAACTTCCAGCTGCATCTATTGCTTCCAGCCTGGTGTCATGCTCATGACACAGTAAGTTGGGAAAAGTTGGAGACATTGCTTTCTCTGTACTTGCAAATAAATCTTTTTTTCTTACAACTCCTCCTTACCTCCTGGTACCACTTCTTTGATGCACTTTGTCTTCAGAACCAGTGGGAGTTTACGAATGTGAGGTTCACATTGGGATGGGCTCTGATGATGGCTGGCAAGGGAGGAAGAGGATCCCACAGAGTCTCACCTCTGGTGGCTGGGATGTGTGCTAAAGGGGAGAAACAGCGGAGTGAAGCCGGCATTCCCTGTAATTTTGCATTCTTTCACTGTTTCTCCTGCCCAGACAGCACTTGGCTAGCTGGAGCAGGGTCCTTGGGCTGTGAGTAAAAAGCAGATCAAACTCCATCTCCCTTCTCCCTATCCAGTCAATGCTGCTTGTGAGCTGTGGGCTGTCAAGTATGCCCACTTCCTTTCCCAGCCACAGCCCCACCAGTTCTCACGGCAACCAAGGGCCTGGTAGTCAGAGACACTTGCCAAGCATCAGGGGCCTGGAGAGATGAGGCAAAACCAGGGGACCAGATGTGCAGAGAGATATGTCTCTCCTGAGTCTCCATGCTCACCCTCTCATCAGCTGGGCCAACCTCCAGCCTTCCTCTCCCATTGTCCTACAAACCCAACGTCTTCCTCTTCCCTTCTCAGCTCTGCATTGTGGACTGTGGTGAGCCAGGACAGAAAACCAAAGGCCTTCAGCCATCCTCAACAGAGGCAAATTTTCACTGGCCATTTTCTTCTGAGGCCCTAACTAAAATTTGCTGGAACTTCTCATCTTGATCTACACTGTCCAGTAGGATTATCACTAGCCACATGCGTGGCTACTTAAATTTAAATGAATTTAAAGTAAATAAAAGTGGTCAAGTGGCTGTGAATTGAACAGTAGAGAAATGAAACCGTTCCATCCTTGCAGAAAGTTCTGATCTAGACTCTCCTAGCTCCCGACTGCCCTTTCCTCAAAACCCCATTCCTTTATAATACACACAAGAAAACACAATTTCTCTTTGGCTAAGCCCCCTCCCTAGTCAAGGCTCTACACATCTCTATGTAAGGAAAGTTTGTTCAAAGGTTTTCCCTATGACAAAGGGCCACCTCTCCACCTCTGATCAGAATCTCCTCTCTGCTAGAATGCTGAATCCCTGGACTGATTTTTTTTTTTTCTTTCGGGGACAGGGAAGCAAGCCAGCCTCCATGGGGGCCAGCAGACCAAGACCAAGGAGGAATCCGAGTTTTCAACTTAGGTGGGCAGCTAGAAGACTCTGTGTACAGACACTGATGATCAGAGCTGAGCTAATTAGAACCAGGTTCTTGGGCAAAGCGTGAAAGACCATATCTAAAGATATGCAGACTGACAGATGGAAGGGAACAGAGAGGTCAGTAGGGTCAGTTCTCTCATCAAAGAGGAGAACCCCGAACTGGTTAAACAACCAACATAGTTAATGATGAAAGGTCTCAAATCCGTAGTGCCAGAATGTGGCAAACAGATTGACCCAGGAATGAGAATAAGTACACCAAGGAAGGTGGAGGTGGGGGATTGGGGGTGGGGGGCAAGGCCTCACCAATGAAATAAACACACTTCAGAAAAAGTTTACTCTAGAAGGGAATTATGTTAAATAAATCCCATTTTTCTTTTGACTTTCAGTGTGAAATGGGAAAGTTATCCTTAACAAGAGCTCTTACCCAGCAAGAGTATGTGACTATCCGTGAGTGAGTGTGTATGTGTGTGTATTTTAACCAGGAATAAAAGTCAGGAACTTTTTTGTTGTTGGTGGTAAACACCAATAATGATACTCCTGTTGAGAGCAATGCATTGCTCTACTCAAAATGAAAGCAGTGGTGGGCACATGGTAAGCAATCAATGAGTATTTGTTGATTGATTGAAAATAAATCACAAAATAAAAATATAAATTAGAAGTTCGTGCCTCTGCTGACCATTCTTTCCTCGGACTAATGAGTTGTTTATTTCACTGGTGACAGCTTCTCCTTAGGGGTTGTTAGTACAAAATGGTGTTTACTGAGGCTGGGGATGTGCTAATCAGTATTAGAGGTTAGTCTGTGCCTCAACTAGTGGCAGCTACAGAGACAAGATGGCAGGCACAAAACTTCATTTCTTTTCATTTTATGGTGGGTTCAGATTTAATTCGTCAGTCCCATAAAAAAGGAATTCTGTGATTGGCATCTCAGTAAGTGGAAGGGATCCATACACTGGGGACATGTCCTGCGTTTGAGGGTCAGAGAAAGAGGCACTTGCTGGTTAGGAATTTCAAACCAGACAGTCTGGTCTGTAAGCAGGAGCTGTGAATACTTGCAGCGCATGTGGCTTGTGCATGATGATCATATCGCCAATAATAGCAACTATTGTAATAGGCATTTGTTGTCTTTGCTTCCACGTGTCCGTTTCTCCTTCTTTGGATGAGAGTGTCCCTACAGATTGCTTGGGGGGGGGGGGGATGTTTCTCTTCACACCCCTGGTATAAAGGTGAAGCCTTACTAGCCCTAACAGAAAGACTCCAAAATGTAATGTCTCAAACAAGACACGAGGTTATTCCTCTCTCATATAACAATCTGGAGCCAGGAAACAGCCTCTGCTCCACAGTGATCTGGGGACCCAGCTTAGCAGGACAGATCTGTCATCCTCAGTGCATGGTTTCCAATGTTGTCCCAGTCTTTGCCCGTTCCATTCAGTGGGAAAGGAAGCACAGAGGAGTGCCAGTCCTGTAAGTGGCTACGTATCACTTCAAGTCATATTCCACTGGCATGAGCTTGGTCACTTAGCTGTACTTGACTGCAAGGGAGACTGGATCTTAAAGTTTCTAGCTAGGCCCCATGTGTTCCAGCCACGCTCCAGGCAAAAGGTGAGCACACAATCCAAGCTAAGGTCAGGGACAGTCTACTGCAGACACTCTTCCTAGAAATTTGAATCTTGAGCAGAGTGGCAAAAAGGCTGAAAATGGTTGGGCCGATCCAAGCCAGTGGCAGCATCTGGAAGAGATCCTCAAATGATTCTTGCACGTGAACTCCTGGAACTGCCCTAATTCTTGTCTGGCTTTTCCACCTGTCCCTGAGGCATTGCTCTAAGTACCCACTCTGCTTTGGCTACCCAAAGTTGGTGTTCACTGCTTGCAAGAACCTGAGACAGCTACCTCTTAGCGACCACCTAATGTCTGACCCAAGGACAAAGTTCTCTTGCCCATCGACTGTGTGCCAGACACTGTTCTAGGCGCTGGGATGGTACATCATGCCCTCACTGAACTCTACTTCACAGCTGCCACCCCTGATTTCCTAAGAGCAAACCTGGTTTTCAGGGCTCTCCCCTCAGTTGCTGCCTGACAGCCTGGAACTCTGAGTCATGCTCAGCGAGTTTCCCACAAGGGCGAGTTCGGGCAAGGAGATTATCAGCGTGGGTGAGGAGATTATCAGCGTGGCTTGTGCTTTCCGTGGACCTTCTCACTTTTATTTTGCCTGGGTTTTTATGCTTGCAATATGTAAATTAATTGCCAGTGCATCTTGCAAGTAGGTTATGCCCAGGCAGTGATTTGTCTATTGCTCGGCAGCCTCTATGATGATTCCACCAGCTATCGGCATAATTTTGGTGACAAGTTGGAATTTGCATATTTAGCGGGCATCAGTGTACTGCTTTCGGGTGAACTCAAACGAGAATTCCATCTTTCCTCAGGCTATTATTACAGGCATCCAATACCAACAAGCACATTCACAAACAGATGCCTTCATTAAGGTCTCCCCCTTTACTTCATTGTCATGCAAATAGCCCAAATCAAGGAGTCTAGAAAGTGCTGGAGAGGTGACAGGAGAGCATCTTAAATAAGTAACAAATCAATGTTCAGGGCATTCCTTGATTAATTGGGAGTTATAGCAAAGTGCTACAGGCTTCAGCCAATGGGAGCTTGCTGACACTAAATTATCTTCGAATACCCTCCAGTAATGCAAGAAACTCCCTCTCGCTCCTTCAGTCAATACTTCGTGGGGTTTGTTTTTTCCCCCACTTTTCCTTTGCAGAGTGGAGGTGGGATGGAAGAAGGGGTGGGGCTGGCAGGAGTTGCCAGTTGCAAACATTCAAGCTGATTAGCAGAGGGCTGGGGCCAGGCCTCTTGGAGGGGCAGGTGTCTGGGCCGGAGGGGAGTCCAATGGACCCGTGTGCTCAGTAATAGCCCTCTAACAGGTTTCAACCCCAAAGAAAAGTGCTGGAAAGACGGCATGAATAATTCAGCGAGCACGAGGTCCTGAACCCACGTTTTCTCTCATAAAGAGGAAAGCCAGGAGCCTCAGGTACCGAGTTTCAAACCTATCAGAGCTAAATCTCGCTCTTTCAGAGCTTGGTTACTAAGTGCTGTGTAGGTGTGAAAAGCCTCATTACCATGTAATTTTGTTGGGAGCAGACTTCCAAGTACCTGCTTTACTTTATATTCACATACACACAAAAAAAAGATCAAAATGCATTTTATTTCCTAACAATAGCCAATTTGGCTATAATTATTGTGGAATACTGAATTTTAAGGCATAGCACCCAAGTGACTCCCCACGTCGCTCCCCTCCATACGCGAATATCTTCTTATTTATTGCCTTCCCCATAATGAACTTTGAGATAAACAACAGAAAAAGTAATTTGTTTTTTGACAATGCTGAACCTTTGAATAGAGAAAATCACACAGTTGAACACAGAGCGCAGTCCTGTGTGGTAAGTGGTATCCATGGCAACCAATAGATTTTATGCTAAGTCTGGCCTTTAAAAACATTTCACGTTTACCACTGAGAAAAAGATGGCCTTGATTTAAAAATGATACAACAAGTACCTCGAATGGGCATGCTTTCTGCTCTGAGCTGCAAACACAATTAAGAGGCATCTCCTCAGCACCGGATCACCTCAGTAGTATCTATGTCATCCTTGAGGAACATCCTGGCCAGCTTGAGAAAGAGAAAGAGGTTGGATATTCTGTATTCTGCTGCAGGGGTTGTGAGGCAGTTTGTTTCTTTTTTACTTGTTCTCCTTGTATTTAACACCAGGAGTAAAAAATAGGGAGTAAAAAATAGCACGTTTGCCTCTTATCTTAGTCTATGATCATGGTGACAGTGAAAATATTATGGCCTGCTTATCTTGGGAGTAGCTCCAATCACGCCCGCTTATTATAACTTGAAATAATGGATGGAGAAATACCTACCATACCAGCTTCAGACTGAGCGGCTCTAAATTAGTCTCTGTTCACATTTAGAAAGTTGGATACCAAAAATGGAATGCAGTTGTGGCAAAGAGAGGATGTCGCCTTAATGATATACTTGAATAAAACGAGAAAGGACAAGCCCCCTTCTTCTGTAAGAAGAAAAGAGAGAGATTTGATCAATGATGCATCAAAGGAAGGAAACATAATTAATGTCTTTGGGAGGAGTTTGTTTTGCCAAGCTATTTGTAAGTGCTTTGATAACTCCCTTAAGACGGCATTTCTGTTGTGTTTTTTTTTTCTTTTTCCTTTTTTTTTTTTTTGCAAGATGAGTTGTCCTTTATTCCTCAAAACGGGATTTTCTTGGCCATACCAAGAATTAGAGAAACCTCGATATACTTCCTCTGGAGGTATTTTCAGCTGGAGTGCTCTTACAATTGACTGGTATTATGGACTGAATTGTGTCTCCCCGCAAATTCATATGTTGAAGCCCTCACCCCCAGTGGCTCAGAATGTGACTTTATTTGGGGAATGGGCCTTTAAATAAGTGATCGAGTTACAATAAGTCTGCTAGCATGGGTCCTGATCCAATCTGACTGGTATCCTTATAAGAATAGAAGATTAGAACAAACAGAGACACCCAGGGGGATGTGCGTGTGCCGAGAGAAGATGATGTGAGGCCATAGCAAGGAGGTGGCCATCTGCAAGCCAGAGAAAGAGACCTCAGAGGAAACCAAACCAGCCAACACCTTCATTTTGGACTTCTAGCCTCTGGAACTGGGAGAAAATCAATTTCTTCCGTATAAGCCACCCAACCTGTGGCATTTTGTTATGTCACCCTAGTGCGCCAACGCATCTGGGGTGGGAGTGAGGCATCCTTTCATGGAAAGAACAGCTTTTCAGAAGGTGTGTTAGTCAATACATCGGGGAAGGAGGTCAGGATGAAGAAAGCCTCAGTTGTTCTACCTGCACTGAAGTGTGGGGGTTTTCTGGAGGACAGGGGTGTCAACTTCATAAACACATCTCCTACCTCCTCTGACTCAACCATCCACACTTGTCGGTGGCAAACAAGATGATTTGGTGACACTTCACTATTGGCTTTAAATAAGCAAGGACACTTTCTGAGTCATCAACATTTTATAAAGACAAAAGCTTACACTGCTTTCATGTTGCCAAATATCTGAGAAGTGACATAGACCCAGGAGAGTGGTGATGCCAGAAAGGATGTATGTGTGCAAGGGGGGGGGGGTGGTTAGGGGAGTGCAGTACTATGTTCCTAACATTCATAAGCTTTGCTTGATGCCTGGGCCTCAGGCCCAGGACCACACATCAGCCACCTGCCCAAAGGCACGGGCCATTCATCTTTCTGAGATAATTTTCTTCTTTCAGTCCACAGAGAGCTCTGGGCTATCTTTGGCCTGGGAAAGAATGTTGACTCTTTTACAGACTGAAACATAAATCACTCTCTCTAGGCCTTGTTAACTTTTACTTATAAACTGTTTTAATGTAGAACTGTCAGGACCCTGTGAAAATAATGGGTGGTGACAGGTTTAGGATTAAAATCTTCTCAGGTAGTTAGGATGGTGAGTTAGGTTATAAATTGCTTTTAAAGAGCTGAGGCATGGACTATGAGCTTCATATGCTTACTCCAAATGGACACCAATGAGGCAGCTGGGACAAGTATATGCTAGTAATTCATCTTAATTATTTGTCAGCAAAGCCATCATAATAAGAGATGTCTTTCATTTTGATTAAAATGACCCTTGGTAATCTCTAAAGGGTCTTGTCTGAAAAGCACTATTGAAAAAGAGAAGTTGAGTCTTCTGGGGCTTGGGATTTTATGTCTCAAGCAAGAAGGCCTGAATCAGAAAAATATACCAACGGATGTGAAGATATATAGCTCAAGTGTCCAATTATAGACACATCCATAATTCTCTCAGATGACCTCATTTGCTTCAATGCCAGGGCATCAACGGGCTCATAATTTCTCTTAAAACCTATCATGTCTCAGGGCTTACTGGATAGAGATGGCTGTTTATTCACAGGGAGGTGGGGCTTTGAGGAAGGACCAGGACCTGTCATTATACCCACAGAGAAGGTATAGATTGTGTAATATAGATCAATGAGTAGATGAAGCAAACAGCAGCCATCTCCAGCCATAGTGAAGCAAACAGTTTTCTTGGGATAAAAAGAGTGTATGGATGTCCATCAGATGAATGAAACTTGAATGGAAATCTAGGCAAGAATCAAGTTGAGCACTGGGTGGGGAGAAAAAAGCAGATGGCTGGTCTTTAGAAGTCAAGCCCGGGAATTGGAGGATTCCATCCCTCCTGACAGGAATTTCTCAGTGCTTGGGGAACCTATGGGAGCACAATGGTCACACAGAGTCATCCTCAAGAGATCAGACTCTCAGAGTCTTTTATTCATTCATTCAATGAACACTTGTTGTATGCCTACTATGTACCAAGGCTACTCTAGGGCCTGGGTATGTCTATCAACAAAACTGACAAAAACCTATCTTCTCATGGAATTTATATTCTAGGGGAATCTGTCATGCTGCATCAAGCCTCATTCACCAAATGGGGCAAAGACTACTTACCTGGTTTGTTCCTTGAGGCACGAGTTGCCTGGGAAGGACAGCCTCAGGCAGCTGGGAAAATACGTGCCATGAAAATGAGATGGAGGGGTTGCTGCCGCTGAATCACACATCCTCTCTGGCCAATGCTTTTGGGTGGAGAAGACTTTCCACATCTTGGAGACGCTATACAATTCAATAACAATTCACTAAGATGTTTCTGACTCTTAAAACATGTAACTATAGCTACAGACAAACTGCATTACAGGGTTTCAGAGAACCATCTGCTAGACTTTAATTTGCTTCTCAGAACTGAGAGGATTATAAATCATGCAATAACACATCCAGGAACATTCTTTCCTCCATATATTCAGCTTAAAAAAGTCATATGTAGTAGCATCAATTTACTTTACCCTCACCCAGAACCTCTCATTGATGGACAGAAACAAAATGGAATCTCATTAATATGGCATACAATTTTACTAATATGATTTACTATAAGCAAATATAAATTAATTTGAAATATTTTTCTGTAGGAAATTTTAACAGTTTTTTTCTCTATTAAATTTATAAGACTATGGCCATATCATTCCGAGGAGTCATTGGCAGACTCTCAGACTTAATAGTTGAAGGATCTATAGCATGAACATCTAAGGCTCATGGATAAAATGATGTAAGAGATTTCCAGCTCACTATCCTTAGGAAATGCATGTAAGTTTGTTTCTCTAATAATCAAATTCTCCATTTATAAACATTTGTTGAGCACCTGTATTGTGCCAAGCCCAGTCCCCTGTTTGGAGCTCCCAATATAGTGGAGGAGAAAAATGTGAACATGAAATTCCATAAAATAAGGTATGGTATAAAGAACAATATTTCAAGGTACCATGGGTGCACAAAGGTGGGAGCCCTTAACTATGCCTGGTGTGTGCCTCCCAGAGGAAAGAACATTTGCTCTTCCTTAAGGAATTCCCAGGAACTACAAACAGCATATGTAAAAATCAGAGGAGAAAGAAGGAGCATGGAACATTCTTAGAACTGCAATGCATCAGCAAGATGCCCAGAGCCCAGAGTACATGAGAGAGTGATAAAAGATGAAGCTGGAAATATTGACCAAAGCTAGATCATTGTATGTCTTTTCAACTCTACTTGGGGTTTTGGACTTGATTTTAAAAAATAAGCAGCCTTTGGAGGAAGGTCATCCATGACACAAAGAGAATTTGGTGTATCCATCTAGGATCAAGCCTTGTCCTTGGCTTTATGGATCTATATCTTAGGTGCTTGGACTTGGAAAAATAGTGATCTCGTAAAGAAGTGGCCCTGTCATGGAAAAGGACAGTTATCCCAAATGAGAAGCTTGAAATCCAAAGTCTAGAAAGAGCAGATTAGTATCTTTCTGACTTCAGAGACCTGAGGTTCCTGCATCTGAGGCCCATTGGCTCAGACCATATGTCTTAGGGAAGTCCTTAACCCATACAGTGTGAAACTCGTAAGTCTAAAGCTAGGCATGAGGAAAGGGACTCATAGCCAACTAATACACTCTGGTTTTTCTATTTCTCTCTGCCCCTTGGCACTTTAAAAAATATATAAAGAATAATGTCCAGGAAATATTTTTCTTTAGATCTTGCCCAAACTACTTTCAGATGTGATGAGATGGCATTCTGCTTTATTTAACAAGCCTGGAAATGAGAAGTAAATGAGTCGATATGATTGGAGAATTTTGAAACCCTTTCTTTAAATGGCACTCATTTGTTTTATAGTCTGGATGGGATGAAATTTAGCAAATCATACTTGCCTTTCATTGTGGAGAAGATTGGAATCTGTTGACTGAACATTTCTACTTGGACTGTCATAGTTTTACCCCAAACATCTATCAATTGCTTTACGTTTTCCTTTCACTGCCATTTGCTGATTTCCACCATGGACATATTTTAGCTAACTAACACCTCGGTGGAAAGAGAAGGTGTTGGTGGATGGAAAAGAGCCCTGTCAATTCTCTCTATTCCATTCTGAGTTCTGACAGTCTCTTGATTTGTAGGGTGGGACAAAGCACTTAACCTTTGTGTCTCCAAAAGCAAATGATAAATTTTGCCCCATTTACACTGTTTATTAACAGATGGGAGTTGCACATGATTAACTGCTCTGTTCCCTCATTTCCTTGACCTTAAGATGCCAGCCTCGCGCGAGGGGTTGCTATGCAGCGATGTATAGCATGCAGAGCCTCAGAGGAGGTGAGCAGCAAATGTTTGATGATGATAATGATGATGATGAAACTCACTTGACTTCTCAGCAAATGCCAAATTCCCTGCAGGATAACACATGTGGAAGCTAAGCCCTATCTACTTTGGAGCGCTGGAGGAGGCTATGTAAAGCAGAAAATGAAAGTGGGGCCTCACCAAAGCTGAACATACCCTACTTTACCATAGCAAAGTCACTGATAATAACTAAATTGGTTCAAAACCAAATAGCAGGTCAGATCTTTGATGAATTACTAGAGATTAAATCAGCTAAGTGCTGTCGACACTTGGCCACTAAGCCCAATGGGGATTCTTTGACCTGGGAAAACACTCATCATCAATATCTTGGCAGTTGAGGAGAGAAGCAATGAAGTCATGGAGAGTCCAGCCTTCCACTTTCCATTCATTTTATGAATCTGTTTGTCAGGCTGCTCCCAAAGTCTCCTGCATAGCAGCAAAGGATACTTCTTTATCCCCAGATGAACTGTAATTCTCTCCTGCATTTGCGTGTGTATCTGAATCCACATGAAGTTGCCGGGAAAGATTTAGAGCTTTCTCTAAACTCATATTTTCTAAAATGTGTTCCATAAGAATACTAGTTTCCAAGATACTCTTCAAATTAGAATTCCTTCATCAAGTAAGTTGGGGAAATGCTTTCAAAACGTATTTCGTAAGTGCCAGGGATATGGTGATGAACAAGTCATTCAATGCCTGAACTCTCTTGAATCATGGCATGAGGTAACATCAGGAGAAAGGCAGAGATGCATCATAGAAAGTCTTGTAAACCATGGTAGTAAGAACTGTGGCTATGGTAAGAACAGGCTGTCACTGGAAGGTTTTAAGCAGTTTTTATCCAGTATATAATGGAATATTAAAGTCTCTGGGAACTTCTGAGAGGAAGAAATCTGTCAAGCTTTCTTTTACCCAAGTATTCCAGTTTACTTGACTCATAGTAGCTACTAGAACACTGGAGAACACAACTTTGAACTTAAGAGGATTGCTCTGCCCAATTTTGATGTCCCGTTTAACACTAAGACACTGTTCCTGACCAAGGATTTTCCCTGCAAAATTGTTCCAATTTTGAACCTTGGCTTCTTCTATGCCTTTTTCCACTCCTCTGTTCACGATGTTGAATTATTGTTTTGCAAATACATTTCTTTCTCCCCTTGTACTAGTGTAGGTGAACTGCTATAATTAATAGACTTACAAAATGGGTACCAGCTCAAATATCACTGAAAGATATTTCTTGTTGATATAATAACTATACAGGGCAGGTGAGTAAGTCAGAAGTTATCCGTCCTCCACACAGCTCCACATAGTCATTCAGAAACCCAGGCTGATGGAAGTTTTGCTGTTTCAATGCATGATTTCAAAGGTTTCCCTGGGATTCATCTTTATTTTGCCCAGACAGTAGAGGAAGAGAGCATGAAGAAGTATATATATGCATATGTGGGGAAGTGGAGGAGTCATGGGACAGGGCTAGAAGACATCCAACAGTTCTGCTCACATTTAGAGCTAGAAATTGTCACACAGCTCTACTTAGGTGCAAGGAAGCCCCTGGTTGTACAGCAACCTCCCAGTGATATCCTATACTATGGATGGCTTACATGAAGTGTGTTGAATAGCTACTCATTTCTGCTACACACCTACCACACTAATAGCTCTTTGAAAGAAGGACTATAAGTTCTAACGTATTCATCTTTGCTAGTTTCATAAATAGACCATGGTTCTGGCATAAAACATATGTCCAATAAGTTGGTTGAATTAAGCAATAGCACACCCAAATTTATATATCTCAACCAGGACGATTGAAAAAGTTGAAGAGCCATCAAGAAGCAGAATAAGGTAAGTGTCTTGGTATTTCGGTCCCAAAGAGATAAACATTTGCAGAATGTTTAGAAAGTGGTTGAATTTGAAGTTTAATTTCTCCCGTGATTTATCTAAAGGAAGCCTTAAGCAAAGCAGAGGCAAATTTAAAGACAGGCATGAGATCTTCAGAGGCTTATCTACAAGTAAGGAAAGTTCCTTCTACATTTCTTCATTGTGCTTTTGGCCTGGAACCTCTCACAAACCAGGCTGAAATGCTGTCAGACGTCTTCTGGGTCATAAATCACACAGAGGCATGGTGAGCACTAAATCAATAGAGTTTCTAATTTTTGAAAAAGTGGTAAGGTGCTTATATAACCCTGCTGGGGAGAGGGAAAGCCATTGGCAGCTTGCCTTGTTTATCCTGAATCAGATTCACATTTGGAGGCCTCTCCACTCCCTGGAAACCTTTGGCTCAGGTGGTACTAGGGAAAATGCTGAAATCTGCAGTCCTTGGACACCCGATTTCCCCATATTATCTTGTTCTAACCATAGTTCATTTTGCAATTGGAACTGACTGAAGAGAGGTGTTTACAGTGTTGCACATTGTCGCACTGCTAACATTTTCTCTTCTGTAGGAGTAAGAAGAGGTGGGAGCTGGAACAGAATGAACATTTATCATCTGGGACACCTTCCCTCCCAAATGTGATCATCATACCTCTTCAGAGAAAGAAAGCATTTTGGGTGCTTATTTTGTATTATCCAGAAGTTTTCGATCCCTAGCCCACAACACCCCCATGAGATGATCTCAAAGCAAAGAACATCCAAGCAGAAACAGCCTGTACTTCAGCTCTCTAAGCTTGCTCTGCCCCCTCTCCTAACCCCCCCTTTTATTATCTACATCCAAAGATAGCTGGATGCTATCTTTGCTCTGGGCTTTCTTTATCAGAGAAGTGAGGTGAAAATGTGTTATTCTTTTGAGCAAAACCAAGATGGGGAGAGGCACCAGCAGTTTAATACGCCACACACATGGTCTGTTGAACCAGTCCAGCAAATTTCAACAGAGCTAGATATCAAAACTGCCCTTCACGGACCAGGGAGAGTTAAGTGGGAGAGAGATAAAAAGATGTGACATAAATGATCAAAGCAATAAAACTCACTGCTCAATTAGTCACTCAGAGAGGCAGGAGGCTGAGGGGATTGGTGGTTGAGGAAAAGTTATATATTTGCTCTGTGGGGATAATATTCATTTCCCAGTGTCACCCAATCTGCTTGGCTTAGCTGCAGAATTCAGGCTGGTTGTTAATTTTATAGGAAGTCCACCTACCTCACCCCCTCCTCTTCTGTTACTTTAAAATATTAGCCGGTGAAACTAAGGATATCCATCATCCTATGTAAATCATGTCTCTCTGTTTTGATGGTAGTAGGAGAAACCAGCATTGCACATACTCCAACTATTGCTGGTAATTTGAGTTTCTTTCATTTTCCCAAGCTGCCATTATAGGACACATTGAGATCAAAAATCCTTTAAGATCCATCTGGTGACTTCTAGACACCTATACAAATACATGTTTTTACAGACTTAATGCTATAAGCAAGTCCTGATATTAGGCATTTCTGACAGCAGCTTCTAGCCTGACCCCAGAGGGTGTTCTAGGAAATCCAGAACTAGGGCAAAATTAGCTGTGCCCCAGAAAATCTGGTCTGTCATCGAGAAAGAACAATTTATATTTTTGAGTTTTTCCAATCTGGTCTAAATTAGCCTTGGTACTGCCAAGGTCTAGCTACCTAATGAGAACAATTATTTCTGGATTTCAATTAAATTGAATTAAAGAAGTATTTTATTTGTTTTTATTTGCAATTTTTTCATTATAAACGTAATATAGCCACATTGTAGAGAATATGAAAAATATATTGGAAAAAAAGACTCTCATAATCCCCTGCCCTAACAAGACCACTCTATCAATCTTGGTGCAACTGCGTAATATTTAAAGGAGCATCCATAATGGTAGCTGCAGTGTGGTAGAACAAAGAATTACACAACAAAGGCATAAAGTGAGAGGTTTGCAGGCTAGTTGGGATGTCTGTACATGTGCATATAACTCAACAAATAGAACGGTACTGTGTATGATATGATCCAAATGACCAGTATAGACCTTAGAGGGAAGAAATGCATACGGGTTAACAGTCAGGGAGAGCTCCACAAAGGGCATGGGAAAAATGAGTCGTTCTTTAAAGATGGATGGCTATGGCAGAGAGAGAAGCTACTAGATGAGCCAGGCAGGGGCAGGGGGATGGTGGAGCCTGGACAGAACTAGGAAATTAATCTAGCATGCTTGTAAGAATAAAGCATTTTTGCTAAAGGATTTAAGTGGAAGAAAAAGCCCAGTGTAAGATTTGAGAGAAAGTATGAGCCCCTGTAGTGGAGCCTGAAAAGTGAGAAGGGATTGTGTTATCCTGCTCGCCAGCCCAGGATCTGTCACATAGTAGGCACTTAATAAATTGCCCTATTATTCACTGATAAGCATCTTTAGACCCACACAGTACCTGGAATAAAGGGAGTGTTCAACCAGTGTTTTTTGACCAAATACATCAAAGGATGGGGTCAGGTTATAGAAGACCTTCTTCAAATTCAAGGATAATAAAAGTCTTCTCACTGGGCCTTTTGAGTTAGAGTTGGGGGAGAGACAGAATGAGACTAGCAGTGCAAGAAGGTGATGTGGTGTCAGACTGCATGAAAGATTGGAGAAGGGGGAGCTTAGAGGAAGGAAGAACGAGTGGGAAATTATTATAATAATCAAGGAGAGGAGGTGATGGAAGACTGGAGGAAGTAGTAGCAGGGAAATGGAAAGAGATGAAGAAAGAAGAAGCCTAAAGAAAAAGTGAATATTGCAGGGAATAGTCTTGTAGAAAGCAAAGTCAAAGCTCTCCTAACAGCCTTGAACTTGGAAACCTGGAGGGAATCAGTGAGGGATACTGGGCAGTCAAAAAGTAGGTTCTCTTAGTAGGGAAGGGATATATTCCATTTTGAACTTACTTGGTTCAAAGTGACATTGGAACACTGAGACCAAAATGCAAGGCCACAGGACTATGATTAGGCTCATTTTAGTGGCACTCTCTGGACCAATAACTTTCAAACATTTTTCATCATATACTCTTGTCAGCACAAAAAATCTTTGCCATTATTCATTATTATTAAATTATGTTCATATGTTATTCTGCTACTTACTTGATACATTACAAACTACACATAAAAATTGAAATTAAAAGAGGCTAAAGATGAGAAAGACATTATTTTAAAATATTTCACTAACATAATGACCTCATTTGATTATTTAATGTTAATAGTCCAAAGGGCAGTAAACGCTAAGGGTGAAGTTTTTTTGTGAGTGACAGTGAATATGAATTCATATTTCAAATATACCTTTTATTTTTTATTTTAATTCCAGCATAGTTTTTATACAGTATTATATTAGTTTCAGGCATACAATACAGTGATTCAACAAATCTATACATCATTCGGTGCTCATTACAGTAAGTGTACACTTAATCCCCGTCACTTATTTCACCCGTCCCCTCACCCACCTCCCCTTTGGTAACCATCAGTTTGTTCTCTATAGTTAAGAGTTTATCTTTTGGTTTGTCTCTCTCTCTCTTTCTCTCTCTCTGTCTCTCTCTGTCTCTCTCTCTCTCTTTTTTCCTGTCTCATTATTTTATTTCTTAAATTGCATGTATGAGTGAAATCATATTTTATTTGTCTTTCTCTGACTGATTTTTTTCACTTAGCATCATACTCTCTAGCTCCATCCATGTTGTTGCAAATGATAAGATTTCATTCTTTTTTGTGGCTGAATAATATTCTGTTGCATATATATATACATCACATCTTCCTTATCCATTCATCTATTGATGGACACTTGGGGTACTTCCATATTTTGGCTATTGTAAATAATGCTGCATTAATATGGGTGCATGTATCTCTTTGAATTAGCGTTTTTGTGCTTTTGGGACAAATACCTAGCAGTGCAATTACTAGATCATACGGTAGTTTTAGTTTTAGTTTTTTGAGGAAACTCCATACTGGCTTCCACAGTGGCTGCGTCAGTTTGCATTCCCACTAACAGTGCAAGAGGGTTCTTTTTACTCCACACCCCTGCCAACATTGTTTCTTTTATTTTAGCCATTCTGATAGGTGTGAGGTGATACCTCATTGTGTTTTTGATTTACATTTCCCTGTTGGTGAAGAATGTTGAACATCTTTTCATGAGTCTGTTGGTCATCTGTATGTCTTCTTTGGAGAAATGTCTTCTGTCCATTTTTAAAATTAGATTATTTATTTTGGGGGTGTTGAGTTGTCTCAGTCCTTCATATATTTTGGATACTAACCCTTTATCAGATATATTGTTTACAAATATCTTCCCCATTCAGTAGGCTGCCTTTTAGTTTTGTTGATTATGTTCTTCACTGTGCAGAAGCTTTTTATTTTGATGTTGTCCTAATAGTTTATTTTTGCTTTTATTCCCCTTGCTCAGGAGACATATCTAGAAAAATGTTGTTACAGCTGATGTCAGAGAAATTACTGCCTGTGCTCTCTTTCAGGATTTTAATGGCTTTAGGACTCACATTTAGGTGTTTTGAGTTTATTTTTGTGTATGGTGTTAGAAAGTGGTCCAGTTTCATTCTTTTGCATGTTGCTGTCCAGTGTCCTAATGCCATTTGTGGAGGAGACTTTCTTTTTACCATTGGATATTCCTTCCTCCTTTCCCAAAGATTAATTGACTGTATAATTGTGAGTTTATTTCTAGGTTTTCTATTCAATTCCGTTGATCTATGTGCCTATTTTGCGCCAGTATCATACTGTTTTGATTATTGTAGCTTTGTACTATAACTTGAAGTCTGGAATTTTGATACCTCTAGTTTTGTTGTGAATGACACTGAATATGAATTCATATCTCAAATATACTTTTAAATAATTTTAAAACATTCTATTTAGCTTTTGGACAGATTATATATATATATATATATATATATATATATATTTAAATTTAAATTTTTTACCTTACATGTGGCTAATGGAAAGTTTATATCTGGAAGTGAGTGTCAGCTCTGCTGTTTTCTTATTGTTTGCTTGTGCTTGTATTCTTAGTAGGGTGAATATATGTCCCAGTTTGCTTAGGAGATGCTCATTTCACACCAATTTTTTGGCACAATGATTCATAGTGTTACCTTTACTCTCAAAAGCATCCCTCTTTGGATGATAAATTGGAAAATTACCCTATTAGTATTGTCTTCAATTTATTGTTTTGTTGCAGGAAACATTTTAAGCCACTTGACCATCGTGGGTGGGGTAGTTTGGCTAAAAATAAGTGATACAATCCATAAATCCACTTCATGGGCATGTATAAAGGAATACCCTGCAACTGCATTCAGGAAGTGCTGGAACCACTGTCAATCTCTCTTCATGTGGTATTGACTCAGCCCTCGAGGGCCACTGTGTACTTCATATGACCCATGACTGTCTGACTTGTACACTGAGTGAAGAATCACTGTCCACAGAAATACAAATTACTAACAAAGCTTAATTTCTATCATAGTTTTTACATAAAAAATAATTAGATCTTTGTTAGAATATTCACTTTAGTGAATTGCCACGTGCCTTCAGTGAGGCTATCCATTCTACTTTGAGATTTCGAAGGGTTTGCCTTATTCTGCCTCTATCCACAAAACTTGACACTGTCCTGGCACACAGGATGCTCATGGGTGTTCAAGGAATAACATGAATGAATGAATGAATGAAATTCAGGTAAAATGCTGACCTGAAGGTGGTGAAGAGAAATTAGTATCTATTGAGTATCCTTCTTGAACTCAGTGCATTCTTTCTTTTCTTTTTCTTTCCAAGTTTTTACTTAAATTACAATTTGTTAACATACATTATAATATTAGCTTCAGGTGTAGCATCTAGTGACCCAACACTAACTACACTAGACCCAGTGTCATCACAAGTGTGTTCCTCAATCCTCATGACTTGTTTAGCCCATTCCCCCACCCACCTCCCTTCTGGTAACCATCAGTTTGTTCTCTATAGTTAAGAATCTGTTTCTTGGTTTGCCTGTCTTTTTTATTTACCCCCATGTTCATGTGTTTTGTTTTTTTAATTCCACATATGAGCGAAATCATATGGTATTTGTCTTTCCCTGATTGACTTATTTCGCTTAGCATAATACCCTCTAGCTCCATCCACATTTTTGCAAATGGCAAGATTCATTCTTTTTGGTGACTGGGTAATATCCCATTGTGTACTTATATATCGCACCTTCTTTATCCATTCATCAATAGGTGGACTTTAGAACTCAATGCTTTTGCTAATGCTTTCATTCAGGTGTGCGTTGTTATCCCATTCTTGTAGATGAAACTGAAGCTCAGAGGAATTACATTATTTGTTCAACATAGGTCTGCCTGACTTCAAACCCATATTCTTGCCAGGCATCGGAAGCACAGAGGCAATATTCACAGGCATAAAAATCAATGAGCTCTTCAATGAAGAGAATATAAAGTCAAAGAAGAAAAGGGTTCTTGATTGAATTTGGGGAAATGCCTACAGGTAAGAACCAGAAAGAAGGAGAGAGTGAAGAAGTTGGAGGGAAATCAGGAAAAGTGCTGGATGATGACCTCTGCCAAGGGAGAAGAGTATTTCCTTACAAAAAGAAGGCTGACACTTTCAAGATTTGCCACAGACCAAAGAAACAGGGCTGTCGGAAGAGAGACTGATGACCTCTGTGTGTGTGTTGTAATTAAATTGTGTGAATAAAGTCCACACCATAGGGAGTTTAAAGAAGGAAAGATTGGTAAAGAAATACAGAGAGAAGCACACACTCATTTAGGAAGCTTCTCACTGAAAGGAAATTGAGGGCCCCAAGGACCAGGCAATGTTTTTTCAAGTCACAGGAAATTTGTACATTTGTAAAGATGTAGCAGACATGAATGGGTGTTCACGGAATAGTCCATATAGCCTCCCACATTTTCCTGTATTCTTTGCAAAGAATTTGGGGCTATGTGATTATTTCTGGGTGTGGACTATGAGCAGGGGTGACATGAAACTTGTGGTGGAGGCTAGTAAGAGCTGACAAGCCTTCTCCATCACCCTTTCACTGACTCAGTGTGCCTGAATGTCACATTCCAGAGAACATCACTTCAGAATGAAGGAAGGTCATCCAAACTTCCTGAATTTTGTGAAAGTGAAACATAAGTCTTTGCTGTGTTAAGCCACTGAAATTTGGGGTATTTTCTGAAAAAGCAGCTTATGTTGATTATCTTAACTAAGGAGAGGATGAGAGAAAAGAGAGGGAAAGAATAGGTCTGGGAGCAGTACTTTTGGGTATTCAGGGAAGAATGGAGTTTTGAAAGAATACTTTGTCTCTTGAATCGGAAGAAGGTCCAAGAGGACAGGAGTCAAGCCTTCCAAGGAGGGCTTCCATTGGATGATCCAATCTCCTTGGCAAACTGAAGGTAAGCGGTTAACCACGGAAGCTTCTGGGTGCACATGGGCTTCGAACTAGAGGTGAGGCTGCAAGGTCTGAAACAATTGCTGTCCTCCCTGTGCTAACTGGAGAATCAGTGAGGGATCATTAAAGCAAGTGCTTACCTAGAGCCCAGTTAAAGTTGGATTTCTCCTCAAGAAAACTATAGAGAGCCACAAAATGTCCAGAGGAGTAGACCTAAAATGATCAAGGAAATGTGATTTTGTTGGAAGAGAAGCTAAAAGGATTAGAACTCTCAGCCTGGAAGCACAGTCTCAACAAGATGTGTTCAAAGCGTTTCTATCATGAAGGGGACAGAGGAAGAGGGACAAACCTGCACAACCATACAAGGACCACATCCTGAAACCTGGAGGAGGTAGTGTTAGGAGAGAGAACCGCAGTACTACTTTCTACAGCACATTCATTATCAGCATAAGGTATGGCATAAATGTAAATATAAATATAGCAGGAAATTCACTTCTGAGATTGGATTTCCAAAAATTTACACAGACATTAAATATAAATAAACAAGGATTTTCCATGATCTAAGGCAGAGTGGAAATAGAATGTGGCTTTAAGACACAGAGACCTGGTTTTAAACTCTCTTACTAGCTGTGTTCCGTCATTCATTCAACAAATATTTAGTGAACACCAGCCCTGAGCTACACAACAGATTCTAGCAGCAAACAAGTTGTACGTGCTCCCTGCCCTCATAGAGTTTACAGCCTAGTGGAGAAGACAGATATCAAATTGAAGTTTTCAGAAATAATTATTTAAGTTAAAATTGTGATAAATTCCTCAAAGAGCAGGTCCAATGTGCTCGGAGAGCATCTGGAGGGACTGGAGGAGGAAGATTTCCTCAAAGGAGTGACATGGGATCTGAAATGGACACCATCAATAAGAATTGGCCAGGGAAGAGAGAGGAGAGGAGAGTACCTGGCAGCGATGAAGGCCCAGGTCTTCACCCACCCCGAGCCTCAGTCCCCTTATCTCTGGGAAATGCCATTGGTGACTCTCACAATTACACAGCTCCCCTGCTGCCATGAGAGTGGCCGCCAACAGCTCAGAGCTGTGCAGGAACCTCACAGACACCTCAGTCTGTGCAGGAAGGGATGGGTGCAGCCCCCAGCCGAGGATTGGGTGTGCAGGTAAGGGACAGCAGGCCCTTCTCTCCCCCGGTGCCATCTGTCATTCACACCCCAGAGCTTGGGCTGGACCTCACCGAATCTGGACTTTTTTTTTTAATTTTTAAATTTTTTTTATTGGAGTTCAATTTGCCAACATATAGCATAACACCCAGTGCTCATCCCACCAAGTGCCCCCCTCAGTGCGCATCACCAAGTCTGGACTTTAACTGATACCATGTCTTTGCCTCATTTCCCCTCCCGCCTTATCCGGTGGCCCCCACTTCCTTACTCCCTGCATAAACACTCAGAGGAGACTCTCCAGCCCAGGCTCTGCTTTGGGGAAGGTAAGTAGAACGGTTTCCTTGGATGCGGAGAACTTGAACCATAGAGCGAGAGCCAAGGGGTGGAGGAGCACCGAACTGGTACAGTGCGGGCGTGGGGAGCACCCCTTCACACCTCCCCCCCTCCAGGTATTTGGGGACCTCACTCTGCGCAAAGACATGAACCAGACTGTTGACAAAGTACATTCACATCGTTTGTCTAATTTGGCCCCTCAAAAAATGCCATAAGCAGGAAGGGGCATGCTTTCATGTTCTTTCATGCTCTGCAGCTCGGAGGAGGAAAACAGAGGTCGGAGGGGTAAAGTGACCTGCTCAGAGCTGCCACCCCGCTTCCCAGGCTCTCCCACGTCCCCAGGGCTGGGGGCCCACCGTTGACAGGGGCCCCCAGAGAGGCTACAAGATGGAGGACTTGCCTGACTTGATGTGGCATGTTTATGCTCTTGTGGATTTGCTTTCAGAATCTTTGCTAATTTGACCTTGGGGGCAAACATGTGACCCGTGTGAGTGCACACAGCACTTTTCCGAAAGTGTAACTGTGTCCTTTTTCCAGCCTGAATCATACGTGCTCTTTCTTTCCTTTGACTGCTGAAATTTGTCCCCCACTCCTTCTTCGAGTGCAAAAAGCAGAAAATCTTTTAGAGTTCAGCTAGTGTGTAAAAATCTACAGGAGAAAGGAAGTGAAATGGGGTGGGTATCATTTCAGTTAGGGAATTAAGGAGGTCTTCGGTAAGTTTGCTGAAAGGGGCTGAATGATTTCAGGGAATGAGTCCCACCCACCCTCTGCCCTGGTGAGCTCTGAATAAGAGGCCAGAGTAACCTTGTGAGTCACCTGTCTGGTCCCGACATTCTATGGGCAGAATAAAGGATGCTTTGGCATTTATGTGATAACCTCTGGATTTTTCTTTTCCTACCTCCAAGTGCACAGAAACAGGACTTTCATTTCTTGAGACTTAATTTCCTTCAGCAGCTTATTCTCCATCTGAAGTCACAATCCTCTTTGGGGAAGCAATTGGTTATTGTGTAAAGGATTTTGAAGTTACATACTAAGGATTATGACTCTATTTGGTGAGTAAGAAGCAATGTCAGGAGAACTCTTAAGCACCAAATACCCAGTTTTGATGAAAATGTTCCTACTGGAGATGAACAAGGGAAGGAACGGTAAAAATCTATGAGGTTGCCATTGGTGGGAGAATTGTTAATGAGAACTTCATCCAGTGCGGCCTCTCGTTTTATCGATGGAGCCTTGCAGTGTATGTCGGCCTTGTGTGATCACTGAGCTTCACTGGTTTTAGGAAACTCTTTGTTCCCATTATTTGTATCCCATCACTCCTACCATAACCCGAAGCCCTGCTCTGCCTACCTCAGAGGCTGTGGTGAAGAACACAGGGCAGAGGGTGCTTTGCCAGGAAAATACTTCCAAGGTTGAGGAGACCTTCTCATCTCATCACGGGCAGCAGCCCTATCACCGCACACAACAGAAAGCCCACGGCGGGAGTCCTTTCCATGCTCCTGAGTTCTGGCATCTCGACACGGTTCTCCACCAGCACCTGAAACGTGTTTGCAAACCTGACCGAAAGGACACTCATGAAATATTAACCTGCAAAATGTAACCCGGGATGCAAAGAGGTGGGACGATTGCAAATTTCATAATGTGGACCATTCAGTGTCTTTGGCTACTGTTTACTTTTTTATGGAAGCTCCATATTTGCAACCAGAACACGCAGAAAGTTAACTTCAGCCTCGTGGGACTGCTCAGAATCAGTACGGGGACCTCAGAGAGCTGTGCTCATCCTCACTCACGGGAGGGAGGCACGCTGTGGCTCTCTGAATTAATTCACTCTGCCAGGTAGTGTGTGTTAGGCCGCCTTTGCTTATGGCTCGACACAGCTTCCAGCCAAAAGTCATTTTGATTATCCTCCTTGCTTTGGTTGGAAAATGCACTGGATGGGAGAGAGCTCCAGCTACGCCCTGCAAGTGCAGGGCTCCGCCGGACCAGAATATGCTGCGCAGCTAATAACAGGATGGACCCTGAAGCCCTGAAGTCCATGTCACTCCTACTTAGGGCCCCTTTGCTGTTGGACATAATAATACTTTCATGAGGGAAACAGGTGCACTATTGTGCTCTCAGTAAAAAGGTTTCAATTTCATCTGCATTAAAGTGAATTTTTGACCATTTCAAGCTCTTATTAGCTCCCATGTGTCTATTTTCAGAGTGAGGAGTGAGTGCTCATTTATCCCAAAGTCCATGTGCAATGCTCAAATGATCATATTTTTGCTGCGTGGTGACAAATGATGCTCTTAATGATGATTCTGAGTCCCATGAGATCCTGGGTCTGTGGAATCATCAAGGAGACAGACTTAGGGGTTTGTCATTTTGTTGCGATTCTTTGCAAAACTGTGACTTCTGTTGATATGTAGGTAACTCCAATTTAGATAAAATATTAACACGCCATCCTGCTATTATCAAATAAGAAAAAGAGAAACTGACATCTTTCAAACATAGAAGCTAAAAGAGCCACTTTTAAAACAAATCACCAAAAGAATCAGAATTTTGGTTTTTAATAGATGTATTCATAATGAAGTAAACAGCCTTACTCACTTTCTTAAGGCAATAGAGATACATATAAACACATAGCCTTTTCTGAGAATTCAAGTCACAATCACTGGAGGACACTGAATTTGTCACTTACTAATAGGGATAAAGTCAAGGGGTGGCTTAGGTCATAGCTCTGATGAAAAAAAACAAAAAACAAAAAACAAGAAGGCACATTTTTATGAGGCTTTGTACCCAACCCAGAGGAGTAACCCAAGCCGCTTCTCTTTATGGAAATAGTGTTTCTCCATTGGACAATTCTGTAAGCCTGTTTCTATGGGGTCCTCACCATACTGATCTGTTGGCAGATCCTACTGCCAGCTGAGACTCGTGGGTTTAAGATGACTTGTCAGTCGGATCCACACCCTTGGGGTACCCAGCAGTTCAGCATGTGTCAGGACCATCCTAGATACCAGAACATATCCATTACCTTTCAGCAACTATAGAATACTGGTTAAGTGCATGGACTTTGGCATTAGCTAGACCAGATTTAAACTTCCTTTTTGCAATTTACCAGCAGTTAAGTTACCTTGGTCAAATTGTGTAACTGCTCTAAATTTCTGTTTTCTCATTAGCATATCTAGGAAAATAATGCTATCAATAATGTCTACTCATAGAGCCACTGTGAATTAAAGGAGGTAATGTATTAATGTCTTAGGCACAGGGCCTGGCACATAGGAAGTCTTCAGTCAAGAATGACTATTATATTTATCTGGCTAAATTCCACAAATACACACACACACACACACACACACACACACACATACACATGCAGGCTTCCATTATCTTTATTGGTTTAATAACCTAAAATCATTTTCTCACTCATTATTATAATAGCAATCATTATTGCAATTACTGTTTGTTCATGACACCTCACATTATTATAATTATTATTTTTATCCTACTCTCACAAATGTCATCAATAACTACCAGCCATTAGTTGTCATTAATAATTACTAACTCCATGATATCCCACCCCACTGTTCTAAATAAATGAGTTTGTTTTATTAGTACTAAGGGCCAGCCATAAGTGAAGGATTTGTCTCCATTAAACCAAAAAAATCCTCAGAATGTTCAAGGTGAGTTTGTTTTCTGCTCTGAATTTAGCATAATAATTGACTCAATTTAATGTCTGACTTAAAAGATCTGAAAAGACCATGTTCTGAAGGAGAACATTTCAAAGCTCTGAGACATGCGTGAAGTCATGTGTACCAGGCAGGAACTTGCCATCCACTTTTCTGTGAGGCACCATTCTAGAAGAAATAACTGAATTAGTTGGCTAGTTAGCTGGTTAGTTGTTTGTTTTAAAGTCACATGAAGTATGAGCTCACTTTAGTAAACTTTCCATATTGAACACATGAGTATATGGATATGTAAGCTAAATCTCACTTTTGGTTTTTCTCAAATTATTTTATTTGCTTGGATTTTATGAAAGTTAAATACAGCATATGGGATAGAAGCCAGACCATGGGGATTCAGCCTCCAAGGAAATAAAGTGCACTGAGATGTGGCTTCACTTAAGCCATGAAACAATGAGCCTTTAAGAGTGACAAATGAGATAAAAAATGACCAATTTCCTTTTTCAGTTCTTGACCTTTCATTTCCTTCTTCCACATGTAACTTGCTACTTTCTTTTGTCTCCAGGGTGAAGAGCATCTGGAAATCAGGAGGTTCTAGAAGGGATGCTGGTTGGGCCAGCTGCCCTCTTCTCACCTCCTCTTTGAGGGCGCTACCCATGCTGGGTCAGCATAACCATCGCCATGTGAGCAAAGGCATTTCAGCAAATCCCTGAAGTGATTTTCTACTCATGCAATTTATATATGTTTGATTTGTTCCCTTAAGAGTAAGACTGCAGACTTCCCAATGTCACGCACCAAGTTGCACTCAGGTTGGTATCTCCAGTACTTCATGCGGGAGCTGTTGCACACATAATGCCCTATAAAGATTCTTGAATAGAAAGGGGGATGCGCAGAGCACACGCCAAAGTGAGTGGGAAGGGCATGAAATGAGCAGGACTGGAGGTGAGCAAGAGCAGTGATCTGGGCTCTTTCTGTCCTACAACAGAGGCTCAAGTCACCTTGGATCAACTCTACCTTTTCCTATTCTGATTTCGGTACGGTAGAGAAGTATTAGTTGAACTGTATAAACTTCCATCTTTGTTGGTCGAAAATGTACTATTATCAGCAATATAAGTTTCAACCTAACAAGAAGCAGAAGGGCTTAAGGGTGTTTATTTGAGACGCAGAGATGTGTATTTGATTTCCGACCACTGTTTAGAACCTGTGTGACATTGGACAAGTTGCCTCACAGTTCCAAGCTTCCCTGTCTTTGTGGAAGTGGGGATGCTAACACTTGCTTAGTTGTAAAGATTGAAATAAGGTAATCCATGTTGACCGCTGAGCTATACGTTCTCCAAAGGTCTGGAGCGCTCAGACCCTGTTCGTTTGCATCTGCTTCTATTGTCCTGAACACAGAAGCTGGCTGTCTTTCCTCAGTCACCCTGCCACGCTGCAATGTACTTTCTGCATGATGCTAGTTATTATACTGTTTGCCATTTTATTTTTTTTTTTTTTTTTTTTTTTTTTTTTTTTTTTTTTTTTTTTTTTTTGTTTGCCATTTTAAAACAAGGTTGAAATAGGAGCTTAAAAACAAGGCACTCAGTTGGGTTTTTTCCTAGTAAATTCAGAAATTTCAATGCATAGGGAAAGCATTTTTTTGTATTTAATTATTCAAACTAATGGGTTTTATTGTAATGAGATTTTTAAAAACCATTATGATGGGCAAAGGGCTGAAGCTTAAAATATTTTCATTTACAGATAGGTTCTGCTTTAATGAAATCCAATATGTAAAAATCTAAACTTAGGTAAATTGGAAGCTTTATCTACATTTATATTGTTTACATTACAAAAGAGGCCTTCTGCCTTACAAAAGCATTTATTTCAGTGTTCCTTTCAACAGCGAGATCCCTATGTTGCATTTAGAATACAACTTGAATTATTACCGTGTTATTTACACACAGATGTTTCGCGTAAAGCAAGGTTCACCTGAGGAGAGTGTTGGGTTGCAGTAGGAATGGCTCTGAATTTCTTAATCAGTCAGAGAAGAGGGATGGAGGGAAGTGATTTTGAGTGACATCCTCTGCAGAAGGTAAGAAAGGTTCAGCATTAGACTTTCAGGGCTCCTATCTAATCTTGATGTGAAGGCATCTGTCAAATGCACCATTATATCTCTTTAGCTTAAACGGAGTGGTGTTTAGCGATTAAAGTAATGGAACATGAATCAGGAGTCGTGTTTTCTGCTTCTGTCTCTTCCAGGTTCAGAGTAGATACTCTTGACATATTCACTCAGAGGCCAGGTTCCCATTTACGAAGCAATTATTTCCATCCTAGGGGATGCAGTGAAACCTTGTTAATGTTCTAATAGCCTGGTGAACGCCTCAGACTGTTGAGGATTTGGCCTCACTGCCCTCCCCAGCTTGGGAACCAAGAGCCAGACCACCCTCTTCACCCACCACTTGTCTTTACCTTGAAAAATAAAACGAGTGGTCATAAAAGCCAAATCATCACTTATGGAATTAAGAAACCAAAACAACGTGTCTCCCCCATTGTGCATAAAAACTTTCTTGAACAGCTTTATTAAATAAAACTTTAAATGGACAGGAAGCATTTGCTAAAGCTATTGTGTGAGCTATTTTACTCAAAAGAATGTGTTAAATGCATCTTAGCAAAGCAGGGCCAGTTTGTATAGTTAATGAAAAGACAGAAAGATAGAGATGGACAAAATACTGAATATACATCTCACAATCTGCACTGTGAGAGTTTGAAAGCTGAGTTTTGATGATTTTAGACCTATGGTCTTTGAAAGTAAATACTAGTTGTAGAATTATAGTAGAGCCAAATCCTGGATACAATCATTTAAAAATACAATTGCTTTACTTTATCTGTTAAGGGAGGTTGAACTATCTTTAAAAGAAAACAAGGATGGAAGTGCTAGATGTGTATTTAAAGGGGAAAGGAAGACACCATTATGAATTGAAGCTAAGGCTTCATTATATAAGTTATCCCCTTTCCTTTTGTTACTGAAAGTAGAATTCATTCAGTTATTCCTACTTTCAAAATGTAATATGAAGCCAGTCTCCCCAGGACCTGAAACTGTGCCTGCAACAGAGTGATCACTTAATAAATGAGTGAATTAATAAGTAGTCGCCTAATAAATGAATGAAATGCATAGGATGAGTGTAGTCTATTATGAAGGTAGGATCTGGAATTATAGATCAGGCCTTATTCATAGTCCCATTCTCACTGGCAGTTAGCACTAGTGGTTGGTTAGCAGAGGGCCAGGACCCGGTCACTGTATGGGCTATAGGATTCCCAGGAAGGCATTGGTTATAGTAGGATTTCAAGTCCCAGAGAGAATGGTGGCAGAGGTGCTGAGTAAGGGGCTGAGTGCAGGGTCACAGCCAGGCTAGAAACCAGCAAGCCTTGATCCAAGTCTGGATGCTTGAGGTCAGGATCTGCCGTGGGAACTCAGACCATGTTGAATCTGAAGAGGAAGACCACAGTTCCTAGCTGTGGGCCAAAGAGTTACATTAAGGCTGAAAACTTGGCAATGCCATGGAGTTAGCCTGTTTACAGCTTCCTCGAGGGTGAAAGAAACACAGAAGAAAGACTTTAAAATCTATGATCCACCAACATCTCGTAAGGTGCTACTGGTTTACATATCAGAAAAGCAACAATTATTAACAAGGGTTATTTGAATGAAGGCTTCCTCGAAGCATTCCATTAATACTGATCCCAGAAATAATCTAGAATAGATATCTTGATTTTTCCTTTAATGAAGAAATCTTTCTCCCTCTGCATCAGGAAGGCATGAAACAGATGGCACCATGAAGCTAGGTAATTTGAAGAGAGTTTAATAAAGGAACTATTTACAAAGTGGGGGCTGGATTTAGGAAACCAACAGATATTGCAGCGCCCCAGAATATCAATAGTGAGGAGCCCTTTTGCCCTGAGGCATGAAGGGTGGTGTTTGGGGAGGGTTCCCTACAGCTCTTTGTAGAGAGATGCCCAGAGGGGGAGCTAGTGAAATAAACACCCTCCCCTGTTTACCTCCTTCCACGCGCCTAGCATTGGCTGAACCCAACCAAAAACCAGAGGGCACGTAGGCCTGCATTTAGGGCAGGGGAGGGTGGAGGAGGACAGACAGTAGACCTGGAGGGACAACTAGGAGATAACCAGCAGACCTTCACTAGGAAATTAATTCCAATTAATGATACCTCAAAGATGCTGCAAAAAAGAATAAGAATATTCATTTGGGAGAATTGACTGAAATCAGCTGCATTGGACTCTTTAGCATACTGTATGTAATATTGGTGATACACTCTTAAAAGTCCCCAGGCTCTAAGTAGCTTTGCTTACTTAGACTGTGAACTTCCCAAGGGCAGGAACTGTTCTTTATTCTGTATCCTTAGCAACTAGTACCGTTCCTGGAACATAATATGTGTTCAATAACCATTTTTTGAGTGAGTGAATAAGTTACAGTGAATAACTTTGTGAATGAAATATATTCTGGTTTATATAATTTTCTCGTCACAGGAAGTCATATCCAAAAAGAAAAACAATCACAGAAAGCCTCTTTGATCTTCACCCTCGATGATTGAAACTTCTTCCTAAAATATAGCATTGGCTGTTCCCACCATTCTAAGAGGATTACACTAAGCATGAGGAATATTTCTTTGATGACTGAGAAGCTAGCAACACTCAGGGCTGTCATTTTTAACCATAGGTGTCAGCAACAGAGCTGACTTTCAAGACACTGAAAGTTTTTAAACACAAATAAATAAACACGTGGAAATTGCCATATGAGATCAGACTGTTAGTTGGGCTGCCAAGTATTCTCTGCTAAGGCTAAATGTTCTACATTCTTCCTTAAGCGTAAACTCTTTGATTAATTCAGGAATGAACTAGTTAGGTTCCAGCGAGTAGAGATTTTATTTCTTCATCTAAAAAATTTTTTTCTGCCACTGTCATATTTTGACTTCTGTTATTTTTTTGATTTCCCCAACTGATTTATTATTTTTATGAAATTAAGTCTCTGGACTTTCTGTTTTCTACTGTCATTCAAAGACTGTTTTTCTCTTTTTTTTCTTTTTTAATTATTTTACGCAGAGAGTGCACACAAGAGAGGGAGGTGGAACAGAAGGACAGGGAGAGAGAATCTCAAGCAGATGCCGTGCTGAGCACAGAGCTTGATGTGGGGCTGGATCTTATGACCCTGAGATCATGATCTGAGCCGAAACCCAGAGTTGGAGGCTTAACTAACTGAGCTGCCCAGGTGCCCCAGTTTTATTCTCTTACATCAGCCTGATAGGGGTTAAGCAGTCTTATCTTATTTCTTCCTTCAACTATCATTTTTTTCTGGTGAAATAATTGCAATTCTCTCTCAAATGTTCTGTATAATCTAAGTTCCTAGTAAAATTATCATTTGGATTGACAAACTCCTCCAAACCTCTCATAATCTTGAAAGAAAATGAGGGTCATTAATCCACCCCCGTTTGGTGTCCTGGGGAGTCTGGACTAAGGTACACAGGTACAAATTGTCACAGGTTACAAATTGTCCAGAGAACACTGACTTCCACACCCCAACAAGAGGGCTGTAACTCAATGTGAGTGGATTTTTCCTGGATGATTTTCTTTATCCCTGGAGTAATTTCCTGGCAGTGGTCTCTGGTCATTTCCAATGGTCCAGACCTCTTGTCCCTTCAGAAATCTGACTCTAAACATCAGTTCTGTCCCATTTCTAAAGTAACAAACCATCACAGACATATAGGAAACTCCCAGCCTTACAGGACTCATTAAGTGTCCTTCTCCAGGGCTTCCGCAAGTGAAGTTCTCCCCTTGACCCTTACCCTAGACTTTGAAGTCACTCTTTCCTCTGGGTCACTGTTAAAAGACCAATACTCCTGCTCTGGAAGAGAGCCTTTATATACCCAAAGACTGACCAGATCTCTCCTCAGTTTTCTTTGTAGAACTGAGTACTGAGCGCCGTAGCCCTGTAGCTTGTCTTTTCTATCCCTTCCTTCCCTCTTCCCATTCCACCCTCCCCTCCTGTCATCCACAAGCCATTTTTGTGGCTTATCCTTGAACGCCCTGCAAGTTCTCTGATTCCTTCCTTAGTTTAGTCCTCACTTCCTAAAGAGTGGCAAATTATACTTTTATAAGAGGATAAAGTTTATTTTTAAAATAAAATTTAAGTTACACTATATACATGCATAAACATTTATGAATGTGTATGAGAAGACACATACAAGCAAAAAAATTAAAATCACAAAATAGATAAGTGAAAAAATAAGAATTAAAAAGATAAAAATCTCTTTAATCCTATCACTGAGATAGCCAGTGTATCCATTCTGATGTGCGTACCAACAGTCTCTTGGAAAAAACCCATATGTACATGTTTTTGGTAAAATGGGACAATACTATTTATAACTTTCTTTTTATCTCTGCTAAATAATGCATTACGGATATTTTTCATGTCATTAATCTTTTACATCATTTGAAATGACCACATAATATTCCATTTCATCAATGTTCATAATTTATTCAACAAATGTCTTCTTGTTTCCGATTTTTATCTCATTACTGATGTTCCCATGGCTACATTTATGCCTAAATATTTGCACATACCAATATAAAGAAATAATTCTGAGTGGAATTACTAGATCAAGGAGCATGCAAAAAATGGAAGATTGTGTTACAAATCAGCCACATGGCTAAGGTCTGGAATCTGATCTGCTAAAAAGATTGAGAACTTGAGGTAAGAGGAAAACTAAGAAGAAAATGAGACTGTTTGACAAGAATGCGAAGAACATGACTAGTAAGGGAGGCATATAAAAGAGTGGATGCTTACATTTTGTAAACAAAACATCTAGAGGAATGGGGTCCAGATAATACTCCAGAAATCTTGTTAGTCTCCTCCCTAACTTAACTGAAAACTAACTTTGTAGATTGGGCACCTCAGCACTTCTCATTGTATCTCTTGGCATGTTTCCTCAGCGAAGTATTCCTTAGATCAAAATCGGATAGCAAGATCAAGATAGCAGGGATTAATAAAAGGAAGTTTGAAAGTCAGCATTGTTGATTTCATGTAGTATTGCAAATTTTTCCCAACACATCAAAGCTGAAGTAGGATATATAACCACTCCCATCCTTATGACTTGTGAAATAACTGTTGTGACATGTTTGTCTCTTTGAGACAAGTCCGGTAAGGGTGTTGTCCCAGTTGTCTCAATGTCTGATTGAAATAGAACGTTGGAATAAATATAGCAGGCTGACTCCCCTTTCAGAAGGGTTCTGAAATACAACGAGGTTTAGGGAGGGATTTGGAGATTGTATCGAATGATGCCATTTTAAACATAACTTGAGGAAATTAATAATAAAAATTATCCGATGTCTTGGGTGGCCATGGAATCTGCCCTCAATTCTGGACTGCATATTGCCTCAAGCCAGGATAACTCTGGAGGCCAGAGGAAACACATGGCATACCAAGCAAAGAAGGAGATAAAGAGCAGAAGAGTAAAGAGAAGAGAAGGCAAGAAAAGAAAGAGGTGCAAATGGAGAGAAAGTAGAGAAACTGGTTCTTGCCCACAGTGGCACGAAAATAATGATTTGCTAACCATGTTCTGAAGACTTCTGTACCAGGGGTCTTGAAATACTTCATTCTCTTCTCCAGAAGAAAAAAAATATTTTAAAATTTTATGTCAGCACGCACAGCATTGGCTCTTAATGCACGCGTGTGCACACACACGCGCGCGCACACGCACACACACACTCACACACATACTTAAATAGTCTCCCAGGAACAAAACAGAGTGAATGTCAGTCCTTGACGGATTAGTCTGCGATGAGTCAAAGGTAGAACCTCATGGGAATATACTTCTAGGAAATCCTTTCATGGATGCTTCGAACACAGCTCAAGTGCAGGTTCTTTGATGTCCATTCTTTCTGAATGGGTTCTTGAGCATAGACCTCTCCAGAAATGTAAGCCCCACTTCTCAACACTGTCACCAGGATAGGGAGATGCTACAGCTAACAGCAGTGACTGGCAGGAGCCTGGGAAAGTACAATAATATTCTAAGTTGTCTTTCGTCTTATTTTTATTTAGGCTAATTTGCATGGCTGGTTTATGCCAAACGAGGATATTTTTCTTTCTCCTTGGAATAGCTTCCTGTTAAAATATCACTCTTTTCAAAATGCCCAAATATTACTGAGATGAATAATAAGACAGATGGAAAATAGGAAGGGTGGAGCAAGTTCAAAATGCTTTATACTTGGCAGGATAAATTAGCCTTGCAGATTCCCAACCTCCATCTACTTTACTGGTCCGAGGGCACCTCCCACTGCACCCTGTGCAAGGACCAGAAAAGCTCTCAGCTTCCACAGGAGCCACATCAAACTCTACTGCTCCCTACCCAGGGCCTATTCAAAGGGCACGTGGCATCTGTCTTAAGCATAGTGTGATATACTCTAAGGAGGGAGCAAGCCCAAGGAAAGCTTCCAGGCCTGGGGCTTTACTACCTGCAGAACTCTGCATGAAGCATCAACCATTTTCCAGAAGGAGTACCAAAAATCCAGTGCAGTGTGGATTTTCAGAAAATGGAGGATTGCAAGTTCTTTATCCCTTTCGGAGCAGACAAAAGCAGGAAGCCACCACCAGCAAAATATTTGACTAAATCAGATTCACAGCTTTGTGTTGCTCGTAACAGGGGTGTGTCTGTTTGATCCCCATGATGGCAGCTGCCATCCTGATGGATTCCAGTGTTGTTCCCCTAGCTATAATGTGTTTCTGTCTCTCCTTCCTCTACCAAAACCTGGCCCAGCCTCCCAGGCCCACGTGAAATGTCAGCCGCTCTCCCAGGAAGCCTCTCCTGTGTAGATGCCTCCTTTCTGTACCAGTTCTTCCCTCCACTAAACAATTTAGAGATTAATAATGTAGCAACAGGAGAGATATTAAAAAGCCATCTGGTGAGCAGCCCCTGACACAGCTTAAAATACCTACAAAAACAAAGAGATGACAGCTCGCAGTGAAAGCGAGGACTTGGACTCAGAGATCTGAATTCAGTTTCTCGACCTACTACTTACTGGCTGTGTTGTTTGGGGAGTGGTTATTTAACCTCTTCAGGCTTCAGTTCTAGAAATAATGATAACACCTACCTCATAGGGTTTGAGAGATGAGTTGATTATAAGTATAAACAGTGTAAGTGGCATGAATGTTAGCTATTTCAACTACTGCCTTGCAGCGGGATAGACCACCTAGTGCCATGGTCCTGGGGGGTGGTCCACTAACTTACTGACTGATGAACCAGATTGAAAATGCACTGGGTGGTCTACTCACGTCTTTCTGTTGCAATCAACAAAAGCCTGTGAAGGGGCAGAAAGACTCACTGTTCCTGACTTTTGGTCTGTCCCTGAGTACCAAGGGCTCACAGTACCATAGTTTCATTCATTCGTTCACTGAACAAATATTTAGTGAGTGCCTAGTAAAGTACTGAGTACTAATCTCGGAGCTGGATATACAGCAATGACCAAACCTGAAAAAAATCCCTGCTTTCATGGAATTTATAGAGAAAGCATAAATAGAAGTAAACTATATGGTAAGCTAGAGCCACAAGGATATCTCACAGGGTGGGTCTCACGGTTGAGCAGAGGAGCATCCATTCCTCAAAGGGTGATGACTGCAAGTCCTAAGAGTGCCAGATGCCCCAAAAGCACCAAAACCCTTCTTAGCCAGCACCTTTTTGGGAAAGCTAACAAGCCTGGATGCTACTGAGGCCCTGCAGCTCTGCGGGGTTGGACAGGCTTAGCCTGGAACCCCAGGTGGCCATGGTTCCTTCTTCCTCTTAACTGTCCCTTCCCCCGTGGTGGCTCAGAAACCATCTGTTAAGAAAAGTGCCTCATGTCATTTTTATTTATTAGTTTTATCTTCAGTCTCAGGGACCTGTAGGCATGTTGAGGATAGAGCCCAATTCTTATACTTGAATTGCACACAATCGTTTTCTTAGGGCTCATTAATAATAATAATAATAGCAAGTGCTGACCTGAGTGCTCACCACATGCCACTGTGCCAAGCACATCAGGGGTCTTGATTCTTTTAACCCTGTCTCCACTCAATGAGGTGGTGCTCTCATTAACTCCAGATGAGATGGTGGAGACACAGAGAGATAAAATAATCTTGCTTACGGTCACTCAGCCAGTCAACAGCAGGTAAGCCTTAAAGGTACTGTTATGGGCTAACTTATGTCCCCCCCACCAAAGTCCTATGTTGGAAGTCCCAGCCCCCAGTGCCTCAGAATGTGACTGTATTTGGAGATAGGATCTTTACAAAGGTAATTAGTTAAATGAGGTTGTGTGGGTACATCCTGATTCAGTATGACTTTATATGACTTTATAAGAGGAGGAACTTGAAAAAAAAATAAATAAGAGGAGGAACTTGGGTATAGACACATAGAGAGGGAAGTCCATCTGAAGACATGGCGAGAGGGTGGCCAACAACCAGCCAAGGAGAGAGGCCTCTGCCAACACCCTGTTCTTCAGACTTCTGGTCTTCGAGACTGTGACCAATAAACTGGTGTCGTGTTAAGCCCCCCAATCTGGCCCTGCCATCTCTCTGTTCAACATGATGAGGCAACATCTCCAGTCCCCTGGGCATCTGGTCCAAGAGCTTGAGACGCTTGTGGTCTCCTCAGTGCTGAGCACATCAAGAGAGATACTCATCCGCATCACATTGAAGCTGTGATTCACTGGCCAACACCCAGCACAATTTATGGAATAAGACTTCTTCCTTCACCAACTCATCGGTTCATTCGACCCGTGATTATTGATGCCTGCTGTGTCCCAGGCACTGTCCTGGGTCCTGGAAACATAAAGGTAACCAGAATCACGTTAGAGTCTCCAGGTTACAGTTGAAGTAATCATACAAATAAATGTAAATTTCATTTAAACCAAGGAATTGTACTAATAAAATCGAAATAGCCAATGTTATTGGTGGTGAGAATGAAAAAAGAAGAGCTATCCAATGCCATGGCAACAGTTAATAGGGGAGGTTGTCCTAGTAAGAGAGGTCAGCAAAGGTTTGGGCCTTGTGAGATGCCCAGGATGATGCAGCTAAGCAAACCCAGAGGGGAAGGACCAGGGCTGCAGGTGGAGGAGAGAGCTGAGCAAAGATTTACAGCAAAGCATTCAACACACCCAGCCCTGCTTCTCAGGTGCTTGTGAGATGGAGGGAGGAGAGATGGAAAAGGGGGAGAAGCAAGGAAGGAAGGGGAAGCGATAGAAAAGAAGGGAAGTAGAAAGGAAGAAGAAAACTAACATGAATAGAAACCTGGTATATGCCTGGCAACGTGCTTGGTGTCTTCACATAACCCAGCCCATGTTTTCAACCGTAAGAGATGCAGCTTTGCAGGACTAGAGTGAGGCGGGAGACGTGCGTACCTCTGTTGGCCCCTGCATCCCTCAGTTTTACACTACAGGTGCCTCCTGCTAGCCCAGGCCCTGTGGCTCCACTCTACTTGCGGTACCCACTATGGTGGCCCAGCACCCCCCACCTCCCACCCCCAGTGCTGTGCTGCAGGGGACTGAGCTCTCTCTCTCAGAAGCATTGCACCAAAAGCTTGCACAACCCATCGTACTCCTGGACAGTCCCTGCAGCCCTCCTACCACAGTCTGTGCATTCCGCTGCCTCTGCAGCCTCCCTCAGGACTTTGATGGAAGCCCAGGGGGGCTGGCCAGGACAGCAGGAGGTCAGGAATCGGTGGAATGTGAAGGGGTGTGCTGGAGGATTCACATTCTCCGGCAAAGTCCAAGATAGCAGAAATGGTTTATAGCCCAAAACCAAGACCGGGAATATAAGCAGAAAGATAAACTAGGCTATTTTAAATTGCTGCCCAAGAAGTGCTTTCGTGCTATGTATAAACCAACAGAAAAAGAGAAAAGCAAGTGCCTCAGCTCAGATCAAAAATATTTTAACATACATTCACATGTCACTTTCCAAAGGCCTAGCAACACTTAGGTAAGAAGGAATTTCTTTTATTTTCTAGAATTCACCAGCAGATTTAGCTCTATCACTTCCCCTCTTCCTTTGCTAATGAACACAAGTAACAGCTAAATGAATTTTCCTAACACAATATCCCTGCAAGGATGACCAAGAGTCTTGTCTTTTCCCTAGGCTGCCATCTGTATTGGAGTCCACAGGAGAATTTTGTTTTACCATTTGATGTAGGAAAAGCTTTGTTTCCTTTTCGGTAACAAAAGCACTAAATATCCCCTTTTACCATGGCTACTAGGAAACTCCAAGTTGTGCTTAACATTTAACTGTTGCAACTACGTTGGCCCTTATGCTTACAATTACTATTCTTCTTGTCTGGTCCTGATTTTCTGTCCTACTTGTAGTAATAGTTTCATTGCACATATTTTTATTATAAACTGCTGTGCATTCTTTGGGAAAAGAGAGTATAAACAAAATCATACAAGTTGTATTAGCTATCCCTGAAAGTAGCTTCTCAAACCAAGAATTTCTAAATAACTCCTGTCTTTGGCCATTGCTTTAATAGCCTGAGCCACTTCCATGTGACAGGACATTGCCTTAGCACCTCTAGCCTCCATGGGAAATCATTTGAGTTCAGAATGTGTTATTTTTCTATTGCTACATTTTCAAGAGCTTAGCAGCTTAAAACAAGAAACATTTGTGATCTCACAGTTTCTGTGAGTCAGGACTGTGGGAGTAGCCAAGCTGGGTGGTTCTGGATTATAATTTTTCATGAGATCTTGGGTCAAGATGTTGCCCCGGGGCTGCAATCATCTGAAGGCTTGACTGAAGCTGGAGGGTCAGCTTCTTGGAAAGCTACCCTGTTCCTGGACCTTGTACAACAAGTGATCCCGGAGAGAGCAAGGCAGGCCTAAGCCACAATGCCCCCTTGTGACCCAGTCTCAGGAGTCACACGACATCACTTCCATTATATTCTATTCATTGGGAATGGGTCACTAAGCACAGACCACACTCAGGGGGGTGGGGGGGAATGAATCTCCATTTTTTGACAGGAGGAGTATCAAAGAATTTGGGATATATTTTTAAAACACTGCTCAGAATACAAAGCTGCTTTCATTTTTTTTTAAAGTACATATAGCCAAGGCACAGCTTGGTATTCAATGCGCCTTTACCTAGATGCAAACTAGGACAGAAAAAAGGATGAGAAAGAAAATGCTTTTCTCAATTGATGCGCTGCCAACAAACATCCAACCACTGCTGGCTCCATGAAGTTCCAAACACAGGCATATGTGGGAGAGAGAACATGACCCCAAAAAGAGTGAGAATAAGAGAGAGAAGGATAAAAATTTCAAAAGGAAAGAAAGAGAGCTATGTTCCTAGCTAATCTTAAAAGTCAGCCCCATTTGAAACCACAACAGAAGACTAAAACCAAAGTGGCAAGGTCTAATGCATCTAAAAATTACTCTCATCTTTTGCCAAGCCTTCTAGTTAGACCCCAGGTGAGAAAAATGAGTGGCGACTCAGAAAGCAAAGTTAATAGGAGCTGGAGGTGATGAGGGTGCTGGGGAGGGGGGGGGTGTCAATCACAGCTCAAATTGTTATAGATCCATGTTGCCAGGAAAAATCTAGTAGGCCAGATGCTGGGTGCCTAGTATATCCCCCTGCTGTTCTGGATTTTGTTGCAGGAAAACTTAGCTCCTCATGAATCTAAAGATTGCCCCCTGATAGTGCAAGAGGCAAACAGGAAAATAAGCAAGCTTTCTAACTCACCTTAATATGCTTACCTCTGAGAATGAACACCCTAGTGCTAAGGCTGATTCACAAGTTAGTTGGGTTTTCCTTCTCCTTACAGTCATCTTTGCTCCAGCAAAATTGGCATAAAATACTCCAATACATACCAACTAAGTAACCAGCTCTGTGAGGTGTGTAACATTCTTGTCATGTGAGAATTAACTAGCCTAAAATATGGGCAGCCGAAGAGTATATTCGGAATAAAGAGTGCAGCTTAGAGCTTTTTTTCTTTATTAAGATGCCCAGATGCCTAAAGACATTAAACGTGTTCATTCAGTAGCATTTAACTGCACAGCTCCCCCCACCACCCCTCAGCCCACCATCCCACCCACATGTCAGCCTTCTGACCCAGCAGAGGATACCTCCCTGACCTCCTGAGACTGAGTTCTATGCCCTCCATGGGCATCCATAGGAACCCTATGCATAATAAATGCCTACGGTTTTATGTTTATCTGACGATGGGTCTGTTTCTACTTCAGATGTTAGCCCTCGAGGGAAGGGATTCAAACTTAGTTACATCTGTGCTGAGTCCGGGATGGTGCTGATGTAGGTGCTTTACTTTGGGAAGGGATCCCAGGAATAGGGATGGAATGTGCGAAGAGAAAAATAAGGAAGAAAGGGAAACCAATACGAGGGTGTGTTCTGGAAGTGGTCACCACTGGATAAGGGAGAACATGAATAGACACACACCCACCCCTCACAGGTGAAGAGCTGCAATAAATCTCTCACCCTTCCTGGTCCTGTGGGATGTGCATCAGTGCAGGGCTCTGTGGCGGGCACTGAACACACATGCGGGTGAAGCCTTAGGGCATCAGAGACATGGTGCTATTGGGAAGCCAGTTACTACAGCAGTGGCTCATTTAAAAGGTAGACAAAGGATGTGAGACAAGAGACAAGGGATGACCAGATAGTAACCAGATAGGAGAAAGGGGTAATAATTCAGAGCCCATCGCAGTAATCTAGCAAAAGGTGATAGGGACTTGAATTCACACCATGTGGGGGACATGGAGAGAGCTATTTCGGAGAGAGCACTAGTCAACCTTGCACACTTGATGTGGGTGAAGGGAGACAAAGGCAGCGAGACAGAGGGTGCCTCTCTGGGTTCTGACCTAGCTGCCTGGGCAAAGGGGGAGGAGGGTGGGAATGGAGAAGCCCAGGGGCGTTGTAGTAGTCATAGAGGACCTTAGGAGTGGCTGGAGACTGAGGCTTAAGGAGAGGGAGTAAAAAGCACCAATGAGGGCCCAGCTGAAGTGAGAGGCTGTGAATTCCGTGTTTTGTCCACCCCAAGCTGCATGACGCCAACAGTTTCTGTAGGCTGGATGCAGGGATAAATAATGTTGACAGCAGATCCAATCCGAGCTTGGGATTTTGCTGGGTGGGTCTGGAAGAGCAAGGGAACCAAGGAATTGAAAATAGGCCAACAGTGGAGAAATACTAGCTCATATATTCCTAGCTCATTTTATAGCAGGTTCTAGATGATTTTGGCAACTTTTCCACATGGTCCAGATTCTTAAATTAATACGTGTAATATAGTGATTTCTCCAGTCTGTGACCTGAAAAAGAAAAATAATGTATCTAGTGTAGTTGCTATTTAGTATTTATGGCCAAAGTTTTTTTTTTTCTTTTTACTGGCATTAGTCAGAAACTCCCAGAGTCTTCCCAGGCAGCTGTAATGAGCTCCTGGTGACTCCCCAACAAGAACTGAGGTACTGAACATTTATAAGGCACAACTGACTTGGCTTCCACCCCCAGCACAACTGTCCTGGGGATGCTGGACATAGAAAAGCCGGAAGGGCTTTGAGTGGTCTTTTCCCTATTCAGGACTCCATTGGCAGAACACCTGGGTGGCTCAATGGTTGAGCATCTGCCTTTGGCTCAGGGCATGATCCCGGGGTCCTGGGATCGAGTCCCACATCGGGCTCCCCATGGGAAACCTGCTTCTCCCTCTGCCTACGTCTCTGCCTCTCTCTCTCTATGTCTCTCATGAATAAATAAGTAAAATCTTTAAAAACAACAACAGGACTCCACTGGCATGCGATTGCTCCTCAGCCATGTTTTATTTCTCATTTTCTATTTTCTGCATTTCTCCCTTCCCCACCTCCCCCGCTCCCGCTCCCACCTCTTCTCTAGCCCCGCCTCACTCCAGTCCCTGGTGCTGTAAGGTGACAGGAAAATATTCAAATCCTCCCCAACATGCTCCTGTGGGACATTTCCTTGAGTCCTGGACTGGTTTTGCAAGTGCTCCAATTACCCAGACGAGAGTGGAGGCCACGGGGCATGTCTGGCCCTCTCCACCATGACATGGTGTATTCCCATTCGGGTGGGAAGTCACTGCTGTTCTTCCCCTGGTGGGGTCGCAGGGTGGGGGACAGGGCCTGAAGCCAACCTGGCTGAAAGCTCCAGGGCCTTTGTTTTCTTTGGTTCTTTTGTTAAGGTCTTCTCTGTCTATGTGAACATTATTCCATCTAGAGTGAGTTTTCAAACTCTTGACATTTGCTTTAAAGGTAAGTCTGCTTTGAAGACTGGTGGAAATTTCAATCATAATCCTATTCATAGTCAAGGAGTGAGTGGGAACTAAAAATATCAGCTTTTTGGATTTTTTTTTTTCTCCTGAGGCCCTGAACAGAAACACAGCAAGTCCTCCCAGGAAGGTGGTCCAGCTCCCCTGCCTCATGGCCAGCCCACTCCCCCCATGTCAGCACCTGCTCCAGGAGGCCCACGGCTCTCCCGAAGAAGCACCCGTGAGTTTTCAAGGCTGTTTTTCTAAACATGTAAAATGAAGTTCCCTAAATACATTACAAATTTAACAGGCAAGACAATTTGGCTACGGAGAAACCTCAGAGCAGTCAGGATGTTCGAAGTATTAAAAGCCAAATTAGCTGACAAGTATCATCTCCACTCTACGTGCAGCCTGACATCAAGCAGTTCTAAAAGTTATTAGGAAGACGTTGTGGCCAGAGAGGGCTACGTGCTGCTTTCAAGCCCCCGTTCATTATTCATTGGCTGGTTCTGCCTCTGCCCTTACAGGGCAGTTACAGTCTCTAGGCGTGAACAAGCCAAGCAAGCGCAGGGTTGGAAAATATTTTACTTGAAAGGCAATTCTAGCATAGACACTGATTTACCATTGATGGCTTCTTGTGAGTCAGTCTTTCTAAAAGAGGAAAGTTTCCTTTAAAAAAAAAAAACCCTCCAAAATCTGTCAACTTCTTTTTAACCAGATCTGTCTTCTGGAGTTAGATTTAAATTAAGACAAGATGACTCACTCTGCCAATGCCTCATTAAAATAGAGATATCTTAAGAAAGCCAGAAGTTTGGACATTAAGAGGTTGGACACAAATTGTTCTTCCATTTCTGGAGTCCTGCTCTCCCAAAGACAAAGACATCTGGTGAAGCTCTTATTTCTTGCCCAACAGCGTCAGGTTACCCCCTCAGCAATGTGGGCACACGTTCTGATTGACAGGCTGAGTTAACAGTCCGTAGCCAAGGTAATAGCCATTTGGTAGGCTCATACCAAAGCTAATTATTAAAGTTAATTAACAGGAAGCTTAATTAAGTTATTAGCCATCCAACAGTGAAGAAATTGCTAAAGGGTCGCGAAGGGACCGGTCAGTCCTCTGCTATTTTATTTTAGGGTAAGGGCAAAGCAAGAAAATATTTACCAATGAAACAGAACAAAAGGAAAAATTGCTACAGATCAGAGGCACCATGGTAACACTCCATTCTGAATGCTGTGCTGCGTCCAGAAGACAAGCGATAATGATAACAATTTCTGGTAAATTGTATTAGATAATGCTTGTCACAGATATACAAGCAACTGAGCCATTGTTTCCCTACTATGAACTTATCTATTCCTTTCATTTAAAATCCAAGGGGAAGGAATTCATCCACATGAAAACACATTGCATTCTGGACAAATTGCCTAAGAGTTTCTGCCGATGCAGAACGTGGGAAACTGGTGAAATAAAAGTGGATGATCGTAGTAGGCATTCAAGAAATGTTAATTACCCAGTCATCCTATCTACCCACCCCCACTCAGGCCTGTCTTTATGATTAGGTTCATCCTTACTCTCTGGCCAAAAACTATTAATGTGACATAATATGCAACCTACTACCTGTCCAACATTGGGTAAATTTATCCAAATCTGTAGAGACCATGGAGGAAAGAACAGGGGTTTGTGGGCCAGACTGAGATAGATTCAACACTTGGCCCTGCCACCCCCTTGGTATGACTTGGGCAAGTCCCTTGGCCCTTCAAGACCTCCCTTGTAGCACTGTTGTATGGAATAAAGGTTATAGCGCTAAACGGCCTAACAGTGTCTGGCATGGAGCCAGACATTCATAAATCATATGATGGTGTTGAGTGAGATGTTTAAGTGACAAAGAGCAGGGACCTATTTATTCATTAATTCTTTTCTTTATATATGAATATGGAGCATATTCTACGTTCCATATCCTGAAGGAGCTCCTGGAATCACCCTGGGGCTCTGGAGAAGACTAGACAAGTCTTATACCCATGATCCCTGTGGACCATGGAGAAGGATCTGAGCCATTCCACTCTATCTGGGGTCTAATTTGGTTGCAGCTGTCCTAGGTTTACCACCGGGTAGAGGTTCTCAAATTTTCTGGTCTCGGTACCCCTTAACACTCTTTAAAATATCACTGAGGATTCTGTATTAGTTTTCTCCTTACTGCTGTAACAAATTACCACAAACATATGGCATAAAACAATGAAATCATATCACCTTACAGTTTTGATGGAAGTACAAAATAAGTCTCTCTGGGCTAAAGTTAATGTGTCAACGGGGCTGATTCCTTCTGGAGGCTTTGAGGAGAGTCTGTTTCTGAGTTTTTTGCAGCTTCTTGAGGCGACCTGTACTTCCTGACTCATGATCCTGTCCCTCATGGTTCTAATCTCTGCTTCTGTAATCACATCTCCCATTGCTCCCTCTGATCACCTGCCTCTCATAAAGACCTGTGTGATTGCATCAGGTCCCAGCCAGATAATCCAGGATAACCTTCATCTCAGATCTTTAATCATATCTATAAAGTTCTCTTTGCCACATAAAGTACCATTCATAGGTTCTGGGGATTAGGGTGTGGACAATTTTAGCGGGTCACTATTCAGCCTACCATAGATCTCAAAGTGTTTTTGTTTATTTGGATTATATCTATCAATGTCTGCCATGTTAGAAATTAAAGCAAAGTTTTAAACAGCATTTATTTATTAATTCACTAAAAAAAATAATAGCAAACCCATTATAGGTTAATGTAAATAATAAATTTTCATGAAAAATAATTTTATTATCCAAAACAAAAAGTAAAGACAGTAAGAATGGCATTATATCACATGTTTACAAATCTCTTTAATGTCCAGATTAATAAAAGACAGCTGTTGTAATATTTTTTGATTGAAGTCTATAAAAAAAAATCTAGCGTCATACAGATATGTAGTTGGAAAAGGAAGATATATTTTAATTGCTTTTTTCATGTAATTGTGGATATTCTTCTTTGATACTACACTAAAACTCAACAAGTGGCAATTTCTTTTTTTTTTTTTTTTTTAGATTTTATTTATTTATTTGAGAAGGAGAGAGAGAGTGAGAACACAAGAGCAGGGGGAAAGAGAAGCAGACTCCCCTCTATGCGAGGAGTCTGACAACACAGGGCTCAATCCCAGGACCCCAGGATCACAATTGAGCTGAAGGCAGACATTTAACCCACTGAGCCACTCAGGCACCCCTCAACAAGTGGCAATTTCTAAAGGTTAGTTGCAATATGGGAACTGAAAACATACCCATGAATTTTTCATACTGTGTTATAGTAAACACATTGATCTACTTCAAATCCACTTTGATGAGCTCTTTTACCCATGGATGATTTTATAATATTGTATTAAAATACTAGTCATTGGAAAATATTGGTTCACAGAGTTATGCAGATCTTCTACATATTGACACATTTCATCATATGAAATTTAAAAACACAGTCATTAATATCACAAGTTTACCAGAGAAGTCTTTAAAAATTAGAAAGCTGTCAACAAATTTTCCAAAATTCTAACTTTTCTACTTTTGATAGAAAACTCAAATATTATCTTTGGCAGCTAATACTGCTGGTTGACTCCCTCAAAGTGACAGACTCACTTAGTTTATTTTTGAGACAATGTCTGCCTAATACCCAAGTCCAAATAGCCATAGTTAGTCAGCACTTCTTTCAAATAAAAAATGATGATCCATGGCGGGGAGGAGGGGTGGAACTTGGCTAGTTAGCTTACAGCTCAAACAATCACAAAGTGTTTTTCCTCAAAACAATCACCATATTTTGGTACACCATGTAAGGGTTTATACTTCCCATTTTGTCATACAGAATATTAAAAAGGCATGCACTCAGGGATTGAGAATTAATAAAATTAATACTTTTTATCACTTAACCAAGAACATTCTTAAATGGAAGTGGCTTTGGCTTTATAATGGTCTTTAGCATTTATTTCTTTTCCTGTGAGTTCCTGGCAATTTGGTGTCACTGCCTGATTCGTGCCAAGGAGCCAACAGCTTTACCCACTGTTGTCTTTGCAAGCATGACAAATGTCAAGACAAGACAAAGGTAAATATCTAAGTATTATTATGAAAATAGTTGAAAATAGTCTTGATCTCAATAGATTCCTTGAGAGATCTCATTTAATCCATGAATGTTTTCTATCAAGAGCCTCCTCTGTGATTTCTAGCAATCAAGGGTTCGAGATCATTCCTACCTGTTCGCTATCCCTTGTAGTATCAGCTTTGTATGGCAGGGTTTTCAAAGTGTTGTCTGTAGCCCCCTGGGAATTCCCAGACCAACCAGATAGACAAAGCCACAGAGGATCTCACAAATTAAAAAATCATTCAAATAGTATGTGCCAACAACACTGATAGTTTCTGTTGATTCTGTTTTGTCCTTGAATCTTTAGGCCAGCTCTTATTTTCACTATTAAGGCAACTCCTGCAATATTTGGAACTCGAGCTGGTTGGAGGGCAGAGTATGTTCAGATCCTTCTTGCAACTCTTTCTTAAATAGAAATAACCTACACAATGCAATCCATCTTGGAGACATTCTGGTTTGCATCCCCAGAATCACACTGTGTCTCATGCCAGAAGGCCTTGCTAACACTGATTGCTAAGGGGATAAAAATAGATCATTAAATAGCAGAGAAAACCAGAATGATTTCTAAAAATAAATACTAATTAGATATACTTTTTAAAAACAAATGCTTAGTTACTTGTTTTCCCCTTCAATGTTAATTTATGGCCTTATTGCTTGTCATTAATAAGTCCTTTTTACCAGTGTTGGTAACTTGTTAATTTATAAAACACTTCTGGATACATCATCTCATATGATTCTTGCCTTAAATCTAAAAGGAGCACTCATTTTAGAGATTATCAAAAAACAAAAAATAAAATATCCCAAAAAAAAAAAGTCCAGAAAAATCCAAATAACAGAGACCTAGTGAAGGTAACTGATTTACCAAGTACTTTTTACTAGTTTTCTATTGCCATGTAATCAATTACCATAAATGTAGTAGCTTAAGACAGCACAAATCTACTGTATCAAAGGATACAATGTCTCTGTATTAGGGCCCTAGGCACAAGCAGGCTGAGCCTTCTACTCTGAAATCAAGGTGTTGACAGTCTTTTGTGAGGCTCAGGGTGCTCTTCCAAGCTCACACAGGAGCTTAAAGAACTCAGTTCCTTGTAGTTTTAAGGCTGAGGCTCCTATTCTCTTTCTGACTATTAATAAGAGGTCAGCCTTAGCTCCTAGAGTCTTTCACTGGGTCCTAGACCCATGGCCCTCTTACAATTATGGCAGCTTACTTCTTTAAACCCAGAAGGAAGATCTCTCTCCAGGTGCTATGATGGAGTCTCATATAATGTAATGTAACAAGAGTGCCTATCCCAGCACCCTTGTCATTGTATATAAACTTTTCAAGGGAGCCACTATCTCCTCACACACAAGGGATCATACAAGGTGTGTACATCAGGGGACAGGAATCTTGGGGATCATCTTAGATTTCTGCCCTCCATATATCCACAGATCAGTTACAGTTAGCTCTGGATTCTGATCCAGAGCTAGTGATTCAGCAGTATTCCACGTGAGCTGAAGAGATGGGATATCGGGGCCTTGAGCTCCTACACACCCGTACTTTATCATACCCATTTCCCCTATAGAGCTTCTCTTTAAAGTCAGTGAATCCTCCCTTCCCCCATAGAGGACATAATTGAGGTATATTCAACAAGATCAAGATCAAGCAACTTGATCTTGGTTGGGACCAGTCTGAAGCAGGTCAGGAAGGTATCCTGAGTGCCAGAGAACAGCACCACTGATGGTGGCATTCTCCTGGGTTGCTGGAGTATCTTTGTCCCTCATACACAGATAAAGATAGGCCTGTATCTTTGTAGCTGCCAAGTCCCTTTCAGAATACAACACTGTGCCCCCCTACCCCATGTCCAATCCTGGTTTGTTCAGAGGTTCTTTTCCCATGTCCAGCAATCCTAAGTGATCTTATGGCATGGCTCCACCACCTGGCATTGTGCTCCTGGGTAAGTCATTGGTAGCTGTCCAACTATATTTGTTCTCTCCCTTTTGGGTGCAAAGCTAAATATTTCCGAGGCTCCCCAGTGGTTAGGTACGGCCACAGGGCTCAGTCCTCCCCAGTGCAATGTGAGTGCAAGTGATGTGGGCCGCTTCCTGCCCTGACATATAAAAAATCATACTCACTCCTCTGTGCTCTTTCCCCTTATTTTGGCTAGTGATAGCTGATGATGAGGTCTTCAGACATGAAGAAGCCACAGATGGAAGTAACCCACAGATGGAAGAAAAGTGGCTCCCTCAATTCTCTCAGAATAGTGACGTGAGAAAAATACAATCTTTTATGGTCTGGAAGCATTTCCTATCTAGGTCTGTTACCTTAACGTAACTTACACTAACACATTCTCTTCTGCTTCCACGGTTCCTAACCAGTGCCCACCACAGAGTAAGCAATTGGTCAAAGACCAAATTAGTGAGTATTTGTACCTATTCAGAATCCTGCCATCTTCTATTTTCTTCTTGCAACTCAACATAATTTTATCACAGCAAACAATGAATGCTTTCAAACATCTAGTGTTGGTATTTAATGGTCTTGGTATTGATCATAGAGGACCTTGATGTTACCTTGAATTTCTTGACCAATTTCATCACCTGAAAGGCATTTTCCTGAAAGCCTAGCTGGGAAACGTGAGCAGAACTGCTGTGGCACGTTGCCAACAAAGACTCTTGATTTCAATTTGGATTCTTCTGGTTTACAATAATAAGAGCTATGATTTTTCGAGTGCCTGATGTAGAACAGGTTATGGATAGTTAGATGATAGATAGGTAAAGTCTGGCACACACATACACGCACACACGTATACACAGGTGTATGTTCTTTGTGTGTATGTGGTGGAGAGATTACAGATTTTTAGAATTTCATTGCATTTCTTGATGCTTTTCTGTCATATATGTATATTCTTAATCTGAACAATGAGCCTGCAATATTGGTACTACCATCATTATGCCCTTGATGTAGATAAGAGATAAGACTCAGAAGCTGAACATATGCAGGGTCAAAGTTGGTAGATGGCAAAGCAGGCTTCAAACCCAAATGCTCTCTCACCTCTCCATACAGACTTCTTGTCTACTACGATCCCTACTTCAGGGTTTTCCTGCCACTGAGCCAATCTGCCTTCTTCACCAGGAATAATTGCATCACCTCTAGCCCATATGACATTTTGGTACAAATTAGACAAATTAGAGCAAGGCTGCCCTTCATCAAGATACTTTGCTTCTGTCTGCCAGAAATTTGTTGCAATAAATATACAAGTCTTCTACGTCTACAATATTCATGATGCTGCTCCCTAGATTGTTCAGTGTTCAACCTACACAAAGTGTGGGGTTGCCCTAGGGAAGAATAGCAAAGTGTCATGGAGAATGTGATCCAAATTTTAACATGATCCATTTATACAGCTGGGTCTTGGGGCCCAGAGGACGCTTGTTTCTTGTGGAAGTTTGGTGGTTCTAGGTCTTCCTATTCTAACCTAAACCTGCTTACAGATGACTCGAGGAGAGAACTGTCTTATTGTTTCTCTTGGCTTCCATTCCTTTACCTGTGAACTTCTGAGTCCTCAGGAGTAGCAACCCAGACCTTGCAGTTGATTTTACTTCTACCAGAAATGCAGTGGCTCCG